>NC_068568.1:5000000-5625000 GCF_025698545.1 Gossypium raimondii
TAGTTCAGCTAATATGGTCTCACATCAGCTTGCAGATCTTGCTGCCAAGAGTGTGCCTACACCAGCTTGTCGTCCCTCATCAGCTGCTCGAGGTCATGGGCGTGGTCGCTTATCTAGATCACGTATCCAATTTCAATTGTGTGGAAAAACATGTCACCTTGTTGATTGATGTTACTATCGATTTGATGCCTTCTACAAGAGTGCAAGCTACAGACCACCTCCTTCCCCACAAGTAAATATCTGCATGTTTGGAACTGGATCTCCCATCGTACCCTGGGTGCCACCATCTATGCCCATGACACCTCATGTTGTTCCAAGTTTCACAACTTGGTTGGTTCTTTCCACCTGCCCTAGTTCCTACCTGGACTAATCCTTTTACAATTAGTTCTATGCAACATATCAGTGCACCCACTTCAGCAACCCCACACCCTCAGGCTTATCTTGCAACCTCTGAAATAGTTGGTGACAATGCTTGGTATCCTCACTCTGGCGCAACACACCATCTCACAAATTCAGCTGTTTCACTAGGTGAAAGTACTTCCTACAATGGTCCAGGTCAAGTGTATGTTGGTAATGGTATTGCACTTCCTGTTATGTCTACTGGTCAATTGTCTCTGCTTACTCGTTCACGACCATTATACATGAGATCACTATTGTTTGTACCTGGTATAACCAAAAACCTCTTATTTGTGTCCAAGTTTACAAAAGATAATCAGGTGATATTTGAGTTTCCTCCTACACAGTGTCAGGTTCGTGATCTGAAGACCAGGGAGATCCTTCTTGTAACAGGTCGTTTTTAGTGAAATCGGAACAGTGGTTTCGGGACTACAAATCTAAGGTCAGAAGAAAATTCATTTTAATATTATTTTCTAGTCTATGGTATGATAGGAATGTCGTATGAAAATTTCGTTAAGAAATTTCACTGATTACATGTCTAATTTGTTAAAAAGGACTAGATTGAAAAAGGTGCAAAACTTGTTAATTAAAATAAATGGTGATTAAATAGCTTAAATAGTAAATAACGAATGACTTAAGGTATAAATATGCCAAAAGCAAGTGGCTGAGGCGGCATAGCATGAGAAAATTAATAAAATAAAAGCCAATTAATGGCAAAATAGTAAATAAATAGAAATAAAATAAATAAAATGGGATTAATTGAATTCTAGACATTTCATCATCAAACATTAAGCAAAGTAACCATAGGAGAAATAGTTTAAGCTGGTCCTTCATATTTTGGCTTCATGTGAGTTCAATTCTTGCCCGTTTCTTGAAATTTTCATGTTTTTAATATTGTTACAATTAGGTCCAATTAACCTTTAACTTAGTTTTTGATTTTATTGAAAATTTTGGAAGTTACCATTGATTAGTTTATATGATTTATTTATTAGATGATGAATTTGAGATGTTGATGGGTATTTAAAAGTATTTTGTTAAAGAATTTTGATGAAATTGTGATTTAGGGATTAAATTGAAAAGATGTTGAATTCATTGAAAATTCTGAATTTTATGGAATTAATGGGCTGCTATTGATATATATATATATATATATATATATATATATATATATATATATATATATTCTAGGCTTGGAATAAGGATTAAATTGCATGAATTTCATTTTCCGAGCCTAGGGATGAAACCATAATTAATTAAAAGTATAGGGGTAAAATGGTAATTTTTCCAAAGAAGTGAATTGGACTGAATTGAATATGAAATGTATTAAATTGATGTTAAATTTATTTATATAGATTCAAAAAAATCAAATAAGGAGTTAGATCGAGGAAAAGAAAAAGTGTCAGATTAGCAGATTTTCGTACACGAACAAGTGTCGAGGTAAGTTCGTGTAACTAAATTGAGAATTCATATTTGTTAATTGAATTGTATGTATGTGATTGTATTTTTGTTATGTATATGAAATTAATCACATATCCAACAATGCTCGACAAATATTAGGTCACGATTGAATAAATGAAATTCGATGGATACATGGTTCTCGAATTGGTTGTGGTCCTGCATATGTTACGGACACACCACAGCTCGAAAGAGCGTCCCATTATTAGCCTTCTTGAGCTTCCCGTTATATGGTTCTTGCGAGCTTCTCGTTAATAGCTATTCGGAGCATCCCGATCGGTTGTGATCGTACTTGTGTTGTGGACACACCGTAGTTCTTATGAGCGTCCCGATATATGGCTCTTTGAAACTTCCCGATTGAAGGCTCTTTATGAGATTCTTGATTAATGGCTCTTCGGAGCTTTCCGATGTGGCTCGCTTGAACTTCCCGATATATGGCTATCCGGAGCTTTCTAATTAATGGCTCTTCGGAGCTACCCGTTATTGGCTTGTATAAGCTTCCTGAATATGGCTCTTATGAGCTTCCTGTTATACAGCCCGGATAAGCTTCCCGATATGTAGCTCACATGAGCTTCCCGTTATATGGCTCGAGAGAGAGAGATTCCTGATTATGTGCTCTAATGAGTACTCCCGAACATGAATTGACGGATTTCAGATTTGTACACTTCGTGTGTACTACTCAGGTATCCATCGATATTTTAAATGAATCACTGGGCAAAGTTCTGACATGGGATATTATGAAATTGAGAAGAAATGTTATGAGAAAATATATAAAATTTAAGCGAATCGTTATTTGTCTATACACGAAATACATGGAAATTTGGAATTTGAAGAGCTCATAATGACTTATCATGTGATCAATTCAAAAAAGACTTTGGTTAAATGCACTAGCTTGTGACCATGGTTGAATGATATGTTTATGACTTGTGTTTTATGCATATAGAATAAGTGTGGAAAGTAAAGAAATGAAAATGAAAATAAAGAAATTTGGAAGAGTTAATGTTATATAAAATCCTACTAAGCTTGGGATAATATGTACAAGTGATACTGTGGATTTATTCATCTTGTGAATTGATGAATGTAACTTTATGAGTATTGTGGTATCAATATTGGATTATTCTTAATATGTACAGATTTCATATTTGAAATGAATTAATATGATTAAAGACTACACGAGCTTCCTAAGCATTCATTGCTTACGTATTTGTTTTTATTTACCCTACAAATTATTGGAAGCTCGAACGGGTTAGAAGTTTGTCGGAGTTATATCACACTATCCATTGGTTCTATCGGTAATTTTGGATGATTTGATTTTGGTTATAATGGCATGTATAAGTTAATTTGGCCAATGTTGGCTTATTAATTTTTTGTTATATCTAGCCATAGGTATGGTTTATGATTAACATGTTTTGATGTGCATATATGAGGCTATATCATGTTAGATGTGAGTGTTTGGTATAGTTGAATGATGATAATCTTAGAGAGATGTAACATACTTAGTACAAGTATGCATAAATGTGAATTTGGTCATTTTGATAAGTTTGAATACTAGAGTATATGTGATGATAATATATGTATAAAACATGAATATAGCTTGATTTGAATACTAGAAATCTCTTCTCCCTAAAATCAAATTGGAGCAGATAGAAGCACTAATTCCTATGCCCCTGAAAATGCAGTGGGATGGAATGAGACTACTTGAAGAAGACGAGCACTCAAAGAAGTCAGAACCCGGCAAGACCGAGGAAAATTGGTCCTTTTATAGTCTTTGCTCCATTCTCGTTACACGACAGTGAGCAAAGAGGGGCAACTGTAATAGGCCAATTTATCCCGAGCTCACAAAAAAAAACTCAAAATAATAAAACAAAGTGCAAGTCCAATCCAAAGTTATATCATTTGGCCCGATTGGAATGACCCATTACTTGAAAATGTTGAAGGTCCATCTACAAGCTTGACGCATATAGAAACATAATTTTCAAGGATATGCAATCTTAGATATGATATGCAATCTTAGAAGATATGATTTTGTAATCTTAGAGATTTAATTTGTAGATACCCTTTAATCTTAACCGTTGATGTAATTGATCTGTACCGTTTGATTTGGGGAGGCTCAACTATAAATAGAGGTCTCTCCCTTCATTGTAAAAACACTTGAGTTTGGAGCAATAATAATTCTTAAGAGCATTCACTCAAATTTCTCCCTCTCTTGCATTCTTATTTTCTATGGCTTGTTCTTATTTTGTTCTTCGTTCATCTTCGTTTCTTTTTAAGTTGCTTTTCATTTGAGTTGGATTTTGGTGGAGGAATTTCGTTGAATCTTTATGTTGTGAGAGTTAGGTTGACTTAAGCGTTTTTTTCTAACCTTTTTTATTTATCCATTTAATTGTTTAATCATTAATTATTCTTTTACTTTTATTCGTTTATTTATCCATCAACTTTCTTATTTACATATTGTTCATTCATTTAACCATTCTTATCATTCTTTTATTTTCTTCCATTAATTATACACTTTATTTGTTTTAATATTATGTCACACATGTTGTTTATTTTTAAAACTCATGTTATAAATCATCCACTTTAAATTGTTTGATTATTTGTTTTAAATTTTTTTCCATATATTATCAATTGCAATTTTTTTATATACTATCTATTTTATATATCATTTATTTTAAGATGTTTTGTGTATAACTTGTTCTAAATTCCTTATTACACAATATTTATTTTTAAACTCATTTATATATTATTACTTTATATATTACTTATTTTCATTTTTATATATTATTTATTCCAAACTTATACATATATTACCTACTTTTTATATATAATTTATTTATTGATTTGTATATTGTTGATTTCAAATTTCCTTTTCCATTATTATTCATTTTCAAATTCATTATTTTTAAATTTGTTTACATTTTATTTTGCCTTACGTTTTATTTTATTTTATACTCTTTGTTTTAAATTCATTGGTCTTTGATTATTGATGATAGTATTTAAATAATTTCCATTGTGTGTTTTATAAATTGTTTATTTGTATTTTTATATTGCCGTTTTTTATCAAAGTTTTTACGTATCGTTTTAATATTGCGTCAATTTTCCCCAATTTTAAAAAAGAAAACTTTTAAAAATAAGGCAATATTTGGTACTTTGAGAAAATCGTGCCCTAACTTACTGGGATTCGATTTTTTTGATCCAAATAACCGAATATCTTTTTTAAACTTTAATGCATGAGACAAGCTTAGTTTCGAGGGTCAAAATATCGTATCCTAACTTACTGGATGTGACATCTTATTACCAAGGAGGTCTTAACATCAAATTCGATTTATTCAGGTTTTTAAAGAGGATCGTATTTTAAAATCTTTTCAAATTTTCGACATTAGGACGTTAATTAATCAATTAGGTACCAATTTTTGGGCGTTACGAGGGTGCTAATCCTTCCTCGTGCGTAACCGGCTCCCGAGCCCATTTTCTCGAATTTTGTAGACCAAAATCATTATTTTAATAAATCAAAATGTTTTATTAAAATGATTAATCTCAAGATGACCCGATCACACATCGAAAAAAAGATTGGTGGTGACTCCAGTTTCGTTTTAAAAGTTGACCCCGTTTTTCAAAATAAAGATAGTTTCGACAGTATATATATATAATTACAATTTCTGCACATGGGTACATGAAAGATAATAAATCGTATTACACTACTTAATATGCCTTTAAATATGCAACATTATAATGTTACAGCACAGCCTAACATCCCTTAAAAGTTATTCTATTATGCAACTTTACCTAAAAAAAAAAAAAACAAAGCCAATTCAATGCACAAACACCACATTAATATTGTCCTATATATTCCATTTACTAAGAAATAAATATACCATTCCACCTGTTATACACCATAGTATATTGACTTAAATCAAACTACCCACACGGCTTCAAAGGCAAAAATAATGCAACCTTAAACATGCTTTACCATATGACCGAATTTCAATAATATATATGACTAATTCATGCATCACTTATTTGATTATCATTATTCATTTTCTCAATATTAATGCCAAAATTCCATATACTATGCGTCATACCCAAATTGTTATTTACAAAACAATTTAATTATCATCTATTCGACTAGTAAAATAATTATACAAGAAGAAATATATATCAATTTCATAGCCAAATAGTCATAGTAGCTAAACTCATTATACTTGACTATATAACCAAAAATTCCACAATGAGACATTATCATTCTTGTCTCCAAATCCACACTAACAAATTCAATTACACAAGTAAAGGTATATTCATAACTTAGCTCATCAACACATCCACAACCGAAAATACATTCATCAAATGCAACAACATTAACTCAACAGATTTATAAGTCTATAAATCACATAAAATAAACCATAGAACATACTTCCAAAAATAAATTCAAAGCACAACCAAATTCACATAAGCATTAACATCAACTTAAGCCATTTTCACATGGCTAAATATTTACACACTTCGTGACTAAACAAGACGAGTGCTAGTCTATACATGCCATATGTTCCAAGTTTTGAGCTTTCAAAATACCGAGATAAAGATCGATAGTGTGGCGGACTTCCTTGACGATTCTCAAGCTCGTAACTAGCTTCCAAAATCTATAAAACAATGAATGAACAAACACACAGTAAGCTTAAATAGCTTAGTAAGTTATAAGCAAATAGTTTTCAAAGAACACATATAAGTTATACAAGTAGACCGAATTCTAATAATCTTGTACACATACATTTATACTCACATTTAAGTGATTAATTCACCTTTTCATGCTATACATAACACTTACCTTTACTTTCAACTTCATATAACTCAAACATACCTGACTTTCTTAATTCAAACTCACATTTGATTTTTCCATATAAATTCCCGTTATACCATTCAAATTCAAAGAAAAGATACTCGGATGGCTCAAAGGGCTCGTACAATGCCAACATCCCAGACGTGGTCTTACATGTAATCAAATAACGATGTCACTGTCCCAGACAGGGTCTTACACGTAATCATATACGACGCCAATGTCCCAGACATGGTATTACACGTAAATCTCAAATCGATGCCAACGTCCCAGACGTGGTCTTACACGATATCACATTTCAGCATTCCTGTGGTTCGTATGTCTTTCGGATGTCATAAATTAATCAAATTAAACTCGTAATTAATTATCCTACGTTAAATACAATTCGGAATTGCAGTATACATACATTTCAATTCAGCTATGTATAAAATAAATGCATTAAATTTAACATCAATTATTCACTTACAAACTTATCTCGGACGAAGACAAACAGATGAAATCAACTACTCGACCACTTTTGACTTTCCCCGATTTAATTTCGTTTTCTTTTGTTCTTGATCTAAATAAATTCAAATGTAGCTATTTAATAACACATTTTATTCAATTCAAACCATAAACACATAATTAGGGTAGTTTACACTTTAGCCCCTAAAATTTGCATTTTTCACATTTTAGTCACTATTTCACAAAAAAACAAAATACACATAATTTAACAATATCCTAGCTTGGCCGAATATTTCGTTAGCTCATATAAGCCAACATAGTTCATTTATTTCACATGTTATCCCCTCAATTTTTTTCATTTTCAATTCAACCCAAAATACTCAAATTCACCAAAAATCTAAACACAAAACATATTAATCCAGCACATATCTTTCATAATTCATCAATTAACAACATTAAAATCACAAATTAATCAATGGCTTAACTTACAATCGTCATCAAAATCAAAAATTGAGGCATGGGCTTAATAAAATGCTAAACAACAATCACAAAAATATAGAAATTATCAAAAATGGATCAAAATACATACCTTAATCACCAAAAATGAAAGTTGAACCCTAGCTTAGTTTTTTTCTTTTCTTTTCTTGTTAATATTGGCCAAAGATGAACATAATGGCCTCTTTTCATACTTTTATTTTATTATTTCATTATTTATTTATCAATTTCTATTTTTAACCTTTATAATTTCATTTAAAATCCACTAACCTTAGGGTTTTATGTCCATCCATAATTTCAATGGTATAATTTCAACATAAGGCCCCGCATAATGAAAGCCATAGCAATATAATACTTTAACAATTAGCAAGTCACTTTTGCATTTTACGCGATTAAGTCTATTTCACAAATTAAGCACATAAACGGATAAATTAAATCACGAAAATTTCACACATGTCATTCACATACTATAAGCACATAAAATAATATTAAATTATTTTTTGACTCGGATTTGTGGTCCCAAAACCACTGTCTGAATAGTGTCTAAATTGGGCTATTACAAACCCTGTTCCGACGACGGATTTGGGTTAGAGGTGTTACAGATATGAATTAACTGTATTTGATCTGTAAACTTTGGTAATGCTCTGTAACCCTGTTTTGACGATAGATATGGGTTAGGAGTGTACACTGCTTTGAGGTTCGGTGCATAATGGGTTGTACAAACTCCATGTAAATGGCTCTTCCAAGACTGTCTTGCCTTTTGGCTCAGCTCAGTGTTTTACTGCTAATATAATAATTCCTTTAAGTATATGGCATTCTAGGTTAGGGCATCCTTGTAATGCCACACTTACAAAGGGTCTACACCATTGTAACATACCATTTGGTACAAATAAAGAATCTCTTAGTTGTGTTGCTTGTCACTTAGGAAAAGAACATAAGCTGTCGTTTCATAAGTTGTTATCTGAGTATACTACACCACTTCAACTGGTGGTTGTTGATGTTTGGGGACTAGCTTCAGTCTCCTCTAATGATTTTTGTTATTATGTTGCTTTCACAGATGCATATAAAAGATACACTTGGGTTTCTTTCCTGCAAAAAAAGTCAGAGGTGCTTACTGTCTTCCCACAGTTTCATAGGCAAGTTGAAAGAACTCTTGGCTGCAAACTTAAAGCTTTACAAACAGATGGGGGAGGAGAATTTCAAGTGTTGAAGTTGTACTTATCTCAATAAGGGATCATGCAGCGTTTTACGTGTCCATGTACTTCTAAGCAAAATGAACTAGTTGAACACAGACACAGACAGATAGTTGAAGCTGGTCCTTCCATACTGGCTCATGCATCTATGCCCTTAACCTACTGGAATGATGCCTTCAGTAGTGCAGTATACTTGATAAACAGGTTGCCTTCTTTTCCTTTAGGCAACATCTCACCGTATGAAAAACTCTTTCAGCTTCAACTAAGCTATTCATCTCTTCGAGTTTTTGGCTACTTGTGCTTTCCCAATCTTAGACCCTACAACACCCATAAGCTACAGTTTCGATACTGGCTCATGCATCTATGCCCTTAACCTACTGGAATGATGCCTTCAGTAGTGCAGTATACTTAATAAACAATTTGCCTTATTTTCCCTTAGGCAACATCTCACCGTATGAAAAGCTCTTTTAGGTTCAACCAAGCTATTCATATCTTCGAGTTTTTGGCTACTTGTGCTTTCCCAATCTTAGACCCTACAACACCCATAAGCTATAGTTTTGATCAACTCCATGCACGTTTTTAGCGTACTCCCCATTACACAAAAAGTATCGTTGTCGGGATAATGATGGAAGAGTGTATGTCACATTTCATGAAACTGTGTTTCCATTTAAATCCACTAACTCAAAATTTGTTCCCTCCATGCCTTCTCCACGGTCTAGGTCTAAGCTGCTCGTCTTGTCCCCAGGCCATATACCACATGCTAATCCAACAACTATTATTTCAACCACTCCTCGAGTCAACTTCTTGAATGATGCCCCTCGGTCCAGCTCATCTAGTCCAGCACATTCTCTTTGTGATAACTCTACATCTAGAATGTCGAGTACTGATACGCCAGACCTGCCACATCCTTAACCTTCTGTTTCACTTAACTCTCATACTATGGTTACACGTATCAAAGCTAGCATTTTTAAACCCAAGGTATACTTGAGCAAAGTAACTTGTTTCTCTAAGATACTCCTACTGACATCCATGAAACAATGTGCAATGAGTGTTGGAAAACAACAGTGCATAGTGAGTTACAGGCTTTTCTTCACAATAACACATGGAGCCTTTGTTCACTTCCTATTAATCGAAGGGCCATCGGCTGCAAATGGTTGTTTAAGGTGAAAAAGAAAGCTGATGGGACTGTGGAAAGGTATAAAGCATAACTAGTGGCTAAAGGGTTTTCTCAGCATGTTGGACTTGATTTTCGAGACACCTTCAGTCCAGTGGTTAGAGCAACAGCCATTCGGACTGTACTTGCTATTGCTGTCATGAAGGGGTGGTCACTAAAGCTTATTGATGTCAATAATGCATTTCTCAATAGGGATTTGACTGAGAAGATATACATGGATCAGCCACCTGGATTTGAAATGTCAGGTAACAATAGACAGAAGCTTGTTTACATATTGAACAAAGCTTTGTATGGTCTAGGCCAAGCTCCTCGTGCATGGTTCCACACTCCTAAATAGTATCTAGTTGATCAACTTGGTTTTCATGTGTCTAAAGCTGATCCTTCATTGTTCATTCGAGCATATTCAGGAAATTTCTTGTTGCTTATGGCTTATGTAGATGACATATTTATAACAGGCAGTTTAAGTGAGGATATAGACAACATGGTGCATCAACTTCACAATAAGTTTGCTCTTAAAGACATAGGAAGACTTAAATTTTTCTTAGGTATTGAAGTTCAACATACACCTCGGAGACTGTTACTTAATCAGAAAAAGTACACTTCGGAGATACTCCACAAAACATGAATGATAGGAGCAGCAGCCACACTTACACCCATGGTAAGCACTCCTAAATTAGTTGCTTCAGATGGTGGTCCACCATTTGTTGATGGTCATTTGTATCGAAGTGTAGTTGGAATGCTTCAGTATATGTGCATTACACGCCCTGATTTGTCATTCTATGTTAACAAACTTAGTTAATATATGAATTCTCCAAGTGACACTTATTGGAAAGCAGTTAAACGAGTGTTGAGATATCTCATTGGAACTATGGATCATGGCTTGTACTTCTCAAAAGGTCAGTTTGAATTAGTCTGCTACTCTGATGCTGACTGGGCTTCATCTGTTGAAGATTGACGTTCCACCATAGGATATGTTGTTTATCTAAGACCTAACCCTATTGCATGGTGTTCGAAGAAGAAAGCAGTAGTGTCCAGGTCCTCGTCTGAAGCAGGATACTGCAGCTTAGCCAATTGCGTATCTGAGTTGTTGTGGGTTAAACAGTTGCTAGGTGAAATTGGTATGCCAATATGTTACCAGTGGATTAAACAGTTGCGTATCTGAGTTGTTGTTAGCCAATTGTGTATCTAAGTTGTTGTGGGTTAATCTGTTACCAGTGGTCTGGTGCGACAACACTTCCACAGCTTCAATGGTTGCAAACCCCACACATCATGCTAGGGTAAAACATGTAGAGATCGATCATCATTTTGTTCGTGAAAAAGTTCTTGATGGTACACTGCAAGTTAATTTTGTTCCATCAACAAAACAAATAGCTGATGTACTCACAAAGCCCATCACACCCAAACAGTTTGCCTCATTTCGACATGCTCTTCGAGTTCTTTCAAGTGATGCTGATCTTAATGTTCAAGTTTCAAAGAAACTGGGAGAATGTTAGAGTAACTGATAAGTCAATTAATCTATTAGCTATTAGTTAGCTGTTAGTTAATTTGTTAACTTGTTCTCTGTAGATAGCATGCTTTGCTATATAAAAGCATGAGCAACCTGATCTGTACATAATATCGATCCTCAAAATGTATTCTTCTTGATTAATAAAGTTTCTGTTATTTTCTTCATTTCTTGTTATAGTTTAACACTCGTTAGTGTTTATTGAAGGAAGACAATCGTTCTAGAGGAGGTCGTATCGTTTCAAGGCTATATGGATTACTCACCCTAGTACCGTGGTTACAAGCTAAAAAATTGTAAATTTTTACTACAAAAGTGGAATAAGAAGGAAGAAACTTGAGTTAATGTTAGCGTCGGCCCAATAAAAACTCGATTCTGAGAAAGGTAGAGGTAAAGAGAGAATTACTAGAACAACTCAGACTTTTGGAGGAACAAGAGGAGATATTTTTGCTACAGATATTTAAATTAAATTGGAATCCTGTTGGAGAGCAAAATACAAGGTTGTTTTTCATGCTACCACAAAAAGACGAAGAGCATGGAATCCAATTTGGGGAATCAAGAATTATTTGAATGAGTGGATTGCCGGGAGGGGCGGGGGGGTTATCAACAATTATGGGACATTGTTGGACCACTGACAACTTGGCCGAGTGCTTGGAATCTTTTAAGCGATGATCAACAGATTGAAGGGGTTATAATTAATCCTATATGGCAATTTTAAAATATTTTTATGTAAGAAAATGATTTTCGAAGAATCTCATATTAGGAGGAGAAATTGTGTAGACTATAAAGAAATAAAAAAATAAGAGAAAAGGGAGAGGATCTTTAACAGCCTTCATCATAGAATTATTTGAAACTGTGTTAGGTCTAGAGTTGATGGGTTAATCTTATTATGCAATGCGTCAGAATCATTTGATGCTCAATGGCAACTTTAAAGAAATTGAGGGCGGGGCCGTGGCTGCCCCACTCAGCTATGCCTGAGAGGGATCAATAAGAATGGCGGTGGCGGTCCCAAAAGGCAACTGTGGATATTTTGAATTTGTATGTATTTTATGACGTGACAATGGGTTTTGAGGGCAGTTTGCAGGAATGGAGTCGACCAATCCCCTTTCCTTATTCTCCCAAAATGCATGTCATAAGAATTAATTATGTCCCAAATCATCAATTCGTTTCGTTGATTTGGAGCAGCCTATTTATCACTCTTGTCGCTCTTCACTTGTCTTTGATGGCATGTTTAATTATATACACACATTTTTTTATTTTTTTTATTTTAACAAAAATGTCAAGTTCTATTAAAAAAACAAAAATGTAAGAATAGATAATTATATATATTTGGCATAATACTTACTTTACCTTTTATTTTATAAAAAATATTTTAGTTTTTATTTAAAATTTCACTTCTTTTAACTCTTAAATTTGTATTGTTTGTCAAATCACTCCAAAATGAATGAAAAATTTATCGTTTGTTAACTCTGTGACATAGCAATCCACATGTATTCATGTTAGCAATTAATTAATTTTAAAAATTTTAAAAATATTTTTATATTTTTAAATTATTTTAATAATTTTAATTTTAAATAATTTTATAACTTTTGAATTTTTAAAAGTTTAATTAATTGTTGATGTGGCATCTACATGTATGTCACATTAGCACATTCAATAGACGTTAACTTTTAATTCATTTTAGGTAATTTGACAAAAGCATAAATTTAAGGATTAAAAGACGAAAAATTAAATAGAAAACTAAAACAACTTTTATATACTTAGAGGACCAAATAAATTATTATGACTATTTACGCGTTAACAACTAGCTTTTCTTTTATAGGCATAAAGATAATTAAAAAATTGTATGGGTTCCAATTTTATGAAAAAATTTCTTAATTTTATTTTCAAAAAAATTTTAGTTAACACTTTTTCAAAAAAAAAATAATTTTTATACCTTATATAATGGATCTCATGGGCCTCGCAGTATACTCCATGGATCTTATAGTGAACTCCTAGAGAATTTAACACGTGTCTCTCAATGGAGCTAATAACACAATAGACTTTGGGTTAGCTTGTGAACCTCAGTTTGGCAAACTTGGAAGCTGAGCACATCTGTATCTCCCTTGAGATTGTATGAGGGCCATGTGGAGACTTAGGATAATTGATTACCAGTCATCCTAAAGTGTCTCATCCTAAGATGTAGCATCACCGTCACTGCTAAGAATATCAAATTAGACATTTATGTCAGTAATCTAAAGACACATAGTTAAGCTTGTCCTCCACCATAAAAAGGTCATGCTACAACTCATACTCACTAAGTAATCACTCCTCTTTTCTCAACCCAAGACTTGTCCAAAAACATACTCTTTTCCCGGTACCTTCAACCTATCTTCCCTCATTTAGTCAATGTCTTACCCCTTTATTTAACTTAAAACCTTAAATAAGATTATTTGTAAGAGTCAATTAAAACCACTTATTCAGTGGTAAAAAACTTCTATTAATTTAAAACCCCGAGATTAGATCTAAACAATCCAATCTCCTTCTCTTTATTTGATATAAAAAAAATCATTAAGTTTAATTTGTAATTCAACACAATCACTTTTCATAAAAGGCAGTCATTATATATCTCATTTTTCATCTTGAGCCCATATCCAATCTGAATGAGTCGATATGAGTTAGAGTGGGCCTCACTTAAGACCTTATTTGTCATCTATATAGCCAACGAGCCCAACTTTTAGAAGGATATTTTTTCTTGATTTATAATACGTTTAATATTATGTATAATTGTTAGCTCATATTATTATTTATTGTATAATTTATAGTTATATTTATTTTTATGTTATAAATTTTCATAATAAATTATATATATGTTTATATAATACTTAGAATTACTTATAATCTCCCTCTAACTCTTAAATCGAAGAATAAATTTGTTTCGACGCGCTCGAATCTACGTCCTCGTACATTGGCATTGACACCAATACCGAAGCCACCATAATAAATTATATTATAAAACTCCGACTGAGTTATTATCTTGAATTAATGATATATCAACTTAATTAAAAAAAATCGTAAAGAATTTTTTTAAAAAATAAAAAATATTATTTTATGAGATCCTTTTAACAATTTTATATAAAATTTTAAAATAAAATAACTTAAACTACTATCTTCTTTTAAAAATCTATCATTCATTTAAATATATGTATAACTTGTCTAAAAAATCTTTTATAAATATATTTTTACATAATTTTTAATTGATATTATATACTAAGATGATTAAATTATAATATTTAAGATTAATTTAGTGTATTGTCAATAACAAGGTTGAGATCTTAACACCTATATACCCCTAACCTGGTCCGGTCACCAGATTGAGCTATAGGATGTTACTATTATAATTGAAACTACAAACATAAAAATAATCATGCAATAATAATTCGAATATCAATTGTGATCATATGATGTCATTCAAATATAAATCGAGACTAAATCGAGCTTACGAAACTCTATTGATGACCCGGACATGAATTAGAACCAAAATACAAAGTTTAGAAAATTTGGACTCTATGTAGTGACAATCCATTCCCATGTCGTGACGTAAGCAAACAGTGAGTCACGTCACGACGTCGGACCACTTGACGTCAAGAAGTCATAGGCTATTGGCCGACGTTGCAACGAGGACTCTGTTTTGGTAAAATAAGACCATTTGATACCTATTTCGTGCCAAGCCAAACTATTTGCCTAAACTGGTGCATAAATGGCCATTCAAACCTACACAAAACTATCCTAAACACATATCAATATATCCATTTAGCCAATTACAAGACCATTCAAGCTATCCCACATGACATGAAAGCTTTGTTAAGCTTATCAACTTATGTACTCATCAACTACTCAAACAAAACTTAACATTCACCTATAACATTCCAAACCGAACCAAAACACAATTAAAATATGCCATTTAAGCTTCATCCTTTACTTGACAAAAAATGTCAATGTGCACATCTTATTACATAACTCATTTACCAATCAAGTTAAGCATCATTTAAAGCTCAAAACTATTACCACTTAAAATAACATCTAAACATTTTAAGGCATGTACACAAGTATCACATATTCAAGCATTCTCCCATTAACTTGTTAAGCTCGTACTTCATTCATAGCTAGAGACATTACTAACCATTACAGCAAAGTACAAAACATCAAACCATCCAAAAATTCAAACCACATTCATGATTCAATACTTCACATTTTAACATTTCACATGTGTACATAACATATCCTATATACATGCCACATAACCGGGTCCAGAATGAAAGAAAGACTACCGAGACAAATACTGGATAGTTTGAGCTCTGGGGATGATCTGATAGACGCGTTCCGCAAAATGCCAACTACAAAAAACAAAAAATGAAACAGAGTAAGCATTTCATATGCTTAGTAAGTTCATAGATAAAATATACGGTAACTTACCTTGAAATATAAGAAATACACAAATAAAATTAATTTACAAGACATTTTAAAACCTGACATTTCAATTCACAAGAGACAGGCGAGTCCATCATATTACTATATAGCAAAATATTTCAATTTGTCATTTCATTCAATTCAGTCCATCCATTCAAGTCTAAAGCATACAATCAAACTATTCATTTCTTTTACTTAATTAGAATAGCCTGATGAACAAAAACAAAAGGGTCAGATACTTAGGTATTTACACCACACCAGAGAGTACCGTAGTGCTGTACAGAGGCACTGAACTGCAAACCCGTACAAACGAACGAGTAACCTTATTGGCATGCCAATTGTATCCTATCTTATGTTCATCCAGGCTCAGTAAGCATAACATAACATTTCTTTACAAATCAGTCCATTTCTCACCTTTCGTACTAACTTGTAAACATTGTAAAATACATTCGAACACTATAAATTTCAAAATTCAACCACAACCAATACATATAAGTACATAACTATACCCTATGAACTACTAGGTAGTAACAACGATTGAATTGTTAGGGACTAATCTGTAATTTTCTCTTTTCCTCGATTATTCTCCGATCAATCCAAATCTTGATCTATATGACGCTTAATTCCAAATTATCAATTCCAAATACGTTATAATACTCAAATACATGTATATGACCTTTTAATTTCATTTTACACAATTTCCCTAAAGTTTCACATTTTATTCAATTTAGTCCATAAAACTGAAACTTTCATATCTATCATGTTTAAACATCGTTTTACTATCGATGTCAATTTCATACTTTTATAACTCTATAGAAAAAAAATTCAGAAATTATATGTCAAATTTGACATAATTACAATTTAATCCTTAAACTCAAAACTAACAAAGTCCACTCTACAAATTAGTCCTAGATCATTTGTAAGCTTTTAAATCTACCATTTAACATGAAAAACATAAAAAAATCAATGAAGCATTCCAAAACTTTAACACTTTTATGATTTAGTACCCGTGTTAGCTAGATTAAGCTACAACGATCACAAAAATATAAAATTTACGAAAAATGGGCTTAGAATTAGCTTATGTGCAAAGGGAGAAGCTTGACCGAATACTCCAAGGTTTAAATGGTGGAATAGGGTGAGAGAAAGAAAAATGGAGAAGATAATGTTTTGTTTTCATTAACTTAACATATATTTTAAAAATTAAAACAAAATTTAACATATATTACCTTTAAACTAACCACTAATCTGTCAAGTACCATCTTAAATGGCCTAATTTCCATTTAAGTCCTTAAAAATCACTAGTAAAGTCTTTTTAATCACTAAAAATCAATAACAAGTAACTTTTACGGTTGTTACGATTTAGTCATTGTACCTTAATTAGTCACTAATTCGGAAAAATTACCTATCTAAAATTCAATTCACCTAAATAACAACTCCATAAATATTTAAGGCTTGGTTTACGGATATGAGGTCCCGATACCTCATTTTCCAAAATTACTGACTTTAGGGTCGCACCACTTGTACTTTAACTAACTTTTCAATTAACAAATTTATCAAATCAAAATTCAATATAACTCTATTATAGACTCATAAATATTGATGAATAATATTTACTGACTCGATTGTTAGAATATAGGGTCCCAAAACCACCATTTTCGATACCACTAAAAAACAGACTGTTACAACACCTTTAAAATTTTAGGTTGAAATCCTACCATATGCAAGTTCTCTCTAAATTTTATTTTAATTTAAGTCACAATGTATGCTGACTTTATTCAAACATATTTTGATTATATGTTTGATCATGCCTTATAATGGTTGATTAATGGTGGAGTCAATTTTTTTTCTGAGGAACCAAATTTGAATTATATTTTTTAAGAGAGCTAAAACATAATTTTATAACATAAAATCTTACAATTTCTCAAAGGTTTAAATTATAAAATTTTCATATTTAGAGGGTCAGAACTCAGAATTGAATTTTAATTTTGGAATGTCAAAATACAATTTTATTATTGGATTAACTTAAAGTTTTACCAATTTTAGAAGGACTAAATGAACAATTTTTATTTTGAGAAAGAAAGCCCATGCCTATTCCCTAACTCACCACCTCGATGAGTAATTCTAATTATATTTTTATAATTACAATTGTACCTAACGCCTTAATCCCCTGATAAATGATAAATTAAAAAATCAAACAAAATATTCTAAATATCTTACCACATATTTAGAATACAAATATATGTTTAAAAATAAGATGCAATAAATAATAAAATGTATAATACGATATTAAAATAAAAATACTTAAATACCCTCAAATAATATAATTTATTTTAATTATGGAAAGATATTTCCATAATTTCTTAATCGAGTTGGTATTGACATCAACTCATTGAAGTTTTATTAATAATATAGATATACAACCTGAGGGAGGTAATAAAATATAGATAATAAAAATAAAATGTAAAGAAATATTAAAATAAAGTTTTAGTTAATTGATAAATTAAATGCTTTATTAATATATTTGACGTGGGGTTTAATTCTTCTCATATGTATATTTTATTAATTTTTAAAAAGTAAAAAAATAAAAATATCTTCTAATGGTATTATAAAAAGACATCTTCATAATTTTTTTAACTAAGTTGATATCCACTTAATTTGTAACATCCACTCCCCAGTTTAAATAACGGTATTGAGTTAAAATATAAATTAACTTGGATTTTAAGGATATCTTTGTCAACCCTATGCACGGGTCTAGATACTGGCAGCGAGAAACAGGGAACAAGAGACAAGTAAAGCCAGCAAATCAAAAAAATCATTATATTACTGCAGCTTTGAACGTCTGCTTCGGTCTGACCTCTTACACCATTTTTTCAGTACATTTCTAAATTCTCTTGATCACGCATCTAAGTATATTCTAATAAAATATAGGATATTGCACAATATTTCTTATCACAAAAGTCAAAACGATACTTGTGACTATCATAATTGGAGGAAAAACAAAATGTTTGATTCAATTATTTAAAATGCCAGATTGCTTGAACTAAAATTGGGAATAAATGTTTGGGGTGATTGTGATTCATAATCCATCATATTTATATTCTTTTGATTCTTGCCCTTTCAGAAATGTGGAATCTATAGATACTATCTTCTTCTGTACCATTATCATTTAATTTCCCATCTACATGTGGGTCATATAAGTAGATTTTCCCTTTTTTTCCCCTTCTCTCTTTGTTCAAGACTTTTTCCCCCCTTTTTTTTTTCTTATTTATTGCTGTAGTTTTGGGTGATTTTGGGAAAGGACTAAGGGTTGCTTTCATAGCATTAAACATGAATTACTGTTAACATTGACATCTTCATTTCTGATCCTCCTTTTTACTCTTTTCTTGGTTCATTCTTGTTTTTGGATTATTTGAATTTCGGGATGGAGGATCCTATTCCATTGCTGATACCCCGCTACATGCCGACAAGCATGCTTGAGGACAAACCAAGAGTCTGGTTAGGTAGCATCAAATGGAATCCTAATTTTTATCATTGCTAGACTTTTTATGTTTTCTTTAATAATTTGTCCCTTGTTGTTGTATTGCCATATTTTCTGCTGTTGAATCCATGGAGATGAACATTTCTGTCTCAGGGACAGGGAGCTGTAATCTATTACAAAAAACCAAGGACTCCATTGATGAGCTCAGTTTTTGGGCACGGTCTGATCTTTTGGTTGCTTTGAAGCATTACCAAGATTCACCGCGGACTGCTACCTCTTCTGGTGTACTTGAGAAATGCTTGGATTCACTTGTTGGTAGGCTTGCCATGGCTAGTGAAGTAACCCCTTGTGCATCTACTTCTTCTCCAGATAGCTCAGGGCTTCGGATTTCGTTCAATACTAGGAGTACCCAGAGCTCGAACAAAGGCCTCTTTCGAGCAACTTGGTGGTTCGAAGACCTTTCGGCATTGAGTCCCAATTTGATTGAAATGCTGGTGAAATCTATGGTGTCTCGGGGGCACAATCATGTCATCGTCAGTGGTTTCCTCTTCTATTACCAGAAGTCGAAGTTTTATACGGCCTCATCGGAAGAGAAACGTGAAGTTCTAGAAATTGTGATCGATATGCTTTACACTCTTGATCCGAGTTCTATTTCGTGCAAGAGTTTGTTTGGCGTTCTTCGTCCGGTGCTGCGTTCCAACATAAGCAAAAGTTGCAGGAACAAGTTGGAGAGTATGATAGGTTCTCAACTAGATCAAGCAACAATAGACAATCTCCTAATTCCATCATATGGGAGAAGTTATCTGTATGATGTAAACCTTGTTCTTAGGTTCCTCAAGGCATTTTTACGTGAAGGAGGCTCGGAATCATCTCCGATACGAATGAAAAAGGTAGCTAGCTTGATAGATCTGTATATAACAGAAGTAGCTCCGGATCGTTGCCTAAAATCATCCAAGTTTTCAGCTTTGGTAATGGTGCTGCCGGATTCTGCCAGGGACTCATGGGATGAATTGTACCATGCCATGGACATTTATTTGGAGGTAGACTTTGATATCATTTATAAAAAGGTTCCTTATATATGTACTTTTTTTTGTTCATTTGGATTAAATATGCTTTCAGTAGGTTCATACAGGGTTGTCTGAAGAAGAAAAAATGAAGATCTGTGGTGGATTGAACTATAAGAAGCTCTCTAGCGAGGCCTGCATGCACCTTTCTCAAAACACAAAATTCCCATCAACAAGCGCAGTGCAAGCTCTTATTTCACAGCAATGGAAGCTTAAGAACTTGCTTGAGGGCATGCACAATGCCAAGCATTATACGGATTTCACCGCAAAGGAAGATAGGGGCAGGGAACAAGTTGTAGTTTACAATGAAAAGCTCAGAGCACAATTAAAAGGGATGCAATGGAGGGTGATGGAATTGGAGAAAGTGTGTAAGAAAATGCAGAACCAAATGGCCAAAATCATGAAAGCCAAAGTATTAACCCATAGTGATGCAAGACCCCTGCCCAGACTCTGTTCATGAAAGCGAAATTTTTGCATATACCACTTTGTGTTTTTTAATTATTTCACTTGTGTATGTATAGCATTGAGGTGTGTGTGATAAGAGTTTTCCTTTATTTTTTCTCCAAGGTTGAGTCGTTTTCCACAGTCGGTCTCAGTCTGAGGCAAATGGGTGCGTGGCAGTTGGCAGTATATATTCTTTAGCCAACACCCAATAATGGATTAGTTCATAGTTGCTTTGGTGGGGTTACCTATTTGATGTTACAACTCAAATATACTTCAGTAAATCTTCTCAGATTTTGAATTTATAGATGCTTCTATGTTTATGTAACCATTGGCTGATCTTAAATTTGGTTAATGGAAGAAAAATTTAAAAGTTCCAATTCTTGGAAAAATAACTCAAATTATTTATTTAAAAGGAAAAATGTGATATCAATTCATGTAATTTTCAATCCTTCCTACTAGTTTCTACAATTGCACTATGAATTTTCATTAGTTTTTGTTTTTGGTTGGGTGATGATGCGTATATGAAATTTGTTAAAGAATAATTAGTAGAGGGTTTTGTGAAGATAGAACAATATGATACTGAATACGGAATTAGACTCTAATTACTAATATGACATTTTCCCTTGTGTTTTATGGTTTTGAATGATTAATTATTTAATTCTGAAATGGAATAGATGAATGAATTAGACCAAAAGGAATTTGGAGATGAATTTTGATAAACTTTGACTCTAGTTTATACTCGAAAAGTAAAAGAATTTGGGCAAAAATATAGGCCTAAAAAATGGGTATAGACAAAAAAATAAGACCCGTTTTCTAAAAGAGTAGGGTCTTCGGTAAGCTTTTTTTTTGCCTAGTCCCGAGCCCGACCCGAATTTGCAGAAAAAAAATACTGCTACTTTTTTTTTTACTTTTTTCATTATTTTGTTATCATTTCGTTATTATATTGTTACTATTTTATTGTTATTGTTTGGATATTGTATAACTCTTGTCTTATTATTAATTTTGCTACTATTTTAGACCTATTTGTTTGTTAAGTTACACTTATCATAGTGTTATTTAAGTATATATTTTTAAATTTTTTTCCATTTGTTGGGAAACATTTATTTTAATATTTTTAGTGTATTTAATTTATCATATTTTAAAAATTTAATACGAGTGAATCGGGTCAGGCTCGAATTTTAATATTTTTATTCGTGCTAAACTTAAGTAAAATTTTAAAATATTTTTTAAGTCGGACCTAAATTTTTTACTTGGCTCAGCTCAAACTCAAACCTGATCCGACCATGAACATTGAAAAGAGTATTAAACATTGATAGGTGCCCAAAAATAACCTTAATGTTTGCAATAGAAAATTGCCATGAAATTTAAAAAATCGTTTTAATTCATTGAGGGTGATTTCGTTTTTTCCGTATTTGTGCAAATGTTGACCTATAAATAATACACATTCTTAGGATTGCGAGATACATTATTATTTTATTTTGTATTTTCTTTTCAACATTAATTGTTTAATTTTTTTCTAAAGAGATTTCGAAATTTTGCTTTTAAGTTTATAAAATTCAATTGATTTTCCTTTTTATTTTTAGTATTTACATATATTTTAATGACAAATATTTAAGTTTGTTGAATATAGGTACTATACTTGATAACTTAGAATATTTATCAATAGTTAAATTCGTAATTCTTTTAATTATTCTAATACTTGTGACAAATAATATGATTTTATATAAACTACATGTAAAATTTATGTTCCGTAAAAGTGTAATCTAACCTAAATAAGCCTTGTAAAATTTTCTAATCTTTCATGCTACTAATAAATTAAATCTTAAAACACTTCGTTTTAGAGTTAATTATTAATAAATAAAATAATTTTAACTAGCTTCCCTTGGTTATTGAGAAATAATTTCAACTCTTTATATATATATATATATATATATATATATATATATAAAAGTAAGAGTTGTTCATTCAAGAGTTAGGTTAACGGTTTGCTTAATAGTTAAGATGATTTAAATAAGAATATTAGGCTTAAAATTGGGCGAGAGTAAATTATTTAAGGTCTTTAAAAATATGTATAATGCTCGAGTTCGAATATTTATAGTTCTAGCTTAACTTTACCTGTTTTTCACATTTATAATATGTTTTTATTTTATTTTATGCATTATGTAAAATATATCATATAAAATTACATACATTATACAATAATAAAAATTATAAAAAATATGTTAGTTGTTTGTATTTAGAAAAGTTAATAAAAGCGATTGAGTCTTAATTTAATTGACATCGATATTGTTGTCAATATAGGATGTTGTGGGTTCGAGTGTGCTGAAGCGCATTATAGATTCTTATCATATATGCTCTTTTTGATACAATGCCTAGAATTACCTATAGTCCCTCATCAACCCTTAAATAGGAGGATAATGCACTACAGAGTACTCGAGCCCACATCCTTAGCATATAATTACTAAATATTAAGTAAAAACTATATTATTTTTAAAAAGTATAGGCAGGTCTAAATGGGTTCTAATTAATCATTTATAAATTTGAAAAGGTTTAGACAAAAATTGAAACAGGTTGGATTAGATTTAGACAATTATGTTTGATATGATATCATACATAAATTAAATTTAACTCGAATCTAATTTGACTAATCCCATAAATACCTCTAGACTCATGAACTACATTATTATAATATTTTTAATTTTATCTTATAAATATTATATTTTTTGAATCTTATTACAGATAATCAAGGTGCAATTAAAAATAGTTTCAAAGAATTATTTACTACTACCACCACTAGTCTCCTTGAAGGAGCATAATTTTGCTTAAACGTCACTCCTCTTCTTTTACCTTCCGATGTTGCATTCATTTTATAGAACATTTATCGTACGTTGTTGAATGGCCAATAGCAAATCTTCAGACACCCAGTCAACTTTGTGTGGCAGTATATCAACGTTGTTAACTGGGATTTAAAATGTGTATCCAAAAAGGTAATTGAATCTTAGTTTAGTTGGTATGAATATTATTGTCAGTATAAAAAGACGTGAGTTCGAGTATACTAAAGTGCATTATCCTATTATTTAAGGATAGGGTTAGAAAAGAACTATAGATAATTTTAAACATTGTATTAAAAATCAAAGATTAGAAATCGTGATGCTACAGAAATAAATAAATAAATAATATGTACCAAAAATGAAAAAAAAGGGCGGGGGCATTTATTGGAAGCAACAAAGTTTCATGGACCATATTTGATCCTAAATTTCAATGAGATAATTAAGTTCATGGAGTTTTAGTTTACTTCCATATATTCACACCAGTTTTAAAACTGTTGGGCTGTTCGATATTAATTAAAAATTAAATTTTTAAATATTTTATATTTTTAAGCAATATATTTAATAATTCAAGATAAAAATTACTTTTGGATTTTTTAATGGAAAAGTGTTAAAATGATAAGTAGATAAAGAGTTATCATTTAATAAAAATATATTTAACTTCTTTTATTTTAAGATTATATATTATCCTTTAAATACTTCTATAAAAAAAACTATTGTTTAAAAATTGATTTTGTTAATAGCATTTTTTAAAAAATTACGATAAAAAGTAAATTTAAAATTTCAGTTGATATCAAACAGTTTAATTATATTTGGTTCTTAATTTTAAGTGATGTACTAAATAAATTTTATAATCTAAATTTAATTCTTAATTTTTGGCATTTTTTGGCATAATGAATGGTTTGGCTCTTTAATTTTACAAAAAACAAAGTTATTGTAACATTCCATTTAATTTTTCACTTACATTGTTTGTCAAATCACTCCAAAATGAATGGAAAAGTTAACGTCTGTTAACTTTGTTGACATGACATCCATGTGTATGCCACTTGAGTAATTAATTAATTTTTTAAAATTAAAAACAATTATAATTTTTTTATAATTTTTGAATTTTTGAAATTTAATTTTTAAATAATTTTTTGAATTTTTAAATTTTTGAAATTAATTTAATTGCTCATGTGACATCCATATAACAATCCATGTGTATACCATATCTTTTCTTGCATCTCTGGAAAATGTAATTGGGACCCAAAATACTATTGCTGAGAAGCTAGGTCTAAGGGAATAACAATGACAGTCAACAGAGTTGGCAATGTAACTAGGAAAGCAATGACCTACTGTAGATGATGAGCTATTTACTCCCTTGGATTCTAAGGAGATGTGCCAAAGGATGCCTAAGCTTCGGTGGTTGCTTGAGGAACTAAAGCTGTAACACCCCCAAAATTATAGGGTTAGAATTAATAAAACCATTAAGAATTTGAGCCTTCGTCTAGGTGGAAGAGAGCTTAATAAACTCCCTAGAGAGCCAAGATTCAAATCCCACTTTTTTCATTTTACCTATTTTATTTTCAGCAACTAGGGAACAAACTCAAGTTAGTATATATATTTAGTGTGGTAGAAAATGATTAAGAATGAGCTTGTTAGTTTAGTGATAAGACCTTAGCATATTTTCTCTTTGCACCAAGGTTTAAATCATGCCAATTTTCTTCTATTTTTATTAATTTCGATAGAATGGTTTAATTACCAAATCAGCCCTCTAAGGTTTGCCTAACCTAGCCATTTAGTCTCTTCCTAATCATAATAGAATTTTGATTTTTTTTTTCAACCCTATTTAGAATTTCTTTTCTCTCTTCTTTAAATACATCTTTTATCTTTTATTTCTCACTTTTTCTTTTCATAAATTTTCATATTCTTTTGTTGGAAATTTATTGTTGAAATCCCGAACCCGAATTCCTCCCCGTTCAATCCGTTCTTTGTATTATTTTAGCGTAACACCGCCAAAATCCATTTCCAACGCGCCAAGATCGGTAAGAATTCTTATTTTTAATTTCATAGAACCCTAGCATTCTGAAATAAATAACATTCTTGTCAATCTTTCAATTTATTTGGAATCTTTTACAAACTTTCCCAAAAATCTTGATAAATTTGGTAAATCTTGGAAATCAATAATAATTCTTGCGTTTTTGTCGATGAAAAGACCCCTAGTAAGTGACCGAATCAAATTTGGACGTAAGGATCATCGTATGAGACCCCAAAAGTTAGGTGTATGTTCTTTTACTAGAAAATCGAGGCAAATTCGAACCTAGCCTAGACCACACTACTACGTGCCATTTGAACCCTGGGATTTTTACTTTTCACACTGCCTGAACCCTTCCACATGGCCTAGCCACACGGCAGTGTCTCTCCTATAGCTTAATTTTTGTATTTTCCACATGACCTCAGTTTGTTACATAGCCAGGTCACATGGCCATGTAACCCTTCTACATGGCCTGGCCACACGACCATGTGCCTCTGTTTATTAAATTTTATAATTTTTCCAAAAATTTTATGTTTTGTGCAGATTGGTCCTTAAATGGTTCCTAAACTATTTTTAGAGTTTAATTTATGCAATTAAGTCCCTGATAGTATGAATAATGCTTGAATCCTTTATTTAATTGACCGTTAATATTAAATATATACCCAATTGCATGATCTGTGAGCAATCATGTTTATTGTATCTGTACTTACGATTTTTTCATATAACATGCCTTAAGATACCGCTAAATTGAACCTTTGAAGAATATATGATTTTGACACTAGACTAATTGATTAAAAGCATATTTATTGCTACAATATTTGATTATTTTTAATCATAATATTTTTTTTTGTTATAATCTATTTTGAGCATGCCTTATTTTGTTGCATAGGTTGAGACGATTTGTAAGGAGGAAGTTCTGGCAAACTATAAATCTGCAAATCTGGTGGTTCATCCACATATTATCTAGCAACTTTTATCTACAAAAATGTTGTGTATTCACAACCATCTGGCAGACTATAAACATGTAAATTTGGTGGTTCATCCACATATTACCTGATAATTTTTATATGCAAAAAAGGTTGTGTATTCAGAACCATCTGGCAGCATAGCCTACAGCCTTTGGTGGTTCACCCACCCATTATTTGGCAACTTTTATCTGCAATAATGTTGTGTATTCACAAACGTCTGGTAGCGTATTAACCTACAACATTTGGTGGTTCATCCACAACCCGATGTGTAAGATGAACAAGTTTTGAGGAGCTCATATAGTGTGTCGTGGTGGGTAGAATCTTATTTGTTAAACCGAATCTGTTTGCATCCATAAAGCATGTGCTTGAAATTCTAAAAATTTCTGATATGACATGGTATATGTGTTTTACTTATACATTGTGAAAACCGTTATGTTATTTTGACATATTAAATTTGCTAAATGCGATTTAAGCTATGTAAATTGAATTAATATGCTTATCGACTGCTTTGGTTGTCTTGTGATGGAACTCACACTGAGCTTTCATAGCTCACCCCCTTATTTTCCTTCTTTTCAGATAACCTATAAGGTTAGGATGCCGACTAGGCATTCGGCTCGGAATATTGATTTCTATATAAAAGTATTTTAGATTGATTATTTTATAATTTTGGTTATTTGAAACTATATTAATATTATTGTGAAAAGAGACTTAGTTTACGACTTTTATTAAAATTATGTTAATATCACTATTCTGCTGCTAAATTGTAAATGTGTTTTTTTAAGAAAGTAATTCAGATTTTTAACTAAGTTTTCAATAGTAAACATCGTTATAACGAATATATTAAACTTAATATTTTTTTCTTAAAAGTCCTAAGTTTTTCTAAAAAGAGACCAAAACTCCTTTCTAAAATAAATAAATGTTTAAAATTAACTGTTTTTAAAACTCTGATAATTCTATTAGGCCATTTCGGTGGCTGATGTAATCTCTCGAATTTGAGTATAACGTGTAGGCCGGGTTGGGGAGTTTACAAAAGCTGCTAGAGGAACATACACAACAGATGGAGTAGAAGTAATAGTGTTGGAAGCCGTAGGGATTTTAAGTGCTACAGTGAATTGTGTGAGAAACGTTAGAAGGTGAGAGGCTGCTTGTAAATATTGGTTCAACGATTGAGTAGATGGAATGCTTTGAGTGATGTTTATGCCAGAGGAAGATCTAGGGTTGGTTGGATCGGTGGAGTTCATTGGGGCAAAGGAGTTGGCTAGGTTGGTGGGGTTAACTATTGGGTTGAGGAGAGCATAAGTCTGGGATCGAGAAGCCATGGTGTTCACGTTCGCCATACCAATTTTTGATGTTGGGTATTAACAATGGAGGAGACACAGAGGAGGATGTGGTGGTACTAATGGAGGTCGCTTCACCCAATCTCGATGAAGAGCTAGAGGAGGAAAGTGAGCAAAGAAGTTGAGGCTATAGAAGGTATTCTGAATGCAATAAGAATACCTGAATTCTTGAGAGTTGGTTCTTTCTTCATTGTGTTGGGCGTATTTATAGGGGAGGTTCTGTGTCCGATGGTATTGGCGTGGTAGATCTGTTATCATGCCATCATTGTGGGTCATATGGGAGGATGTCTATGAGGGGACACATTCTATCATTCCTTCTAAACCATATGGTAGAATAGTTAAGCCCACGTAGGGTTTGGTGGCCTAAAAAGTTAGGTTTTGAATAAAAGAGCGGGTGCCGAGTGAAGACCCTTTATAGAAAACAGATGGTCGACTAGGATATTTCCAAAAGAAGACAGAAGGTTGGGTGGTTGTCTTGCAGGGATGACTGAGTAAGACCCTTTCAGGGAACACAGAAGGTTGGCTAGAATCAAGCCTTCAGGGCTATCGATCAATCATTTAGTGACTGGTCATTTGGTAGCAAGCGGAAAGGTGTCTTCCAAGTAACTTGTTATGTTGCCACATGTCTTAAGCTGGAGAGGATGTAACAATTAGTATTATGCTAAAAATGTTTGAGAACTCACCTAGATTGAGAAGAATACTTTTCAAGGAGGAAGACATAATGGTAGAATGTCTTATATCATGCCAAAGAATCTATTTGGCCAATTGACTCGAAAGGTTTGTTATATTTACAAATGTTACAAAAAAGAAAATGCTATATGCCTAATTTGATGATCTTTATTTATTTCAAATGAATTTTAAATTTGCATTTCTTAAAGTGATTTCATATGATTCATTTACCATGTATAGATTTATAGTAAAGCATCACAAATAAGTTTGCTTAATTAATGAAGCAAATCTCATTAAAAAGGGTACACTGATGTCAATGGTTCAAATTGTGATATGATATTTACAAATAATTTTCAAATAGTGATAATTTGTGGAGTAAACTGTAATCGTTAATCCATAAATATCATTTTTTCAATTTTAGGTGATTTTTAATACTTTTTAAAATTTTATGAACATTTTAAAATTTTAAGAATTTTTCGCATAACTATAATTTTAAAAATATTTTTATAATTATGAATTTCCATATTTTATGAATTTTTATATTTTAAAATTTTAAAATTTTTAAATTTTAAAAAAATAAAAAGTATTAAATTGACATTTTAGTTATAATTTAACGATCAAATTAGCTTTTAAGGATATGAGTTAAAAACCGAGTTCACGGGCAAGTGGCTAAAATGTCATAAACCGGTAATTTTAGTGATCACTTTTGTAACTTTTCATAATTGGGTAGATAAAAACACTAAAACTTACTAATAAATGAATGGCTAATTGTATATCGAAATCATTTTTTTTCTCATGCAAACTGGTTTTAAACTAATAAACGGTCAACGTAGTTAAAGAGCATATTTGATCAATTTTATTAGTTTAAAGACTAATTTGATAGAAGTTCGGAAATATTTAATTATTTTTTAAAAAAATTCCAAAGGCTAAATTTTTCCTTCAGCGTATATTATTTTGAAAACTTTAATTTATTTTTTCTGGAGTATATAATATTTAAACCGCAGAATCAATTCGTAGGTTTACTAATACAATTATCCATTGTTGTTGCTGTAGAAGTCCCACTTTCCCAACTTGTCTCGCCAGTTACGATGATCACACTACATCATTGGAAGATTTCACAATTTCGGGTTTGTCCGGTCTCGGGTTCTTCGGGCGAGACAGTCGGCTGGATGCATGGCTTCGAAATTCACTATTGATGCGAGTTCATGAACGGCTTCAGCGATTTCCTGGGTACAGTTGACCACATCGATTAACAAGGAAGCTACAGTGGCCACTGGTACAACTCGCGAGAGGTCCATATTATCATCCCATAAACCTACAGATGATTTGAGCAACGAGTTCAAACTCTTGGCCGCAGATTTTGAGTTTTGGATATGGATATCAGCAGGAAATGGTTTCACCATTGTTTTGATTGAGAGTGCTAATTCCTTCAATGCTTTACCAGATTCCAAGCTCATTTTCACCATGTCTCTTTGATTTTACTTGGAATTTCTGCTTTTGCCTGCAACATAAGATGATAACTTAATCTAAACTTTATTGTATTTTCTTTTTGTCTTGTTAGAATTTAGAATAGCTGAAGAATTTGGGACCAGAATTTAGGTGTCCATTAAGAGATTCAATTCGATAGGTGTGGAAATTGTGTATTTGGTAAAATTTTTACTTGTATTTTCATTCATTCAATGAATGTATTTATACAAATTACAAGAGAAGAAAACTGACTAAACTGACTATTAACAAACTAAACTATAGTTTGTTAATTCTAACAAACTTTGACTATTTCGACTAATTAAATTAGCAATATACTAATTTAATATACTAACATCCCCTCAAGCTAGAGAATGTATATTCAACATGCCTAGCTTGAACAAATTTCTCGAAATGGAGCAAGAGCCAAGGATTTGGTAAACATGTCACCAACCGATCTTTAGAAGAACAAGGCAACAATTGTATCACACCGCTTGAAACTTTCTCCTTACAATATGACAATCAATCTCGATGTGTTTTGTTCTTTCATGGAATGTTGGATTAGCAGCTATCTGTAAAGTAGAATTATTATCACAATACAATCTTGTTGATGAAGAAACTGGTTGATGAAGATCATCAAGTAGATAATGCAACCATTGAATTTCACAAGCTGCTGCTACTAATGCTCGATACTCAGCTTCAGAGGATGAGCGAGACACTGTGGTTTGCTTCTTTGCTTTCCAACTAATAAGGGAGTCACCAAGAAAAATACAAAAACCACTTATAGATCGTCTGGTTTCTGGACAAGCAGCCCAATAAGAATCACTAAAGCCTCGAAGTAGCAAAGAAGAAGTTGCTGAGAAAAATATTCCAGAACTAGGAGAGTTCTTTAAGTAGCGCAATACATGATGAGCTGCCTGAAGATGCAACACAGTTGGTTTATCCAAGAATTGACTTAGCTGCTGAACTGCAAATGAAATGTCTGGTCGTGTTGATGTAAGATAAATGAGTCGACCAACCAGCTGTCTATAGAGTGTATTATCAGCAAGTAATTCACTGTCATCACTTCACAATTTTGAGGTTGATTTGGTTGCCATTGGAGTTTTTGCTGGTTTACATTCCATGAAGCCACTATCAGTCAAAATCTCAAGACAATACTTCCTTTGAGATAAATGAATTCCTGCAGTTGACCTTGCAATCTCGAGACCAAGAAAATACTTAAGCTCACCAAGATCTTTGATTTTAAATGCCTGATCTAGAAAACTCTTAACTGTAGAAATTTCATGTTGATTATTACCAGCCAATATCATATCATCAACATAAACAAGCAAGGCTGTAAAAGAATCATTTTCCTTTTTGACAAAGAGAGAATGATCAGAGGAGGATTGTTTGTAGCCAAGGGATAAAAGAGAAGCTGTAAGTTTGGAGAACCACTGTCTGCTAGCTTGTTTTAAGCCATATAGAGATTTTTGTAATTTGCAGACTTTGCTCTTGTCTGATCCTTCAAATCCAAGGGGTAACTTCATGTAAACTTCCTCATTCAATTCACCATGTAAGAACGCATTATTGACATCTAACTACTGGAGAAACCAATTCTGAGATGCAGCTAAAGCAAGAAGAAGTCGCACAGTAGTAATCTTTGCAACCGGAGAGAAAGTGTCAAAAAATCAACACCTTCTCATTGTGTGTATCCCTTAGCAACCAGGCGAGCTTTGTATCGCTCAATTGAGCCATCAGCCTTATGTTTGACTCGAAAAACCCATTTGCAACCAATTACTTGCTTACCAGGTGGTAACTCAGTAATAATCCAGGTCTTAGTTTGTTCAAGAGCATTAATCTCAGCTTGCATTGCCTCTCGCCAATGTAAATGTTTTACGGCTTGTGTGTATGTTTTTGGTTCAGTAGTGGCAGTAATGGCTAAAGTATAGTGTAAATGTGTAGCTGAAAGGTTTGAATAGGAAAAAGTTTGAGTAAGAGAGTAATTATTACCTGGGAGAAGATTGGTACCAGCCTGCAGAGAAGAGCATTGATAATCATTCAAATAACGAGGTGGTTGTCTGTTTCTTGTAGGACGGGTTACATTTGGAGTTGGTGGTTCAATATGTGGTTCATCATGTGGTTCAGTATTTGTGGGTGGTGGTTCAATATGTGGTTCAGTATTTGTGGGTGGTCATGGTGTTTCAATAGAAGAAGATGAATCTGATATAGGTTCATCATAGGTAGGAGAGGAAGCTAAAAATGGTAATGAAGGTGATGAAGGAGACAAGGAACTGTGAAGAAATGGAAAATGGTGTTCATGAAAGGTTACATTTCGAGAGATGAAAATGATTTTGGTATCTAAGTCAAAAAGTACATAACCTTTAACTGTAGGTGAAAGGCCAAGAAAAATACATGTTCGAGAACGAGAATCAAATTTATGCCTATGAGCTGTTAAAGTAGATGCATAAGTCAAACAACCAAAAACTTTTAGAATAGAGTAATCTGGTTTGGTTTGGTGAAACTTTTCAGAAGGTGTAAAGTTGGAAAGGAGAGGTGTAGGTGTTCTATTTATGAGATAGACAACATGTAAGACTGAATATACCCAGAAATATTGAGGTGTATGAGAATGAAATAAGAGGGCTCGAGCAACATTTAAAATATGTTGATGTTTTCGTTCCACCAAGCCATTTTGTTGTGGTGTTTCCACACAAGATGTTTGATGTATGGTTCATTTAGAAGCATAAAAAGAAGGCATAGCAAATTCAGAACCATTATCAGATCGAATCACTTTAATTTTGGCTGAAAATTGGGTCTCAACCATTTGGAAGAAATTTTGAATATGTTCTCGAACTTCGGACTTTGTTTTAAAAGAATAAGCCGTATAACTACGTAATCATCAACAATTGTCAAGAAATATTTATGGCCATTAATAGAAACAAGAGGATTAGGGCCCCAAATATCAGCATGTATGAGATCAAATCTCTTTATTGAAACAGAATTGCTTACAGGAAAAGAAAGCTTTTTGTGCCTTGCCAAGTGACACGTTTTACAAGCTGAATTATCAAAAAGTTGTAAAGTAGGTATTTCTGGTAAAAGAAGTTTTATTCTCGAGTCTGAAAGATGACCAAGACGAGAATGCCATACATCTGTAGTAGTAGCAGTAAAGGTTGTAGTAGAAAGGGTAAAAGTTTGAGATGGATAGTCAAGTAGATAAAGACCTCGATATGCTCTAGCTGTACCAATCATCTTCCAGGATGGGAGAGCCTGTATCTTGCAAGCATTAGAATGAAAGGTAAAACAACATGGCAAAGTAGTAGTAAGTTTGGTTACAGAAAGCAAATGGAAGGTAAAAGCTGGAATATAAAGAACATCATGTAAACATAAATGTTCATGAAAAATAACAGTACCAGATATACATGCTTCAAGTTTGGTACCATTAGGTAAAGTAACAAGGATGGGTTTAATATGTTTATATGAGGCAAAAGATGATAAAGAATAGGTAATATGATCAGTAGCAGCAGTATCAATGATCCAAAAAGGAGTTAAAGATATACCTTCAGTGGTAGCAAGAGTAAAGTGAGAGTCACGGATAACATTGTTGGTTAAAGAGGTAGAAGAGGGAATGGATGGAGAGGGTGATGGTTTGAGTAAAGCAAGAAGCTGTGAATATTGTTCTTGAGTCAAAGTAAAACCAGAATTATTAGATGAGGAATCACTTAGTGTTGAAGTAGGTGGAGGCTCAGCAACATCATCAGAAAAAACATTGTTGACACGAGCCTGACCCTTTGCCCTGTATCCATTATTATAACCATTCTTACGAAAACATGTTTCAATTGTATGACGAGGCCTTTGACAGAAAATACACCATCTTTTGTCAACAGTTGAAGAAGAAGCATCAAATCGCTTAGTAACAGCATTCACACTAGAGGTATTATCAGAGGAAGACAGATTATTAACAAACACCTTTGAACTTCCAGTATTGAACTGTCTTTCTTGTTGAATCACCATAGAAAAAGCCTTATTAATGGATGGCAAAGGATCTAAAAGCATAATATGAGATCGCGCACCAGTAAATTTATCATTAAGACCTTTAAGAAAGCGAATCACATAGTCATCATCATGATAACACTTGATAGTAGTCAAAACACCACAAGAACAAGGTGTATTGCAAGAACAGCGAGGAAGAGGCCTAAAATGTAACAACTCATCCCAGAGAATCTTGAGTTCAGTAAAATAGTCTGTAACTGACCGATCATCTTGCTTAAAAGATGAAATCTCATCTTGCAAATCAGAGATTCGATAAACATCACCTTGAGAAAATCGTTCTCGAAGATCATTCCAGATATCAAATGCACTATTAACCCAAAGAACACTGCTAAAGATGAAAGAACTGATAGAGTGATTAAGCCAAGAAATTACCATGGTGTTACATCGTTCCCAAGCAGGATAAAGAGAATCAGTGTCAGATGGTACTATAATGCTTCCATCAACAAACTGAAGCTTATTCTTCGAGAGAAGTGCAAGACGCATTGCACGAGACCAAGAATGATAGTTGGAACTATTGAGAGATGGTGAAACAAGTATAAGTGAAGGATTTTCATTTGGATGCAAATAATAAGGACTGGAAATAGGAATTGTAGGATCAGAAAGCTCAATCGTTGATGAATTAACAGGCATAATGGAAAAAGAATCCAGGAAAATGCCAACAAAATGCCAAGAAAATGCAGAAAAGCAGATAAAATGCGGAAGAATCTTTAAACGTCTGATACCATGTGGAAATTGTGTATTTGGTAAAATTTTTACTTGTATTTTCATTCATTCAATGAATGTATTTATACAAATTACAAGAGAAGGAAACTGACTAAACTGACTATTAACAAACTAAACTATAATTTGTTAATTCTAACAAACTTTGACTATTTCGACTAATTAAATTAGCAATATACTAATTTAATATACTAACAATAGGCACAGTAGCATATCAGAGCTCTAATCTTGAGGTACTGTTTCCATGAATGTCGAAATTGAAATCGACCATGCATCAGTTCCCATCTTGCAAAATTAGCCTAAAAATGACAATTAACAAGGCTAAGTGAATTAATATCAGATATCAAGACAAGAAAAAACCCAAAGCTTTTCTTATCTTTAGCTTTTAATTCACTTACCAATGCATCTTCATTATTTTTAGAATTAAGAACAGTTTAATATCACTGTAAGATGGATTTACCTTGTTTGGAATCAGCCATTTCAAAGTAATCATCTGCAAAACCTGCAAAAAAATGTGTTTGGTTAAAGGGAAAATATAAATACGGAGAATAACTGCTAATTTTAATTAGTGGAGTAGAGGAGATGAATGGGGACCTTCTAGGAAGCTGCCAAGCTTTTCCATGTTGGAAGCAATTAAGATATGGAGGTCTTCACCAGCCCAGACATGGAAAACCATAATGGAGACTATGATACAAGTGAAGCTACCTGAGAGGATGGTTGATAATCTATTGTAAGCCAGTTCCAATATCTCATTGTCTTGATAACCCGACAGATATGAAAACAAATGTCAACGTAAATATCAACAACCCATAATCATATCTTGCATTGATTTTGGGAAAGAATCTTGCAAACGTAAACACCCCGGCTGCCATTGACAAAGACGCATGCATATATTATATCCCATTGAGAAAGCAAAATTGTGAATTAATATTTTGTCAAATGATTTCAGTTTACCTTGGAGGAAGACAAAGAAGCCAAGTACTATTGGCTCACCTATGCATCTAGATGATGAGCCCCAACCGCATGAGTGTTAGGAATAACTACACGTTCGGTTATTAGTTATTGTTGGTTATAAAGTTGTTATTAATTGCAGTTAGTTAGCTTCATCTTGTATTAAATATAGGTCACTAGTTTGAGTAATACAACAGGGAATTACTTCCCATTTTCCTTATTGTTGAATCTTAACATGGTATCAAGAGCAAAGGTTTTCTTGGTGTAGAATTTTTTTTCTTTCCATGGCCACTGAAACCGTTCCAGAAGGTGTACCAGTAGTTGACACACCTCGTCATTCCTCTAACACTGGGGAGGCTGTACATTCGCAAGGACCTGGCAGTTTCTGCGTACCTACAGTTCATTACTTCTCCAAACACGACACCATCAAACTTGATGCGCACAATTTTCTTTTATGGAAGCATCAACTTTTGTTGATTCTTGAGGATTATGGTTTTGAAGGGTTTGTATTAGGTACAGTCCCTTCTCCTCCTCCTTTAATCATTGGATCTGAAGGTCAGCAACTTGAAAATCTAGCTTTTCTCATTCATAAGAAGCAAGATAAGTTTCTAGCTTCTTGGCTGTTGTCCACTGTAACAGATGATATCTTGGTTCATCTTACAATTGCCAAAACAAGCTTTGATATATGGATGACAATTGAGAGAAGATTTAGTGCAAAATCTACCATTAAAATCTCGAGCATGCGTCATGCTCTATACTCGCTCAAGAAAGCGAATCTTTCTATTAAAGAATATGTATCTAAGGTAAAGCATCTTAGTGATAATTTGACTACTACTGGTAGTTTTGTCTCTAAGCAAGAACAAGTAAGTGTCATCTTGGCTGGTCTTTCACTTGAGTTCGAGTCTATTCGGGTGTTTGCCTCAGCAACTCCTTTTTCTCTTGATTTGTTGACTGAAATGTTGTTTAATTGTGAAGCACGACAACTGGAGTTATTAACAGAAGTTCCTTGCCAAGAAAATTTGGCTTCTCGATAGCAAGATACTGACATTGGTTTGAAACAGTCTGTTGAGTCCAACCGATACTCTCAGGATCATAAGCAAGGCTACAAAGGGAAAGGTCATGGTTGGTATTGTGGCAGGTCTCGTGGAAATGGTCGAGGTTGGTCTCGCTCCAGGCTACAGTGTCAGTTATGTGGTAAGGTTGGACACATGGTTCAGACTTGTTATCACAGGTTTGATGAGAACTTTTCTAGTGTTGGTTTCACTAACTCGATGACAGTCAACTACCATCAGCTACATGGCCAAGGTTATTCTTCTTTAGTTCCTTCTTGTTCACCTATGTCTCATTGCTATAGGTCATTTCCTCAGAAATCCTCCAGTCAGCTGTCTCTTCTAGCTTCTGCATCTTCTCCACCTGATTCGATCTGGTATCTTGACTCTGGGGCAACAAATCACATTACTCCTGAAGTGTCCAATCTCACGATTGCCTCTCCCTACATAGGTACAAGTCATGTCACTATGGGAAATGTTGAGTCTGTTTCTATAGCTAATGTAGGATCATCTACTTTCTTGGCTGGCTCTAGACTCTTGCGTCTTCAGAATGTTTTACATGTTCCTACAGTTTGCAAGAATCTGATATCTATGGGTCAGTTTGCTAAAGATAATGGTGTCTACTTTGAATTTCACCCGTTTCTGTGTTTTGTGAAGGGCATTCAGGTAGGGATGACTCTGCTAGGGGGCCACATGCATGAAGGTTTATATATGTTTCAGTTTTCAAAGTCTGCTTCCACTACAGTTAATTTTTCCTCAAAGCCTAGCTCAAGTTTATTGAACAATGTTTAGCTTTCCTCTTCTTCTTTATGGTACAACAGACTTGGCTATATTTGCCATAACACTTTTGCTCATGTGTTGAAATCTTGTAGAATTCCTTTCAAACAAAGTGATTTGTCGCGAATTTGTACAGCTTGCCAGTTAGGCAAAACTCATAAGCTTCCTTTTCCCTCTTCACATACAATGTATTCTTCCCCTTTTGAACTTGTGGTATCTGATGTATGAAGACCTGCTCATATGTCTTCCAATGGTTTCTCTTATTACGTTTCTTTTGTCGACATGTATAGCAGATATACTTGGATTTATTTACTCAAAAACAAGTCTAAAGTGGTTTAGTGTTTTTTTGAATTTTCATCAGATGGTTAAAGTAAAATTTGGTCATCCTATTAAAATGCTACAAACTGATGGGGGAGAATATCGTGTCTTATCAAAAGAGCTTTCTCGACTTGGTGTGCAGCACAGGGTCACTTGTCCTTACACCTCAGAGCAGAATGGGGTTGCTGAAAGAAATCATAAACAAATAGTTGATATGGGCTTGTCTCTTTTAGCACAGTCTAATATGCTTTTAAAATTTTTGTTCTATGCCTTTACACATACAGTCTACTTGACTCACAGACTACCTACTCCTGTACTATATCAAGTTAGTCCGTATGAAGCACTTCACAGACTTAAACCTGACTATAGTTTACTACGGGTGTTTGGATGTGCTTGTTTTCCTGATTTAAGGCCATTCCAATAGCATATGTTACAATTTTGATCTCAAAAGTGTGTGTTTCTTGGCAGTGTTCCTAACACAAAAGGTTATAGGTGCGTTGGCAGTGTCTTTAAACTGGCCACTTAGACAAGTTGACATTAATAACGCATTTTTGAATGGGGATCTGAGTGAGGAAATTTACATGGTGCAGCCAGCAGGGTTTGAACAATAAGGGCCAAATGGTGAGAACCTAGTTTGTAAACTGAAAAAGGCGTTATATGGTCTTAAACAAGCACCACGGGATTGGTTTTATAAGTTGAAAGAATTTTTGGTAACCACAAAGTTTGAGGTCTCCAAAGCTGATAGTTCTCTCTTCATTCTTCATCAAGTTCTCAATTGTTTTATGTTTTAGTCTATGTCGATGACATTATCGTCACTGGGAATAACTTTCAGGCTATAGACTGGTTTGTTACTCAGCTCAATGATCAGTTTTTTTTAAAAGACCTGGGGAGCTTGAGCTATTTTCTTGGCATCGAGGTTAACTACACTTCAGAAGGTGTGTTCCTGACTCAGAAAAAATATATTCTTGATCTACTTAAAAAAGCCTCCATGGATAGATCGAATGGCTTACTAACACCAATGGCTACCACTTGTCATCTGTCAGCTGCTACATGTAGTCCTGTTGAGGATAAGCATTATTACAGAAGTATTGTTGGCGCCTTACAGTACGTGGTAATCGCTAGACCAGACATTGCTTACTTTGTAAAAAAGGTTTGTCAGTTCATGCATAAACCTTTGGACTTGCATTTCAAAGCTGTGAAAAGGATATTGAGGTATCTACAAGGAACATTGGACTATGGGTTGCGATTCACCCGAGCCTCAAAATTTTTCCTTGAAGGATATTTTGATGCTAGTTGGGTGATGGGTGTCGAGTCCACCAATATAAACCTATGCCTAGTTTGCAATTTGAGCAGTATAGGGAGTAGGGTCAATCTCTCAGAGACTGGGTTTACTTCAAATTGTTGCTCTCTTGACCAGATTTATGTCGGGGCAGTTGTCGTGCCCATGATATTAGGGGGGAGAATAAAATCGAAAACCTGGAACCTGAAATAAATAAATAAAACTCGTAAAAAGTAAAAGTTGAAAATGAAATAATAAAAAGCAGTTAAATGAATTTGAAGAAAAATTAATTAGAATAAGCTCAGCCTTAGGCACGTATTTTTTCTCGTCTTTGAACCGATCCTCGAAATTAGATGAACTCTTCTTTTCCAATAAGCTAGTTATAGCTACCAAGGACGCCTCGGACACCAACTCTTCCTTGTGTAAATTAGTTATGGAATGTCCAATAACTAACCCTTACCGATCGAACAACCACAAAACGTTCGTGATTTAGAACTCCGGCAGCTTTGCGTTCTAGAAGAGCCTAGCTCGAACCAATGCCCTCAATCGCATGGGACATTTAAATCCGGTTACTACTTCCCTTGACGGAACCAAACAACAATCTCCACTTGGCACGCCAATGTGTTCACAGAAAACCGATTAGAACGTTCCTTTCGGAATTCCAACTGTACGTCTAACCACACTAAATCAAACGACGTCTTTTTTGACTTAATGTTGATCTGACTTTGTGAGTTGACAAAATCATACTCTTAATCCGGAGAAGTAATAAGTACTGGAACTTTAAGAGTTAAATTGCTCGGGTTCGTAACTCACGAGTTTTGACGAGGCTAATTCTGGCCTAAAGCTGAAAATGGGTTTAGTTGGCTAAGGTTTGGGGCATATTGGTATTGGAATAATTAAATAAGGTAAAATGGGTGAAAGGAATGGGAAACGTGATTTTAGTTTGGGGGCTGAAATTTTGGTGGTGAAATAAAGTAATAAAGTGAATTAGCTACTGGAGATTGAAAGAAAGTTTGAAAAGGAAATTGAAAATGGTTTAAGTGGTAACAAGCTGGAAAAGTAGGAATTGAAAGTAAATGAAACTAAAGACAACAAATAAATTCTTGAGAAAAGAGAGAATGTATTGAAAGATGAATGCTTGATTTATTGCTTGATGATTAAAATGAACAATGTAGCCTCTATTTATACTAGTGGCCTTACTAAATTAAGAGTCAACTAGTATAGAAAATTAAGGAAAATATTCCATAATATAAAAAATATCCCAAAATAATCTCCCACTAAGTCAACAATTTCAACTAATTATTCTTGGAAAAATTCTACTTTGGCCCTCCTTCTTTGCTTCTTTCTTCAATCTAGCCCAATTGTTTCCTTTTTCTTCTATTTAGCCCCAAATTGCATCCCTGCACAAAATTCAACATAAACATGGAAAAATTAGTGGTGCACTCTCATAAATTAACCAATTTAATTACATAAAATATGTAACTTTAGCATTTAATCATTGGGGGTCAGATGTTGATGATTGCAGGTCAACCTCGGGGTTTTGTGTGTTTCTTGGAGGGAATCCAATTTCCTAAAGCTCAAAGAAACAGCAAGTAGTCTCTAGGTCTACAACAGAAGTAGAATACATGAGTGTTGCTCATGTTGCTGTAGAAATGGTGTGGATTCGATCCTTATTGACTGAGTTATGTGTTTCAGTTCCAAATAAGTCTTTGATATGGTGTGACAGCTCAGCTGCGGTTGCAGTAGCAAGGAATCCTGTTACGCACTCGAAGTTCAAGCATATTGAGTTGGACCTGTTCTTTGTCAGAGAAAAGGTTGCAGATGGGGTGTTCCAAGTAGGACATGTACCTGGTTCAGACCAAATCGCTGATATATTGACAAAACCACTGTTAGTAGCAGTGTTCACCAAGTTTCGGGATCAACTTCAAGTTGTTGCCATGAATCAGAAGGTTTCTGATGGAAAGGAAAGTTGACAAGTACGGGGCATGTTAGGAATAACTACACGTTCGATTATTAGTTAGTGTTAGTTATAAAGTTGTTATTAACTGCAGTTAGTTAGCTTCATCTTGTATTAAATACAGGTCACTAGTTTGAGTAGTACAATAGAGAATTACTTCCCATTTTCCTTATTGTTGAATCTTAACATAGAGCACCAGGAAGCAACGTTGCCAGTCCTCTTATCACTCACTTCCCAAGAGTAGCCCATGAGTGTACGTATGTATATATCTTTGATCAATTTGGAGCTATAAAGGGTGTGGGTGACAAAACTTACCCACAGAAAATTCAAGGACGAACATGACAGTTATTACAGCAAATATTGCAGAGATTCCAAAACTGTCGTACAGTGGCTGATAGTAATATAATAATGAGACCAAAGTGAGTGCAAGTCCCACTTTTAGTGAATGAATGACTTTTCTTGGATCATCTTGGCCAAGCTTTTTTAATTTGCTAACAAATTCGAACACCTTAATCTTTACATTCTTAGGGAATGCATGACCATCCACGACCAAACTGGCCTTGTTTTTCTTTCTCTTGATGACATGTTGCAGAATCTAAATCCATAAGGCGAATTGCTTTCAAGAGACAAATGCAAAATTGGTAAAGGTTGCATGCACGAAACACGAGTAAGAGTTAGAGAAAGAAGAACCTAACATATATCATATATTCCTTCGGAAGGGGCAATATAAGGTCTGTATTTATAACCATATTAAAGAACCAAGCATCTAGCAGTAGAAGTGGTACAAATTAATATGACTAAGCCTTCAATTTTTGTAAGGTAAAAGTCCAAAAGAAGGCAAGATAAGGGAAGAATGAGGTAGCTTGGTGAATCCATTAGAGTGTGCTTCAATATGGATCTGGAAGGATACCGTTATAGCTTTACATAATCATTAAAAATAATAATTTCTCGTTTGGTTATTAATATGAGAATTTTTTTTATTACATATATATATATATATATATATATTATAACAATTAGACATCAAATAAAAATTAGTTAGTATAAATTTAAACTTGAGATTAAAATATAAATAACCACTCTTGTAAAATATAAAATCTTTAAAATAAACGAAAATTTTTCTTTTCTTTACTAAAATAAATCATAAAATAATTAAATATTATCAATTAAATTAATTTATTACTAACTCATATACTAAAACATGTAACATAGAATATTTAATAGCCTAATCAATAAAAGGAAACTACATTTATTGTCTATATTTATAGTGCTTGAAGTAACCAGTAAGAAATGGTAATCCTAACTATCAAGTCATGATTCCACAATCACAAACTAGACTCAAAAGAATAGACACAACTAACAACTTAAATTGACTAGTAGCCATTCAAACAATTAAAAAACATATATTAATATTGTAGTTTACAAGCAACTTTTAACCCTCCTCATTGCTTTAGAAATTGTTAACTCCAAGATAAAGGCTTACTAAATATATCGATTAGTTGTTTTAAATATATCAATTAGTTGTTTTCTATCTAGATAATAGTTATATTTTCATCTTTTGCACATCTCTTATGGAAAAAAATTGAAATTAATGTTGTACTACTTGATTTGGTCGTTAGATTCAAGTATGAGATGCTATATTCGTTGTCGGAATAACTCATAATAAATATACATGTCATTTCATATAATTAAACTATATAAACACAATTTAATCATTTTGAGTTTAAATGAGCTTTAATACGAATTCAGGTATCAAATCCAAACTCTTTTGTTAAGTTTTAACAATATGTCTCAAAATAGGGACTCCATGTTGTTAGAAAATTACTACTGCAAAACAAAGACGTTAGCACTGACAAGTACAAATAATAAGAGAAAATAAATAAATAAATATTGTGTCATGAAGAACCATTGCCTTAGAAGCGATTTCGTCCTGATCGGTGTAATCGAAAATGGACGTCGCCCCCAAGGTTAACACAGTGCTTCCAAGTTCATACACTCGAATGAGGAAGATAGAACACAATTGATATTGCTCTTCTCTAAGGAATCGAGAAATAAGATAAAAATAAAGCTTTAAAGCTGGTCGGAAAAACTTTGTCAAAAAAATCACACTAGATTCAATTCCCAGTAAAGGTTGGATGGGTCACAGACGGTTCCGTTTAAAATCCAATCGCCTAGACAGAATTTCCTTTAATGTAATTTTAGTAAGATGCGAAAGTTTTAAAGAAAAGAAAGATGAGAGAATCAAGAAGAATGAGAGAAGCTATGATTATTGTTGCTTGTAAAAGAGGAGGAGAAATGAATCCTATTTATAGGATTCTCTAAGGGGAAAAGTGGTCCAAAAAATTCAACGACCATATTGCAATGGTCAGATTCCAGCGACCATATTTTTGCATTACCAACACATGTCTCGAGATAGGCCTTATTATAAATTTTGAAATTTTGCTTCGATGTCTACATGTCTCAAGACAATAAAGTTCATGTCTCGAGAAAAAGGTTCTCAAGTCTCGAGATTGAGGGTCAGTTTAACATTGCTTTTGAGAAGTACTTTTAAAAAGTACCTTGGAAAAGTGATTTTGAAAAGTTTGGTTTAAGATTTAAATGTTTAGTATTGCTGTCAAAAAGTGCTTTTGATAAATAAAATGTCCATTTTAGACATTATGTTATAAAGTAATAAATATGCATTTAAATAATGTTCAAATTAGTTAATATTATGATTTCTTAGTAAGAATATAAAAATAATTTATTATAATTTTTGTTAATATTTAAATATATGGAATATAAATTTTAAATATTTTAAACAATTAATATTAATTATTCATAAAATTTAATTCGAATATATAAACTATATTTTAAATAATAAAATATGATCAATAAAAATTTAAATATATAATATTATATATAAAATAAATTTTAATAAGAAACTAATTACATATACCATATAAATATTATATAAAATACATTAAAATGGTTAAAATTGTTATTTATTCCTAAAAGCACTTTTGCCAAAAACAAAAGTTAAAAAAAACTACTTTTACCTTTGAGTTGAAAAACACTTTTTAAAAACACTTTTGACTCAAAAAGTTGTCTGTTTAGCATTGCTTCTGGCTTGAAAAGTGCCTTTGACCCCAAAAGCACTTTTGAGAAGCAATACTAAACAAAGCCTGAGTCTCAAGACAGGCCTCCTCTATTTTCCTATTTTAGCTTCGATGTTTGTATGTATCAAGATAAGGAGTTCTTGCCTCAAGACCTGGAGCAGGGCAAAAGTTATTTAGCTTCGATGTGCCATTGTCTCGAGACCAAGGCTACTAGTCTTGAGACCTAGATGAGTTTGTCTTAAGACTACCTTGACAAGTCTCGAGACATCAAGAAAGCAAATGTACAATATAATAAATTTTGTTCTAATGGTCTCAAGACATGCTCTTGTTGTCTTGGGACTCAATGGCAAAATGAATTTAAATGCACATATTCGAACATTCAAATCATTCTGAATTGTACCTAAAACATACTCACACCTAACACCAATGAAAAATCATCCATTTAACTTGAACACATTCAATTACCAAGAAAACCTAGCATCCATTTCATTAAAGCATAACCAAACTAGTTATGCAATCAAAGATCTATAAACATGCATAATTAACTCCAGATTAAGAGATGAAATGCACCAATCATACATTATAGGTTATGACACTAGAAGTACTAAAACGTTAATTTAACAACTAACCAAAATAAACCTAGGTACATGCCATGTGACCAAAATACATATATACATACAAAATGGTAACGAGTTGATTTCTAAGCTGAGTGGGAGAAATTGGATGCTTGACCTCGAGTCGACTAAGCTCTCGTTTGAGACCTGCACATGGAAACAACAAAGTCATACATTGAGAAATAGGGCTCAGTGATACTAAGATGATTAAAAACAATAATAAATTATAACCAAAATAAACATGTACATTTAATATGAAATTCAGCCATAACTAAAACATGATTATATCGAATTCAAAGTCAAGTAAATTAAATTCGACTTAAGAAATATAGTACAAAGACATTTTACCATTGAGATAGTGAAGATACTTGTCATATTTGAATTGACAATTTAATGAAGCAAACCTTTTGGACTAGTTATTATGTTGATATTTTGAAGATTCTATAGTTCATTTATGAAAACCAATCCGTGAGTATTGAAGATTGGATTGGATTCGAATGAATCAAGACTATTCTTGTTGTGTGGAGAATTAATTGAGATTAAGTTGCTGATCCTAGTAGACCATATCTTCATTCGGTTATGCATTGATTAAATGTATTGTAATTTTTATTTTAAAGGAGTTGCTTTGTATTCATTTAGATTTTATGTTAGCAAGCCATAATTGATAAATGCTATCAAAGCTTGTCTAGGTTATGTATGATACCATATTGAGAGCACTTTTAATTTGTTCATTGAAGAACTATTTTGAGAGAGTGCAAATTGTTTTCTAAACCATTAGAGTTTGATGTTTGAATTCTCCCGAGGTGGGTGTTTTAGTATTTGGGTAAAAAGGTAATATCTCTATATTTGGGGTGTGATAGAGTACGAATCAACAACTGCAGGTAACCAACAATTATGAATTTATATACTTCAGTGATATATTTTAACACGCTAATATATTTGTGTCATTACATATTTTGATTATTTTATATTTTATCATGTTTTCAACTTATCACATATTTTACATAATTTATTAACGGTGCTGAAAGTGGTACGTTGGGAATTATCACAAGTATGAAAGCATGTTGCAGCTTTTGTAGACATTGTGTATACCTGTATGTTAAGAAGATAAATTTTATTTTACATCTATCTTTCTAGGGGAATTTTAACTCAGTTTTGATGATGCTCATGAGGGCTCTAAACGGTCCCTAGTTCTCTATAAAAATAATATCTCATAAAAAGCTGCATGGCATGCTACTTAACTCATTTTAGCAGAATAAACATTCTTACATTTTGGTTTTCAGTCTTTCCAATTTCCCATTATTTATACCATCTTGTCCTTTCTTTTCTTTAAGCGTTCATTCTATATTCCTGTAATATAAGCTGCTAATTTCACTTTTATCCGGCCCAAACTAAACCAAACCAACAACAAAAAACAAATAAACCAGAAAATTAATAAAAGTTCAAAAAGAGTTCATTTACAAAATACAAGCCCAAATACCCAACGGCCCAATAACCCAAAACTTCAACAAAAAATCAGAAACCCTAGCCCCCTTCTTGTGCCGCAGTCTCACCACGTCGGCAGGCATGCCGTTGACTTCACTCCTCTGCCACCAACACTTGCAAAACAACAAAAAAACAAAAACAAAGGACAGAAGCAGAAACAGAAACAGAAACAGAAGAAAGAAAAGACAAAACAAATAATATAATGTATTATATTTTTGTTATAAAGGCCGAAAATAGCTTGTAACAAAAAGAAGACCAACCAATCGAACAAAGAATACGAAAAAAAAAAGTTCTTGAAAAAAAGGTGGTTCTTTTATATTCTTTTTTTTTTTGAAGCAAATATAAAAAAAATATAAAAACGAAAAGGAGTTTCTTTTACCTGTTTCGCCGCGCCTCTATTGTGAAGGCCTCCTTCTCTAACTTGAGAGGGCTTCGAATCACTTGGGATTTGTCGAAGGCCCCAATCGGAAAAGGGAGATATCGAAAGGTCTCTTCGCCTCTGGTCGAATTTTAGTCGATTTTTTGGGGTTCTAAGCCATGATTCGAGTTTTACGCGTTTAAAAGATCAAAAGGGCTCTTTTTGGGGGTTTCTGACCACCGAAGGCGACGGTCGCCAATGACTGGTTACCGTGGTGGGCATGCGACGGCTCCTTGGCCTGATGAGGGGGTGACTTTTAAATATTAAAAAAAAACAGGTTTTAAAATGATATTTTTAAATATTTTTAATTTATATAGGCTTAGTAAAACGACATCTTTTCACAGTGGCTCCAAATGTCCCAAAATGACGCCGTTTTGGGGCCGACCCGATGACTTGATCCGAATCCATCCAGGATTCGCGTGTTTTCAAGGGGAGGGTCTAATTGCTTTTTTGGTCCTTCCTCTTTATTCCCCTTTTTAGTTTTTTCCTATTCCTTTTTTATTTTTTAAAAATTTTACCTCATAATTTTAATTTCCTTGCAAATTGGTCCTTTGACCCACTGTTGAACTAAGGAGATGACATGGGGTTGGGATAATTTCACTTTGAGTCCCTATACTTTTCTATTTTATTTTAATTTGATCCTTTATGTTCTGTTTTTGTTTTTTATTTATACTTTAAATTTTATTGCACTTTCGATTCAGTCCATTGTTTATTTAATTTCACCTCTTACTTACTGTTTCTTTTATTTTAGCACTTGAAATTTATGTTATTTATATTTCTTTTTACTATGCATTTTATTTTTATCTTTCTTATTATTTTTTATTATTTATATTGGTATTATGGTAGTAACTATGACATGACTATTGCTATTATTATTATGAATTGATGTTCTTATTACTATTATAGTTGCATTATTATTTACTAGCATGGTTTTTATATATATATATATTTTTATTTATTATTCTAATATCATCATTTCATTTTTTACCCACATAGCTATTTTATTTTATTTTACTATCACTATACAAGCCCAATTTAGCCCGGGCCCAATAAGACCTCAAACTTAATAGCCAAACCCAAAAAAAAATTTAATTAAACCCACATCCAAACCCAAGGCCCAGAATTAAACACAATTCAATTAACAAGACCAGCCCAAAACATAAAAAAATCCTAGTGGCCCAATATGGCCCAAAAACTAAACATTTTCAGCAAAAGAAAAAAGAGATAGAAACCTAGCCTCCAACGCCGCATGTCAGTATGCCCATCGCGCGCCACCACCGCCACGTCAACCTCCGTACCTCCACAACTGGCTTCCGTACCTGCGAATAAGAAAAAATGAGGACAAATAGAGGCAAAAAAGGAGAAAAACAGTAACAATTTTTTTTTTCTTTTTTTCGGCTATAACAAGCCACCACAAATAAGTTGTTGTTTTTTTTACAGAGATTGAAATACAAAAACTGAGAAATCAATCAAAGAAAAAGGTTCCAAAAGGTTGCCTTTCTATTTTTGTTTTTATTTTTCTTTTTGCCTCACATTTGCTTTCATTTTAAAGAAGAAAACAAAGAAAAGAAAAGAAAAGAGTCGAATCTTACCTTTTCTTGCATTTGCCCCGCCGTGGGAGGCCGAGGTTCGTCGTTTCTGATGAAAAACGATATTATTTAGGCTCGGAGAGTCGAAAAGCCAAAAAATGGCATTCTTTCGATTTTCCAGCCACCGCGGACGGCGGCGCCGTCGCCGGTGACGGCTGGAGCCCAAAGCCGAACTTGGAGGGGTAAGAGAGAGTTGAGAGAGTTTTAAGTTTTTTTTTTCGAAACAAAGGGGCTAAATGATTTTTTTTTCCAAAAAAATTGATTTAAATAGGCCCCCAAAACGATGTCGTTTTGGGCAGGCCTCTTAGGCACTAAAACGACGTCGTTTTGAGGCCAGACCCGCGCACTGACCGGACTCGCAATGAGGATCCGCTTTTTTATAATTGGGTTATTTGTCCTTTCGGTCCTTCTGCCTTTTTGGGTTGTTTTAATTGAGTTCTATTTGCACTTTTTATATTTTATAAATTTTGCCCAGGAATTTTTTTTACTGTATTTAGTTTAGTCCCGCGTCCTCTGAAGGAACGCGTGTCCCAAGAATTGGGATAATTTCATATTTAGCCCCTACGTACTTTCATGCCTTATATGTTAGTCCTTATTTACTTATTTTGTCACGATTTTTACTTTTAATTTCATTTTTATTCCGATTTAATCCTGGGCAATTCAATTTCAACTCTTTCGCATTTTTTATTATTTTATTTATTTACTTTTATTTATTATTATTTCTTCATCCTTCTACACTAAAAATATAATTTAAATAGATTATTCATATATATTTTTTAATTGTGTATTTTATTATTGTTTTTGTTTGTTTTTTATTTTGTTGTTTTATTATTTCTATTAATTATTATATCTTCATGTTTTATTTACTTTTTCTTATTATTATGCATTTCCTATTTCCTATTTCCATTTTATTTTATTTTATGTTACTTTATTTATTTTGTTGTTGCAATTTGATTATCAATATTGTCATCATTATTATTATAGCATTCTATTTTTATTATTATTTATCATTTTAATACTTTACATATATTTTTATCTTATATTATTTCATTACCATTTTCTTAATTTGTATCACAATTTTTATCCGATACACAAAAAGATTTTTTTAAGCGATATTTCCTACTTTGAGATTCGAAAAGTCATTCCCTAACTTATGGGGTTTCGACTTTCTCGATAAATCTAAATAAACAAACGTTTTTTTAATTCTTTTAATAATCTCGGGAATTAAGAAAAGTCGTATTCTAACTTAAGGAATTTGATTTTCTTCTAAAGCCCAGATAGTTGAACATCTTTAAAATAAATTTTTCGGCGTTTATTCGCGTATCGGGAATTTAAGACATTGTGTCCTAACTTACGAGACGTAATTCTTTTTCTCGATTAATGTGAAATATGCCCTTTTCTCAAAAAATTTCAATTAAATAATGTTTTAACAAAGGATCGTATTTTTAAAATCTTTTTAAATTCTCAGTTCTCGACACTAAGACATTAATTAATCAACTAGGTACCAATTTTGGGTGTTACGAGGGTGCTAATCCTTCCTCGTACGTAATCGACTCCCGAACCCGTCTTTTTGAATTTCGTAGACCAAAAATCGTTGTTTTAATGAATCAAATTGTTTATTAATAACCGTTTTACGAGGTGACCCGATCACACCTCATTTTTGTTTTAAAAAAAAAAGTCGACCCCCCTTTGTTTCAAAAAAATGGTTTCGACAATCACCATACCATGTATCATGTTTAAATATATTTATCCACTTTCATACTATGCCCAAATAATTAAAACCGAGGCAATGTTATATTCGTTTTTACCCGACGCATAGGAAATAATTAAAACCGAGGCAATGTTCATTATTTAGGGATTCGAGAAGTTGTGCCCTAACTTACGGAGTTCAATTTTCTCTTTGAACCTAAATAATCGAAAATCCTTTTAAAAATTCAAGATGCATAGGATTTAGTAATAATCAAACGACGAGCATTCTTAATTTTGGGAATTCGAGACACCGTGCCCTAACTTACGGGGCATGATCTTTTCTTTTCGATTAACTCAAAATAGAGCCTTTTTCCTAAAATTTAATTTTTAGCTAGTGATATTTTAATAACATCATGCAAAAAGGGATCGTATTTTAAATTCTCTTCGAATTTTCAATATACTACACTAAGACATCAAGTAATCAACTAGGTACTAATTTTGGGCGTTATGAGGGTGCTAATCCTTCCTCATACGAAACCGACTCCCTAACCCACTTCTTGGATTTTGTAGACCAAAAATTATCGTTTTAATAAATTTTTTATTAAAATGATTAAGTTTCAAGGTGATCCGATCACACCTAATAAAAGGATTGGTGGCAACTCAAATTTTTTTAATAAAAAGTTGATTTCAAAAAAAGGTTTCAACACTGCTAGTCTTGTATCAAATTTAAGCTCTCTTAAAGATTTGCAGGTGATCTAGTAGAGGTTGGTATTATTAGAGTAGGCAAATTCATGAAAGCTCAACTAGTACTAAATCCAAGAGTACATTTGGTATGCAATAAAAGTTTTATTTTTGAAGTCAAGACTTGCCCAAATTGGTGGTTGAATTCAACTAAAACATCCAAAAATATTGGTTACATTTGTGGATTGAGTCTTAACTCAGTTGGTATCGACATTGTTGTTAGTTTAAGAGGACGTGGGTTCAAGTGCGTTGAAGCACATTATCCTCTTATTTAAGGATTGGTAGAAAATATTAAGTTGATTTTATTTTATTAAAAAATTAAAATAATTTTTTTGTTGAAAAATGTTATATTCAAACTACCGTATTTATTTTCATCTAAAACTATCCTAAACAACTTTTTAAAAATCAATATTTACGTTTATCTAACAACATAATATATCCAATACTTATATTTACTAATTTATCAAATAAAATTTTAATATAAATTTAGCCTCTTAAGGAGTTTTCTTCCATCCCATTTTCAATCCTAACCTGTGAAAAATTTTCAAAACCCGAGAATCTCAATCATGGGCTCCCTCATTGTTTGTTTTGGTTTTTAAGTTATTCCCCCCGACTGCCTATATAAAAAGGGGGTTTTGTTCCCCTTACTCCATCAACTCACTCAGCAACCATATTGTACCAAATAAAAAATTCTTTTCTAATTTCTGTTTTTGTTGAGTATTGAAATTTTTTGAAGGAAATATTTATTTGTGTTTGTGTTTGAGGGAGACAGTGTGATAGTTTTAAGGTGTATTTGAGTACACATTTCATCTGTCGTGTAGGAATGGAACCATCATCTTAGAAGTCCATTACATTGCAACTCGAGTTCCCAGTTCACCGTGGTTATATGGTCAGAAGTTGAAGTATAACTAGGGCTCCCAGTTGATGGTGGTTATGTGGTCACAGGTTGAGGTATAACTTGAGCCCCCAGTTGACGTTGATTATGCAGTCATGGGTTCAAGTTTCATGCCACTAGAAGAGGATGTTTATAAACCCCACATATAAGTTTGAGACCATAATTATAGGGAAAAACTAAAGGGTTTTCCAATATAATAAACTTATTCTTTTTCTCCGTCTCCATTAAATGTAGTATCTTTAACCTCTCTACGTTTGAAACCTATGACAGAGTTGAGGGTAAGAAGACTTTCAGGGGGAGGAGTAACAGTGGCGCTGGAGAAAAGTTGAAACACGCTCTTGGGCGGCAACGATTGTCGTGATTAAAGAACTTATTAATAATTACAACAATTATTGTCCCGATTCAAGTTTCAGCTTTTTCTCCACCGTTATAGTCACTCACCCCCTGAAAGTCCTCTTGCCCACAACTCTGTCATAGGTTTCAGATAATGAGGTTAAGGATACTACCTTTGGTGGAGATAGAGAAAAAGAATAAGTTGGTTATACTAAAAAGTCCCTTTATTTTTCCGTATAATTATGGCCTCAAACTTATGTTTGGGGTTTATAAAACATCATTTTCTGATATCATGAAACTTGAACTTATGACAGCATAACCATTGTTAATTGGGGGCCTAGGTTATACTTCAACCGTTACCGTATAACTATCGTGAACTAGAACCCTGAGTTGCAATGCAATGGGCTTTTAAAGTGATGGTTACATCCCAACATGACAGATGAAATGTGTGGGTCTTCGAGTGTCATCGCATCACCATGAACTCACACATACCTTAAATACCTCAAATACAAACAAAAATAAATCTTTCTCCCTAAATTTCCAACACTTACCAAAAAAAATTTTTAGAAACAGAAACGTGTCCTACAAGAAGCGTTTTCTACTGAGGTGTCAGCCAGGGGGCTGAAAGCGCGCCCTGCAGGACGTGTTTTCTGTTTATCTCTCCAAAATTAGCCTATTTCTCTAAATATTGAAAAAAACTAGACTAAAACCCTAATTATTTTTTAAAATAGACATTTTTATCAAATTTACCCTAAATTTATATACAAATCATATAATAATAGTAATTATGCCTATACAATTATTATATATTATATTACCATAAACATGATATATTGTAAGTACTTTTAAAATTATGTTATATACAATAGTTCCATTAAAAAAATCTATATAAAATTTATGTTGTTTTATATGAAGTGAATTTGTATTGTGTTATAATCATGTAAAAGTAAAATTAATTATTACATATGAAATATAATTTATAAAACAATAAAATTATTTGAATCTTTAAACTCGTTGACTTGAGTTGATCCAAATCCTAGAAATTTGGGCCCGAAAAAATCCAAACTTGAGACAAATTTGAGCATTGAATAACCAAGCTCGAGCTGATTCGAGCCCAAGATAATTTGATCCAAAAATAATTTGAATCTGAAAGCCCGATTTAAACCCGTTTGAACCTCCCCGTTTGCCACATTTACGCATATTCTTAGTAGAGATGAGCAAAACTCGATTTAATTTGAAAAATTATATGATGTGTACCGAAAACCTTTACACACAGTGCGTACTGAAAGCCTTAATCTTTGTAAGTTTCTGTCACCGAAAATGGTGGTTGTTGACGACATACGACTAGGCACACAGGCGTGTGTCTAGGCCATGTGAGCCACAGTAGGCCATGTAACTCACTGTTCATCAATTTGGAGCCACACGTGCAAGGCACACAGGCGTGTGTCTAAGCCATGTGTGACAATATTAGAGCAGGGTTCACACGGGCAAGGGACACAAACGAGTGTCTAGGCCATGTAACTCACTGTTTGTGACTTAGGACAACACGTGCGAGCACATGGGCGTGTGCCCAGGCCGTGTGAGTCACATGAGTAAGGACACGACCGTGTGTTTAGGCCGTGTAACTCTTTGATTTATATTTTAAAACCACATGGGCAAGGACATGGGCATGTGCCCAGGCTGTGTAAACCATACGGGCAAGGACACAAGGGTGTGCCCAGGCTGTGTGGCATATATAAAAGGGCCCGAAAACCATTTTTAAGGCCATAAATGTTACTTGAGACTGATATTGATTTCCCCATGGTATGAATGGTCTGAATTTGACTGAATATGAATTCTATGATACCCTATGACGCATGAATTCTATATCTGTATGTGCACTGTGATACTTAGTTTGATATTGAACTATGCTATCTACTTGTGGAACAATTTAGAATAACTTAATACATATTGTGGATATTGGTTCTCTGCATATGCATGGGTTGGGATATTATGAAGAAAGAAGTGATCTGTTCTAAATTAGTGGCTAAGCCACCATATGTATAATTATGATCCTAGCGTTTCGTCGGATTATGATTTAGCAGCTAAGCTGCGTTTCTGTAAACGTGTCAAACAGTCACTCTACGGTGTGTAGGGTTGGTTGGGCATTGAACGCCCTTAATGGTGTGTTGGGATGGCCAAATATGGTGTATAGTGGATGGGAGTTAGGAATATCTGCATTTGACTCTAATTTATTTTGTATATGAAATTGAAATTATTTCTACACCTAAAATTAATCTGTCTTGGATCTGAACTAGAAATGTTTTTGTTATCAAATCGAATCTTTGAATACAGACACTGTTTGGTAAATGTGTTTATGTGAACAAACTTCTTTATGCACTGAGTTCACAACTTACTTTATTGTTGGTTGGATTTCAGGTGGTTCTCAGTCTTGAACGGGTCGGCACCATGTCGCGGAAGCTCTATCAAGCTTTTATCTTTCATTTAAATACTACTTTATGAATTTCGGTAAACTATGAGAGTATGACTTTTGGATGATTATATACTTAACTAATCTTTGTGATGAATATTATGTGACGTATGGTTTAGTATTATTGTGTTATATGTGTGGTATTTGAGTATTGATGATGTAACTCTTTAAACTTGGACTGGACGTTTAGGCCAGGTTTAAGATGTTACACTAACCTCTAAAAAAGTATTTTGATTTAGCAAAAATTGAATACTTTTTATATTTTAATAATTTATAATTAGCTTAATGCATACTTTAGCCCCTAAAGCGTATTTTTTTCCACTTTGATTCTTAAAGCTCTTTGTATCCCATTTCAACCTCTAATATTACTACACGTTAATCTTTTGAACTTTAAAAACTAACGATTGAGATATCCAACTAGTCATGTGTTGTCGCATGTCATATGATGACATCACAACCACATCATATTTTATTTACAGATTCTTTCCAAAAGCAAAAATGTTTAACTTGTTTTTTTTTTGGTTTTTAATAAAATCATAATTATTTAATTTTTCCAAATATAATAGTAAAAACAAGATAATAAAATCAAAGTCAATTTTACTACATATAAAATGGGATTTACAAATACAAAATGTTTAATGTATTTTCAACGTAATTTTTAAGAATAATATTATTTTAAATTAATAACTTTTTAACGTAATAATATGGTAAATGATAAGTTTAATTTTAATGGTCAATTAATGTAAAAATTTTGATAGTCAAAAACAATAACCATGGATGATACAATTTCTGCTTAGGCCCGCAATCCATTATCATATAATTTGCTTCTTGGGTTCATTCTATTGGACTAATTAATCAATTTTACAAGTTTATTTTCTAAATTTGTAAGTATTTTACTGATACTTAAATATTTTTTCATACTTAAATTTTTATTGTGACATCAAATTTAGTACCTTTACACTAACATTGTTAGTTTATGCTAATGTGGCATTGATGATCAATCTGATGGTTACACGTGATAATTTCTCAGTGTGTCATATGACAAGCACAAATTTATAAAAAATTAATAATATTTAAAAATAAATAAATTAATAAAAAAGAGTATAAATTTTGGTCCAAATTCATTTTTTATGGGAAAAAGTTAATACTTTTTTTATGAAGCAATGTTCAGGTACTCCACCTTCTATTGCACTCCACAATGACCTCCTATCATTCTCCCTCGACCCAAGGTGATAGCTCGGCAACCACCCAGTGGACATGCTATCAAACTTAACGTTGATGTTGATTGCAAGCTCGAGGACAAAGTTGGTTGTGTAGGTGTTATCGTGTTCGACTGTGATGGCTTCGTAGTAGATGGATGTGCACATAACGTGCATGATGCACTTGTTCTAGATATGGTAGAGGTTAGTGCCTTAGTTTTGGCACTAAAATTCTCCAACTCCAATGGCACCATTGAGGAAGATGCTTGTGCCATTGTCTCTAATTAGAGAGATCTTTCCATGGTGGTCAATTTTTAGTTGAGGCTTGTACATTTCAGAGAGCTTTTCTGTATTTGCATTTTCAATATGTGCATCTAGACTTCATTGGGGTCTCATTTATACTCAACTGTTTATTTTGATTTTGATTATCTAGATTTTATTCATAAGTATGTTATGCATGAAGTGTTGAACACTTGATTGATTTATGAAAATTTGAGTATCACCTTCAATAATTTTTGTAATTAGGTAACCAAGACAGAAATATTCTAATATTTAGTAACTAACAATATAATTTATCCCAAATTTATATAATTTTTGTAAGCGTGCAACCAATATCCAGTTTTTTTTAATTAAAAGAAAAAGGCGTAGGATTATTAAGGTCTGGATTATAATAACTTTTATACCTCACAAAAACCAATTTGATACATTTGAACAAATATTAGTTTATAAGGCCAAACAATGGGAATAAGAAGTTCTCAAAATCAAGGTATCTATAGCAGTGATTAATTTTCTCGTCGTGGATGTTCTCTAAAGAGATAAACAGCTGGCTATGAAAGATTCTCCATTCCCATGAACGGAGATAGAACATCTAACCACATAATTAAGAGATGAGGTGAACAATCATCACACTATACCTTATGGATATAAAATCTCAAATGTACATCGATGAAATTACTTTCTAATTTATAGAAACAGGATCAACAATCAACGATTGTATTCGATTCTTAGATAGATTATTTGGATATCCATGTGCATCTCCATGCTGGCATATGCATGTGGAAATCCGAGCCAAATTAGTAGCTGTTTCTACCAAATGTTTCGCAAATGGAGAACCTTCAATTCGGCATTTGTTCATTTTCATCCAATAATTATCGATCAAATCACTTATATGTTGGCGAGCCGTTGCCTCCGAGCAACCAACTTCCTTCATGTAGCATATTATCGAGTTTGCACTTTCACCTCTTTCCAACTCAACCTATATTACCCAAATATATATATATATATATATATATATATATATATTTCATGAACTAGAAGTTGCCAAATGAAATTCTACCAAGATGTAATAATGGTGATAATCAATATATACCTTCGAAGTAACCAAATCATTACAAAGTCGGAAAATAGTAGATGGCCAACGAAGGATGTCATGGTACCGTTCCAAGCTGTCAAGTGCTTCACTAGTGATGTTTGAACTCTGTAAAAAATAGGCATAGACTAGAAAAATATGTCCAGACGAAGACACCCATGCAGTTTCAAGATAGTCTTGGAATGTTGGAACATGTTTACTACGTGCCCACTCTGCTTCTTTCAAGTATGCTTTGCATAGATCTGCCCACTGAGAAAACATAAAAATAAAAATCACACATTTAGATAGCGATTTTAATGTGTTTGCAATCGTAATTTAAATATGGATTCTTTGCCACACAGCTTTGGTTAAGTATGGAATGATGTTTTCTCCATGGTCTCTAAGAGTTTCATAAGCCATCTCATTTACAGAGTTGTACAGAGCAAGAAAGCATAACTCCATACACTTGGGAAGATCTTTTACGGCAAATAAATCCCATCTGAAATTCAAGATATTAAAAATGTTATTAGTACTGAATAATAAGAGAGTTTTGTGTATTTCTAATAAAAAAAATTCAAACCTTTCAACAGCTTCAGCGAACAACTCTAATTCATCTAAAGTGCCATAAAGATCGTAAACATCATCGATTATAGTAGCGAAAGAAGCCACTTTGGTAAAACTTTTTCGCCAATTCCTGAATTGAGGTTCAGAGACCATTCCGATAGACCAAAAGAAGCATTCCATGAGCCTATCCCTTGCGAAATTCAACTTGCTCGATAGCTCCGTACCAGTCCACCATCTAATCAACAAGTGAAAGCGATGTTGTCAGAGTTGCAAGTGATAAAAGAAAAATGCTTTGAAAAGCTTATGTTCTTAATCAATCGTCTTACATTGTCATCTCTTTAAGATCTTCTTGAAGCGTTGACTGCACCATGTTAAAATCCAGTTTGGCCAATTCAAGTAGGTTTGGTTTTCTAGCTGCACTTTTGCTGTAAGCTTCGATGTACCATCGAGCTTCTAGCCTGACCATTCTTCGATGCAGTGGGAGCTCCAATGCGTGGATCACCTGTTCTAATAAACCTTCTTCCAGATTACTACCACCCTGTAAATCCATGAGATGCATTCGTGTAAACAAGAAGGCTTCATCCATTACGTACTCTCCTTCGAAGGCAAGACGTGAAGCTTCATACAAACTCAACATTCCTTTGACATCCTTGTAAAGGCATTCCTTGAAATTTCCCTTATGGTCCTTGAAAGCTTTAAACACATCTGCATTCACACAATATTATCAAACACTTGTCTTTTTTTTTTTTGCCAAATATATTATATAATAAGTTGCAAAAAGCTTATCTTGAGCAGGCCCGGCCCTAGGGTCGTCTACAGGTGCGGTCGTCTATGGCCCAAGGTCAAAAGGGTCCAAAATATTGTTTTTTAATTTTTAAGGGGTTTAAATTTTTTTTGAAACTTTTAAAGGGTCAAAATTTTTTTTTTTACCAACTTTTAATAAACTTAAAAATTCTCTTCTTCAAGCTTTAAGGAATCTAAAAATGTCAACAACAGGTCTTACCTTGAGAAACCACATAGCCGTGTTGCCTGAGGAGTCTAAATCTTAGAGCCGTTGCATGCAGACTATACTTTGTTGCGACACTATAGTCATCTGAAGACACAAAGTTCTCAAGGGCTCGATTGATATCAATCTCAAACCGATGACCTAACCCCAGCCGTTGGATGTCATCAATCAGTTCTTGCAAGTTCACTGGCTCTGCGTTTTCATCATGAAGAGCAAACCTCAGTTCCTGCTCTAACTTCGCTGCTCTCTCTTTGTATATGATATCCTTCGAATTCAGCACCAAATAATTAAGCAAACAAAGAAGGAAATTGATGATCACAAAGTGTGAGGGAGGTTAATTACGTACGGCATGATCATTCTTCAAGGACTGAAGGAAATCGTAGCTCCAAATAGTTGGCTGGTAATTTGCTGAACTTCTTCCATCTTTTGGGTGATCAGAATTAGAAACTTGAGTGGTGGGCGGCGGCACAGCACAGAAGATACGGGAGCTACTCATCAACGAACGATGATCACATTCAACTTTCCGACGACAAATATTAGTAGGGATCATTACTTGCTTAGGATTCAGACGGGGACTGCAGAGGATGAGACTGGGAGGTGCCAACGCCATATTTCTCTCTACTTTTTTTTTTCTTTTAATATTCAACTGTTTACTCTTTTTGACAATTGCTTAGATGAGTTTGGTCCTTTTATAGTAAAATCTTAACATTAAAATAATTTTGAAAGATTACTTTTTTTTTTTGCATTTTTATAATTTTGATTTTTAATGATTTCTGGTACTCCTTCATAATTTTAATATTTTTTCATAAATTTTAGTATGCCATTAAAATTTAGGTATATTTTCAAAATTAAATTTTGACATGAAAATTAATTTTGATATAAAATATTTTTAATATTTTTTATATATACTAATAAATTTTTAGAAATAAAAAATTAAATAAATAAAGTAAAATTTATAAGACAAAGCAATATTCAATAGAGTCTCATAATTTTTTTTGTAATTCCTAATATATTTTTGGTATGCTTTCAAAATGATTGGAAAGATATTTTTTAGTGAAAAACTTATTTCTCATATTAATAAATTTTAATGGGATTTTGTTGACGAGAAATTGGTCATTATAAATTTATTAATTTTGCATACTAATATTCGGTACGGAAAATTTTATATATAAGGATAAATTAAAAATAGTAAAAAATTTTATAGGAAAAATTGATATTTGGTTTGTACCAAATATTAGAATGAAAAATATTATTTTAAAGTTACCAATTTTTTCGAAAATTTTATTGATATTTCTTAATATACAAAAATATATTTTTTAACTCCACAATTATATCTCATTTAAAATCCTCCTTTTGAAATTATGAGGAACATCAAAAAAATGTGAGGAAGTATAAAAAATTATGAGGATGCATAAAAAATTATAAGGGGATACTATAAAATATGAGGATGTACCAACAATTCTGAGGAAGCACAAGAAGTACTAAAAAAAGTAAGGGAATATTGAAAAACATGTTAGTTTGCTGCAAGTATAATTTGATTGTTCAATGTCGTGCTCAATCACAAAATTGATCAGACAATAAAATAAAAATAAAAGAAAGAGTGAGTGAGAGAGATTTGCATACAATCATTTGTTAATGTAATTCGTATAGATGTCAAATGAAGGGGAAAAAATGTATCAATACTTTTGTATGATAGCATTGCATTGCAATCGTTGAATTTAATTTTTTTTAAAGGGGGGGGGGAGGAATAGAACAATTACATAGTAACTAATCTAGGCAAAACCAAGCTACAATCATCATATAGAGCCTTTTAAAATAAAGTCATAGAGAGATGCATAAACATGAAGGCATAAAAGGAGATTTCCAACACAAGCAGCCATGCTATTAGCTACTTGGTTCCCTTCCTAATACCTATGGAATAGTAAAGGAAGAACTGCTGTAAGTTAGGCTCAACTAAATCTAGTTATGAGTAGTTTCCATTTCTATTATCCATTTTTGTTATCACTTCTGTTAAGCCTCCAGTGTATAAATACACAAGGCCCTTGTATTTTAAGAGTATGATTAATCAATTACTCTTCTTACTCTATATTTCTAGTATATTATCAAAGCTATTTTTTTGTTGATCGTTGCTTCAATCATGGATTCTGCAATCTCAATAGAATCGAAAAATGGGAAGTTCTTCAATCCCCTTACATTTGCTTCTCAAAAAGCGGCAATTCTTGTAAATGATAGTAACTTGCGTCTCAAGTGGAATGTAACTTCCAAACATTTTGAATTTACACCAAAAGAAAATGTATCAATTTTTTTTTGTATGACTGGATGCATTTCAATTGTTGAATTTATTTTTTTTTTAAAAGAGGGAAAATAGAACAATTACATAGTAACTAATCTAGGCAAAGCCATGCTACAATCATCATATAGAGCCTTTTAAAATAAATTCATAGAGAGATGAATAAACATGAAGGCGTAAAGGGAGATTTCCATCAAAGACAACCATGATATTAGCTACTTGGTTCCCCTTCTTATACCTATGGAATAGTAGAGGAAGTAACTAGATAAATTCTATAAGTTAGACTCAAGTAAATCTAGTTATATTGTTTCCAATTTTGTTATCCATTTTTGTTATCACTTCTATTAAGCCTCCAGTGTATAAATACACAAGGCCCCTGTATTCTAAGAGTATTATTAATGAATTACTCTTCTTCTTCTATATTTCTAGTATGGTATCAAAGCTATTTTTTTGCCGATCGTTGCTTCAATCATGGATTCTATAGTCTCAAAAATCAACAAATGGGAAGTTCTCCAATCCCCTTATCTTTGCTTCTCAAAAAGCGGCAATTCTTGTAGATGATAGTAACTTGCGTCTCAAGTTAAATGTAACTTCCAAACATCTTGAATTTACACCCAAAAAAGTTTATCAATTTTTTTTATGATTGATTGCATATCAATAATTGAATTTATTTTTTTAAATGGGGAAAATAAAACAATGACATAGTAACTAATCTAGGCAAAACCATGCCACAAACATCATATAGAGCCTTTTAAAATAAAGTCATAGGGAGATGCACAAACATGAAGGCGTAAAGGGAGATTTCCGACAAAGGCAACCATACTATTAGCTACTTGGTTCCCCTCCCTGTGCCTATGGAATATTAGAGGAAGTAACTAGATAATTGTTGTAAGTTAGGCTCAACTAAATCTAGTTATGTGTAGTTTCCATTCATGTTATCCTTTTTTGTTATAACTTCTGTTAAGCCTCTAGTGTATAAATACACAAAGGCCCCTATATTCTAAGAGTATGATTAATGAATTACTCTTTTTCTTTTATATTTCTAGTATGGTATCAAAGTTATTTTTTTGTTGATCATTGCTTCAATGGGTTCTGCAGTCTCAACAAAATTTACACATTGGAAGTTCTTCAAACCCTTTGCCTTTGCTTCTCAAAAAGTGGCAATTCTTATAGATGATAGTAAGTTTTTTGTCCTGGAAACATCATGTCTTGCTTGTAATCAAGACTCATCGATTACACTAGTTCATTGATCGGTTGATTACTATGCCACCATGACTTATTGTTGGTGATGATGGTGTTTCTGTTGAAAAGCCAATGTATGTCGAGTACGAACAGTAAGATTTGACTTTATCGACATGGCTCCTTTCCACAGTAAGTGTTCCGCTACATAATCAATTGATTGGCAATTTCACTTCTAAATATAAACTTTATGAGACTTTGACAAGAATATTTGGCACACAATCCACAACCAAACCCATAAGGTACATATTCTCCATCATTTCAAGAAAAATGAACTTTCTATGTCGGTGTACTTGGTCGAAATTTAACATTTGTGTGATTGTTTGGTGGGTTGTGGTCAATATATGTATTAGGAAGAGCATCAATCAACGATTCTCAATAGCCTTTCCTTGGAGTTTGATCATGTTGTGTCAATAATCACAATGAGTCGTGTACTATTTGATCTACAAGGAATCACAATAGCGTTGTTGGATGTTGAAGCACGTCAAGAAGCCCACTTGTCTCAGGTCATATTCTTGAAAAATCTTGCTATGATAAGTAAACCTTCTTCCTCCCCATCTTTCTCTGCATATATTGCACAACCACCACCTTAATTGTTTTGGTCTAATCGAGCAACTGATTTTTTTCAAAGATGAATGCGTGGTCGATTTGGTGGTGGAATGCAATTGTAATGTTAAATTTGTGGCAAGATCGATCTCGTTACTCGTTGGTGTTTCTATAGGTATGATTCGGCCTATGATGATGACAACAATGAAAACCCTAGTTTTGGATATGTGGATATGGGCTCGTCTTCTATTCGGCCATCTACTCACTTGAGTCACAAGACTGCTTTAGCCTACATGTCCTACACTGATATGGACCGTTTTAGTGTTATTGGTCTGAGCCTCATCCTTATTATACTAATTCATCCTTTTTTAGCTCATCTAAGAGTTCCTTAGCTTCTACAAGTGCTTCGAACATAATGCAAGCCAAAGTTGCATCAGTGACAACCACTCCACCTGTTGTTTCTGACCAGTCGTAGTACCCTGATGGTAGGGCTACGCCACACATGACCAATGACCCTGTCAATTTCACTAAGTACAGCTCGTACAATGGGTTAAGTAAGGTGGTTATAGGTAATGGTCATACTATAACTATCTCTTATGTTGCCAAATTTGTTTTATCTTTTGGTTCTGACACTTTGCTTCTTAAATATTTGTTGTATGTCCCTGATATTCAAAAAAATCTATTATTTATTTCAAAGTTTGCAAACGATAATAGAGTGTTTTTTGAATTCTATCTGAACTGTTCCTATGTAAAGGACTTGGAAACACTTTAAATATTGCTTCAAGGCATTGAGTCAAACGGGCTATATCAGTTCCTACCTGCAGCCACTAAGCTTGCATCAATTGCTACAAATACAACTGAGGATGAGTTATTACAAAAGTCAAATTCAGATTTCAAGTTCAACCATTGGCATCAAAGACTTGGTCACCCCTCTTTTCTATGTTGTAAATCGAGTATTGAAGTCTTGTAATGTTAGAATTCCTAAGAATAACTCATTCTCTTTATGTAATGCTTGTGAGTGTGGTAAAAGCCACAAACTGCCATTTATGTCCATTAAATCAGTGTACTCTACTCCTCTTGAGTTTATTATTTCTAACTTATGGAGTCTGGCCCTTTGTTACTCTTCAGGCTATCAATATTATATCTCCTATGGCAAGATCGGTCGCATTACTCGTTAGTGCTTCTACAGGTATGACTCAACCTATGATGATGATGACAATGAAAACCCTAGTTTTAGATCTGAGGACATGGGCTCATGTTCCATTAGGCCATCTACTCACTTGAGTTACAGGACTGCTTTAGCCTACATGTGTTATACTGATCATGGACTGTTTGAGTGTTATCGGTCTGAGGCTCATCCTCATTATCCTAATTTATCCTTTTCTAGCCCCTCCAAGAGTTCTTTAGCTTCTACAAGTGCTTCAAACATAATACAAGCCAATGTTGCATCAGTGACAACCACTCTATCTGTTGTTTCTGACCAAGCATGGCACATTAATAGTGGGGCTACAACATAAATGACCAGTGACCCTATAAATTTCACTAAGTGCAACTTGCATAATGGGTCAAGGAAGGTGGGTATAGGTAATGGTCATACTATAGCTATCTCTTATGTTGGAAAATTTGTTTTATCTTTTGATTCTAACACTTTGCTTCTTAAAGATTTGTTGTATGTTCCTGATATTCAAAAAAAATCTATTATTTATTTCAAAGTTTGCAAATGATAATAGAGTGTTTTTTGAATTCTATTTGAATTGTTCCTATGTAAAGGACTTGGAAACATTTTGAATATTGCTTCAAGGCATTGAGTCAAACGGGTTATATCAGTTCCTACCTGCCACCACTGAACTTGCATCAACTGCTACAAATACAGTTGCGGATGAGTCGTTACAAAAGTCAAATTCAGATTTCAATGTTGTAAATCAAGTATTGAAGTCTTCGAATGCTAGAATTCCCAAAAATAAGTTATTCTCTTTGTGTAATGTTTGTGAGCTTGGTAATAGACACAAACTACCATTTATGTCCATTAAATCAGTGCACTCTGCTCCTCTTGAGTTCATTGTTGCTGACTTGTGGGGTCTGGCCCCTTGTTACTTTTCAGGCTATCGATACTATATCTCCTTTGTGGATGCATTTTCAATTCATACTTGGATTATTTTTCTTAGGAAAAATTTTGATGCATTGCAAGCCTTCTTTTCTTTCAAAACACATGTTGAACTACAGTTGGGAGCTAAGCTTAAACAATTTTAGATGGATGATGGAGGTAAATTTAGAAGCTTTGATCCATATCTTAAGAATTTTGGCACTGCACATCACCTCTCTTACCCAAGCACGTTTGAACAAATGGACTGGTGGAACGACATCATAAACAGATTGTAGAAACTAGTCTGGTATTACTTGCATAGGCATCTCTGCCCCTTTCTGATTGGACTGATGCTTTTTTATTCTGCAGTTTACCTCATGAATTTGCTTTCTACAAAGGCATTGAGTGGGATGTCCTTAGTAGAGAGATTTTTTGGTCAACAACCTAAGTATCAGTTGCTTAGAGTTTTCGGGTGTTTATTGTAACATCCCTAACACGTCCCGATTGTCGGGTCTAAAGTACAAAATGCTACAGTAGAAAACGAAAAATTATAGACCTTTAACTGTAAATTTGAATAAAAATCATTATTAATCATAATATAATTCATTTTAAACAATTTTAAACTTTTCTTGAGATTAATACAAGCTTTCATGAGCTCTAGAGTTAACACAGGATCAAACAAGAACCAAATTGCAAAGTTTAAAAAATACAGGGTCGATGTCATGATGAGATTTTCTACACATCGTGGCATCACCAAACAGAATGTCACATCAGGACTCTGGACCACTTAGTGTCGAGATGTCACAATCTATTGATCGACATTATGACGAGTGAAGATCGATGTCAGGACAAGAAACCTATTTTTAGCAAAATTTGACCATTTGGTACTTGCTTCAAACCAACCAACCAGATAGGCTAAATAATGTTTTTGGCCTCATTTAAAACTGTTCAAAACATACCAATTCCATGTCAAAACATAACATAATCATCTAATCCATACCAAATCACAACAATGTAACATGAATCAATACAAACCATTCCACCTATTTATAACATCCCATAACACTTATCCAATCCATACCACATGTTGGTTCATATGCACATAAATCATTATAATTGTCCATCCATTTATGCACAACAATGTACCAAAACTATGAACATAAGCAATTCAACATTACCATAAGTTTCCAAAGGTGTTCAAAATTAACTATGCCACAAAACATATTTAACATTTCAAACAACTAGACACTCCTAAGTACATCCCACATATAACCTAGTTAAAACGACTAAAAGTCTACCAAATCAAGAGATGGATAGTGTAAGCTCCTTGAGGATCCAATCGACATATTACGCAAGTCAAAATATACAGAAAAATGAAAAGCAATGGGGTAAGCATTATAGAATGATTAGTAAGCTCATATGAATATAAACGGTTAACTTACCTCATATAACAAGTACAAAGGTTAAACTAATGTGTATAACCAATTTCACCTAACATACCCAAACATAATAACAACAAGGTGAGCTTGATTCATATTCGATTATATAAATTTATTCAAACTTGTTATCAAATCCTTCACTTTGCTATCTTTAATAATTTAATTTGTAACATTTAATTTCCCTTTCCTATCATATAAGTTATCTGATGAAACATCATAAAAGAACTCAATACATTGATACCAATCACGTCTGATACTTGTCCGAACTGAACATATATATATCCATCTATGTCAGGTTACCTATTTGGGCTAAACCTGTAACACCCCGAAAGTTGCTACAGTAAGAAAGTGAGATACTATTCTTAATATAGTAAAATAAGGAAATAAAGTGATAAAAAAGGAAAATTTGAGTTTTGTCAACAAAATCTGCTTAGGAAGTATATTATGATGTATTAATTCAAAAAAGGACTAAATCGTAAAAGTGAGAAAATTTTTGTGACCCAAGAGTAAATACTCAAAATTTGAATGGTTAAAGTATAAATATGGAAAAGTTGAAGGACCAATGGTGCAAATATTTTAAGGGTGGAAGGATCTAGAAACTAAGGAAAATGGATGAATTAGGACCAAATTGCAAATAATTAGGACTAAATCACAATTTTACTAAAATGAGTGATGATTCAATGGAGGAATTTTGAAGAATCATAAGGGGAAAAATGGTCATTTAGCAAGAAAGATAATTTTGAAGAGTAATGATGATGTTGGTGATATTTTAGATTAATTAAATAGATAAATATTAGTTTATTAAGATTTTAATTTGACATTTATTTATGTTTTATTAATTTTTACTTAGTATATAAGGAAGGAAATCTTCATCTTTCCATGCTTCCAACGTGATTAGAAAAGAAAGAAAGAAAGAAAATTTGTTTTTTTACAATTTGGTCCTTTCACAAAAAAATTCACCATTTTCACTTAGAAATCAAAAGAATTTCCATAGCCACCAAGAGATAAAAATAATAAGGAGACTATGGAGAGCTAGAATACCAAGTTAGATTCAAGAAAATAGAAGTTGGATGAGAGAGAAAGTCAAGTTAGAGTTTGGTTTTAAGAGCATAAGGTATGAATTTAAGGTTTTATGTTATTTTTAAGTTTAGTAGTGATAGAAAAGCATAAAAATGGTGTTAAAGTAAAGATTTCTCATGAGGAAATATTGTGTTTTTGACATGTTGATGAAGAAGGAGGTTGAGTAAGTGAATCAAGTGGTAGGATAAGAATAAAACAAGAGATTTTGATAGAAAAGAGATAAGTACCCATGAACTTCCTTGTTATTTAAGGATTAAATGTGATCTTTGTAAACTAGGTGGTAATTAAGTAAAAAAATAGTGTGAAATAATTTATTATGCGAAGTGCGAAATTATAATAAAAGTATAAAAGTTGGGTTATCTGATAGTGAAAAATATACAAAGTATTGGATAAGTGAAATTATGGGAAAATGTGAAATTTTATGGAAACAAGGACTAAATTGAAAGTGTAACACCCCAAAACCTAGCCTAGAAGTTTTGACCGAATCTCAGAGGTCACATTGACCACCGAAGTGATCTAAAAGCAATTTGCAAACAAAGGCTTGTTCAAAACTCATTTACAAAACAGTTTGCTAAAACCGCACTAGATAGTTTAACAATTTAGGATTTAACAAATTAGCGTATCAATTTACGAAAGCCCAAAATTAAATTATACCACAGTTCTTATAATTAATAACAGTTCAAAATAGTTTACGAATTAAGATTTGAAGAATCATTTTATTTGATTAATTCAAATCAGACCCATCTAAGACCTCCAGCTGCCTAGTCCAACTATAGAACACGAGAGTACCTGAAAGGGAGAAAACTAAAAGGTGAGCTATGCGAGCTTAGTGTGAGTTCGAAACGTAAACAAACGAAAAAAGGCGGGGTTTCAAAAACAATTAACTCAAACAAGAACCACAGTTAGTGTATAAAAACCTTGAAGTGGTAATCAGAGGTACGACATATCAAATAAGTATAAACATTCGCAAACAATTTTAACAAAATCTTAATCAGACACATATGCTCAAATGCAAACCGAATACAACACGTCAAAACCCACCCAACCATCCGTACACCACTTCGACCACCCTGCACACCACACATGATCTATATCAAGCCCATCCACCCTGCAAACCACATAGGACCATGTTAGGTCCATCCACCCTACACACCACAAATGGTGGAACTAAACCACTCTGATAATAATATACAGCTAAGCTGACATATATTTCTTGCGGACGTACCGCTGTACAAAAGTATTGTAGTTAAACTGCCCAAATAGACTCCTTTCTCTTTACAACCAAAATCCCAAAATTTTCATGCAAATGCAAAATGCACACTATTTGCAGAAAAACATATAGAAACAGATTTTGCAAACATAAATACATTTATTCAGTTGCACAGGATCAGTATCAGATTAACTCAGATTCTATCATTAAATGGTGTCTCAATTTCATAAATCACATCATATTAACACTTAGACATGCTATAAAACTATCGCTAAAGTTACGAATTCTCACACGATTCCAAGCCGAAACTGAATCCCTAACACAAATACAGAGGCCTCTAAGAACATTGGGCTACAAAAGAATTGAAATGGATCAATTTATGACACAAGACGAAAACCTGCGAAGTAGGGCCACACGGCCATGTGCCCCAATCGTGTGGAGGTCTACACGCCTGTGTGGTGGTCTACACGCCCATGTGTAAGTTGCACATGCCTGTGTGACCCAGCTACATGGCCATGTAAGCAGCCCGCGTAACTCACTATCCAAAAGTGCCAAAATAATGTGCAGAGTAAACACGATCGTGTAGAAATATCACATGCACGTGTGGTTAAGGGACATGGCCGTGTGTCCAAGGCACATGCTCGTATGAAATCAAAAAATTTCTTAAACAATAGCCACACGGTCATGTGGCAACAGAAATTTTCAAAAACCCTAATTTCCCAAAAGCACACAGTCGTGTGGACCGCGCCCGCCCCTGTGGCCACCTGTGTGGTCACGAAACCACACCGAAACAGGTTGCAAATAGTGTCTTTGTTGTCAAAACGATCACCAACCCTTGGTAACTCAGAAATAATCCATAATATATCAAATTTCATGCAATTTAATAACAACACAACACTTCAATTACTCAATTATCGAAGCACACAAGAAGTTACCAAATTCCACAACACTTCGATACCGAGTTACACAATTTAGAATACACACCTTAAATTAGAACACCGGCACCAAAAACTGATCAATTCACTCCACCAATCTGCTTGGAAACTTGACTCACACCCGATCAACGAGACACACGAGAACACCCACCCTTGACAGATCGATGGATAGCAAAAGCATAAAATGAAAGAAAACAAGAAAACCAAAAGCAAACTGAGTTTTGGGAATGAACAGAAAATAAAATAACAGAGGATACTGGAGACCAGAAAAATAGATGAGGAAGAATGTGAAATAAAAATGTGTTTTTAAAATAACTTCCTCTCTCAAAATAAATGAAATTAAAAATAAATAAATATTTTAAAACTTAAAAAAAATCTAAAATAAAACTACTTTCTTAAATCACACATGAGGATTCGAACCCAAAACCCAGAGGTAAACTAACACATATCAAACCACCAAATCAATAGGCTCATTTTGACACTAGAATGCGAAAGAAAACACAATAGTTCAACCTACTCATTGACCCTTACTTAAAACCTCAAAACTTCTAACCCCAAAAATCAGAGTGTTATAAAAAGACTTGAGAAATACATGTGGTGGAAATAATACAAGTGAAATACATAGAAATTTGATGTGGAAAATGAGATAGTCGAATTAATTATGTGAATTAAGTGAGATGTGAAAGAAAATTTATTTAATAATGAATCGAGAACTTTTATGATAAAAGGTGATTAAATTGGAAAGTTATAAAAGTTTACAAGAAAATATTGATAATAAAGCACATAGTGAAAAATAAAAGAATATATGAATTTTGTAATCCAAACTACAATTATTTCCTAAGTTGTGGAAATTAAGGGTTAAATCTTAAATTTGGGAAATTTTATATTAGAAATAGAAAAGTGAAGTGCATAACACTTAAAATGAGAAAATTCGATGTTGTGGTGAATTTTGGAATATTAATAAGTATTGAATTATGTTATATGTGTTATTAAAAGTAAAATATATTGCTACATGAAATATTGTGCTAAGGACTAAATTAAAAATATATAAAAGTGATATGTGAAATGCATGATAAGGATTATTAGTGAATTATAGATGAATATTGAGTTTAGAGATATATTACATGTAGTAAAGATAACGTAAGATATAAGTATATAGATTATTGTTACAATGACTGAATTGTAAAGATGTAAAAGTATTATATGGAAGTGTAAAAGTGATATGTGTGCATGATATAATTTTCCCAAGTAGACGAGATTAGAACTATTGGGATATAGATGGCATGACGTTAAGGAAATTTTAGCGCGCTTATCATCTTGTGGTTTACCGCTTACCGTTTCGCACTTCGGTGCTTGTCATTCTGCACTTTAGTGTCACTATTTTGCACTTCAGTGCTTAGTAATTTGCACTTCGATGCCTACTATTCTATTAGTGCACTTTAGTGCACCTCTGTATTAATTCTGTATATCCTAAGTGTTCTATTTAGTCTACTGGCTGTCTGCTAAAATGATAAACAATTTTGGTGACAAGGTAAAGGTTTATCTCCAATTAATGTTCAAAATATTGAATTAGTAAAGTGAAGACATAAGCAAATTGAATGTATTTGAAGGAGTATAAGAAAGACAATGAATAGTAAGTTAAATATGTAAAAATAAATTGCGAAAGAAATAGTGATGAAATTATGAAAATTTGTACTAAAAGGTGAAACATGATAAATGTATTAAAAGAATAGTAATTTCTATAGGTTGATGTGAGGACTTAAGGATTAAATTATGAAATAAGTAAAAATTTACAAATGAATATGATAATAAGAAATTGGGAATTAAGGAATTTAATACATTGGGAATTAAAGAATTTAATATATTTTGAATAGCATGGGTACTTATTAAGTCTTCACTGACTTAACACATTTATTTTCAACGCGTAAGTACAATGATTTTGAAGAGTCGTAGTTGAGGTTGTGGACATCCGTTTCATCACATCTCCAAGTGCCAAGAGGGTATGTTTCATATTTTGGAATAGAATGGCATGTACTTAGGAAGATCAAGTGTGTTTCCAAGTAGTAGGGACTGAATTATAAGTTATGAAAACTTTACTTATTTTAGAGTATAAAGAAGAAATTTTGTGATCTTTCCATTGAATTATTAAAATCTAAATGCATACATGCATAATTGACTGAATATATGTTAAATAAGGTTAATTTGGGATTACTTTGAATTGGTTTTAAACTTTGAAATGGCTTGAAAACAATGCAGGGGGTTTTAGCAAATTTTCCAAGTGTTTTGTCCAAAACAAAATGCACTTTTAGTATCGATATTTAGGCCAACAGTATCGATACTTTGCCCCTATTTTGTGCAAAAGTCATATTTTAAGCATTTACAGGCATAGTAGGATATCCGGTAATGTCCATGAACTTGAGAATGATAATATTGAATTAATTTAATGAAATCATTTTTTTTATGTTTAAATTTATTAGTGATTAGCCAAAATCACTTTGGCACCAAATGTAATATTCCTATACCAAGTTCCTTAGGTCGAACCAGGTATAGGGGTGTTACAAAACCTTTTATTGACATGTCAAGTAGCTTGCCCAAATTTGCTATGTATAGGTCAGGTTACCCGTCCGGACTAAACCTTTAAACGACCTTGGATTACTCGTCTGAGCTAAATATATATTAGTGTCAAGTTACTCTCTTTATTGACACATCAGAGAGTTAGTCAAAGTTGTATATACATGTAAGGGTAGCCATCCGAGCTAAACTTATAAAATGACATCAAGTTACTCGTCCAAGCTAAACTTATAAAACAACATTAAGTTACTCGTCTGAGCTAAACTTGTGTCACATATATCTTTGAGCCCGTAACAAATGCTTGGTCTCAAAATCATTGAAAATCAACTTGTAACTGTGTGTACGATGCATTTACGAAGTTTCATCGGGATAATTCCATCATGTAAGTTCATATTTAACCATTTTACAATTTAGTCCAAATTTGATACCATTAAGTTGCAATTAATTCAAAGTTTAACAAAACATACATAGGTCTGTAATATAGCATTTAAAAGGATTTAAAAATCATTACACCATAGGTGATTACCTGGCAAAAATAGCAATCGATAAGGCATTAGGGACTAATCCATAATTTCCTTTTTTTTCACGAATATCCTCTTATTGATTTAAATCTCAATCTAAATAATAATTTAATTCAATTATCAATCCCAAACATCATTTAACAATATATTATAACTATATATCAATTCAATTTTATTTCTCAGATATTCTCTCAAGTTTTACATTTTATTCAATTTAGTCTCTAAAATAAAATTTGTCATAACTTTCAAATTTGAGTTTTGATTTGAAATCGATTTCAATTTCATCCTTATATATCCATCTAATATCTAAATTTATAGAAATTTAACCTCAATTTTTAAATATTTACACTCTAGTCCCTATGTTCAAAACTAACAACTTTCACTTTACAAATTAGTCCTTTTTCATATCTAAGCTCAAAATCTATCAATTTAGTACCAAAAACCTCAAGATTCAACAACGAAAACATTTCTAAACTTTAACAAATTTTCAAAATAGTCCCTAAGCTAGCTGAATTAAGCTCTTGGGATCTAAAAAACATAAAAATGATGACAAAACTAAGAAAATTTGGCTTACTAATTGAAGGGAAAAGTTTGGATGTGAGCTAGGTTTTCTTCTTCTCTTAGAATTGATTTTTGGAGGAAGAAAAGATAATGAATGATTCCTTTTTTTTTCTTTTAATTTTTAATCCATAATAATGTTTTATCATTATTTACTAATTAATAACATAAGTTTAAACAAATTTAATCAATAAAAGGGCCACCAATAGTCTATTAATACTCACAATGGTTTAATTATCATTTTAGTCCTTTATTTAATACTTTTCAAGCCTTTTAACCAATAAATAACAATAGCGATAAAAAATTAGACTTTTACGATTTAGTCCTTGTACCTTAAATAACTAACTATTCAATAAAATTCCTCCACCAAAATTCAATATAATACTAAAATAGACTTTTAAATATTAAATAATAATATTTACTGACTCTATCATTGGAAAATAGGGTTCCAATACCACCATTTATTGTACCACTAAAAACGGGTTGTTACATTTATGTTATCCCCTACTTCGACCATATAATTGGCACAAGCTCCAGTATAGGTCCACACCTTGTATATTTTTGGGATATGCCCCTAACCATAAAGGCTATAAGTGCATGATTCAGATTGGTCATGTGTACAGTGTTTTCCCCTTTACCAAAGCTTCAATTTCAAATTCCAGTATAATACCAAATAGTTCTGGCTCATTTATCTCACTCCCAGTTGTTATGATTCCCCCAATTCTGAACACTCATCCTATGCCACCTACGTCTGTTGCTTCTGGCTCTATCACATTGTTACCTTAGTGTTCTCCTATTTCTACTCACTTTGAAGCCCTAGTTTCACCAGAAACAAATTTCGGTGTTTCAAGTGGACATGTTATGACTCCTTCATCATCTTCCTATAAAGGTGCAGATCATCATTTTCTTGATTTTGGTAACATTCATCCTATGGTGACCCGGAGCAAAGTTGGTATCTACAAGCTAAAAGGCTGCCACAACTAACTCTGTTGAACAAACTAACATCCATGAAGCTATGGGTGTTCCCTCATGGAAAGATGTTGTCAATGATGAACTACATGCTTTAGTAAAAAACAATACTTGGGGTTTACTCTCTCCACCTCCTAATCGACCATTTGTTGTCTGCAAATGGTTATTTAATGTCAAGAAAAATCTAGATGGCAGTGTAGCTCGTAATAAAGTGCACCTTAGCGCTCAAGGTTTCTCTCAAGTTGCTGGAATGGATTATAAAGAGACATTCAGTCTTGTTGTCAAAGCCAACACAGTTTGAATAGGTCTTGTTTTGGCAGTGTCAAAAAAAATAAAAATTACACCAGGTTGATGTGAACATAGAGATTTGACTGAAGATGTGAACATGAAGCAACCACCTGGTTCGAGGTCCTAGATGAAAATGGGACTCCTTTAGCTTGTAAACTGAACAAATATCTATACGGTCTCAGACAAGCACCAAGAACTTGGTTTGAGAAATTATGTGAATTCTTAGTTTAGCATTTGAAGTTTCAGACTTCACAAGCTAATCTATCATTGTTCTTCAAATAGACTTCATATGGTTGTGTACTTCTCTTTTTTTCATGTTGATGATATAATTGTGACTGGTGACTCATGTTCTAAACTAGATGAAATGATCCATTACCTTGATTAGAAATTCTCTTTAAAAGACTTAAGAGAGTTGAGCTAATTTCTTGGCCTTGAAATCGCCTGAAATGGTGAGTGTGTGCATATATCCCAATATAATTATGCTCGAGAGTTATTGGAACGTGCTAACATGGCCAATTCCAAACCTATAAACGCTTTTATGGTGAGTTCTCCCACCCTAACATCTTTGGTTGGCTCACCTATTACTGATGATACCAAATATAGGCAAGTTGTTGGTGGTTTGTAGTACTTGTGCTTAACCAGATCTGACATAGTATTTGTTGTCAACAAGGGCAATTAGCACATGCATATGCCTCATGATGTTTTCGTTAGATTGCTATCAAATAGATCCTAAGATATGTTTAAGCTACAATTAATCATCGACTAGTATTTCAACCTTCAAATGTGTCCTTAACAGGTTTTTCTGATGTTGATTGTGTAACAACCCTAACCCATATCCATCGCCGAAACAGGGTTACTGAGCATTACCAAAAATTTATAGATCAAATGCAATTATTTTAAACCATATCAAATTCATATAAGAAACTAATCATAATCAATCATATTGTCCCTTATATGAGCCATTGAGACCCAAAATATACATTAGAAACAAGTCGGGACAAAACCGGGTACTAAGAGAATTTTTTGAAAAACTTCAAAATATTTCCAAGATGCATGGGACACGCGCCCGTGTGGCCAGGCCTTGTGGCTCACACGGTTAAGAGACACGCACGTGTCTAAGGCCGTGTAGGCATTCGAAGTAGGGCACATGGCTGTGTCCCAGCCCGTGTCCAAAATTAAGTGCTCACTGACTTGGGTCACACGACCAAGCCAGACGCCCATGTGCCAGGCCGTGTGAACATTTTAAGCATTCTGTTTATCAATTTTTAAAGATGCAGGGGACATACGGCCAAGTCACATGCCTATGTGCTAGGCCTTGTGTCACACACGGCTGAGACAAATGCCCGTGTCTCCGCTTGTGTAGACAAAATAGTTCATTTTTAAGCCTTATTTCTCACCCTATTTTGTCTTTCACCTACATTAAAACTTTAACTCTTTAACAGGCCAATATAAAACACTCAAACCAAACCAAAACTAAGTCTTATGCATGACATATTAATTCATAAGTTTGACAATCCAAACTTACCAAATTAACGATACACACATATAGGCATATTTTACCAAATTTATACTATCATAAACCAATCATCAACATGCCTATATGATTACCATCATTTATCCATTTCAAACACATATTAACATATTAAGCCCACTTTTTACACATTAAACATACCAGTTACAAGCTATACCAATGGATAATTTCAATCAAACATATACATACCATCATTTTCCACCTTTAACTTATACATGTCATTATAACCTAAAATTTAATTTACTATTTATATCGAAACGAGCTGATGGATAGTGTGAAATATCTTCGCTAAGCTTCCAACCCAACAAGCTTCCGAAGTACTATAAAACAGAGGAAATAAAACAGAGTAAGCATTTAATGCTTAGTAAGTTTATATAACAGGAAATTAACTTACCATTTAATTCACAATCAAGGTAAGCTAACTAAACATGCTCAAACCAATTTGGCCAAATGCCTAAATACATATCCTCATCAAGCATGTTAGTCATGTATTTTACATGAATATCAAGAAAATTTATGAGCATAAACTTTCCACATCTTTTGTTCATATATAAATTCCATGTATTTCAGGTATATATGGGTAATAATTCACTTTCAAATTCATATATTTTCTCATGTCAAGATTTTACTCGTTGAATCATTTAAAATATCGATAGATACACGGGTAGTACACATGAAGTGTATACAACTGTAATCCATCAATTCATCTTCAGGAATGCTCATGTGAGTATATAAACGAGAAGCTCTTTCGAGTCATGTAACGAGAGGCTCATGTGAGCCATGTAACGGGAAGCTCATAAGAGCTGTAATCGAGAAGTTCAAGCGAGCCACTATTGGGAAACTTCAGAGAGCCATTAATCGGGAAGCTCATGAAAGAGCCTTTAATAGGGAAGGTCCAAAGAGCCATATATCGGGATGCTCATAAGAGTTGCGGTGTGTCCACAACACATGCAGGATCGCAACCAAATCGGGATGCTCCGAAGAGCTATTAATGAGAAGCTCGTAAGAACCATATAATGGGAAGCTCGTAAGAACTAAATATTGGGATGCTCATGTGAGCTAATAACGGGGCACTCTTTTGAGCTATGGTGTGTCCGCAACACATGTAGGACCACAACCAATTCAGGAACCCTGTATCCATCATATTTCATTTATTCAAATGAGACTTAATATTTGTCGGACATTGTCGGATCTTTGATTGATTTCACATACAAGTAAATTGTACAAATCACACAAAATAATATTCGATTTAAAACATATAAATGTACAATTTAGTTACATGAGCTTACTTCGACAATGTTCGTGTACTTGTAAGCTACTAATCTGATACTTTTTCTTTACCTTGATCTAGCTCTGTATTTGATCTATCCGGATCTATATGAATGAATTTAACATGAATTTATATTCAATTCAATCCAATTCACATCTTTGTCAAAATTACCATTTTGCCCCTATACTTTTAATTAATTACGATTTTATCCCTAGGCTCAAAAAATGAAATTCGTGTAATTTAATCCTTATTCCAAGCCTAGCCAATTTTTACATGTAACAATATCATCCCATGTATTTCATAAAAATCAAAACTTTTCCATAAATTTTACATCTTTTCAATTTAGTCCCTAAATCATAATTTCATCAAAATTCACTTTACAAAAGTTGTTTATCTATCAACAACCTTTCATTTTCTACCATAAAACTTCATAATTCATGCATAATCATCCATGGAAAAACTATAGTACTTTGATATCTTTTCAAATAAATCCCCGAGATAGTTAGATTAAGCTATTATGATCTCAGAAACATGAAAATTACTAAAAACGGGACAAGAATACTTACCCAATTAAGTCAAGTAAGTTTGCTAACTTCAAGCTCCCCAAACTAGGGTTTCCATGTTTTTATTTGGGAAAGATGATGGAAAATGATGATATTTTCTTATTTTATTCATATCATCTTTTATTTATTTACATTCCAATTTAATCCTTTTCTTTTTTTGAATTTTCCTTTGATGACTAATCATAATTATCTACTAACTCCATTAATTGGTCTATTTACCATATTAGGACCTCAAATTTTGAATTCCATAGCTATTTGATCCCTTTAACTACTAGAATTTAACTTTTGCATTTTATGCAATTTGGTCCTTTCCATCTAATTAGACATGTAACCGATAAAATTTCTTTACGAAATTTTTATACAAGATTTCTATCATAATGAAAACCATAAAATAATTTTAAAATAATTTTCCTTCTAGACTCGGATTTGTGGTCTCGAAACCACTGTTTCGATTTCACTGAAAACAGGTTGTTACAGATTAGGCCAACTCCCTTGAATATCTCAAGTCAACCTCAGGATTTTGTGTGTATCTCAATAACAATATCATTGGGTGGTCTTCGAAGAAGCAGAGTGTTGTGTCTTAGTCAACCTTAGAAGTCGAGTACATAAGTTTGGCAAATGAAAAATCTGAACTAATGTGGTTTCGTTTCTTGCTTGATGAAATATGAGTGAAGCTTAATGGTACACCAATGATTTGGTGTGATAATTCCAGTATAGTGTCCTTGGTAGCAAATCCTATGTTGCATGCTTGTGTCAAGCATGTTGAACTTGACTTGCATTTCAGTCGAGACAAGATGATTAATAGACAAATTTAGGTGAATTATGTACCTGAAAGTGTGTAACCTCCTAAACCTGACCTAGACATTATGGCTAGATTGAGAATGCTACATTGGCCACCGAAATGGCTAAGCTAACTTACGTTACTTTTTAAGACTTTAAATAAACTCTCATTTTAGAGAAAATCATAGTTATACTTTGAGTTAGCTTAAAAGCATTCATTCATTAGGTCGTATATGCTTAGGATTCATTTTATTATTGATAGTGTTGTTTTAGAAAAACTGTTTGCTTGTCGCTCTTCTTAAAAAAAACTCGATGTTAAACTAATGCAACAAAAAAAAACCAATTTTCAAGTTATTTTGGAAACTTAGTTACCTTATTGATTTGTTTTTCAAAAATGGTTCATTTGCAATGCAGTGGAAATTAGGGAACAATGTCAAATTTTATTTAAGTAAGATATCATGCATTTCTTGTTTATTATGCTTGAGTAATTCATGCATGCAAAAATCCCCAAATGAAAAGTTACAAAGCCACAGACCAGAAATAATTAAAAATTACAAGCCAAAATCAATAAAGACTTAATAATACTTAATTAAAGATAATAATTTGAGGTCCAAGTTGATTCTTCGAATGCCGAATGCAAAATGCCGAGTCCGGTCCTAATTTTAAGGTTTACTCAAAAAGTTAAACAATATTGGGGGGTGAGCTTATGAAAAGCTCAGTGTGAGTCGAATAATTATTTAAATGGGCAAAAATATCAAATACAGTGAAACATAATAGCATTAATAGAAGAAAATAGAACCATCATAGGAATTTCATGTCATTACATAGTCATTATCAAATTGATGTCAAACGGTGTATGAGCATAGGTCATCATTCATTCGAGTAACAATCATTAATTTTGATACCAGTCGATACAAAAAATTCAATGCATAGCATAAATCAATAACATTCAAATATGTCGTGCACATGATGTAATGCAAAAAGGTTCCTATCCATACCATCCGCTACACACCACGAGTTCCCCAGAACCCGTCATCCGAACTTCAAAACATTATGGGCTTAAGCCCGTTATGGTTAAAACCACTGATAACAATATGTAGAAAATTCTGTCAGATATCAAATAGTGCGATACAATTGCCAATAACAAATAATATGAGATAAAATCCCAATCCCCTCGGTACCCCAGGTGCAATGCACTGACTACGAATAATACGGACTTAATATGCCACCGGTACTCCACAGAACTCCTCCGTCAACCGCAAAATCCCAACCCAATGCATATACAATATGTCACACAATCTTATACGTAATCATATCTTAATACTTTTCACATTCATTTGACATGCTCAGCATGTCCTCAATAATCACATACTTTCAGTAAATGGAAACAGTGTTCCAATCTTTCAAATTACCATTGTGTTGGTATCAATCAATATCGTTCAATTTCATATGCTTTACGAATTTTCATTGTGCATAAATAGCACCTTTTTCAGTACACAATATAACGTATATCTCATGCATTTTAATCATACATAAGTTTAATAACTCAACACATTATGTCATTTAGTCAAACATTCTCATATTTCATAACTCAAATATGCAATTACAAACTCAATCAAACATCCATACTATCAAACTAGCAATTTTGCCAACATGTCAATCTTTTAAGGCTCGAAACATACCTGGTTCGGCCACTCACAAAATCAATAATTTGGCTATTAAGACAATCCAACAAGCCAGCTAATTTATCATATATAACATGATATTTAACATTTTCAAACAATTTTATGAGTTTAGGACCCACACCTTATTTTTCGCTTCCTCGCAGCACACTAGCGAATCTTCCAATTTTCCTAAATAATTCCTTAAACGAACCTAAACCAAAATTCAGTAAAAATTAAATAAATTTACCATTAAAATAGCTCTCAAACACCCACTTATAAGTTCAAACCAATCATTGAAATTATAACCATTTTATGAATCCAAACTAGTTAGATTCCTTACACTATATCGTTGCAAATCGTACGTACAATCGTTCTTCGCCTTTTCGGATGATTTGGGGCATTTGGATTAGCATATAATTCAATAATATACTGGAAAATCAGTATATAATTAATTATTAAATTCCTTCATTTAATCGATTCATAACATTTACCCAACAACTATGTCAAAATAACAAACTAGTTACCCTTAATTTCACTTACGATTCATGATTTGTGGGATCCGAATGGCCAATCGATCAAGAAAATTTTCCCTAATTGAAATGGTTTTAATAGCTGTTAGGAGGGTTCAAGAACTCAAATTAATTCTGGAAAAATATAGGTAAGAACCAAGAAACAAAACAACCCACTTTCTCGCACATAGGCGCACGCACCACCACCCATGGTGGCTAAAATTGGGGCTGAATTTTAAAATGGTTTGAGATCTCATTAAATTCTAGAAAAATACCTTTGAAATCATTTAAAATCCCCCAAATTCTAGATCTTGAAATTTTGGTTTTTAATGGACAAGATTAATAAAGAAATTGAAGAGAGAAAAGACTTTACCCAAGTTAGTTGAGAGAAACGGCAATGGCACTTTCTTCGCAATGTTTAGGATCGATCTTGGAGTTAAAGATTTCATATTTAGGGCTGATTTTAATGAGGAAAAATGATAGAAATATGGTGCAGAATATGATAACAAATCTTGTGGCAAAAAGAAAAAGAAAAAGAAAAAGAAAGAGATGGTAAAACTAGGTGTAGGCGACAACAACAATGGAGGAAAGGAAAAAAATTTAAAATAAAAAAGAATGAGAGGAGGAGAGGAATGGCTAGGGCAATGAGGAGTAGGATTAAAGGTTGATTATTAGTGAAAAATTAATATTTATACCTAGGTTAACTAGGCTTGGATGTCTCATACATTAAAACAAGGGGTTTTGTCAAAAAATTAAATTATTTGCATAGGAAGGGAATTGAAGTTAAGACGTCAACGATAAATTCACTAATGTTTAACCATAAAACCAATAACTCATTCTTGATATAATTTGAAGTATTTATTTTAAAAAACAGGGAATGTCACATACTAGGGTTTATGGCAAAATTTGCAAAATAATAAAAATGATACAAAAGAAGGGATTTAAACTTAGGTTTCAAGAAATGTTACACTAACACTTAACCAACAAACCAATACCTCATTTATTTCCTAAAAATGCATAGATGATTTAAAATATTAAGGCATGATCACTCTTTCTCGATTCACAAACCCGATTCTACTAACCCCTGATTTTTGGGATGCTAAAAAATGACCAAGTAGCTTATGTGTTGTAACGCCCTGACTTATTTATTTCTATTTTCATAAATATCTCATATAAATGAGTATCTACTTCAATGGTTAAGTGTTCTGAGTATGTGTGTGTGAGGTCTTGGGTTCAAGTCTCACATTTGTTAATTTTGTTATTTGAGATCCAATCCTTATCCTTGTTGAAAGGGCTTTTATCAAAATTGTATGTTAATTCATATCAGAATGAACCTGCTGGTTCGAGTAGAAAGGGAGTTAGTGTGAAAGGTCTTGTGGTCGAATCCTTGCGCGAACGTGGATGTTATTTTTGCTCGGTTGCATGATAGAGTTTCGATGGTCTTGGGATTTTGAGGTAGTTGGGGTTGAGTGGTTAGTAGGGAGTTGAGATTTGATAATATATTTTTCTTTTTCTTTTTCTTTTTCAAATTTTTTCTCTCTCTTTCAGAATAGAATTCTGACCTTTTTTTCTTCCTTCTTGGGTTCTCTGCCAAGTTTTTTTGTCCTCTTCTTTTTTTCAATTCTGTCACTTTTGTTTTTGCACAATACATCTTGTCTCGTTATTTCACTGTTCTTTGTACATTTCTGGAGAAGATCAAGGGGCTGGGGGTTTCGAATCAGCGTTCTAATTGTACGAAATCACAGTTGCTCGCTCGAAAGTGCTGTATGGCTTGGATGTGTTGTTGCATCAAAATTGTACCAGGTGTGTACCCCTTACGCGTGAAAATCGAGTTTAAGTGAAAGCTAAAAGTGCAAACTGTTGACGCCACACGGGAGTGTGGTCACTTGTGTGGTTGGCCGTGTACGAGACACGGTCGTGTGTCTGAGAAAGTGCGGCCGTGAATAAGACACGACCATCTGGTGCTGTGGGTATGGCCGTATGGGCCACACGGGCTAGGCCAAGTTTGAGTGTATGGGCCACATGGGCGTGTGGATAATGGGCAAGGTCGTGTGAGACACACAGACGTGTGGGCAATGGGCCAAGCCGTGTGAGCCACACGAGTGAGACCAATCTGGGCATGTGGGCCACACAAGCATATGTGCCCATAGTTTTGAAATTTTCCAAAGGGTTACATGAGTCGTTCCAATCAACTGTGGGTATACCGTAGGGTTGGTAAGGGCTAACCAAACCTAGAAATTATGTGGTCTGATACTCTAAAATTCTGCTCTAGTAAAACACTATTATGCTTGTTTGATAATCTTGGTAAGCACAAATATAAGACATCTGTATATGAGCATGTTATGCATGATATTACTGTATCTGTTATTCCTATATTTTTGACTGAAGTGGGTTTTGTATATGTGGAGGAAGTGCATATTATCTGGTATGTGGAGGAAGTGCATATTATCTAGTATGTATCGAAAAGACACAGTGTGATGTGTAGGGTTGGGTGGGTGTTTTTATCCCACATGGTGTGATGGGATCGTCAGAGTTGGTGTGTAGAGGATGGGGGTCAAATTTTGTATATTTGTTATGCATATCTGATTTTGTTATCTGTAACTGTATCTGTAAAGGACTTAAGTTCGAATCTGAATCTGAATCTGAATCTGACTGTGTATATGATATCTGTATGAATAGCATGTCTAATTCTTTTGGGTTACACACTAAGTTTACAAAAACTCACATCTGTCTGTTTGTTCCGTTCAGGTAATCCACGATCTTAGGCGAATCAGTGTGACAGAGCCTTTCGGTGACCACGAGTTCGTAAACAGTTTATGATTATGGTCTTATTTCAATTTAAAAATTATTCTGGGAGTTTTATAATAATTGAACTCTCTGAACTGTTGGTTTTATTTTGGACTTGGGTTTTCGATTTAACACTTTTCTAAGACGATTAGCTAAAAACTTGATTTTTATTAAAATAAAAGTTTTCTAAAAATAGGAACGGGATTTCCAAATATAACTTTTTTATGACTTTCGCTGAATTTAATGTTTTGGCAAATAAATTAATTAAACAACATTTTTAGAAATGGTTGTAAATGAATAAGAGTTACAAAATTTGAATGTTTTATCGAACGATTCAATTTTCAAAACCCTTCTTTGTGACATTTTTGGATACGGCCATAACGTCTAAGTTGGGTTCGAGGTGTTACATTTAGTGGTATCAGAGCCAGGTTGCAAAACTCAGACAGTAAATTTTAGGTTTCAAAATTACGTTTTAAAAAAATTGGTTTTAAATAACTTAAATTATTCTGAGTACGTATGTGTTACACCAAGTCTCTAGCGTCGATCCTGTAATTATTTCTGAACTTTTTAAAATTGTACTAAGTTAGTTAGAGACTGAAACCTCTAAAAACATTTCTGAACTTTTAGTAATTTATGCATAAAATATCTGTTAATAAATACTGGAACTGATACATAAAATTTTATAATGTAAATAAAATTTGAAATTTACGATGAGCACCAGTGGAACATACGGTCATGGTATTCGTGGGCGTGGTAGAGGCCGTAAGGGGGCTCGAGCTGAGTCTTTCTCTTTGGGCAGTATGCCAAACTTAGACATGAGTGAGACACCGATTTCATTTGCTACTGAGACTGGGTCTCAAAGCCGGGTCATTGGACCCTATTTTGGATCTAGGAGCTGTGGATCAGTAACTGAACGACTCTGGTCTAATGGTGCTGAACTATTTAGGGGTGTCATTAGAGTCACCCCTACTGTGGCCGAGTATTAGTTGGAAGCCACTGAGAGGATCATGAACGATTTTGATTGTACTATTGAGCAGAAACTTAAGGGTGCAGTCTCTTTGCTTCGCGACGAGGCATATCAGTAGTGGTTATCGGTTGAGGAGGGTAGTCAGCAGGATCGTTTCAACTAGGACTTCTTTACGACTGCTTTCCAGGGGAAGTATGTAGGGGCAAGCTATGTGGATGCTCACAGGCGTGAGTTCATGAATCTCACGTAAGGTGATAGATTAGTGGCTGAGTATGAGGCCGAGTTTTTGAGGTTGAGCTGCTACGCTCGAGGCATGGTGGCATCTGAGTATGAGAAATGTGTCCGTTTTGAGGATGGCTTGAGGGATAATTTGAGGGTATTGATTACTTCACAGAGGGAGCGAGAGTTTACAGTTCTGGTAGATAAGGCAAAGATCACCGAAGAGGTTAAGTATATGGAGTACCAGAATAGGGACCGAGAGAGAGGCAAGAATAGGAGGGATTCAGAGCCCTCTAGTTTTGTTTAGAGGCCTAAGAAGCGAGCCAGACCTGGTGGGCTATTAGAGTGGGAGTTCCTATTACTCCTACTGGGATTCAGCCATATAGTGGTTGTGGTAGGCGCCATTTAGGCGAGTGTTGGAGGAGGTTAAAGGCTTATTTGAGGTGTGGATCCTTGAAGCATTGTATTAGAGAGTGTCCATAGCGGGCTAATCAGATGTAAGCTTTAGGACCAGGTTCTGTTCAGCCTCAAAGGGCATTTCAGCAGCCACCTAGGGCCCATAGACCGGCTAGGGGTGGTAATGGTATAGACCGAGAATAGAGAGCACCGGACAGAGGTGCTGTGAGACTGAGGCGAAGCAGCCCGCGTTAGTTTATGACATTTGATGCTTAGAGAATAGTGACGCTCCTGACATTATCACGGGTACGTTCTTTATTTTTGATGTACCTTATACTACCCTGATAGACATAGGTTCTGCACATTCCTATGTAGCTAGTACTGTTCCCGAAAACCTAGATATTTCTGTTGAGAGCACTTCTAGTGAGATCAATGTACTAAGTCCATTGGAGCAGTCTATTCGGGTTAATAAACTTTATAGGAATGTTCTGTTAGAAGTGCAGGGGCTGTATTTCTAGCAAATCTGATGGAGCTTCCGTTGGGGAGTTTGACTTAATTTTGGGTATGGACTAGTTAGTTGAGCACCGAGTTAGCTTGAATTGTGCAACTAAGAGGGTCATTTTGAGGACCGAGGATGATAAGGAGGTAGCTGTGATTGGAGAGCGTCGAGATTATCTGTCTAATGTGATCTCTGCTCTTGTGACTGAGAAATTGGTTCAGAAAGAGTGTGAGGCATATATGGCTTTCGTCAATGTTTCGATTTTTAGGGGTTCTTTTGTCGAAGATATCAGAATAGTAAGGAAATTTTTGGATGTATTTTTTGAGGAGTTATCAGGTTTACCTCTGAATCGAGAAGTTGAGTTCAGCATTGAGCTTCTATCAGGTACAATTTTGGTGTCCATCACTCCTTACCGAATGGCACCAAAGGAGCTTACAGAGCATAAAGCTCAATTTTAAGAGCTTTTGAATCGTGGTTTCATCTGTCTTACCGTGTCTCCGTGGGAAGCACCAACTCTGTTTGTAAAAAAGAATGATGGTACTATGAGGATGTGCATCGACTACTGACAGTTGAATAAATTAACTATGAAGAATAAGTATCCACTTTCGAGGATCGATGATTTGTTTGATCAGTTTGGAGGGCTTCAATGTTTTTAAAAATTGATCTCCGTTCTGGGTATCATTAGCTTAGAGTTAAGGAAGTGGATGTTCATAAGACTGCATTTAGGACTCATTATGGGCACTACGATTTCCTAGTTATGCCTTTTGAATTGACAAATGCTTTGGCTACATTCATGGATTTGATGAACCGAGTTTTTTAGCAATATCTAGATTAATTCATCGTGGTTTTTATCGATGATATTCTGGTGTACTCCAAGACCGAGGAAGAGAATGATGAGCATATTAGAGTAGTGCTTCAGATACTTAGAGAAACAACTCTACGCTAAGTTGAGCAAATGTGAGTTTTGGTTGCGAGAGGTAACTTTTCTGGGTCACATGGATTCTGCTAAGGGGATTCAAGTCGATCCTAGAAAGATTGAGGCTGTGCTTGATTGGAAACAACCTAGGAACATATCTGAGATTCGCAGCTTTCTAGGTCTTGCGGGTTATTATCGACAGTTTACCGAGGGGTTCTCTCTGATTGTAGCTCATTTGACTAAGTTTCTAAGCAAGGGTGTTCCTTTTGTCTAAACTGATGCACAACAATCGAGCTTCGAGAAGCTCAAGTCTCTTCTGACTCAGGCTCCTATTCTGATATAGCTCGAATCTGGTAAAGAGTTTGTGGTGTACAGTGATGCGTTGCACATCAGTTTGGGATGTGCATTGATGCAAGATGGTAAGGTTGTGGCTTAAGCATCTCATCAGCTTAAGTCACACGAAGGAAATTATCGGACGCATGATCTTGAGATAGTTACTGTGGTTTTTGGGTTAAAGACCTAGAGGCATTATCTGTATGGTGAAAGGTGTATCAACTACACTAATCACAAGAGCCTCAAATACTTCATTACTCAAAAGGAGTTAAACCTTAGGCAGCGTCACTAGATTGAGCTGCTCAAAGATTATGACTGCATGACAGAGTATTATCCTGGTAAGGCCAATGTAGTGGTCGATGCTCTCAGTCGTAGAGCGATAACTGATTTGAGGGGGATGTTTGTTCGTCTTAGTCTGTTTGATGATGGGGGTCTGTTAGCTGAGTTGCAAGTTAAGCTAACTTGGATTGATCAGATTCAAGATAAGTAGCTAGAGGATGAGTATTTGGGTTTGCGATTTCATCAAATTGAGAGTGACAGTACTTCTGATTTTAAACTGAATAAGGATGAAGTTTTGTGTTTTCGAGGTCAAATTTGTGTGCTGAATGATTCTGATCTGAGGCAGTCGATTTTGAGGGAGGCACATAATAGCCTTTATGTTGGCATCCCGATAGTAATAAGATGTATCGTGATCTTCGTGAACTGTACTGGTTGCTGGGATTAAAATGAGAGGTAACAAATTTTGTTGCTCATTGTGTGATGTACCAAAAAGTTAAGGCTAAGCACCAATTTCCTTCGGGTTTGCTACAACATATTAAAATTCCCTTATAAAAGTGGGAATGGGTCACGATAGACTTTGTTAGTGGTTTGCCCTTGACACCCACTAAAAAAGATTATGTGTGGGTCATCGTAGATCGATTGACCAAGTCTGCTCATTTTATTCTGGTTCGGACGAACTGTTCTCTGCAGAAGCTCTATATTTATGAGATTGTAAGACTGCATGGGGTTTCTGTTTCGATAATTTTTTATAGAGATCCTCGCTTCACTTTTCGGTTCTAAAAGAAATTGTATGAGGCCCTAGGTTCTAGATTGGACTTCAGTACTGCGTTCCATCCTCAGACTGATGGTCAATCTGAGAGGGTGATTCAGATACTGGAGGATATGCTTCGGAGTTGTGTGATAGATTTCTGAGGTAGTTGGAAGGATTTTTTACCGTTAGCTGACACCTTACGAGGCTTGTATGGTCGTAAGTGTCGTACTCCACTATGTTGGACTGAGTTGGGTGAGTGATGGATTTTGGGTCCTGAGTTGGTTTCTACGACCGAAGATAATGTTAGATTGATTCAGGATCGTCTGAAGGCGGCTTCTGATAGACAGAAGTCTTATGCAAATCTGAAGAGGAGAGATGTTGAGTACTTTGTGGGTGACTTCGTTTTTCTTAAGGTTTCTCCGTGGAAGAAAGTTTTGAGGTTCAGCCGTAAGGGCAAGTTAAGCCCTAGGTTTATTGTGTCGTATCAGATTCTAAAGCGTATAAGACCAGTTGCTTATCAGTTGGAGCTACCTTTAGAGTTGGACTGTATCCATGATGTGTTTCACGTTTTGGTGTTGAGGCGGTATCGGTCTGATCCATCTCACGTTGTCTCTGTTGAGGAGATCGAGTTTAGACCAGATCTAACTTTTGAGGAGGAATCGGTTTAGATTTTAGATCGTGATGTTAAGGTTCTGAGAAGGAAGTCAATTTTATTAGTAAAAGTTCTGTGGCAGAATCATGGCACTGAGGAAGCCACTTGGGAACCTGAGGACTCAATGCGTCAGCAGTATCTTCATCTATTCGGATCAGGTAAATTTTGAGGTTGAAATTTCTTTTAGGGGGTAGAGTTGTAACACCGACTTATTTATTTCTGTTTCTGTAAATATCTGACATAAATGAGTATATGCTTCAGTGGTTAAGCGTTTTGGGTGTGTGTATGAGGTCTTGGGTTCAAGTCTCACATTTGTTAATTTTGTTATTTGAGATCCAAGCATTATCCTTGTTAAAATGGCTTTTATAAAATTTTCTGTTAATCTATATCATAATAAGCCTGCTGGTTCGAGTGGTAAATGAGTTAGTGTGTTAAAGGCCCTATGGTTGAATCCTTGCGCGAGTGTGGATGTTATTTTTGCTCGGTTACATGATAGAGTTCCGATGGTCTGGGGATTCTGAGGTAGTTGAGGTTGAGTGGTTAGTAGGGAGTTGAGATTTGATAATATATTTTATTTTTATTTTTATTTTTTTAATTTTTTTCTCTTCTAAAAAAGAATTCTAACGTTTCTTTTCTTCCTTTTTGGGTTCTTTGTCAATTTTCTTTTTCCTTTTTTTTTTGATTCTGTCACTTTCGTTTTTGCTTAATTTGTCTTGTATCGTTATTTTGGTGTTCTTTGTGATTTTCTGGAGAAGATCAAGGGCTAGGGGTTTCCAATCGGTGCTCTAGTTGTGCGAAATCACCATTGCTCGTTCGAAAGTGTTATGTGGCTTGGGAGTGTTTTTCATCAAAATCATACCAGGTGTGTACCCCTTACGCATGAAAATCGAGTTTCGACGAAAGCTAAAAGTGTAAACTGTCGATGCCACACGGTGTGTGGTCGCCTGTGTGGTTGGCCGTGTGCGAGACACAGTCGTGTGTCTAACAAAGGTGCGGCCATGCGCAAGACATGACCATGTGGTGGTGTGGGTGTGGTCGTGTAATCCACACGGGCTAGGCCAAGTTTGGGCGTGTGGGCCACACGGGCATGCCACACGAGCGTGTGGGCAATTGGCCAGGCCATGTAGGCTACACTGGTGAGGCCAATTTGGGAGTGTGGACGTACACGGGTAAACCACACTAGCATGTGGGCCCATAATTCTAAAATTTTCCCTAGGGTCACACAAGTCGTTTCGATCGACTGTGGGCCTATTGTAGGGTCGGTAAGGGTTAACCAAACCCTAAAATTATGTGATCTGATACTCTAAAATTCTACTCTGAGTAAAACACTATTATGTTTGTCTAATAATCCTTTTAAGTACATATATATGATATTTGTATATGAGCATGTTATGCATGTTATTGCAAAATATTATAGTGGCATTTCTTTTTTACAATAAAAAAATATTTTATAATAATTAATATCTTATATAAACTCAAAAATGAATAATGCCTAATTAAAATTTAATTTAAATAGCATAATATATATAAGAGTAGATAAGGACACGATAGTTAGGGGTGTTCAAATTTCAGTTAAAATCGAATTAACCAATCGTACCAATCTCATTTGATTAATTGGTCGGTTAACTGATTTAATTCGGTCAATTGTCGGTTAATGATTTTTTGGAAGTTCAGTTGTTTGTTAATTCGGTTCGAAATTGGGTAATTAACCGAATTAGCTGGACTTCATAATTAATAATACAAATTATATGTAGTTATAATTTGGTCAAATAAACAATATCAAATTTTTTTTTGGATATGTTTTATACTTGTTTTAACCAAAAAAAAAACAAAAAACATATAAATTTAGGTTAATTTGGTTAACCAACCGAATTAATCGAAATATTTTGGTTCGGTTAATATTTTTTGAAAAAGTTTTTGGTTCGGTTAACAGTTAAAGAATTAAAAAATTTGGTTAATACTAGTTTAGTCCGATTAACCTTTTGAACACCCCTAACGGTAGAGCTGAAATGGATAAATGAAGCTAAGCACGTTAAACAAATACTCAGGGTTTTTTACCAAAATAATTCAAAAAAAATCTAAAATAGTATAAATTTTTTTATTTACCAAAATGGTATAAAAAAACAAAACAGTTAAAAAAAAGCTGTCGAAGGAGATGACAACACATTGGTGGAGGGCCTGCCAAAGGCGGCACCAGTGGTGCCAGTGGCAGAGGTTGACACCAGCCCTTATATTGGGTTGGGGGGACCATTCAGCTGGAGAGAAGAAAGAAGGAGAAGAAAGAAAAAGAAAGAAAAGGAAAGGAAAGGAAAGGAGAAGAAAGAAAAAGAAAGAAAAGGAGAAGAAAAAGAGAAGAAAGAAAAAGAAAGAAAAGGAAAGGAGAAGAAGAAAAGGAAGGAAAAGAAAGAAAAAAAAATAAGTAAAGGTAATTTTTTTTTGTAATATTTATGTAAAAAATCTATGTTATGTACATTATATGTGTTTTATTATTTTATTTAGCATATATATATTTTATGAAATTTATTTAGCATGAAAAAACCCATGTTATGTACATTCTATGTTGATTAGATAATTTTTTATGAAATTTATTTAGCATGTTGTAATGAGTTTTTTAGAAAACTAGCATTAAAAATAAAATAATAAAAAATATGTTTCAGAAAACATAAAATATGAAAAGAACGTAAAATAATAAAATACGAAAATAAAATATTTTTAAAAGTAATAAAATCTGGAAAAATACGAACAAAGGGTCGAAATAAGGGTTTTTACTAAATTAATGCATTTCAAACATAATGTACTAAAATAACGTAAAATAATAAAATATGAAAATAATATATTTTTTGAAACAATAAGGCTTCGTAAAAAATATGAACAAATGGCGAAATAAGGTTTTTTCTAAATTTATTTGAAAAACACACTAAATTAGTACATTTCAAACATAATGTACTAAAATAATGTAAAATAATAAAATACTGAAAATAATATATTTTGATTGAAAGTAATAAAATTCGAGAAAAAATTGAACAAAGGGCCAAAATAAGGGTTAATTTTTGAAATTTATTTAAAAACACATTAAATTAATACATTTCAAACATAATTTACTAAAATAATGTAAAATAATAAAATTAGAAAATAATATATTTTTATTGAAAGTAATAAAATTCGGAAGAAAAATACGAACAAAGGGTCGAAATAAGGGTTAATTTTTGAAATTTATTTAAAAACACACTAAATTAATACATTTCAAACATAATGTACTAAAACAATGTAAAATAATAAAATTAAAAATAATATATTTTTATTGAAAGTAATAAAATTCGAGAAGAAAAATACGAACAAAGGGTGAAATAAGAGTTAATTATTGAAATTTATTTAAAAACACACTAAATTAATACATTTAAAACATAATGTACTAAAATAATGTAAAATAATAAAATTAGAAAATAATATATTTTTATTGAAAGTAATAAAATCCGGAAAAAATACGAACAAAGGGTCGAAATAAGGGTTAATTTTTGAAATTTATTTAAAAACACACTAAATTAATAGATTTCAAACATAATGTACTAAAAATAATGTAAAATAATAAAATTAAAAATAATATATTTTTATTGAAAGTAATAAAATTCGAGAAGAAAAATACGAACAAATGGTCAAATAAGGGTTAATTTTAAAATTTATTTAAAACACACACTAAATTAATACATTTCAAACATAATGTACTAAAAGAATATAAAATTATAAAATTATAAAATAATATATTTTTATTGAAAGTAATAAAATCTGGGAAAAATACGAACAAAGGGCGAAATAAGGGTTAATTTTTGAAATTTATTTAAAAACATACTAAATTAATGCATTTCAAACATAATGTACTAAAATAATGTAAAATAATAAAATTATAAAATAATATATTTTTATTGAAAGTAAAATTAGGAAAAAAATATGAACAAAGGGCCGAAATAAGAGTTTTTTAATTTATTTAAAAAACACATTAAATTAATACATTTCAAACATAATGTACTAAAAATAATGTAAAATAATAAAATTAGAAAATAGTATATTTTTAAGTAATAAAATCAAGGAAAAAAATACGAACAAAGGGCCGAAATAAGAGTTTTTTACTAATTTGTTTTGAAGTTGCAGGCAAGCCAATGGCTCTTTTCCGTTCTAGCAGTGTTGTATCGGGAGCTTTGTCGGACGACAAAGCCTTCTGTTGTAGACATGGGTGGATGCCTTACATTGTTATAGTCCTGGGTGCTTTATCGGATGCCATTTTTGGCATCGGTTACTCACCAACCATATGTTTATCCACTAGTTAACAGGTGATAAAATATAACTTGTCATTAATTGTAGTCATACTATATAATTTAATGTTACCAACCATACTATATTTGTTTTTGTAGGTAGAGTATTTATTCAGGTATCGGGAGGTCGTACACTATCCCGATATACCGACTGATGATCGAACAACATGCCGGGGAAGGGGTAAGCTATTCTAATATTCGTGACATCTTACTTTCTATATCTTACTCACACCGTGTTAAATTATAACCATGTTATTAATCATGCAGTTTATATGGATGCCATATCATAGACTGGAAATTACAGCTATGATACCCTCGTTTGCCTACGTTCATTCTCAAATGTGGTGCACTAATGCACCAATTATAAATTTCAATGTAGTCGAGTGGTACCATGGGGATCAAGTGCTACGACAGTTTGGTTGCATCTAATATATCCTGGATCCGCCATGCGATGTAGGGGTGGTTCACGGCAACAACAAAAGAGGAAAACCACAATTGGATTGGGGGTTAAGCACAAAAAATTTGTTGCGCTGTGAAACGATCGGATGGGTCGAATACCTCAGATGGTTATGGCTTCTGATTTGCAACCATCATTAGAGTACATACAATGATACTCTAGTTGTAGAAAGTCATATCTACTTGGAGGGCAGTCGACTGTAGTCCCCTGTACATGCGTCTTGAGGGATCGTACCCAGTGGCCCCCATAAAGGCAAAGCCTGCGACAGATCATGATCCCGAACCAGAACCGAAGCCGAAGCCCGAGCAATCACATTCACATGGGGATTCACATTGCTATCATCCAGATTTGGTGGGCAATGACTATTTTTCGAGCTTGTCAGGGGGTGAATACGCATACGAGTTTGATATCTTTGGATCGTACCCGCCACAGTACAGCACTCCCGGCATGTATCCACAGCATCATGGGACTCCTTCCGGTTCAAGTTAGTTGATGCCGATTGAGCCATATGATTTTTTCTCTATGTTTAGCACACCCCCACCTGCGCCTAATGAGGATGTTGGTCGTCGCGAACACCTACAACATGACTGTCGACCACCACATAGGTATACCCCTAGAACCACACCATCGAACCATCAATTTTAGGGGTTTATTGCACTTTGTTGTACATTACAAAGTTTTAAATTTTTGTATAAATTTAATTATTCTAATTTTAGGTATGCTTACTACGGAACTTTTCCTCCCTTTTTGCATTATATTAAAGCTGAATTTAATGTTAAATGGCTCCATTTTGGATATAATTTTAATTATTCCAAATGAATTATACTTTTTATAACTTAATTTGGATACAATTTAAGCATATGCATAAGCATAAGCAAATGAATAATTTTAATTATTCCAAATGGGTGTTACAACAATATTGCAACATTACAACATTACACATAACAATTTCGACCCGATCCTGACGACTGTCCATCATGATAGTTTTGCAGAGGGCATTTATTCCGATTATGACCACTTAACCTGTATATTCTACAACGGTTACCGTCAGATTTCTCCCTAATGTCCATTTCATTATGGATTCTTGTAACACCCCAAATTCGGTCTAAACGTTATGACCGAATCTGGCGATGTCACATTGTAACACCCCTTACCCGTATTCAACGCCGGAATAGGGTACGAGGCATTACTAGAACACATACACTTATAAACATGTTAAACCAAGTTATAAAATTTCATTCAAATTTAAAATCTTCAAATTTTTAACATGCTTTTATAAATCTTCACGTTATAACTTCAAAATACTATATTTGTAACAAATAGGGCTTGTAAGACCCAATATATACTCATGCAATTCAATACTTAATTTCCATTTCATTTAATTCACAATTCTCATGTTCATGATTCAAATCAAATTCTCAATCCAATATACATTTCAATACCACAATAATTCATTTAATTCACATCATATCATTTGCAATTTCCATTTAATTCACGTACAATTCAATTTCATTAAGTTCAATACTAATACATATTTATCGTTTAACTTAACGTCCCCTTTTTGCATCATTTTACACTTCAAGCATGAATCTAGTATTTCATTTCCTTTCCACTCCCGTTTCCTATGCATATCCCACAAGATATAAACATTACACTCAACCATAGTCGCAAGCTAGTCTTTTTGAAGACTAACCACACGATAAACCATTTTAATAAAGATTACAAACTTTAAACCTTACCACCATTTTATGATCACAAGCATATGTCTACCATCTCAATGCATAATTTTATAAATTTAATGTGGCGTAATCCAGCCACAACTTGGCCAAAGCCTAAGCATACACACCAAACATGCTAGACAAATAAACATATAGTATAAGCGTTATAAGCATGGATAAGCACCATATTTATTTATGTATCAAACTTATAAACATGAGTTAATTCGTAAACCATTTCTGACATTGCTACATACCAAATCATATACCAAGTATACCACATACACATACTACGAAACTTTATTTTCTCACATGAACTTTAGCTATAACTAATAATGCACAATTATAAACATCATTTCTTTTCAATCGTTTATCGATTATAATCGAGCATATGGCCAATTATACACATATCATTCATATGTTCTTCCAATTTTCCTCCTCCTCCTCTCAGTTTCACAGCCTTAATGTGTATAACACACTTAAACAACATTAACTAAAATTTCACTATTCACTCACATGTATATTCTAAGTTGTATATTCAAGTCAGAGTCACTAAATTATTTTTATCTGGAGCTAAAAAACTCCAAATTAAGATCCGTAAGTTTTTCCCAAAACTAGATTTACATATATTTGTACCATAAAATTTTCAGAATTTTTGGTTTAGCGAAATAGTAAAGTTTATTTTTTAAAGTTTCCCTATTTCACTGCTCGACAATTCTGACCACTCTTCACTAAAAATTAATTATCTCATTGTACAGAATTCAGATATTGTTTCTGTTTATTTATCTTGAAAATAGATTCACTGAGGATTCTAAACATATAAACTTTATCCCATAATTATTTTTGTACAATTTTTGAAAATTTTCCAAAGTCAAATTAGGGGATTCCAAACCCATTCTGACTCTGTCTAACTAAACTTCAAATATCTCAAAATATATAACTCTTTTGCTTGCTCTATTTCTTTTATGTAAAAATAGACTCATTCATATTCAATTTAATATATTATTCAGCCTCTAATTCAATCCCCACCTTTTTTGGTGATTTTTCAAATTCACACAAATGTTGCTGTCTAAACTATTTTATTGCTAAATGTACTCTTTCATAATTTCACTTTTTCACTTTCAATCACAATTCAATTCAAAATTCACTTTTCCATTTCTAAGTCGATATTCAATTTAATTCCACACCTATATTCATTATTCAATTACACCTAGTCAATTTCTCGAAGAACACTTCGGAATAATAACAGATACTCGATGGATTCAGCACATGGCAACCACCTTATTAATCAATGATGTCCGGTAGAATCAGCACATAGTAACAACCTTACTAATCAATGATGTTCGGTTCACATAGTAGCCTGCACATAGTACTACACATGTGACCATTACCATCCGATACACATAGTAGCCTGCACATAGTACTACACACGTGATCGAAACTATTCAGTACGCATAGTAGCCTGCACATAGTACTACACATGCAACCTATCAATCCGGTACACGTAGTAGCCTGCACAGAGTACTACACACATGACCATCACCTTCACTTTTACATAATGGCCTACACACAATCCGTGCCACACATGTGATCATTTCTGTCACTTCATTCGTATCCCTTTTTATTCCAAAGGTTCATTCGGGAAATTTTCACTTTTTCTCACTTTTCTTTTTATCCATCAATTTCAATTTCTTTTCTTTCTTGATTTATAACAATGCATTTAACTTATATAACCTTCACACTATATATTCCAGTCCAAAAATGATACTTTAGCAAAATTACATTTTTTGCCCCTAAAGTTTCACAAAATTATGATTTTGCCCCTAGGCTCGTAAAATAATTTTTATTCAATTTCCTTGCATTTTAGGCCTAGCTGAACCATTTTCATAACTATAGCAGTCCACAATACTCACTTATTCACACACTTGTGGCATATTTTATAACTTTTACAAATTAATCCTTTTAGGCATTTTCATCGAAAACTACTTGGTACAAATCATTTACCACACTCCAAACATTCATATTCTTCCATAAAACATCAAAATACATGCATATCATTCATGGGTAAATTTTTAAACACAAACCCTAGTTCAAAACAATGGTAAAAATAGGTAAATCTTGTTACGAGGATTTCAAAAACGTAAAAATCATTAAAAATGGGGATAGAACGGACTTATAATCAAGCTTGGAAGCTTGAAAAACCCTAGCCATGGTTTCTCCATGAAATTTTCAGCCTAGGGGTTGAAGATGGACAAAAATTAGCTTTTAATTTTGTTTTTAATTCATTTTAATAACTAAATGACCAAAATGCCCTTAATTAAAAACTTTGGAAACATGCCTAACCATACTCATTTTTGACCCCCAACTTAACCAATGGTCTAATTACAATATAAATACCTCCAATTTAAAATTTCATAACAATTGGACGCCTATAACATATAGAACTCAACTTTTACACTTTTTACAATTTAGTCCTTTTGACTAAATTGAGTGCCCAAACGTCAAAATTTTCGAACGAAATTTTCACGAAATCATTTTGTGAACTTTTATACCATAAAATATAATGAAAATAAATTTTTTTTCTCGTCTAATTTGTGGTCCCGAAACCACTATTCCTACTAGCCCCAAATTCAGGCTGTTACAATTCTAGATAATTGAGGACGACCTCTTGGATTCCTGCGTATCCCTCTGTCTGGGACAAGCTCAAAAGTCGTCGGAGGCACCTCCCACGTAGACAGGTCAGGCAGGACGGGGAACTCATTTTCCCAGACACGCAATGTGCGCTCGAGCGTGTACACATTATCGACAAATTGTTCAACATTAAGGTTCACTTTAGCACACACTGCCGCGACATGCGCACATGGATAATGAAGTGTTTCGAACCTCTTGCAGTCGCACCGTCTATTTAGAATATCAACTCCATAGGACCTAGGTGGTATACCGGGTCGACAACCGATGGTCTCAGTAACTCGAAACGTTTCCAGAAGTCGTGAATATATTTCTACATTCATCAATCTCGCCATTCGAAAGTTTGCAGCCATTACATCCCAGACATTTTCGACAAACACGTGTCCAGCCTCCATCTGGTCGACTTATTGCTGACCCATTCTTGGCATCAAGGTAGCCAACCTGTAGAATATAGCTGAGAAGACAGATGCAATCGGAAGATGTCGTGTTTTCAACAACACAGCGTTGACCCCCTCCACTAAGTTTGTAGTCATTTGACCATAACGAAAGCCCTCGTCAAAACTTTGAGCCCATTTCCATGGCTCCATTGTACCCAACCATTGTCGAAAAGATGTGTTTGTTTAACTCTCCATGTCACTCTCAAGTCGAATCATTCTTTGGCAAAAAATGTGTAGCTCTAACTCGTACGTTGTACACGTATTAAGAAAAGATAAGTTCCAGTAACTCGATAACATAAAATATTACAACTTATATTGAAAAGATAAGGTTATCATTTACCCATTGCCATTACTTGTCTCTTCCAGTCTGCATTTTTATAATCTTTATGGAAGTTAGCCGTAATGTGACGGATGCAGTAAATGGATCTCCATGACACACCGGAACGCCTAATTGCTACAATTAAACTTTTCCCTCTATCAGAGATGATGCAAATATTATAGTTGCTAATAACATACCTCCGCAGGTTGGTAAGGAAGAATTCCCAAGATTCTAAGTTCTCCTTATCTACGATGGTAAATGCTATCGGGAGCACGTTTCTATTGCCATCTTGAGCAACCGTAAGAAGTAGGATCTGTGTATATTTTCCATATAGCCAGGTCCCATCCACTTGCATAAATGGCTTGCAGTAGGGAAATGCTCACACTCATGGATCAAATGTCCAGAACAGCCGATGGAAAATTCTTTTTCGGGGCTGTAACTGGTCATCCGGACCGTAATAAGGTCTTGTCTGTAACTCAATCACAGTCTCCGATACGTACTCCCGCATAGTAGCTATCCATCCTTGTAGCTCGTGGTACGACGAATCATAATCCTCATACAATTGCTCCATTGTCATCTATTTAGCTATCCACGCCTTTCGATATGCTACTCAATACTGGAATCGTGCTTGCATTTCGACAATCAGTACCGAAACTTTAATGGTTGGCATGTCCTTCACCATTGGCATGATACACGTACAAATAGTTTTCGAATCAAGTTTTCGATGATCTTCTGTCATACGTGTTGATATGCATGTATGAGGCCCAACAAATTTTCGTATCTCCCACATCTACGAACTTTGAATGAATGCAACTCGTACCCATCAATTGCAGTCTTCCACTGCCTTCCAACATTCCCCAATATATATTGTCGGTTTAGACACTGCGACTTTATAATCCACTGATATGTTCATGCTATACCGTTTAATAGCAAGTACGCACTCTTTTTTACTTTCGAATCTCTGGCCTACGAATAACTCCTCATGATCAGAATTGATGGCCAGCCGGTGAGCAATAACTATTTCAGGGTACTCTGGGAACTCAGCTACATGCACTGCATCGAGGTCTATGAGTGACATGTGTGGTCTAGAATTATTGTGTATCAAAATATGTCGCATCTAGTTCTCGACCAAAGAAGCGTTAATGTTTCCATCATTATTCATATCTTCATTGTCAATATCATCAGGTACATCATCCACATCGGGATCACTGTCACTATCGACCTCTTCACCACAATAATCGCTACCATCGTATCTATCAGCACCAACCACATCAATATCGGGTGTAATATTCAGATTGATATCGATCCCACCTATAGTCGATTCACTATCAACATACGATATTGGAGCCACCATCCACGATTCTTGAGCTTCGTGTTCTTCACCATATGCATTAACATCTTCATTTTGCTCCATACCGGTTAACTCAGCAAATAAGTGAATCGGTGCATTCTTGTCACTCTCATTCCCACAGTAAAGAGTGACCATTGTCTCGACATCTTCGTCGTCTACAAGTTCCATTTCGGTGAATTTGATCAGATTTGTCGAAACTGGAAACTTGTAGAAAATTTTTGATATCCTTCTCCCACAACGTCTAACAATTTTTGCATTAATCTTTCCCTTCATATCATCCAACGAGACATTTCTATTAAATCTCATTGCTATTTGTTGCCGACATTCAAATATACATCCAACAGTTGTTGTCAAGATGATTCCATCGAAATAAACACATACAAAAAACTTATCACCCATCTTCAATATTCAATCTTTCAAAAAATAAACAAAATTTCAAAAAACAATCTTAAACAGTAAAAAATTACTTAAATAAAAATTTAATGTTTCAATATGCAATTTTTTCATTCTTAAGCTCATACTATTTCAGTTATCATTTTGTACATGAACAACGTTTAACCACTAATCCTAATAACTAACACAATAACAATAATAATAGTTTTTACTCAAAATAATACTAACTAACAATAATAATTAGGGTTTTACTAAAATAATAACTAACAATAATATAATGTAAAACTAACAATCATACTAACTAAAATAATAATTAGGGTTTTTACTAATCCTAATAACTAACCATAATAATAATATTAGTTTTTACTAACAATAATACTAAGTAACAATAATTATTAATAACTAAACCCTAAAACTAACAATAATAATACTAACTAAAACCATCAATTTGGGTTTTATTAATCTTAATAACTAACAATAATAACTAAACTAACAACAAAAAATAATAAAAATTATACAAAAAAACATAATAACAAGATAATCCATTATTTTAAAAAAAATACCTTATTTTTTCTATTTTTTTCTTCTCTTTCTCTCTTTTTCCGGCACCACCTTCTTCTTCTTCTTCTTCTTCTTCTTCTTCTTCTCCTTCAGCTCTCTTCTTCTTCTTCTCCTTCAGCTGGGCTGAATCGGGTTAAATCATTGAAGTGGTGTCGCCTCTGCCACAGGCACCATTGGTGCCACCTACGGCAAGCCCACCATTCAGATTTTAACTGTTTTGTTTTTTTGTACTATTTTCGTAAATAAAAAAGTTATACTATTTTAGTATTTTTTTTATTTTTTAGTATTATTTTAGTAAAAATCCCCAAATACTCATATCTATATAATTAATACTATAAAACATTTTTATTAAATATTTATAAAATTTAACATATATTTATTATTAAAATATTAATATAAATATTTTTCAATAATATATTAATAATATTATTAAAATTTTAAAATATTATTGATAAATTTTATTATTAATATTAAATTATTTATTAAAATAATAAATTATTTTAATCATATTAATAATATATTAAAGTATTAAATATAAATAATTAAATACATATGTTTAATAATATTGAACATTATAATATTTGATATTATTACTTTAAAAAAATTAAAATTTATTATTAATATAATAATATTAAATTTAATTTAATTTAATTTTTATACAAAAATATAATTATTCATAAAGAGCTCTTTTTTCAAAAGAGTAAGGGCCCTTTAGATGGGCGGTACATTTACTTACGGTTAGTGTAAAAATAGTGGTGATGATATTAGATACTATAGCAATACTGTAACGTGAGATAAAAAGAAAGCTAAACGTACCATACTGAAAGTAAATGCCTATCCAAGGAGACCCTAAATTATTTTGTAAGTTATTTTCCCTTGATCTTGTAAATTATTTTATATTGACTAAACTATGTTATATGAAACAACCAGAGAAAACAATTTTCATAAACATTGGAAGGATCTCAGGTTCAACATAGTTTGCGTCAAATATCAAAGTATTCCTTCTATTCTAGAGACTCCAACAAATGATACCCAAAACATTGTCCCAATTAGAGGACTCAATAGCGAAATAATCTGGTCTTGACTGCAAGTTTAAGCCAAAAAATCATTAATGCGCTGCGGGCCATGAAAATTTCATTTTATCAATACAATTCAATGTCACATTCAAGAAAATCATCCATATTAATAACACCTAATAGTTGAATTTTTTTTACATAGAATAAATACTTAAAATATTTTAAATTTATTTAAAATTCGATGTGCGTTATTTATATTAATAATACATAAAATGTGGTTATTAAATTATTAAATATTAATCATATAAGATATTATAAAAATAATAATAAGTAGATGGTCTTCCTTTTATCTTTCGAAAGTCAATTTTCGCTTAACAATGTTAAATTTGGTCTTTTTCTTTTTTTTTTCTTAAATTCCAATATGAAACAACACAGCACAAGATTATCTTAAAATTTTTAAATTTTCTGAACCCTTCATTTATTTATTTATTTTCTCTATGAAATGCGTCCCTCGGCCCATGCATGCTTGCCATGCAAAAACACTTTTCACATTGTAAAGTTAGAATTAATTAAAATGATGTGAAGTACTAGTGAGCCATCTTTATTGCTCATTTTTATTTTATTTACAATATTTAATAAACATTCACACATGTAACATGTGAAAAATATAATAGTAGATCATCACCAAAAGGAGATCCTTACTTAAAATATTTAGCTATTATTAACGGTTTAATTGGTTAATTGAAGATTAAGCGGTGAACTATTAAAGATGAATTGATTTTTCTAAAAGAAATGAGTGAGTTATTGCATGAGTCAATTTATAGTGGGAGATAAAATTGTCTATGTATTTAGAGATTATTAATATTGAAATTTGATCCGGTTTCGTGATAGTAACGATAATGTAATGTCATAAAATATAATATTTTAAGACAGTTGAGTAATCAATGATTTTGAATTTTCGACACTCGTCTTCTATATGTCTAGTAAGAGGTATGGTGTTATACGAGAGTCGTCAAAGTCGGTATCAATATGAAAGTATATCAGTTTAATTAGGTTGGTGGAATACACACAGCTTTAGTTATAAACACCTATTATGGTATGTGATGTAAGTATTGTCGAAACCATTTTTTTGAAACTTGAAAATGAGATCGACTTGGATTTTGAAAATAAAAACGAGTATGGGAGTCGCCACCAATCTTTTTTATAAGGTGTGATTGGGTCACTTCATAAAACGGTTGTTTTTAATAAACAACTTGATTTTATCAAAACAACAATTTTGGTCCATGAAAAACAGAAAACGGGTTCGGGAGTCGATTACATACGAGGAAGGATTAGCACCCTCGCAACGCCCAAAAATTGGTACCTAATTGATTAATTAGTGTCTTAGTGTCAAAGATTGAAAATTTTGAAGGGTTTTAAAAAATATGATCCTTGGTCAAAACATTGAGAATTTTTGAGACAAAGACATATTTTTACGTTAATCTAGAAAGAGAATTACATCCCATAAGTTAGGACGCAATGCCCAAAATTCCCGATACGAGAATGCCGAAAAATTTATTTAAAAAGATATTTAATTATCTCGAGTTTTAGAAAAGACCATATTCCGTAAGTTAGAATACAATCTTTTATTAATTCCCAAGATTTAAAAAACGTTTGAAAAGACTCGTGTATTTGAATTTATCGAGAAAATCGAAACCCCGTAAGTTAGGATACGACTTTTCTGAATATCAAAATACAGATTGTTATTTACTTAAAACAAATTTTGATATAGTGTGTGAAATAAAACACGAAGTCGTAAAAAAATGCGAAAATAAATTGTATCGTTGGCATGCTAGACAAGCAATTATAAATATGGTGATGCAAATGAGAATAGCACGAGCAACAGTCTAACAAAAGATAAATAATAAAAAAAACGAATCAATTAATGTAAAAGAAACAGTAATAAATAAGTTGAATTAAAATGCTTTTGTAATTAAATGAGATAAAAGATGGACATTATGTGAAACAACAAAACCATAAAATATATGCATATGTATATACACAAAATTATAAAAATAAGAAGAACATATGTAGGCATGTTTTAAAATATGTATATATATAAGTATATGTATATAAAAATGAAATATGCAAATATATATTTATAATAATTTTAAAAATGTACGATATCATATATTATAGAAAATGTATGTATAAATATGGTTATAATGATAATAATAACACCAAAATAATGATATTATAATAAGAATAATAGTAAAAATAATTAATTTAATAATAAATAACTAATAACAAATAGGGGACTAAATCGTAATGCGCTGGAAACATGAGGGAGTAAACAAATAAATATGCCAGACCCCTCTATACGCAGCGTTTTCGGGTGGGATCAAATTGAAACAAAAATAAAACATGTAGTTTAAATTGCAAATATATGGAAAAAACTATATTGAAAGCGACTCAAAAACTAATTGACCAATCAAGCAAATATCCCCACCAGCAAAAACACGCGGATCCTAAGGCGGGCCAGATTACGCATGCAGGTATGGTCCTATACGGTGCCATTTTGGGGCCGCTGAAACAGGTCCTAAACGACGCCACTTCATGCCTATATAAAACCAACATTTTTTCTAAAACATTCATTTTTTGCCATTTTCTTCAAAACAAAACTGATGAACCCTAGCTTTCTCTGCTAGGGTTCCAAATTTTAACCGCCGCCGTCGCTCCAAACCCCGATTTCGACCTAGCCTTCGATTGCGATGGAGGAATAAGCCTCGGCCTTCAGGTAAGCGTTCTTCCTTTTTTTTAATATTATACCCTTTTAAAAAAAGAAATAATAAAAAAAAGTCAGAAGAAGAAAACTCGGGAAGAGAAAAAAACTTCAAATTGCTCTCTGATTCTCTATTTTTGTATATATTTCAATAATTTGATACAAATCCCGTAACCTCTCACCTCTCAATTTCTTGTTTTTCTCTTTATCTGTGTAACCCCTTTTTACAAGTGCCTCAATCGGTTTTTATAACCGAATCCTAGAGAAGAATAAAAAATAAAAAATAAAAATCTCTTTAATTTTTCTTATATTTTTTGCTATCTCTACTGTTCGTGGTCTGTTGCAGATACGCAGAAGATGTGCGCGGTATGTGCGATGTTTGCAGAGGCATACGAGGGAAGAAAAACGTGCGAGGGAAGAAAAACGTGTGGAGCGCTGTGACGTTGGGGCGAGGTTGCTGCTGCGCTAGGTTTGCTGCTAGGGTTTCTGCGTCTTGGACTAATTCGGGCTATTAGTATTGGGCCTTTTGGGTTTTATATTGGGTTTAATTTTTTGTAATTTGGACCATGTAGATGGATTGGACATTTTTTGTTTTTTATTTGATTTGGGCCCCGGGCAATAATTGGGTATCATAGCTGCCCCTCTTTACTCGTTATCGTGTAACGAGAACAGAGCAAAGACCTTAAAAATGGACAATTTTGCCCGGTCGTGCGGGATTTTGGTGCTCTTCTTCTTCAAGTGGCCTCGTTCCATCCTACTGCATCTTCAGAGGCATAAGAATTGGTGTCTCAATCCACTCCACCATAACGACATCAGGGAAATAGGATTTGTAACTTGTGTCTGTTCCACTACAATTTCAGGGAGATAAGACTTGTTGCTTTAACCTGCTCCACTGCAACTTTAGGGAGATAAGACTTGTTGCTTCAACCTACTTCGCTGCCAATAAAGGAAGATAAGATCTGTTATTTTCAACCTACTCCACTGCTGCTCAAGGAGATAAGGCTGGTGTCTTCGATCTACTTTGCTGCCAATACAGGAAGACAAGATCTGCTATTTTTAACCAACTCCACTACTGCTCAAGGAGATAAGGCTGGTGTCTTCGATCTATTTTGCTGCTAATATAGGAAGACAAGATCTGTTATTTTCAACCTACTCTATTGCTGCTCAGGGAGATAAGGCTGGTGTCTTCGATCTACTTCGCTGCCAATACAAGAAGACAAGATCTGCTATTTTTAACCTATTCCACTACTGCTCAGGGAGATAAGGCTGGTATCTTCGATCTACTTCGCTACCAATACAGGAAGACAAAATTTGCTATTTTCAACCAACTCCACTGCTGCTCATAGAGATAAGGCTGGTATCTTCGATCTACTTCGCCGCCAATACAGGAAGACAAGATCTATTATTTTCAACCTACTCCACTATTGCTCAGGGAGATAAGGCTGGTGTCTTCGATCTACTTCACTGCCAATACAGGAAGACAAGATCTGCTATTTTCAACCTACTTCACTGCTGCTTAGGGAAATAAGGCTGGTATCTTCGATCTACTTCGCTGCCAATACAGGAAGACAAGATCTGCTATTTTCAACCTACTCCACTGCTGCTTAAGAGATAAGGCTGGTGTCTTCGATCTACTTCGCTGCCAATACAGAAAGACAAGATCTACTATTTTTAACCTACTCCACTGCTGCTTAGGGAAATAAGGCTGGTATCTTCGATCTACTTCGCTGCCAATACAGGAAGACAAAATCTGCTATTTTCAACCTACTCCACTGTTGCTCAGGGAAATTAGGCTTGTGGTTCCACCGATCTGTTCTCTGGGGAACATGACATGTAGAATCCATTTCATGGGCTTATTCAGGCCTAGTGATTAGGATGTCATGATCAGAATGAATCAAATGCTCCAAAATAGGTGTGTATGAATAAATGAAAAATGAAAATGATCTTTTAATGCTTGAGTTGTTATTACTCATTATTCATTAAGGCTTTATTACCAACACGTAAGAACGCTATCTTGTTCTGCTGGTAACACTCATATCTTACTTAACCGGATTTCCCCCACTGTAATCTTTAAGGTTCAATCCACTGTAATTTTTGATACATAAAATTTGAACCATCTTCCTCCCACTGAGTATAGGATCTGGCTCTTTCTCAATCCTCTCTTACTGCAATTCAGGGATACAGGATTTGAATCTTTTTGGTCTCCTACACCATTCCCAGGGTGTCGTATCAAATGTTTATGCACAATCGTATAACTTTCTCTTTTGAGAAACCTTTTTTACCACTCAGTGATCATTGCTTGTTTGTTCATTGAAGCTTTGTCACCAACACGACATCCTGTCGTTTTGTTCAATCAATGTTTGGACAACAAATTCAATCCGAAAGGATAGTCTTAATTTAGACTTTTCCTTCTTAGACATTTCAACCTTTAAACTTGGTGCGTTCTAAAAAATAGTCTTGTTTTAGGTTCCTGTATTATTTAGAAACTTCTAGAGTAATATGCAAAACTTCCTTTATGAAAGTTTTATTAGTCCATTAATCATTATTCCAATGCAACGTGCTTGCAAAAGATCATAACGATGGATAAAATAGGATTGATTTGAGAGCATGACTCGAAGTAGATACATTATCAAAGGGAGTAAGAATAACAAAGGAATTGATTGGGAACACATATCTTGAAAAAGAATGAAGTATTCCAAGAACAACAAATTCAATATAAATAATATGAAGACTAGGTGCCCCAGATATCACAGCTTGAACTTCTCTGTACAAACTTTTTGAAGACCATTCTAGTTTGACATGTGTTTAGGAGATCTACAGTACTTTGTCGATGCCCCAAGATGTAGCCTACCCTTTTCTATTGATTCAGGTATAGCAAGATCACCACATGCACCAAACTGATCAAAATTTGAACTACTCTGATCACCTCATATCCCATTCTGATCAAAATTTAAGCCGTCCTTTTCGGGTTTTCAACTCAAATCTCATTTGGTCTCAAAGCGCCCTTTGCGGGTTTTCGCCTTGGCCTCTCCTCTTTTCCATTTTTTTAAGAAAAGTACTTCTTAACTGAATCTGAGTTTACAAAGTTTGGCAAATCTTTACCATCCATCTCACTGAAGATCAAAGCTCCTTCAGAAAAGGCCTTTTTTACAACATATGGACCTTCCCGATTTGGCATCCATTTTCCTCTAAAATCTTTTTGTATAGGGAGGATCTTTTTCAACACTAGCTCCCCCTCGTGGAATTCTCTGGGATGATCCTTTTTGTTGTAAGCTCGTATCATTCACCTTTGATACATCTGACCATGCTGAATAGCCTTTAGCCTTTTTCCTTCTTCTAAGTTTAACTGATAGTATCGAGATTGGACCTATTCTACTTCATCCAATTTCAACTTAGCCAATACTCAGAGAGAAGGGATTTCAACCTCAATAGGTAAAACTGCTTCCATCCCATAAACCAGAGAGAAAGGTGTTGCCCCGGTCGAAGTTCTAACAGGCGTTCGATAAGCAAAGAGGGCGAATGGTAATTTCTCATGCCAGTCTTTACAAGTCTTAGTCATCTTTCCCACAATCCTTGTTTTATTTTTTTTTTTGGCTGCCTATTGCGTCTGATCTTTGAACAGACTACAAACTTTTGACATTGTCCTTTTTGGCATTCTTTATCGGCGCCTGATCTTTTTTTCAAGAATCTACTAACCGTCGACTTCGTGACATTTGCATATGAAGTAGCTTCCACTCACTTAGTAAAGTAGTCGAAAACCACAAAGATGAATCGATATTGGCTAAAAGCTTTTGACGACATTGGCCCCATCACATCCATGCCCCATATATGGAAAATTTGTGAAGAAATGGAGGAGGCACATAGGTTTTATCTTCATCAAATTGGTATTTACTGCATAACTGATGTAATCCCCTTTTATGGTGGACCAACAGTACTGAAACCTCGTGATTAACTTGGCTATCGTAAAACCATTAGTATGTGTCCTTCTGACACACTTATAGACCTTTTAGCCTTAACAGCATCCACAGGTCTTAGTAAGCCAGACATATCTTGATATGATCATGCAAAATCATCTTTGAATTCTTAAAATAATTTAATGACGTTTCGCTTTGTTTCGATGGTAAGACAAGCTCCAATCTCTTTCTCTTCTCCTAGGCTCACTATCCACTGACTTTTGTAAGGTAGGATCTATTTTTTCATCTTGTGCTACCATCCTTAACAAATTAAGAGATAGTTACAATCTATGTCATCTTCAAAGTCATGAGACCCCTCTAAACACATGTCTAGCTCAAAAAGAGATTCTGAGTCTGTATCAGCGTCACTCATGTCGTTGATATCCGGAGACCTACGGTAGGTGCCAAAGAATATATAAAGAATGTATGAATTTATGAATAATTATTTTTACAATATGATTATGAATGAATAAAAGAATGATATGGAAAAAAATGAAAGAATACTTACTCGCAAAGAATGAAAGACTATTGGTTCAAAAATAAATGCAAAAATGTATTTGATTAGAATCGTAACGTTCAAACATGAGCATATTCCATAAATAACTTCCTATTTTTAGGCTAAAACAACAAGGATATTCTGAACATTACTCTGAACAAGCTCTAAAAATTACAGGGATCTCTTCTGCAGTCCAATTATTTTACTCTCTCACAAGTTCATAAAGGCGGATCTCTAATAAGGTCCCTCCTTCAGTTGTGCCTATAGCATTGATATGAACATTTTCTAACATTTCCTCATACATCGCATTCACCCCATTATCAACATGATTGGGTAGTGGATTTTTCATACTGGATGAAACATCAATTTTGACAATACCCATACTTATGAGCCTTTCAACAAGCTTTTTAAAGGCAGTGCAATATTCTATGGAATGCCTTGTAATTCCTGCATGGTAATCGCACTGTACATTCGTGTCGTACCATTTGGGATATAGAGGTTGTAAGGGTTTCAAATAAGAAAGAAAAACTACGTGTGCATTGAATAAACTCTAATACAGCTCTTTATATGGCATTGGAATTAGTATGAACTGGGGCTTCTCAGTACTTTGTCTCACACCAGATTCTTGTCTTGATGAAGCCTGCTAATTAGCAACCACCTTACTTGGCTGATTCACCGTAATCGATTTGCTGTACGTATTTACGTTGTTCACCTCATTTTTTTCTTTAAGGCTTGCCTTCTGTTATTTTCTCCAGCTTCAATCTTTCCGCTCCTTATGGCGCTTTCAATCATTTCACCATTCATGACTATGTTAGAAAAGCTTTTTGTGGCACTTTCTAACATATGTGTGATGAATGGGGCTTTCAGTGTATTTATAAAGAGCATTGTCATTTCTCTTTCCAAGAGCGGTGGCTGGACCTGGACAACAACCTCCCTCCACCTTTACGCGTATTGCCTAAAACTTTCATTCGAATCATTTTCCATGTTTTGCAAGGTGATTCTATTAGGAACCATTTTTGCTACATGATTGTACTGCTTCATAAAAGCCTGTGCCAAATCTCTCCAAGAACTAATCCTAGTACGGCTCAGTTGATTGTACCATTTAGACACTGCCCTTGTGAGGCTATCCTAGAAGTAATGTATTAATAATTGGTCGTTGTTGACATACTCAGTCATTCGCCTACAAAACATGGTGATGTAGGCTTCAGGGCAACTGGTCTCATTATACTTCTCAAAATTTGGCATTTTGAACTTGTAAGGGAGCACCAAATCTGGAACCAAACTCAAATCCTTGGCATCAATCCCACGATATCTCTCAGTGCTCTCTATTGCCTTGAATTTCCCTTCAATCCACTTCCACCTTTCCTCTAGTTGCTTTGGCAATTCTTCTTTTATATTTTCCTTTTCGACCGCCTCATCAAAATCGAGAATAAAATGATTGATAGGATTATTCTCGGGGCTAGAGCCTGATCCGGCTTGGAAATTCATTATCCTTGAAGCGTTGGCCTGAAACTGCTGAGGCCTAATTGTGACAGAAGATTTGCGCAGGTATACTTCAGCTTGGGGCTGCATATGTGGAGGAGTAAAGCCTAGAGGATAAAGAGGTTCATCATCGCCTCCCTCTTCAACATTAGCCATAGGGCATTTTCCCTTGTCATTTACCCCAGCTAACAATTGAGTCAACTGAGTCATAATTTTTTTGGGACTCCAGCATCTTTTCAGTCATATTTTGCTGAATCTTATCGAGCTGCTCTTTCATTTACTGCTGAAGTTGATCTTGCATTTCCTTTTGGAATTGTTCGAGCCTTTCTAATCTTTGGTCCATACTTTTTTATTTTGCCCGCGTACCGTAACGGTGTTTGGTTTGTTGGCTAACTTCCAGGTTAATTGAAGAATGATTTTAATCAATTAAAACATTTTAATAGTTTTTAATGCATATGATGCAATACATGAGATGAATGCAAAAAATGCGTCAATTCTAATTCAATTTCATTTAGAAAACTTTATTAAAAAAATAAATTTCTTTACATATAATGAACTACAAATAGGGCTTTGCCCTAATACTCAAGTCCTTGATCCTTTTAAGTAATGAGGCCAACTCTTGTCCTCGATCTGACTCCAACTTATACTTTACACTTGACGTATTAGCCTATACTGCCAAAGTTTGTAAATGATCCGCTACCTCTCGAATCTGAACCACAGCTTCTCCCATAACGTGATCCCTGTTTCTAACTTGATTTTTAAAGTAATGAAGTTGCTCATTCTGACGACCTTTATTTGCTTCTAAGTATTCAATCCGGACCTCACAATTTTGCAATGCTGTTTCTAACTCTTCTATTCTGTTCTTCATCGCTTCAATCCTGCTTAGACTCGCTTTTAACTCTATTACAGAATTTCGATTTCTATATGACGAAGAGATCTTTCTAACTCAACCACTCTGTCTTTTAATTCGTCTTTTTCCTTTTGGCTATCTGACAAGCTCTTTTCTAATACTTCATTTCGTGCTTGAACCTCTTAGAAATTTCTTTTCCATCTGTCAGACTTGTTTCTTTCTTTTTGAATCTCTTTACGCCACTGTTCTAAAGTCTTTTCAAGCCCGACAATTCTCATTGACAGATGCAGCTTCTTATAATCTGTCTTCAAGCTATCTAGATCTTCTTCAGCCTTATTTTTCCCCTTTCTTAATTTCTTGGCCTCGAGTTTCTGAACATCCACATCCAGTCTCAAATTTATCTTTTCTTCCTCCATTTGTTCTATTGTCTTTTCTAATTCTGCGATTCTTCTTTCAAAATCTTGCTTTATGATTTCTAGCTCAGAAAGGACAACCCACAAATGTTCTTCAATCGACTGACTATTTTCTAAATTTGGCCTAAGAACATTTTCATTTATCCTCTTAACCCACCATTCGTTATACTCGGAAGTTGTCATCGGACCCACAGCTAATTTCTTCATCCGGCGAGTTTGATTCCATGCATTGGACATTTCACGAACTTTCTTTTTGTAACCATCACCCTTGTATGAGAATTCACAATCGGCTAGTCCTTGAGTTGCGGGCACAAATTTCCTTGACCTATATTGCCTGAGTATTAGCAATGGGGCATAACGAATATCTCCCCGAATTTCAAGCAATGAAACCCAGTCAAAATCTCCACACCGATACAAGATCTCATCCGGAAGCAACCACAGAGCTCTCCACTCAATGTCCTCCTCTTGCAGATTCTGAAAAATTGCCATCCACTTTTCTTTCGAGATGTCACCCCTCCTTGGTGTAGCCACTATCTCCTTCAATGGCGAATAATTTTCAGAGAAGACCAGATATGAAACCTTATCAACCTTCCAAAAGTGACTATGGAACCATGTGAGTAGAAGCTGCGCACATCCAATGAATCTACCTTCTCCCGCTTTCCGACATGTATTCAATGACCTGAAGGTTTCTGCTAAAATCGTCGGGACTGGTGTAACTCTTTTATCAAGCCGATCAAATAAATCAGTGACTGCTTTATCAACGTGCCCCAAAGCTTTAGGGAAGACAACCAAACCATACATACTCAAAGCAAAGATATCTACCCTCTTTTTTACATCTGGTTGACTAGAATTAGGTCATTCAAATTCTTCTAAGGAATGCACTTACTATCCCCCTTTTGCTTGATCCGAACTGTAACCCACTGCTCACTCATCCCCGTTTTATTCATCAGCTTCTTCAAAAAGGTCTGTACATTTATGGCTTTCGAGTAGGTTCTGTCCACTTGAATCTTCGAACACCGAAGTAAGGCCATGTATTCTTCTATTGTAGGCACCAAATCGACCTTCCTGAATGTGAAGCAACTGTAGGCAGGATTCCAAAACTGAGCAAGAGCTTGAAAAAGACGCTTATCTACTTTCATGTCAAGCAAATAAGACAGATCCCCATAATTAGAGTAGAATAATTGTTTAGCCTCATCACTCCATTGATCCCAAATTTCCTTCAACTCTTGCAAGTTGTTCCGAGTTACACTAATACGGGTGTAGTCCCATAATTCTAATGCATATCCCTCGGCCAAACTATCACCTTTCTCGCACTGTGTCATCTCAGACCAAGTTCGGACAGCCGCATTATCCTCCATTTTATCAAGAAACCCTTTTTCTATGATAAGCTTTCTATCTAGCAACCAAATACGAACTAACACCTTTTATAGTGAAATGCCATGTAATGTCATGCAATCATAGTAAAACGCAAAAAAAAAGTCAGTATCACATATAAACATTAAATCTAATATAAATCAAGAAATAATAAAACTCCTAGTTAGGTATCTACTAGGGTTCAGAGTAATTCTACCTAAGGTGAGTTCCTAAAGTTCACTATATGTGGTTTGGTTTCTAGGGCTAGGGTACCCAAACCAGCAGATTCCTTGATCCTTACCCATTATAAGCTCATATAGACCGAGTTCGGCTCAGGGGAATACATTTCCCTATGACTATACAGAGATGTAGATCTCACGAAGGCATAGGTACGGATGTATCCCGAATATGATCCACTAGCCTATACGAAGGTGAAAACCTCACGAATGAATAGTTTCACACTCCCACTAAAAAGGGTAAAATCGTCCATGGAATGCAATGCAGCAGTATACCAAACTTAAATTACCACAACAATCAAATCATAATGATTGAAATAAGATGAAATGAAATGTAATGAAAGGATCATATATTCAAATCAAATTTTAATTTTTAACAAAAGACAAAAATTAATCAACTCGTGGCTTGACTCACTTATTTTTTGTCCCCAGTGGAGTCGTCAAGCTGTCGAAACCATTTTTTTGAAACTTGAAAATGAGATCGACTTGGATTTCGAAAATAAAAATGAGTATGGGAGTCGCCACCAATCTTTTTTATAATGTGTGATTGGGCCACCTCATAAAACGGTTGTTTTTAATAAACAAATTGATTTTATCAAAACAACAATTTTGGTCCATGAAAAACAGAAAACGAGTTCGGGAGTCGGTTACGTACGAGAAAGGATTAGCACTCTCGCAACGCCCAAAAATTGGTACCTAGTTGATTAATTAGTGTCTTAGTGTCAAAGATTGAAAATTTTGAAGAGTTTTAAAAAATATGATCCTTCGTCAAAACATTGAGAATTTTGAGAAAAAGACATATTTTCACGTTAATCGAGAAAGAGAATTACATCCCGTAGGTTAGGACGCAATGCCCAAAATTCCCGATACGAGAATGCCGAAAAATTTATTTAAAAAGATATTTAATTATCTCGAGTTTTAGAAAAGACCATATTCCGTAAGTTAGAACACAATCTTTTATTAATTCCCAGGATTTAAAAAACATTTGAAAAGACTCGTGTATTTGAATTTATCGAGAAAATCGAAACCTCATAAGTTAGGATACGACTTTTCCGAATATCAAAATACAGAAAGTTATTTATTTAAAACAAATTTTGATATAACGTGTGAAATAAAACACGAAGTCGTAAAAAAATGCGAAAATAAATGGTATCGTTTGCATGCAAGACAAGCAATTATAAATATGGTGATGCAAATGAGAATAGCACGAGCAACAATCCAATAAAAGATAAATAATAATAAAAACGAATCAATTAATGTAAAAGAAACAGTAATAAACAAGTTGAATTAAAATGCTTTTGTAATTAAATGAGCATAAAAAGATGGACATTATGTGAAACAACAAAACCATAAAATATATGCATATGTATATACACAAAATTATAAAAATAAGAACATATGTATGCATGTTTTAAAATACGTATATATATAAGTATATGTATATAAACAAATGAAATATGCAAAATATATATATTTATAATAATTTTAAAAAATGTATGTATAATATTATAGAAAATGTATGTATAAATATGGTTATAATGATAATAATAACACCAAAATAATGATATTATAATAATAAGAATAATAGTAAAAATAATTAATTTAGTAATAAATAACTAATAACAAATAGGGGACTAAATCGTAATGCGCTGGAAACATCAGGGAGTAAACAAATAAATATGCCAGACCCCTCTATACGCAGTGTTTTCGGGTGGGATCAAATTGAAACAAAAAATAAAACATGTGGTTTAAATTGCAAATATATGAAAAAACTCTATTGAAAGCGACTCAAAAACAGAGGGACCGATCATGCAAATATCCCTACCAGTAAAAACACGCGGATTCTAAGGCAGGTCGGGCCATGCATGCGGGTATGGTCCTATATGGCTCCGTTTTGGGGCCGCTGAAACAGGCCCTAAACGACGTCGTTTCATGCCTATATAAAACCAACATTTTTTTTCTAAAACATTCATTTTTTGCCATTTTCTTCAAAACAAAACTGATGAATCCTAGCTTTCTCTGCTAAGGTTCCAAATTTTACCCGTCGTCGCTGCTCCAAACCCTAATTTCGGCCTGGCCTCTGATTGTAACGGAGGAATAAGCCTCGGCCTTCAAGTAAGCGTTCTTCCCCTTTTTTAATACTATACCCTTTTTTTAAAAAAGAAATAATAAAAAAAAGTCAGAAGAAGAAAACTCGAGAAGAGAAAAAAAACCTTCGAATTGCTCTCTGATTCTCTGTTTTTGTATATATTTCAATAATTTGATACAAATCCCGTAACCTCTCACCTCTAAATTTCTTGTTTTTCTCTTTATCTGTGCAACCCCCTTTTACAGATGCCTCAATCGGTTTTTATAATTGAATCCTAGAGAAGAATAAAAAATAAAAAATAAAAATCTCTTTAATTTTTGCTATATTTTCTGCTATCTCTACTGTTCGTGATTTGTTGCATATACGTAGAAGACATGCACGGCATGTGCGACATTTGCGGAGGTGTGCGAGGGAAGAAAAACATGCGGAGCGCTGCGACGTTGGGGCGAGGTTGCTGCAGCGCTAGGTTTGCTGCTAGGGTTTCTACGTCTTGGGCTAATTCGGGCTGTTAGTATTGGGCCTTTTGGGTTTTATATTGGATTTAATTTTTTGTAATTTGGACCGTGTAGATGGACTGGACATTTTTTGTCATTATTTGTTTTTTATTTGATTTGGGCCCCGGGCAATTGGGTATCACAAGTATATTAGTTATAAAACAATTGCGGTTAGATGTTTAAACGAGCGAGAAAGCGTGGTGCAGTTGGCTTCCAGAAGCTGGTATCAATATGAAAGTACTGCAAGCGGTTAGGACTTAGGAGCCGCATCGTCCATAATTAAATTAGTAAATAAAGACCAAGTCTTTTTTTAATTAATAAAATCTAGAAAACTTGGGCTTCCTCGGCTTCTTTTAATAAATTATTTTTTATTACTTCTTAATAAAAAATTAAAAAAGCAACAGCAGAACCCAGTCTTTAATTTAGTAGTTCAATTATGGGTGGGATGACTTATTTGACCCTCTAATTTTATAAAAAATTTATTTTAATCGTTTATTTAATTTTTATATTTTTATTTCTTAAATTTTAAATTTCTTTTATCAAATTACTCTAAAATGGACAAAAAAGTTAATCTTTTTTATCTTTACTTGACATGATATAGATATGAATTGTCATGTAGATCATACATCAATATTTTAAAATTTTAAAATTTTAAAAATAATAATTAAATCTTGACATATCATCCACGTGTATGATGTGTTAGCAAAGTTAACAAACGTTAACTTTTCCATCCATTTGAGATGATTTGACAAAATAATACTATTTTAAGAGCTAAAAGAGGCAGAAAATTAAATAAAATGTTAAAATAAATTTTTTATAAAGTTGAAGGACCAAAAATATCATTATGCCTTAATTATATCTAAAATATTTATATTAATGTAGAGGAAGATTGTTTCTACCTTCTTACATTGATACGAGGATGTACTATGCTATTTTCTTTCCTTGTTTCAATTATAGATAAACGATCAAATTTTAGTTTTGATTTCTCTATAATGTTTAGATTTGAGATTTAATCTTTATATTTTAATTTTAATATAATTTGGTCTCTATTTTTTTCATAATTTTATTAATTAAGTCAAATAGTTAATATAATTAACTTTTCAATTAAAATGTTACAAATTATATATAATTTAAAAGTAGATTTTTATATTAAAAAAACTAAAAAAAATTAAATTCTTGAAAATAAAAATAGGGGACTAAATTTCAAATGTACAAAGTGTGTAGAGAGTTAAGAGTCATGTTTGTTTGAACCGAGCTGAATTGATAGATTGGACCAGTTAGACTAGGAACAGATCTGTGTATCGGTCCGGAGAGAGGCATTAGACTGGTTGACCCACGAACTAGAACGAACTGGTTGAATTGATTTTTTAATATTTTTTATTTTTATGATTTTTAATGATTTATTTAATCGAACTATGTGAACTAGTAGCGTGACCGATTCGACCATCAGTACAGTTCTGAAAACCTTGGTTAGAGTATATTTTCAATTTTAAATTTTTACTCTATAATTTGATACAAACAAATAAGCAACTCAATGCGAACCGTGGGTGAGTCATACTAGTTTATATTATTAGAAAGTTTTGGCTTAATTTAATTAGCTCAATAAGACTTAAGTGTTGTTTGATAAAGTGAAAAATTAAGTGTTGAAAATTTAAGTATGAAAAATTAAGTATTGAAAAACTAAGGGTGTGTTTGATAAATTATTGAAAATTTTTATTTCATGGAAGATGAAAATTTTCAACATTTAGTAATTTAAATATGTTTGATAATCATTTTAAATTTTTACTTAATATAAATGTTTCAACAAAAAGTGTTGAATAAGATAAGTTGGTAGGTAGCAATTATCACTTAGTGTCAAAAATATTAAATCAATTTTACAGTCAACCCTCTATATAACAACTCCATTTGTCTACCAAGATTTTGCCTGTAACCTCCCCAACTCGGCCTAGACGTTAGATCTGAATTCGGGAGATTACATAGGCCACCGAGACTACCTAGTACGATCGGAGTTTATAAAACAGTCAATTTAAAACATTTATTTATTTTAGAAGAAATTTTAGTCTATTTTTAGGAAGAATGTCGAGTTTTAAAAAAACGGTTAAGTTTAACATTTTCTTTTTAACAGTGTCTACCTTTGAAAACTTAATTAATTTTCTAAATTATTTACTTCACATAACACATTTACAACTAGCAGCGGAAAAGTGATATTAACGTGATTTTCAATGGAAACCATGTTTCATGCATAATTAAATAAATAGTCATATTCTAATAGCCCACATGATTTAAATGTCATGCATGCCACAAATAAAACCTAAATACTAAATCCCATGCCACAATTCGAATAAAGCGATACAGTTCCAAAATAAAATAATAGTCTTTAGATCATAATAAAATATCAAAAAGTAACTTAAAAATATTTTAATAAATAAAATCGAGACGAGACCCTTCGAATGTCGCGTCTGCATTCTAACCTGGCGGGTTATCTACAAAGATGGAAAAATAGAAAAAAAAATGAACTATGAAAATTAGTGTGAGTTCCACCACAAGAAAATTAGTGCAAATAGTAGACAACATACAAAATATCAATTCATAGAATAAATCACAATTAATTAACAATACAAAATATTGGTAAATCCGATCATTTTCATCAACATAATATCTCAATGTTCAAAGGATAAACACAATCTGAATAGCAACTCGAAATTTCGATATTTCAGATTAACTCATTATCATAATATCTTTACATTCTCAACAATGCAAATGCTTATAAATGCAATGCAGTTTCAATTTATCAGAAAAGGTTCTTATCCCACCGTTAAAAGACCGGGTTTGGAAAACGCAGCGCGAAAAATAAATTTAGGGAAAAACTAGAGTTTTAAAATTTTTTTAGATTTTTTTAAAAAAATAATATCAGACTGGGCTTTTATTAATTATACAAAACTAACCCAAAGACAAAAGTTCAGCCCAAGGCAAAACAATCCGACCCTAAGCCTTTAAAAATAAAACTAAATCAAAATTAATTAAAGAAAACTCAGCCCAGTCAAAAACTATTAACTGACACCCATTCCCATCAATGCATATCACGTTTTAAGTCTGTCAGTTTCAGTTCCCAAAGAACGCATTTCCCTATCTTCACTTCACCATTTCATTTTTAACGTCGTTCTTCTCTCCAATGACCTTTTCTGCGCAAGCTTCAACTCAATCGGGTTCTCTTAGCCATTCATATCTTTCGCGCAGCAAAACTAGGGACAGTTCCTTCCAAGTCAATCTGCTCTCCTCTTTTCAGATTCTCAGTTGCTAGAATGTGGGCTAGTTGATTTGTCAACCTTTACGCATGTTTGAATCTTAAACTCCAACAATGCTCTTTACTATGTTGAATGTTTCTAATATATGCTCCGATCTCTGATTTATACTAAAATATTATTATTATTATCATTATTAATGAATCCCCCTCTATTATTGCCTCTGACAAACCAATTTCCACCCCGTTTGCACCGCCCATGAGAACACAAGGGCCTTTGCTGCAAACACAAACCCATCATCATCATGCAAAACCGATTTTGATACCAGAACCTCTCCCGCAGCATTCCTTGCAAAAATCCCTGAACCCGATCTAGACCGGCCTAGCCTTTCTGCAGAATCGTCTATTTCTTTGATGTAACTAGTAATGAAATTTGAGATCTCCCTTCCCGATTTGATTTTCCTTTCATCCACTCTCTTGTTTCTATTAGTCCAGAGAGCCCATAAGCACAACAGAACAGCCTTGGTTGGAACGTTGAGCTTCCTTTGGTAACCCAGGTAAGCCACTCAATACTGTCCAAATCTGGCCTTGTCAAAACCCATGTGAAATTTAATATTGTCCACACTTTTACTGTTACATGGCACTATTGAAATGTATGGTCCAGAATCTCATCAGCCCCTCCACACCTGGGACAAACAGAAGTGGCCACTAATCCCTTGTAACACATATTTGATAGGGTAGGAATGAAATTACAAGAGATCCTCCAAATTGAAAAAATACAAGGCATAACTCCACAGAAACAAAGCTACCATCAGTTGAACTGGGATTTCCTCCTCCTCTGTTAATAAACTATCATCAGATAAACCAAACAATTCATTCAATGTTTTATCGACATCACACTTTTGGTTATGTTGTTGACTTCCTAGTTCTTCAATCCACGATTTCCCTCCTACATTGACGGTGTGACCTTTTTGTTTTTCGTTTGTAATATCCATTTCATCATCAATGTTTTCCCTTTGGAACTCTTCATCTTTGAAATTTTAGAATGAAAATAGAGAACTAATATCAACAAGACAGGGTAAAGGCTTGAAGTTTAAATATGCTGACTTTTCATACGCCTCTCCTTTATATTATTAACTGATCTTTTTTTTCCTATTCATTTCTTATTTTTCGGCAAAGCAATAATTGCTGTTGATAATCGACATTAATGTAAGGCATGCAAAGAGCTATGCACATTGGGATGCCATACCAATTATAGCAGAAAGTGGCGATTAGCATTGAGGGAGAGGAAAACTAACCTAGGAAAGTGTTTTCGTAAATTCAAATCCAACTGTTAAAAATTAGGAGAAAAAGAATTTGATTTGTCTGAATAAAGATGACGTAGAATTACAGTTTTATACAATCCTTTATCTTAGTTTGATACTTAAAACAACAATTTTACTCATTGATAAAATAATAATTTTCTCATTATTAAATTTTATCATAAATTATATTGAAATTTATTAAAATATGGTTATCAAAATAATAATTATAGGTATTTAAAATTAATTTTTATAATGATATTTTATATTTTATTAAATGTAATAAAATAAAATAAAATAAAATAATTAATAATAGATATTAAAAATAATAATATTTTACTATCATTAAAAATACTTTTATTAGAATATATTAATATAAGTGATAAAGTAGTTATTATTAAATTTATGAAATTATACTTTTATTTATTTACAGTTATATATAATATAATTTATTTATTTATTTATTTAATATTATATAATTTATTATTTATTTCATCATATAAATACTTCAAGAACAAGAACAAAATTAATTTTTTTCTATTTAATATTACATTGAATAACTAACAATATAATTTATGATTTATTTAATTAATATTATTTTTTTCTATTTTGATTATCTAAATTTTATTCATAAGTATGTTATGCATGAAGTGTTGGATTGATTTATGAAAATTTGAGTATCACCTTCAATAATTTTTGTAATTGGGTAATCAAGACAGAAACATTCTAATACTTTGGTAACTAACAATATAATTTATCCCAAATTTATATAATTTTGTAAGTGTGCAACCAATATCAAATTTTTTTAATTAAAAGAAAAGGTGTAGAATTATTAAGGTTTGGGCTATAATAACTTTTATACCTCACAAAATTAAACAGTTTGATACATTTGAACAAGTATTAGTTTACAAGGCCAAGCAATGTTAATAAAAAATTCGCTTTATATTTTTGTCGGAATCAAGGTATCTATCATCTGTAGTAGTGATTAATTTTCTCGTCGTGGATGTTTTCTAAGAGGTAAACACCTGGTTATGAAATATTCTCCATTCCCATGAACGGAGATCGAACATTTGACCACATGATTAAGAGATGAGGTGAACAATTACTACACTATACCTTATGGTTATAAAATCTCAAATGTACATCGATGAATTTACTTTCTAATTTATAGAAATAGGGTCAACAATCAACGATTGTACTCGATTCTTAGATAGATTATCTGGACATCCATGTGCATCTCCATGCTGGTATGTGCATTGGGAAATCCGAGCCAAATTAGTAGCTGTTTCTACCAAATGTTTCGCAAATGGAGAACCTTCCATTCGGCATTTATTCATTTTCATCCAATAATTATCGATCAAATCACTTATATGTTGGCGAGCCGTTGCCTCTGAGCAACCAACTTCCTTCATGTAGCATATTATCGAGTTTGTACTTTCACCTCTTTCCAACTCATCCTATATTACCCAAAAAAAAAAAATATATATTTCATGAACTAGAAGTTGCCAAATGAAATTCGAACTAGATGTAATAATGGTGATAATCAATATATACCTTCGAAGTACCCAAATCATTACAAAGTCGGAAAATAGTAGATGGCCAACGAAGGATATCATGGTACTGTTCCAAGCTGTCAAGTGCTTCACTTGTGATGTTTGGACTCTGTAAAAAATAGGCATGGACTAGAAAAATATGTCCAGACACTGACACCCATGCATTTTCAAGATAGTCTTGAAATGTTGGAACATGTTTAGTACGTGCCCACTCTGCTTCTTTCAAGAATGCATTGCATAGATCTGCCCACTGAGAAAACAAAAAAAATAAAAATCACACATATAGATAGCGATTTTAATGTGTTTGCAAGCGTAATTTAAATATGGATTCTTTGCCATACAGCTTTGGTTAAGTATGGAATGATGTTTTCTCCATGGTCTCTAAGAGTTTCATAAGCCATCTCATTTACAGAGTTGTACAGAGCAAGAAAGCATAGCTCCATACACTTGGGAAGATCTTTTACGGCACATACATCCCATCTGAAATTCAAGATATTAAAAATGTTATTAGTACTGAATAATAAGAGAGTTTTATATATTTTTAATAAAAAAAAATTCAAACCTTTGAACAGCTTCAGTGAACAACTCTAATTCATCTAAAGTGCCATAAACATCGTAAACATCATCGATTATAGTAACGAAAGAAGCCACTTTGGTTAAACTTTTTCGGCAATTCCTGAATTGAGGTTCAGAGACCATTCCAACAGACCAAAAGAAGCATTCCATGAGCCTATCCCTTGCGAAATTCAACTTGCTCGATAGCCCCATACCAATCCACCATCTAATCAACAAGTGAAAGCAATGTTGTCAGAGTTGCAAGTGATAAAAGAAAAATGTTTTGAAAAGCTTATGTTCTTAATCAATCGTCTTACCTTGTCATCTCTTTAAGATCTTCTTGAAGTGTTGACTGCACCAAGTTAAAATCCAGTTTGGCCAATTCAAGTAGGTTTGTTTTTCTAGCTGCACTTTTGCTGTAAGCTTCGATGTACCATCGAGCTTCTAGCCTGACCATTCTTCGATGCAGTGGGAGCTCCAATGCGTGGATCACCTGTTCTAATAATAAACCTTCTTCCAGATTACTAACACCCTGTAAATCCATGAGATGCATTCGTGTAAACAAGAAGGCTTCATCCATTACATACTCTCCTTCGAAGGCAAGACGTGAAGCTTCATACAAACTCAACATTCCTTTGACATCCTTGTAAAGGCAATCCTTGAAATTTCCCTTATGGTCCTTGAAAGCTTTAAACACATCTGCATTCACACAATATTATCAAATACTTGTCATTTTTTTGCCGAATATATTATATAATAAGTTGCAAAAAGCTTACCTTGAGCAGACCCGGCCCTGAGGTCATCTAGAGGTGCGGCCGTCCAGAGTCCAAGGCTAAAAAGGGTCCAAAATATTGTTTTTCAATTTTTAAAGGGTTAAAATTTTTTTTTTTTGAAACTTTTAAAGGGTCAAAAAATTTTTTTTTACCAACTTTTAATGAACTTAAAAATTTTTTTCTTCAAGCTTTAAGGAATCTAAAAATGTCAAAACGGGTCTTACCTTGAGAAACCACATAGCCGTGTTGCCTGAGGAGTCTGAATCTTAGAGCCGCTGCATGCAGACTATTCTTTGTTGAGACACTATAGTCATCTGAAGACACAAATTTCTCAAGGGCTCGATTGATATCAATCTCAAAACGATGACCTAACCCCAGCCGTTGGATGTCATCAATCAGTTCTAGCAAGTTCACTGGCTCTGCGTTTTCATCATGAAGAGCAAACCTCAGTTCCTGCTCTAACTTCGCTGCTCTCTCTTTGTATATGATATCCTGCGAATTCAGCACCAATTAATTAAGCAAACAAAGAAGGGAATTGATGATCACAAAGTGTGAGGGAGGTTAATTACGTACGGCATGATCATTCTTCAAGGACTGAAGGAAATCGTAGCTCCAAATAGTTGGCTGGTAATTTGCTGAACTTCTTCCATCTTTTGGGCGATCAGAATTAGAAACTTGAGTGGTGGGCGGCGGCACAGCACAGAAGATACGGGAGCTACTCATCAACGAACGATGATCACATTCAACTTTGCGACGACAAATATTAGTAGGGATCATTACTTGCTTAGGATTCAGACCGGGACTGCAGAGGATGAGGCTGGGAGGTGCCAACGCCATATTTCTCTTTTTCACAATTACTTAGATGAGTTTGGTCCTTTTATGGTAAAATCTTAACATGGTTAAATTACATGGGGAGACGTGTTGGGTAGAGGCATCGGTATGACCCACGAGGCTCCGTACGATGATGTAATATGTTTGATAAGGGTTAGTCGGATTGCACTGTTTCTTTTACCAATTATCGCACGTGTTTTTCATGAATTCATGTAAACAACAAAGGAAAGCTCACTACAATTACCTTCCAATAATAAGTTTCTTTGTAAAGTTAATATTTTATCGAGTAATTAGGATAAAAAAATGATGAAAGATTACTTTTTTGCATTTTATAATTTTGATTTTTTAATGATTTCTGGTACTCCTTCATAATTTTTAATATTTTTTCATAAATTTTAGTATGCCATCAAAATTTTCGGTATGTTTTCAAAATTAAATTTTGACATGAAAAACTAATTTTGATATAAAAAATATTTTTTATATTTTAATATATTTTATATATACTAATAAAATTTTTAGAAATTAAAAATTAAATAAATAAAGTAGGATTTTAAGAAAAGCAATATTCAATAGAGTCTCATAATTTTTTGTAATTCCTAATATATTTTGGTAGGCTTTCAAAATGATTGGAAAGATACTTTTTAGTGAAAAACTTATTTCTCATATTAATAAAATTTAATGGGATTTTGTCGACGAGAAATTGGTCATTATTAAATTATTAATTTTGCATACTAATATTCGGTACGGAAAATTTTATATATAAGGATAAATTAAAAATAGTAAAAAAATTATAGGAAGAATCGATATTTGGTTTGTACCAAATATTAGAATGAAAAATACTATTTTAAAATTACCAATTTTTTGAAAATTTTATTGATATTTCTTAATATACAAAAATAATATTTTTTAACTCCACAATTATATCTCGTTTAAAATTTTCATTTTGAAATTATGAGGAACATCAAAAAATATGAGGAAGTATAAAAATTATAAGGGAATACTATAATATATGAAGATTGTAAAACTAATTACTCAAAGAGTAATACATGAAATGAATGAATCAACTGTAATTCATTTCATAAACTTCTTATTATCTACATACTGACTTTCCACATATTTATACAACAACGCATGCAACTAACTACTAACTGATGACTAACTGAAGAATAACCATTTTACAAACTGCTAACAACTTTATTAACTACTCTATCATTCCCCTGGTTTGTTTGACTTTTGAACCTCATGATCATTAAAAGACATAACACGAATAGCACTCTGAAGAACCCAAAACGTTTAGGTGTAATGGGCTTTGTTAACACATCGACAATCTGGCCGAGCCGACGGACAAAATTAACTTGCAGTAGCCCAAGAAGAATTTTCTCTCGTTGAAATGGTGATCTATCTCAACATGTTTCATCCTAGCATGATGTGTGGGGTTCTCACCATCAAATCAGGTGATTTATCACACCAAACTATTGGTGTTTTTGACATCGAGATGCCCACCTCATCCAACAACCGCTTGATCCACAAGAATTCGACACGCAGTTGGCTAGATCTGCGGTATTCGATTGATTGAGGATCGGGACACTCCTCGCTTCTTTGAGCACTAAGCAACCGGATTAGTCCCTATATACACAATGTATCTAGACGAGAACGACGATCATCCACATAGGAAGCCCGATCGCATCGAGTAGCACACGATTCGGTTGTCCTTTTGAGTAAAATGGCCATGGTCCAAAGTGCCGATCAAATACCTCAATACTCGTTTGATTTCGCCAATGAGTATCGGTTGGAGCATTCATAAACCGACTCGACTTATTAACACGAACGATAAATCCGGACGAGTGATGCAAACATACCAAGCATACCAACCGATGCGATATAAGTGTATCGGAAAGGGAGGGTCGTTGTGCAAGCAACCAACTTGGGGAGCTCACCATGGGCGTAGGTGTAGCTGCGTACGCAACCATACCACTTTTTGCGAGCTCAAGAACATATTTTTTCTGACTAAGCAACATTCCATGTGCTGAGCGTTTCACATCAATCCTTAAAAAAAACTAAGTTAACCCATATCTTTGAGGGTAAATTTATTGTGAAGCTGACTGACTACCTCACTTATGTGTTGGCCAGAGCTGCCAGTGAGCACAATATCATCAACATAGACCATGAGCAACAAATAAGTCTCTGTTGATACTCGAATAAATAGTGAAGAGTCTGCTTTGGACGCTTGAAAACCAAGCTAATCAACAAGGAATTGCTTGAGAGTCTGAAACCATGCGCGAGGAGCCTGACGAAGACCATAGATAGCTTTGTTCAGCTTGCAAACAAGTTTCTGTCTAGTGCCATTAGAAACCTCAAAACCCGGAGGTTGCTCCATGTAAATTTCTTCAGATAACTCACCGTTAAGAAATGCATTATTAATGTCAACCTGCCTCAAAGACCACCCTTGTATAACAGAAATAGCTAGTATAGTTTGAATGGTAGAAGCTCGAACCACTGGGCTAAATGTGTCATGGAAATCAAACCCTGCATGCTGCGAAAACCCTTTTGCTACCAGTTGAGCTTTATACCTGTCAAGAGAACCATCGACCTTTGTTTTTACCTTAAACAACCACTTGCATCCAACTGCTTGGCGGTTTTCTGGTAGAGGGCAAACAACCCAGGTGTTGTTGCGAATCAAGGCCTGTAACTCAGTATGAACTGCTGCCTGCCAACATGCAGACTCCATCGCGTCATGAATATTACTGGGTACAGTGCTAGACCCAGGAGAAGACGTGTTGAGATACGCCTTTGGTCGAAAAACTTCAGCTTTACTTCTGGTAATCATGGCACGAGTATTGACTGGAGCAGAGGGAACAAATGGAGCAGGTGTGAAGGACTGTGACTACTCAAGAGTAGGAGATCTATGTGGTGCAGGCGGTGAAGGAGACCTATGTGACAGTGGTATAGTTTGTGCTACGCTAGGTACATGTAGTTCAGGACTAGGTGCCATAGGTTGACTAACCCTTGTAGGATAGGGAGTAGGAAGATTAACAACTGGTGGGGTAACACAGGAGCTTAAGGTTGGTGCTAAGACAAAAAGTTTTGAACTTGACAAGGAAACAGGATCAGACGAGGCTGCTGCAGGTGTTTTAGTTTTGTATGGAAAGACAGATTCATGAAATGTGACACTACGTGAAATATAGACTCGACCAGTAGAGTCTCGACACTTGTAACCTTTATGGACAGGTGAGTAACCTAAAAACACACACGGAGTTGAGCGAAATTGTAGTTTTTCTTTGTTGAATGGTCTCAGGTTAGGAAAACATAGGCAGCCAAAGGCTTGAAGAAAATTGTAGTTGGGTTGTGTGTGAAACAACTTTTCGTATGGAGAAATGTTACCTAAGGGAGAGGTAGGCAAACGATTGATCAGATATACCGCACTGCAAATGGCTTCATTCCAGAAGACTAATGGCATGGATGCATGAGCTAGCATGGACAAGCCAGTTTCTACAATCTGCCTGTGTTTTCGCTCGACCAGGCCATTTTGTGCAGAAGTATAGGGACATGAAAGGTGCTGCACGATCCCTTGCTCAGCTAGATAGGTCTTCAGCAGTTGAAATTCCCCTCCCCCATCTGTTTGTAGGGCTTTCAGTTTACAGCCTAAAACTATTTCAGCTTGCCTATGAAATTGTGGAAAAACACTGAAGACATCAGATTTCTTCTTTAGGAAATACAGCCAGGTGTAACATGTAAACGCATCCGTAAACACAACATAGTATCGGAAACTATTAGACACGATTAGGGCTGGCCCCCAAACATTAGCAACAATCAGCTGAAGAGGAGTAGTGTACTCAGTGACTGATTTTGGAAATGACAGCTTGTGTTTTTTTCCCAGATGACGAGCAACACATTCAACAGCTTTATTAGTATTATCAAACTGAACATTACAATGTGTAAGAGCCTTTATAAGTATGGCTCGACATGGGTGCCCTAATCTAGAATGCCAGGTACTGAGGGTAAGCACTGAACTAGCTGTGAAACACTGAACCTGCGGAGAACACAAACCATCTTTGACAGACTTGTTAAGGTGCAGCTTATATAGGCCATTGTGTACTGATCCTCGCAGAAGAACCTCCTTGGTTTTTAAGTCACGAACCTGACATTGTGTAGGATGAAACTCAAACATCATTTTGTTATCTTTTGTGAACTTGGACACGGATAACAATTTTTTAGTAATACCCGGTACAAACAACAAAGACCGCATGTATAAAGGTCGAGGTCAAGTGAGCAGAGATGACTGTCCAGTAGACAAAATAGGAAGACTTGAACCATCCCCTACATATACCTTACCTGGTCCGTTTGAAGATGCACTGTCACCAAGAGAAGCAGCAGTATGTGTGAGGTGGTGCGTGGCGCCTGAATCTGGGTACCATGAGTTATCACCAACTGTTTCAGGCGTTGTAATATATGCCTGAGGTTGGGGTACACCAGATGAAGGTGTACAGACCTGCTGTGAAGTATTACCAGCAAGTTGATTAGGCCAACTAGATGAGAAGGGAAGAGAGGAAAACCAACCTGGTGGACTCCAAGGTGCGCTCCAAGGAACAATAGAAGGTCCCAAGGCAGCCATACAGACATTCGCCTGAGGAGGAGGCCGATAGTTTGTACTCTTATAAGAGGAGTCAAACCTATAGTAGCAGCGATCAACAAGGTGGCCAGTTCTTCTACACAACTGACACTGGAGACGCGAGGAAGAGCGACCGTGCCCACGACCTCTTACTGCTGAGTTTGGCCGATAAGATGGCATAACACCATTGTAAGCTTAATCAGACGGTTGATGTGATACCACATTGGCAGAACTAGAAGACTCACAAAGAACAACCTGCTGCCTGGCTTCAGTGTCAACAAGCATAGTTGTAACACCTTGTACTGTATATGGAATTTGACTCGCTGTAATGACAGTGATCACCGACTCATATTCAGGTGATAGTCCATTGAGAATGGCAGTTATATGCTCGTGTTCACTAATAACCTCGCCACAACTAGCTAGATTATCACAGCAACTTTTGATCTTGATCAAGAAATCTTTCATGCTAAGATCACCTTTGCGTTGAGAATGCAAGGCTCGCCTGTAGAACATCAGCCTTGATGTGGTTTTACTGTTGTACAGATTCACAATCGTATTCCAAATTTTGGCACTGGTATCCATACCAATGAGATGAGGAAGAACAGTTTGGCTAACTGATGACAGCAACCAGGATGCGGGAGCACTATCTTGCTGCTCAAAACGTTCAAACTCTGGATTCTCATGTAACACTCTATTATCATCAGAAATACACTGAGGAGAAGGAGCTTTCTGAAGATCCAAGAATCGTTGAAGCTTGTATGTCTTTATTGCTAACAAAACCTGCTGACGCCATAGCAGAAAATTACTATCATCAAGAAGAACACTCAACTTCTTTGTAGAGAAAAAACGACTATCAATGACTCCATCAGTAGCAGTGGAGATGACTGCTGGAGAAGGAGATCGCACCGCAGAAGGACTAGATGGAACATCCATAGACATGAAAAACTAAAAAAAAACTCCAAGAAACAACGTAACCTCTGATACCATGTAAAACTAATTACTCAAAGAGTAATACAAGAAATGAATGAATCAACTATAATTCATTTCATAAACTTCTTATTATCTACATACTGACTTTCCACATATTTATACAACAATGCATGCAACTAACTACTAACTGAAGAATAACCGTTTTACAAACTGCTAACAACTTTGAAGTACTAAAAAAATATGAGAGAATATTGAAAAACATGTTACTTTGCAACAAGTATAATTTGACTATTCAATGCATGCTCAATCACAGAATTGATCAAACAATAAAACAAAAATAAAAGAAAGAGTGAGTGAGAGAGATTTACATACAATCGTTTGTTAATGCAATTCGGAAACATGTCAAATGAAGAGGAAAAAAATTATCAATTCTTTTGTATGATAGCATTGCATTGCAATCGTTGAATTTAATTTTTTTTTTAAAAGGGGAGGGGATAGAATGATTACATAGTAACTAATCTAGGCAAAACCATACTACAATCATCATATAGAGCCTTTTAAAATAAAGTCATAGAGAGATGCATAAACATGAAGGCATAAAAGGAGATTTCCAACACAGGCAGCCATGCCATTAGCTACTTGGTTCCCCTCCTTGTACCTATGGAATAGTAGAGGAAAAACTTCTATAAGTTAGGCTTAACTAAATCTAGTTATGAGTAGTTTCCATTTCTATTATCCATTTTTGTTATCACTTCTATTAAGCCTCCAGTGTATAAATACACAAGGCCCTTGTATTTTAAGAGTATGATTAATGAATTACTCTTCTTACTCTATATTTCTAGTATGGTATCAAAGCTATTTTTTTTGCTGATTGTTGCTTCAATCATGGATTCTACAATCTCGACAGAATCGAGAATTGGAAAGTTCTTCAATCCCCTTACATTTGCTTCTCAAAAAGTGGCAATTCTTGTAAATGATAGTAACTTACGTCTCAAGTGGAATGTAACTTCTGAACATCTTGAATTTACACCAAAAGAAAATGTATCAATTTTTTTTGCATGATTGAATGCATTTCAATCGTTGAATTTATTTTTTTTAAAAAAGAGGGGAAATAGAACAATTACACAGTAACTAATCTAGGCAAAGCCATACTACAATCATCATATAGAGCCTTTTAAAATAAAGTCATAGAGAGATGAATAAACATGAAGGCGTAAAGGGAGATTTCCATCAAAGACAACCATGATATTAGCTACTTGGTTCCCGTTCTTATACATATGGAATAGTAAGGAAGTAACTAGATAACTTCTATAAGTTAGGCTCAACTAAATCTAGTTATAAGTAGTTTCTATTTCTGTTATCCATATTTGTTATCACTTCTATTAAGCCTCCAGTGTATAAATACACAAGGCCCCTGTATTCAAAGAGTATTATTAACGAATTCTTCTTCTTCTTCTTCTATATTTCTAGTATGGTATCAAAGCTATTTTTTTGTCGATCGTTGCTTCAATCATGGATTTTGTAGTCTCGACAAAATTAACAAATGGGAAGTTCTCCAATCCCCTTGCCTTTGCTTCTCAAAAACTGGCAATTCTTGTAGATGATAGTAACTTGCGTCTCAAGTTAAATGTAACTTCCAAACATCTTAAATTTACACCCAAAAACAAATTATCAATTTTTTATGATTAATTGCATTTCATCATTGAATTTATTTTTTTTGAAAATGGGGAAAATAAAAAAATTACATAGTAATTAATCTAGGCAAAACCATGCTACAAACATCATATAGAGCCTTTTAAAATAAAGTCATAGGGAGATGCATAAATATGAAAGCGTAAAGGGGGATTTTCGACAAAGGCAACCATACTATTAGCTACTTGGTTCCCCTCCCTGTACCTATAGAATATTAGAGGAAGTTAGGCTCAACTAAATCTAGTTATGAGTAGTTTCCATTTATGTTATCCATTTTTGTTATAACTTTTGTTAAGCCTCTAGTGTATAAATACATAAATGCCTCTATATTCTAAGAGTATGATTAATGGATTACCCTTTTTTTTTATATTTCTAGTATGGTATCAAAGTTATTTTTTTGTTGATCATTGCTTCAAACATGGGTTCTGCAGTCTCAGCATAATTGACAAATGGGAAGTTCTTCAAACCCCTTGCCTTTACTTCTCAAAAAGTGGCAATTCTTATAGATGATAGTAATTTTTTGTCCTGGAAACATAATGTCTTTCTTGTAATCAAGACTAATCTATTACACCAGTTCATTGATGGGTGAGTTACTATGCCACTACGACTTATTGTTGGTGATGATGGTGTTTCTGTTGAAAATCCAACGTATGTCGAGTACAAACAGTAAGATTCGACTTTATTGACATGGCTCCTTTCCACAGTAAGTGTTTCGCTACATAATCAATTGATTAGCAATTTCTCTTCTACATATGAACTTTATGAGACTTTGACAAGAATATTTGGCACACAATCCACAACCAAAGCCATAAGGTACATATTCTCCATCATTTCAAGAAAAAATAAACTTTCTATGTCGGTGTACTTGGTCGAAATTTAACATTTGTGTGATTGTTTGGTGGGTTGTGGTCAACATGTATTTTTCGAAGAGCATCAGTCAATAATTTTCAATAGCCTTTCCCCAGAGTTTGACCGTGTTGTGTCAATAATCATAATGAGTCGTGTACTATTTGATCTACAAGGAATCAAAATAGAGTTGTTGGATGTTGAAGCACGTCAAGAAGCCCACTTATCTCAGGTCACATTCACGAAAAATCTTGCTATGATGAGTAAATCTTTTTCCTCCCCGTTTTTCCCTTCATATGCTGCACAACCACCACATCAATTGTTTCGGTCTAATCGAGCAACTGATTTTTTTCAAAGACAAGGCATGGTCGATTTGGTGGTGGAATACAGTCGTAATGTTAGATTTTTGGCAAGATCAGTCGCGTTACTCATTGGTGTTTCTACAGGTGTGATTTGGCCTATGATGATGACGATAATGAAAACCCTAGTTCTGGATATGTGGACATGGGCTCGTCTTCTATTGGGCCATCTACTCACTTGAGTTACAAGACTGCTTCACCCTACATGTGCTACACTGATCATGGACCGTTTGAGTGTTATCAGTATAAGCCTCATCCTCATTATACTGACTAAACCTTTTCTAGTCCATCCAAGAGTTCCTTAGCTTCCACAAGTGCTTCAAACATAATGCAAGCCGATGTTACATCAGTGACAACCACTCTGCCTATTATTTTTGACCAGCCGTGGTACCCTGATAGTAGGGTTACGACATACATGACTAATGACCCTACCGATTTCACTAAGTGCAGCTCGTACAATAGGTCAAGTAAGGTGGTTATAGGTAATGACCATACTATAACTATCTCTTATGTTGGCGAATTTGTTTTATCTTTTGGTTCTAACACTTTGCTTCTTAAAGATTTGTTGTATATTCCTGATATTCAAAAAAATCTATTATCTATTTCAAAGTTTGCAAATGATAATAGAGTGTTTTTTCAATTCTATCTAAACTCTTCCTAAGTAAAAGACTTGGAAACACTTCGAATATTGCTTCAAGGCATTAAGTCAAACAGGCTATATCAGTTCCTACCTGCCACCACTGAGCTTACATCAACTGCTACAAATACAACTGCGGATGAGTCACTACAAAAGTCAAATTCAGATTTCAAGTTCAATCACTGGCATCAAAGACTTGGTCACCCCTTTTTTCCATGTTATAAATCAAGTATTGAAGTCTTGCAATGTTACAATTCCCAATAATAAGTCATTCTCTTTGTGTAATGCTTGTGAGATTGGTAAAAGCCACAAACTGCCATTTATGTCCATTAAATCAGTGTACTCTACTCCTCTTGAGTTTATTGTTACTGAGTTGTGGGGTCTGGCCCCTTGTTACTCTTCAGGCTATCAATACTACATCTCCTTTATGGATGCATTTTCAATTCATACTTGGATTAATTTTCTTAAGCAGAAGTTTGATGCATTGCCTTCTTGTCTTTCAAAACACATATTGACAGTCATTCTCTTTGTGTAATGCTTGTGAGCTTGGTAAAAGCCACAAACTGCCATTTATGTCCACTAAATCAGTGTACTCTACTCCTCTTGAGTTCATTGTTACTGACTGGTGGGGTCTAGCCCCTTGTTACTCTTCAGGCTATCAATACTATATGTCCTTTGTGGATGCATTTTCAATTTATACTTCAATTTAATTTTCCTAAAAAAAAGTTTGATGCATTACAAGCTTTCTTGTCTTTCAAAACACATGTTGAACTACAGTTAGGAGCTAAGCTTAAACAACTTCAGATGAATGATGGAGGCAAATTTAGAAGCTTTGATTCATATTTGAAGAATTTTGGCACTACCCATCGCCTCTCTTATCCAAACGCATTTGAACAAATGGACTGGTGGAACGACGTCATAAACAAATTGTGGAGACTAGTCTGGTATTACTTGCACAAGTATCTCTGCCCCTTCCTTATTGGACTAATGCTTTTTATTCTGCAGTTTACCTTATGAATTTGTTTCCTACAAAGGCATTGAGTGGGATGCCCTTTGGAGAGAGATTTTTTGGAGTTTTCGGGCATTTATTGTAACACCCTTAACCCGTCTCGATTGTTGGGTTTGAGGTATAAAAAGATACAGTACAAACCGAAACAATTGCAGACCTTTGACGGTAAATTTGAATAAAAAATCATTATTTATCATAATATAAGTCATTTAGAACAATTTTAAACTTTTCCTGAGATTAATATGAGCTTTCGTGAGCTCTAGAGTTGTCCTAGGATCGAACAATGACCAAATTACAAAGTTTAAAAAATATAGAATGTCACATCACGATCCTGGACCACTTAATGTCAGGATGTCACAATATGTTGGTTGGCATTGCGACAACGGAAGATCGATATCGGGACAAAAAACTTATTTTTGACAAAATTTGGCCATTTGGTACTTGTTTCAAACCAACCAACTAGATAGGCTAAACAATGCTTTTGGCCTCATTTAAAACTGTTCAAAACATACGAATTCCATGTCAAAACATAACATATAATCATCTAATGAATCCACAAAACTAATATGCCGCATTTGACACCAAATCACAACAATGTAATATAAATCAATACAAACCATTCCACCTATTTATAACATCCCATAACAATTATCCTCCATACCACAAGTTGGTTCATATACCCTAAGTTATTTTATAAGTTATTTTTCATTGATCTGTAAATTATTTTGTATTTGAATAAACTATTTTCTATGAAAATAGAGAAAATAATTTTCATAAACATCGGAAGGAATTCTGAGGTCCAACATGGTTTGCGTCAATTCATTTATGGGTCAATTACTAGGCCACCGCGACTTATTGTTGGTGATGATGGTGTTTCTTTTGAAAATCCAACGTATGTCGAGTACGAACAGAAAGATTCGACTTTATTGACATGGCTCCTTTCCAGAGTAAGTCTTCCGTTACTTAATCAATTGATTAGCAATTTCTCTTCTAAATATAAACTTTATGAGACTTTGACAAGAATAATTGGCACACAATCCACAACCAAAGCCATAAGGTACATATTCTCCATCATTTCAAGAAAAAATAAACTTTCTATGTCGGTGTACTTGGTCGAAATTTAACATTTGTGTGATTGTTTGGTGGGTTGTGGTCAAAATGTGTTTTTCGAAGAGCATCAGTCAACGATTTTTAATAGCCTTTCCCCAGATTTTGACCATGTTGTGTTAATAATCACAATGAGTCGTGTACTATTTGATCTACAAGGAATCACAATAGCGTTGTTGGATGTTGAAGCACGTCAAGAAGCCCACTTGTCTCAGGTCACATTCTCGACAAATCTTGCTATGATGAGTAAATCATCTTCCTCCTCATTTGTCCCTGCATATACAGCACAACCACCACCTCAATTGTTTCGGTCTAATCGAGCAACTGATTTTTTTCAAAGACGATGGCATGGTCAATTTGGTGGTGAAATACAGTTGCAATGTTGGATTTTTGGCAAGATCGGTTGCGTTACTCGTTGGTGTTTCTACAGGTATGATTCGGCCTATGATGATGACGACAATGAAAACCCTAGTTCTGGATATGTGGACATGGGCTCGTCTTCTATTAGGCCATCTACTCACTTGAATTACAAGACTGCTTCAGCCTACATGTGCTACACTGATCATGGACCGTTTGAGTGTTATTAGTATGAGCCTCATCCTCATTATATTGATTAATCCTTTTCTAGTCCATCCAAGAGTTCCTTAGCTTCTACAAGTGCTTTAAACATAATGCAAGCCGATGTTACATCAGTGACAACCACTCTGCCTATTGTTTTTGACCAGCTGTGGTACCCTAATAGTAGGGCTACGGCACACATGAATAATGACCCTACCGATTTCACTAAGTGCAGCTCGTACAATGGGTCAAGTAAGGTGGTTATAGGTAATGGCCATACTATAACTATCTCTTATGTTGGCGAATTTGTTTTATCTTTTGGTTCTAACACTTTGCTTCTTAAAGATTTGTTGTATATTCATGATATTCAAAAAAATCTATTATCTATTTCAAAGTTTACAAATGATAATAGAGTGTTTTTTGAATTCTATCTAAATTGTTCCTAAGTAAAATACCTGGAAACACTTCGAATATTACTTCAAGGCATTGAGTCAAACGGGCTATATCAGTTCCTACCTGCCACCACTGAGCTTGCATCAACTGCTACAAATACAGCTGCGGATGAGTCATTACAAAAGTCAAATTCAGATTTCAAGTTCAATCATTGGCATCAAAGACTTGGTCACCCCTCTTTTCCATGTTGTAAATCAAATATTGAAGTCTTGCAATGTTACAATTCCCAAGAATAAGTCATTCTCTTTGTGTAATGCTTGTGAGCTTGGTAAACGCCACAAACTGCCATTTATGTCCATTAAATTAGTGTACTCTGCTCCTCTTGAGTTTATTGTGACTGAGTTTTGGGGTCTGGCCCCTTGTTACTCTTCAGGCTATCAATACTATATCTCCTTTATTGATGCATTTTCAATTCATACTTGGATTAATTTTCTTAAGCAAAAGTTTGATGCATTGCAAGCCTTCTTGTCTTTCAAAACACATGTTGACAGTCATTCTCTTTATGTAATGTTTGTGAGCTTGGTAAAAGCCACAAACTGCCATTTATGTCCATTAAATCAGTGTACTCTACTCCTCTCGAGTTAATTGTTACTGACTTGTGGGGTCTAGCCTCTTGTTACTCTTCAGGCTATTAATACTATATCTCCTTTGTGGATACATTTTAAATTCATGCTTGGATTTAATTTTCTTATGAAAAAGTTTGATGCATTACAAGCCTTCTTGTCTTTCAAAACACATGTTGAGCTGCAGTTGGGAGCTAAGCTTAAACAACTTCAGACGAATGATGGAGGCAAATTTAGAAGCTTTAATCCATATCTGAAGAATTTTGGCACTACACATCGTCTCTCTTGTCCAAATGCGTTTGAACAAATGGACTGGTGGAACGACGTCATAAACAGATTGTAGAGACTAGTCTGGTATTACTTGCACAAGTATCTCTACCCCTTCCTTATTGGACTGATGCTTTTTATTCTGTAATTTACCTCATGAATTTGCTTCCTACAAAGGCATTGAGTGGGATGCCCTTTGTAGAGAGATTTTTTGGTCAACAACTTAAGTATCAGTTGCTTAGAGTTTTCGGGTGTTTATTGTAACACCCTTAACTCGTCTCAGTTGTTGGGTTTGAGGTATAAAAAGCTACAGTACAAACCGAAACAATTACAGACCTTTAATGGTAAATTCGAATAAAAAATCACTATTTATTATAATATAAGTCATTTAGAACAATTTTAAACTTTTCCTGAGATTAATATGAGCTTTCGTGAGCTCTAGAGTTGTCCCAGGATCGAACAAAGACCAAATTACAAAGTTTAAAAAATACAGAATGTCACATTACGATGCTAAACCACTTAACGTCAGGATGTCACAATCTGTTGGTTGACATTGCGACAAGGGAAGATCGATATCAGGACGAGAAACCTATTTTTGACAAAATTTGGCCATTTGGTACTTGTTTCAAACCAACCAACCAGATAGGCTAAACAATGCTTTTGGCCTCATATAAAACTGTTCAAAACATACGAATTCCATGTCAAAACATAACATATAATCATCTAATGAATCCACAAAACTAATATGCCGCATTTGGCACCAAATCACAACAGTGTAATATAAATCAATACAAACCATTCCACCTATTTGTAACATCCCATAACACTTATCCAAATCACAACAGTGTAATATAAATCAATCGTAATTTAATAGCACAATAAATCACTACAATCACACTCACAATTCATGCAGAATAATACAATAAAGAGCACAAGAATTTAACGAGGTACAACAAATTTTGCCTACGTCCTCGGGCACTACCAAATATATTTCACTCTAAAATACAAGTGAGAATTTACAAAGAGAGAGAGAAAAAACAATGCCTTAAGTAGAGAATGACAAATTTGGGATGATGAAGAAGAGAAATGGTTAGGCATATTTATAGTTGAGGTTCAGGGATCAAAATTGCAATTATTTTATGCCAAATCTCAATCCCACTTTTGGTGCCTTAAATCCCAGATTTTGATTCTTATATCTTTCTGATACTCATATCTTTAACTTTCTATAAATATGGATGATTTCCAATATATTTTGTATTTGAATAAACTATTTTCTATGAAAATAGAGAAAATAAACATGGTTTGCGTCAAATATCATTGTGTTCCTTCTCCTCTAGAGAATACCAAATGACACCCAAAACATTGTCCGAATTAGAGTATTCAATAGCGAAATAAGCGAAAAAATCATTAATGCGCTGCGGTAATACAATTGGATGTGATGCATGTATCAAATCAATGTCACATTCAAGAAACTCATCCATAGTTGAATTTCTTTTACAAAGAATAAATACTTAAAATATTTTCAATTTATTTAAATTTCGTTGTGGTTATTAAATTATTAAATATTAATCATATAAGATATTATAAAAGAAAATAGGTAGATGGTCTTCCTTTTATCTTTCGAAAGTCAATTTCGCTTAACAATGTTAAATTTGGTCTTTTCTTTTTCTTTTCTTAAATTCCAATATGAAACAACACAGCACAAGATTATCTTAAAATTTTAAATTTTCTGAACCCTTCATTTATTTATTTATTTATTTTCTCTATGCAAAACACTTTTCATATTGTAAAGTTAGAATGAAAATGATGTGTACTAGTGAGCCATCTTTATTGCTCACTTTTATTTTATATACAATATTTAATAAGCATTCCCACATGTAACATGTGAAAAATATAATAGTAGTTCATCACCACAAAAGAGATCCGTACTTAAAACATCTAGCAACATATGGCTATTATTTGCGGTTTAATTGAAAAATAGGTGGAGAACTATTAAAGATGAATTGATTTTCTAAAAGAAATGATGTGAGTTATTGCATGAGTCATTCTATAGTGACAGATAAAATTATTTATGTATTTAGAGATTATTAATATTGAAATTTGATCAGATTTCGTGATAGTAACGATAATATAATGTCATAAAATACAATATTTTAAGACAATTGAATAATCAATATTGATTTTGAATTTTCGGCACTCATATATGTCTAGTAAGAGGCATGGTGTTATACGAGAGTCGTCAAAGTTGGTATCAATATGAAAGTATATCACTTTAGTTAGGTTCGCTGGCTTAACTGGAAAACACGTATTATGGTATGTGATGTAAGTATATTAGTTATAAAACAATTGTGGTTAGGACGCGCGTTTAAGCGAGCGACAAAGTGTGGTGCAGTTGGCTTCCAAAAGCTGGTATCAATATGAAAGTACCGGAAATGGTTAGGACTTAGGGGCAGCATCGTGCATAATTAAATTAGTAAATAAAGACCGGAAGTACCAAGTCCTTTTTTAATTAATAAAATCTAGAAAGGTTGGGCTTCCTCGGCTTCTTTTAATAAATTATTTTTTAATTTAGTAGTTTAATTATAGGTGGAATGACTTATTTGACTCTCCAATTTTATAAAATAAATTCATCTTAGTCCTTCATTTAATTGTTATATTTTTTATTTCTTAAAATTTGAATTTCTTTTATCAAATTATCTCAAAATGGACAAAAGGTTAATTTTGCTGATATGATATAGATGTGAATTGCCATGTGAATGTAAAATAATTAAAATTATTTAAAATTTAAAAAGTAATTAAATGTGACATGTATGAGACGTCAGCAAAGTTAACATTTGTTAACTTTTCCATCCACTTGAGGTGATTTGACAAAAAAATACAAATTCAAGAGCTAAAAGAAACGAAAAATTAATAAAAGGTTAAAATAATTTTTTTATAAAATTAAAGGACCAAAAATCATTAAGAAAACAAAGTACAAAAGAATGAAAATAAAAGAATAGATGATGTAGGAATGAGATAAGGGCTGACATGTAAAAGAAAATTGTGGCATAATATTATTTTCTTTTTGATATTTTGCGGAGAAATTTGACATGGTAGAAAGCATCAACTTAATAATTTCACTTTATTTTGCTTTAAAGTTGAGCAAATTACTTAGTGAGGATGAGATGAAATTTTAAGTCATTCAAAATCTATGTTTTAAATTACTGTTTTATTATTAATCTTATCTCAATTATGTGAGCTCAGAGTTGGTTGTGCATTAATAAAAGACACATTTAAGAAATTAATTCCACAACGGTCCTATTTAAGCAATAAAAGAAATACATATTATTATAATTGCAATTATATCTTCTATTATTTTTACATGAAAAACGCAACTTTTAAACAAATCAAATGTCTAAAAACATCAGCATGTCTTAGCCACAATAATATTTTGGTTTTCTTTAAAAAGAAGAAGAAAATCGTGTTGCTACATCATCAGGATGTCTAAAAACCACAAGCTTGGAGATGTTGTTATGTAGGACACAAGCATTTACTGTACAGGGAGAACTAAGAAACACCAGAAGATTGGAATTTGCAGTGCTAATTTATGACTTTCTTAGGCCAGGAAAAAGAAAACAGCGTCCTATGCATTTATAACCAGAGAATTAAAAACAAATAAATATATATTAACCAAGGAATCCTTAGATACTGAACTCAGAAAGCAACGTTTATGAATTATGATGGGAGGTTCATATGGGCATATATTAAGGTCATCTTCAAATCGTCCAACACAAGGATATCAATAAACACCTGAAAATCGCCAAGAAATTATAGTCCAATGAAAAGGGATGAGAAGGATCTGCTTGTATTTTTCTGCCAGCCTATTTTTTAGGCTGTTCACCGTAATTTTTTTTTTTTGGTAAAGATGGATCACTGTAAAAATATATATTTAAAAAAAAACTCAAAAATAAATACCGAGATGGGTTTACAAAAATAAATATCGAAATGGGTTATTTGCTAGAAATTTTTACGGTGATCCATTTGGATTTTTTTTATTTGTGCACTACACCAGAACAGGTTTTTAGCAGCGTTTTTTTAGGCCTTTAGCGGCGCTTTTTAACGTCACTAAAGGCATTTGCGGCGCTTAAAGAAGCGCCACAAAAAATGCCGCTACCGACAACGTTGCTAACTTTTGCGGCGCTTACAGAAAAAAAGCCGCTAAAGAACATGTTCTTTAGCGGCGCTTAGGAAAAAACGCCGCTAAAGATCATATTCTTTAGCGGCGCTTAGGAAGAAAACGCCGCTAAATATCATGTTCTTTAGCGGCGCTTGGGAAAAAACGCCGCTAAAGATCATGTTCTTTAGCGGCGCTTGGGAAGAAAACGCCGCTAAAAGTAGTGTTCTTTAGCGGCGCTTATTTCACAAACGCCACTATTTGATATGACTTTTAGCGGCACTTTTTTAAAAAACGCCACTAATTTTGGGATTTTTTTAAAATAAAATTTTCTGTTTTTTTCAGCCCTCCTGCAACAACAAATCAAAAGCAACCAGATCTAAAGCAACCAAAAATAATAAATTTATATAATATTTCAAATTAAATGACTAAAATAATATTAATTGATATAAATAAAAGTGAATTCATACTTTTCTTTACAAAAACGTTAAAAGTTAAAATGATAAAAATATTTATGCAATTTTATGTAAGTTATGTAAGTTATTTAATTTATGTAAGTTATGCAAGCTTATATACAAGTTATGTATTATAACATAAAGTATTATGTAATTTATTATGCTATTATATATAAGTTATGTAAATTATTATGTAAGTTATGCAAGCTTAAATATAAGTTATGCAAGCTTATATAACAGTTATGTATTATAACATAAAGTATTATGTAATTTATGTTGTTATTATATATAAGTTCTGTAAATTATTATGTAAGTTATGCAAGCTTAAATATAAGTTATGTATTATATAAGTTTTGTAAGATATATAAGTGGTGTATTATGTAACTTATGTAGAAAACTTATAAACTTAATACACATATATTTTATTTCTCCCAAATTTAGAACACTTATTTAGAAAACAAGTAAATTTAATACTAATAAATTTTAATACAAATAAATTTAATTAACTTATTTAGAAAACTTATAAATTTAGAAAACTTATATAGATATTAAAACAATTAAGTACAATTATTTTGAAAACTTACAAATTTTATAGTAACAAGTTTTAAATATAGGTTATATACCCATGCCATATACAAATTATCATTTACAAGTCTTTTTAATTTATAAATGTTACTATTACAAAAATGAAATATAGGTTAAAATGCCCATATTAATATATGTAATATATAAAAGAATATAAATTTAAATATTTACGATATAGTATTGCAAACCGAAATATATTGCGTTTTTGGCACGATTGATTGCTAGGAAACCATCTTTTGTGTTCAATTTCTAAGCATTGCAAACTCTTACCAATTAAGTAAAATATTTCATTTCAAATAAATAAAACCTAACACATGCTCATGATCTTGTGATTTAAGCAAACTGTAAACGGACTGATTATGAATTAGATTACAAACCATAAATCGAAAGTTTAGAAACCGAATTCATAGTTTACAAACCACAAAATGAAAGTGGAACCAACATTATATTTCAACAGACAGTATTAAATTAAAAAATAGTGATAACTTGTAACTGAGAAAACATATGAAAATAGACAAACTCCAGTTAAGTAGTAAAATCTTACAAGAAATCAAAGACAGTAGGAAACAAACAAAGAGTATATATATGACCTTAAAAATCATACTAAAAAACAACATGGCTTAATAAAATTCAACTTAAAAATGTAAACTCTTTACGGAAATGTAATCGGTTTGCACCACATTTAATGAGCAGTTTATAAACTAATAAATTAAACCCTAAACTAGACATCAAAGTTCCATACTTTGAAAACAGTACCAAATGAGTTCAACACATAAACAGTCACAAAGCATGTGTCCTGTACCTTCAGAACGATGACGAAAACTGAAATGAAAGCAATGAAATGGATTGACCAAAAACTGGAGAAGAAAAACAAAAGTTAAAATCAGTTCCTCACAAATTAAACCATTCACAAAAACAGTAATGAACAATAGAAGCAGTAATTTACCTTCACGAGGATGAACAAAACAGTCGAACACACCGAAAACCCTAAACACAGACAATAATTTTTTTTTAATTCCAGTATCACCAACCAATAAGAAAGCAAAATCAAAATTATGTTTATTACACATATTACCAAATTATCACAGAAGACCAACTTGCTTCTTATCATTTCAGCTAGCAAAATTAACCTCAAACACTTTCCTTGATTGTCATTTAACAACCAAACCTATATAGCCAATTCACATTCAATACATACTCATCATATCAACTCATGCCAATCCACTTTATAAAATCATACAGTTAACCAATCAGTTATCCGCATATTCTGTCATCCTAGATAACTTCAATACATAACATAAACCATATCACTTACACAATAATATGAGTCTAATACTTTAGCCGAATATACTTATACACATTATTCACCATTTCTAAACCATTTCAGCAATGCGAGCATACCAGTTCAAATTGACTGAAAATAACCATGTCAAATAGTACCAAATGAGTTCAACAAATAAACAGAAACAAAGCATGTGTTCTGTACCTTAAGAACGATGAAGAAAACTGAAATGAAAGCAATGAAATGGATTGACCAAAAACTGGAGAAAAAAAAAGAAAGTTAAACACAGTTCCTAACACCCTAAAGCATTCACAAAAACAGTAATGAACAATAGAAGCAGTAACTTACCTTCACGAGGATGAACAAAACGGTCAGACACCAAAAACCCTAAACACAGAGAACACACCGAAAACCCTGAACCAATAAGAAAGCAAAATCAAAATTAAAAATACGACAAAACCCAATCTATAAATACGAAGAATCGGACATTCGAACCTTAAGATGTTCGTCGACGTTCTCCCTCTTCTTTGCCGCAAATAATGTTAAATGTTTTCAATAAATAGAATGTCGTATGAAGCCTTTTTAATGGTTTTTTTTTGCAATAAAGCGAAACACCCAAACAGAAAGATGAAAGAGATGAAGAAGATGAAGAAAACGGGGAGGAAATCGAGAGATCACAATGAACTTAGGATTAGGGATTTGAGATGGGAATTGAAATCAAAAGGGATATACCCCAAAACCGATATCCCTCAAAACGATGCAGTTTAATCTTAATATATTAGTGGCGCTTAAAAGAAAACGCCACAAATCTTACAGCTTTTTGCGGCGCTTTGAGAAAAAACGCCACCAAACCCTATACTCGTCAATGAAACGACGCCGTTTTCTTCAATTTTTAAATTACAATTTCCGGCATTTTGGTTCCAAACGCCACTAAATATTCACATTATTTATAAGTATTTTGATTTTAATAGATTTTAAAATCATAAATGTTATGACATTCTTTTAAATTTAATATATTATTTTGAATTATACATATTTAATAAATTTATAAATATTCAATTTTATAATATTTAATATGTCTTTATTTATAAGTATTTTTATTTTAATAGATTCATATCTTTGTATAAATGTTATGACATTATTTTAAATTGATGCATTATTACGAAATTATTAATTTTATTTCAATTAAAATAGTTTAAAATATGACACAAATTTAACATATTATTTATTATTCTACAAATCTTAATAATTTTTTAAAATTTTATGTAAGCATGTATTATTTAAATACTAACAACATTCAAATTTATTAATTATTGACACTATCAACATTGTGTAACGAACCTAAAACCCCAAACCGTATACAATTTCTTATAAATAGTAATCCGTAGTTCCTACAATATATTATTTCTTTTTTGCGGCATTTTTGCTATAAACGCCGCTACTACCACTAGAAACAATCAAAAGCGGCGTCGTTTTATCGAACTTTCCACCAAGAAGAACAGCAGACGATGTCGTATTGTAGAAACCTTTGCGGCGTTTTATCAGAAAACGCCACCAAAGAAATATACTGAAAAGGAAAACGAAGCCGTTTTGATATATTCTTTGCGGCGTTTTACGTCTAAGCGCCGCTATATCCTATCTATTGCGGCGTTTTAGTTTAAAACGCCACTAATTATTCAATTTTTATAATATTTTATATGTATTTATTTATAAGTATTTTTATTTTTAATAGATTTTTAAATACTATCAACATTCAAATTTATTAATTATTCCCACTATTCCAATAATGTCTTACAATTTCAACTTTATGCTCTCTTTTTAGCAAATATGGATAACGCCTCGTATAAAACATTAAAGTGTTTTCAACATATATAACGACATATATATATGTGATATCGTACATGCATATATATATGTTTTTATACCCATGGGTTCTAAACCTAATAATGACATAATAAGAAGTAAAAACATAAGTACCAAAATTTTTTTGACTTTTGCATCATAATAGTAATTAAACCCTAAATCCTAAACCGTAAATACTATAAACACTAAATCCAAAACAAAAAAAACCCATACATCGTGACCCTTAAATCATTAACGCAAACAGTAAACCATAAACATCAAGCCCTAAAACAGTAAATTTCATTATCTCATCATAAGCCATAAACCCTAACATGATATTAACACTGAACTGTAAACTACAAACCTTAAACCCCAACCCCCGAGCCCTAAACCTAAACTCTAAACCTATGTCGTCAAAATTGTAATCCTAAAATAATAAACATTGTGTAACGAATCCTAAAACCCCAAACCGTATACGATTTTTTATAAATATTAATTCGTAAACCCTAATATATTATTTCTTTTTTACGGCGTTTTTGATGTAAACGCCGCTACTACCACTAGAAACAATCAAAAGCGGCGTCGTTTTATCGAACTTTCCACCAAGAAGAACAAGCAGACGACGTCAGATTAGAAACCTTTGCGGCATTTTATCGTAAACGCCACCAAAGAAATATCTTGAAAAGGAAAACAAGCCGTTTCGATATATTCTTTGCGGCGTTTTACGTCTAAGCGCCGCTATATCTTATCTATTGCGGCATTTTAGTTTAAAACGCCACTAATTATTCAGTTTTTATAATATTTTATATGTATTTATTTATAAGTATTTTTATTTTTAATAGATTTTAAATACTATTAACATTCAAATTTATTAATTATTCACACTATTCCAATAATGTCTTACAATTATAAATTTATGCTCTATTTTTAGCAAACAAATGAATGCTCAGTATATAATATTAAACTGTTTCATCATATATATATATAACATATATATATTAAACTCAGATAAACCATAAATCTGAAATGCTAAAACCTTACATCGTAACCCTTAAATCATTAACGCTAAATCGTAAAACATAAACATCAATCCTTAACACAATAAATTTCATTATCTTATAAGCCGTAAACTCTAACCCGATAATAACGCTGAAATGCAAACTCTAAACCTTAAACCTCAATCTCCAAGCCCTTAACCTAAACTCTAAGCCCAGATCACAAAACTGTAATCTTAAAATAATAAATATTGTGCCAGAAACCCTAAAACCCTAACAGTATACGATAAAACTTAAATATTAATCCCTAAAACCTAAAATTTTATTTCATTTTTTGTGGCGTTTTGACCAAAAACGCTGCTAACCAATAGAGACAATCAAAAGCGGCGTCGTTTTAATGAACATTCCACCAAAGAAGAAAAGCAGACGATGTCGTATTGCCGAAATATTTGCGGCGTTTACTTAAAAGCGCCACTAAATCAACATCCTAAAATAAAACGAAGCCGTTTTACTGAGTCTAGTTCCGGTGTTTCTTAATATGCGCTGTTAAATCCGAACCGTTTCTGGCGTTTTTTAACATTTCGACACTAAAGCATAAAAAGGAAACAACAAAACTGTACCGTTTTGCCCTAAATTTTTCCTCAAATTAGATTTCTTTACCGGCGTTTCTCCAATAACGCCATTATATCCCAATATTTGCGGCGTTTTTTACAATGCGCCACTAAGGAAATAAAATGAAGCAATAAAACGGTAGCGTTTTGTCCAAATTTTTTCCTCAAATTAGATATCTTTACCGGCGTTTCCCTGAAAACGCCGCTACTGCATTCTTCGCCATCGTTTTTTAAAATGTGCCACTAAAGAAATAAAATGAAACAACAAAACGGTACTGTTTTGCTCAGATATTTTCCTCAAATTCATTATCGTTACCAGTGTTTCTCAGAAAACGCCGCTATATTCCAATTTTTTGCGGCGTTTTTGGGGAAGCGCCACTAAAGTCATAAAGTAACAGAAAAACGGAGCCGTTTTGCAAAGAAGTTTTGTGGCGTTTATTTAAAATCGCCGCTATTGCAGGTCAATTACGGTGTTTCTATTTCTTGCGCCCCTAATAATCATTTATTGTGGCCTTTGTCTCTGTGCGCCGCTAAAGCTCTATTTTTTGCGGCGTTTTTTGTTTAAACGTCGCTAAAACCGCCGCAAAAGACCTGTTTTGGTGTAGTGGTGGTAAAAGAACTACATTTTACAAATATTGAAGATATGTTATGTAATAATTTTTTCTTATTGGGAGAAAAATAAAAAAATAAATGAAATTGTTTTGAAAAAATATATTTAAAAATATTAGTAATTCTTCAAAAAAAATATTAGTAATTCTTTAAATTACGTTGTTATTGATTTGCTTGAGTAAAAATTTAGCAATTCTTCAAAAAAATATTAGTAATTCTTTAAATTACGTTGTTATTGGTTTATTTATATGTGTAAAAATATTAGTAATTCTTCAAAAAATAACAAAACGGTACAAAATTCACCCTCCACCATTTAGACTGTATTTTTGCACCAGAAAATACTAGCGCCCCCATGTCTTTCCCTCCACCCTTAAAAAAAAAAATTTATACCGGTGCCGCCCATCTCTCCCCCTCCAGCCTTAATTTTTTTAAAAAAAAACACACACATCATTTTGTAATGATGTTTCAATTATTGTGTTAGAAAAAACATGGGTGTCACCCATCTCTCTCCCTCCACCCCTTAGAACTGTTTCAAACATCCCATTTTAGTAAATAATGGTATTGGCATATCATTTTAGTATTTAATTTTTTTAATTAGTATTATACAGGTAAAAAAGCCAAGAAAATACTTATGATATTTATGAATTGCAAATTACTATTTAATATATTTTTCATTTGTTTTATGAAATATATATTTAGTATTGTTGAGTGTTTGAGCATGTATCCCTTTCAAAAGGGTTATATTCTCTATTTATATGATATGGTTATTGTCCATGGATGGGACGTCGTAGGTAGGTCCTCATGCATGCCAACAAGTATCCTATTCTAGAGTTAACATGTAACGCCCCAAAATTTCTAATTTCTTTATTGTGAAAATATGACACAAATATCTGTCAGCTTTAGTGGTTATATGTTTTGGGAGTGTTTGGGAGGTCCCAAGTTCAAGCCTTCGCTTGGGCAAATTTTGGTATTTTGAATGAATTAGGCCTTACTTTTGTTCAGTAGGTTTTTATTTGATTGTTGGGTAAATTACATCAGAATGGGCCTACTGGTCTGGTGGTTAAATGGTGTGTTATTATGGTGGAAGTCTTGTGTATTATTTTTGCTCAGATTTCGGGATAGAGTTGTATAATAGGGGGATTCTGAGTAGTGGATGTGTAGTAGAAATTAGGGGAGAAGATTAAGGGATTTTGGGGGTTATCGGGATTTTATTTTATTTTTTTCCATAACTGAATTTTTGACTCTCTTTCCCAAAAAAAAATTCTACCGTCTATTCTTCTCCCTCTCCTTCTGCCGAAATTCTCTAAGTTTTTCCATCTTTCTCTTCTTTTTCATCTTCTTGATTTTTCCCTAATCCATTTATTTTCCTTTATTTTCGCACGCAGTTAGTGCTCGCTTAGTTTCGGTAAGTGTTTCTCTTCGTTTCTGTCATGAATCTCTTAGCGACTGAAGTGGTAATGTTTTTTCTCTATGATTTGGGCATAGGGGGAGGCTCGGACTGGTGAATTCAGTGTTCTCATCTTAACAATAGTTAAACAGAGGGTTATCGTTGGTGGTAAGTTGTGTTTCTGTTTGTTCTTGGTTGTCAATTCGCTTGTAAATCCGTTAAATTGATGTTGAATATCTTGATTATAGGCTTTGGAGTGCTCGGGTACTATTTTAGTGTCAAACAAAACCAGGTCTGTACCCGAAACGCAAAAAAAAAAAGATTTGACAAAAAGTCGAAATTGCTTGTTGTTTGGACAACTGCAGTAGACTAACTTTGAAAAATCGCCATAAATAGTGGAAATTTAATTAGAGGATGAAAAAAATATGGAAATGAAGCTTATTGAGCCTAGTTTCTCATAGATGAAATGGTGTAAGTAATGAAATTATAAATCGTAAGATATAATAAACTTTGTGAGACAAGGTCAGAATGAACTCGGGTTCCCCTATTCTGAATTTGGAAAATCTTCAGAAATTGGAGAAAAATAATTAGGGGTTAAAATTTACATGTTTAAATTATTAATGAGTCTATTTTTAATAGAAACAAATGAAAACTTCATTCAAATTTTGTACTAAGAGATAATTAATTTTTAGCAAAGAAGGGTCGAAGCTATCAGACAACAGAACAGGGGTAAGTTTGAAGATTTTATTGTACTTATTGGATGAGCCAAAAATTCTAAAAATTTTATGGTAGAAAGGTATTTGATTCTAGTTTCAAATACATCAAGTGGATTTTAATTCAAAATTTTTTAGCTTAAGATATAAATAATTTAGTAATAGTGGCTCAAGTAGACAACTTTGAAGGAACACATAAGTAAATAGTGAAAACATATATGAATATTTAGCTAGCACGGATTACATTAAAAATGGATCACGCGGCCAAGGCCAATTTGGGCTGAGCGGGACACATGCACAGGTCACTCAAGTTGATTGTAGACCGACGGTAAGCTTTACTTAGACCCCTATATGTGTGATCTGTCTGTCTGATTTCTATACCGAGCATGACTTATGATATCTGAATATATGTACTACCACTAATTGCATAATGGCATGACATATTTTATATGTTGCATTGCATCGGGGTGGGTTGATGATATTTGGAGGAAGTGTCTGAAAGGCTATTAAGCCTGTTATCTGGTAGCTCAGCTGCAACCTTCTAATTATGTGCCATAATTCGGTACAGCATGGTGTGTAAGGATGGGTGGGTTGATTTAATCCCCACATGGTGTGCAAGGTTGGATAGAGATGGTGTGTAGAGGCTGGTGGGTAGGATTCGATTTATCAGAATCGCATTTCATGATCGACATGGGCCAAGGCCCTAATGTATTTCTGAGACTGTATTTGAAAGGGCTAAGGCCCAAACTGATTCTGTGATGGGCACAGGCCCCAGATTGTATCTAGCTGAATTCTGTTGATTATCTGTATGCATGTTTTTTGTGGGGCTTACACACTAAGTTTGCAAAAACTCACCCTTTCTTTGTTTAATTTGTACAGCTAATCCCCAGACTTGACGAGTCAGTGCAGCGGAGGACTCGACGGTGGCCACACGTAAATTTTAGACTATTTTCCTTTAATGCCTAGAATTTATTCCTTATTTAGAGTTTTTTATGTATCTTCTGGACTATGGACTGGTTGGCTTTAAATTTGAGACTTTATACTTTTTTAAGGATTTTTTTAAACTGCAACTCCACAAAACATAATTTTTTTTCTAAAAACTAAGGTTTTTCATAAATAGAAACGATTTCCCCTAAATTAATTGGTTACAAAAGCTTCCGCTAAGAGACAAGTTTTAAAGCAAATCAAATAGTTTTTTTTGAATTAAATGAAAGCTAACTTACTATAACGGTTTTTAAACTCGACAATCTTGTCTTCAAATCCCTTTCCATGTGACATCGCCAGATTCGGCGATAACGTCTAGGTCGGGTTTGGGGTGTTACATTTAGTGGTATCAGAATTAGGTTGCAAAACTCGGTTGTGGATTTGGGTTTTAAAAATTGGTTTTAAAGAAATGGTTTGAAATATTTTGATTGAGTATGTGGTACACCGAGTCTTCAGCGTTAATTCTGTAAATGTTCTAAAAACTCTGATAAGTTTTTGAAAATATGATTAGCATATTCTGAAACTACTATAGGTAGATAGTGTATACTGAAAACAGTAGCGAAACTAAAAAATGTAGTAAGACTGTGATTCGTGATAACAAACTCTAAACGTCTGATATTATTTTGTATAAAATATCTACTAATAGATATCGAAACTGTAATTGATTCATAAAACTATTAACATAGATAAGCTACAAATTCTACGATGAGCACACGAGGTATCCGCAGACGGGGTACTAGAGGCTGAGGTAGAGGCCGTAGAGGGGTTCGAGCTGAGTCCTCGTCGTTAGACAACATGCTAAATCTGGATACGAGCGAGACGCCGGTTTCACCTGCAACAGAGACTGGGTCTGATGATCGCATGGTCGGGGACGACACCTTGTCCCAGGCTATGCTGAGGATATTAGAGAGAGTCGTTGGGCCCAACACTGGATCTGGGGGTCGAGGGTCGATTCTGAAATGACTTCATCCAATGAAATTTGAGCTATTAAGGGTGTCACCGAATCGCCCTAGAGTGGCGAAATCTTGGATGTAGGCCACGAAAAGAATCATGGACGATTTGGACTTTACCCTTGAACAGAAATTGAAAGGGGTTGTTTCCTTGCTTTGTGATAAAGTATACCAATGATGGTTGACCGTTAGGGAGGGCACTCAGCCCGAACAATTGACATGAGATTTCTATAAGTCTGCTTTCCAAAGTAAATATGTGGGGCAAGTTACATCGATGCTAGAAGATGTGAGTTTCTGAATCTTACGCAAGGGGATCGTTCAGCGGTTGAGTATGAGGTTGAGTTTTTGAGATTCAGCCGCTATGCGTAAGGCATGGTGGTGACTGAATATGAGCATTGTGTCTACTTCGAAGATGGACTCAGGGACAGTTTGAGAGTTCTGATAGCTCCGTAGATGGAGTGTGACTTTTTAGCACTAGTAGAGAAGGTGAAGATCGCCGAAGAGGTGAAGGACGCTGAGTGCCAAAACCGAGATAAGGAGAGAGGCAAGAATAAGAGAGATTTGGAGCCCTCGAGTTCTGTGATGAGGCTTAAGAAAAAGGTCACATCTGCTGGGCCAATTAGAGTTGGGGCCCCTCTTGCACCTACTGAGATCACGCTTTGTGGGCATTATGGAATACGCCATTCAGACGAATGTTGAAGGACATCTGGGGCTTCTTTAATATGTAGGTCTACTGAGCACCATGTTCGAGAGTGTCCGTTGGGGGTCGATCAGGTGGAAGCTGCGGGTTTTAGTACTGGACAGCCACCGGTGGTAGTTCAGTAGCCGCCTAGGGGCTGTGGTCAGGCTAGGGGTGGTAATGGTATGGGTCATGGGCAGAGAGTACCGGGTAGAGGTGTTGGACAGGATGAGGCGAGACAATCTGCCCTAGTTTATGTTGCTCATCGCCGAGATAATAGAGATGCTCCGGACGTCATCACGGGTACATTTCTTATTTTTGATGTGCCTTACACTGTATTGATAATATAGGATTTTTGAAAACCTAGGGATTTCAGGTGAGAGTGCTTCTAGTGAGGTGACTGTGCTGAGCCCGCTAGGGCAATTTGTTAGAGTTAGTAAACTGTACAGGGATGTTTATTTAGAAGTTGAATGGACAATATTTCTAGCTGATTTGATAGAGCTTCCGTTTGGGGTGTTCGATATGATATTAGAGATGGACTGGTTGGCCAAGCGTCGTGTCAGTTTAGACTGTGCGACTAAGAGGGTCGTACTGAGAACTGAATGGGGTAATAAAGTAGTTTTGATTGGGGAACGTCAAAATTACTTGGCTAACGTGATCTCTACACTGGTAGCTGAGAAACTGGTTCGCAAGGGATGTGAGGCGTATTTGGCCTATGTAAGTGTTTCCTCTTCTGGGAACTCTACTGTTAAGGACATCAAAACCGTGAGGGATTTTCTCGACGTCTGTCCTAAGGAGCTACCAAGTTTACCTTTGAATCGGGAAGTTGAGTTTGGGATTGAGCTTTTACCTGGTACAATTTTGATGTCTATCGCTCCCTATCAAATGACACCAAAGGAGCTTACGGAGCTCAAGGCTCAAAATCAGAAGTTATTGGATCGTGGGTTCATCTACCATAGCGTGTCCTCGTAGGGAGCACCAGTACTTTTTGTTAAGAAAAAATATGGATCTATGAGGATATGTATTGACTACCGACAACTAAATAAGTTGACTATTAAGAACAAGTATCCAATTCCAATAATTGATGATTTGTTTGACCAGTTTCGAGGGTCATCTGTGTTCTTCAAAATTGACTTGCATCCTGGGTATCATCAGTTGAGGGTTAAAGAGGCTAATGTGAATAAAACGGCATTTAGGACTCGTTATGGTCACTACGAGTTCCTAGTGATGCCATTTGGACTGACTAATGCACCGACAGCTTTCATGGATTTGATGAATTGAGTGTTTTAGCCCTACTTGGATTGGTATGTAGTGGTGTTCATTGATGACATATTGGTTTATTCAAGGACTGAAGAAGATCATGACGAGCACCTTAGGATTGTTCTTCATATTTTGAGGGAAAAACAGCTCTATGCTAAGTTCAGCAAGTGCGAGTTCTGGTTACGTGAAGTAACATTTCTAGGTCACGCAGTGTCTGCTGAGGGGATTCGAGTCGGTCATAAAAAAATTGATGTTGTATTGGACTGGAAGCAGCCTAAGAATGTGTCTAAGATCCACAGCTTTTTAGGGCTTTCAGGTTATTACCAACGGTTTGTGGAAGGATTTTCACTGATCACAGCACCTTTTACTAAACTGTTACGTAAAGGTGTATCATTTGACTGGACTAATGCACAGCAAGAGAACTTTGAGAAGCTTAAGAATGTACTGGCTCAGGCTCTTGTTTTGGTACAGCCTGAACCTGGAAAGGAGTTCACGATTTATAGTGATGCATCACATATCGGTTTGGGATGTGTGTAGATGCAGGATGGTAAGGTGGTTGTATATGCATCTCGTCAGCCTAAGACACACGAGGTGAACTATCTGACGTACGGTTTGGAGTTGGCCGCCATAGTCTTTGCATTAAAAATCTGAAGGCATTATCTGTACGGTGAGCAGTGTATTATCTACACCGATCATAAAAGCCTCAAGTATCTCCTCACTCAGAAGGAGTTAAATCTTAGTAGCGTAGATGGGTTGAGCTACTTAAGGATTATGATTGTACCATTGAGTATCATCCTGGCAAGACTAATGTGGTGGCTGATGCGTTGAGCCGTAGGGCTATGACCGATCTGAGAGCGATGTTCGCTCGACTTAGCCTATTCGACGATTGAAGTCTGTTGGCAGAACTTCAGGTCAGACCGACATGGATTAAACAGATTCGAGCTAAACAGTTGAGGGATAAGTCTCTTAGGTTGCGTTTTCGTCAGGTTGAGAATGATAAGACTATTGATTTTGGGATAAACAGTGATAGGGTACTTTTGTTTCCGCAGTCAGATTTGTGTACATAATAATGAGGATTTAAGGCAGTCGATTCTGAAAGAGGCACATGGTAGTCCCTATACTATGCATCCCTATGGCAACAAGATGTACCGAGATCTTCAGGAATTGTACTGGTGGCCAGGGTTGAAGCGTGAGGTTGCCGACTTTGTTGCTCGCTATTTGACTTGTCAGTAGGTTAAGGCTTAGCATCAGTTACCTTCGGGTTTGCTGCAGTCGGTTAAGATACTGTTTTTGTAACATCCCTAACCCATATCCGTCATCGAATTAGGGTTAAGAGGCATTACTAATCAAAACAGAACTTAGAACAGACATTCAGTATAGTTCAATAATTTTAACGGTTACATATAAATTACTAGGTCTAATATTAAACATGTAAAATTTTAAACTTCTCTTTAAAATTACAATCCAGTTAAAGCATAAGAATATAAGTAATTTTCGTATGACTATTAATTTCATATACAATATATCAAAGTACGACTTTCCAAAACATTTATCTAGCCTGTACATGCCATAATTAAAATTTAAACAGTTTAATGCCGAGACAGTAGATAGAGTGATGATCTTGTTGACGATCCCCGAGCTTGAAGCTTGATCTTTAAGTATATAAAACAGAAAGACAAAAACAAACAAAGTAAGCTTTTATAGCTTAATAAGTCTATTGCATAATGAAATATATATATAGAAATAATATAACTTTTTAATTTAATTTCTGAGATTGCAATTAACACATAATTAATATTTATACATTTATCGTACTCGCACCATTTTATTTATAGTCAAATATATGTACTGTCAAAATGCGTTTAATTGAATATATATATTTATACCAAACAACATTACAACCAAATGAATATAATCGAGCATATATGTATGTTATACACATATCATATCCAACTGTGTATGTATACTCATAATAAACTTATAACCAAATACAAATCTAATACATGTGACCAAATGCATTCATCTTCATCAAATAATTATAAATAGAGGTGTATACATTTCAAATGCATATGTAGATACTTATCAAATACATATACCGAATATTTATACGTATACATTTATCGACTGCATAAATTGAAAGCATGTATGTATATTTTTACAAATGCATAGACCAAATATGTACATATTCATTAAACACACTTAGCCGAAGGTATATATGCTCATCAATTAAAGATAACCAAAATCATATAACTATATACTTAATCACATTCTTTAAACAGATTCACTGGCACTTAGCCTGCTAGACTTAAAGCCTGATTCAGTACACCGACACTTAGCCTGCTAGACATATAGTCTGAAATGTTTCACCGGCATTAATCCTGCTAGACATAAAGTCTGATATTGTTTCACCTAAGATTAAGCACGCTAGACATAAAGTCTGAAATTATTTCACTAGGCATTAAGTCGCTAGACGTAAAGTCGATATTGTTTCACCGGCATTAAGCCTGATAGGCACTGAGCCTAAAATCTCAATTCACAGAAGTTATATCTCATGTTTGTATATATTATCCACATAAAAATTCAACTCAATAATTTATAAACTATATCTTTAATCCACATAGGTATATAAAGTTCGGACATCAAATTTAGCTCAATAACTTAATTATACATACGAACATATATATATATATATATATATATATATAACTTAATACATTAAAGCCTACTACCTAATATCATGCATTCGAACACCTTATGATATTCCAAACTAATAATTTCATATCTTCAATTCCATTCAAGAATTTTTACATGAATATACATACATAATCGAACCTCCCTTATACATATATAAATTCCATACTTAAACTTATTACAGAACATATATATATGCATATTTGCATAATTGAACCTCATATAAACTTGTATAAATGGCATACCGAATTCAATACTAGGACATATTCATGTATATTTGCATATTATAGATCCAATACAAAGTTTTATACCAACATAAACCTATGTTTATTTCCGAATCTTAAGTACACACACACACACACACACACACATATATATATACTTTTATTAAACCAATACTTTATACTTGTATATACATGTATAAATTCAAAACTTGTACATATAAAAATATAAAACTTTTATACTCCAACTAAATTTGATAACATTTATAATTGTATATCCTTATATACCTTCATACTTTAACTAAATTCAAATGACCATAAAAGTATATAACTATGATTCGAACATGTAACAATAATGCATATAATTCACTCATGCTTTTAATTATTTCAACCAACATATTTTAAATTATAATTCATCAAAATAAATCACATATACATACCTATATACTGATTTTTATGACATTAAATAGCTAATAGACTTACCTCGGACAGTGTAAAATCGAAACCGGACGATTAGTCGACGACTTTAACTTTTCCTCGATCTAACTCCGATTTCTTTGGTTCTTGATCTAAATATATTCAAAATGAGATAAATTAAATATTATTACGTTCAATTTAGTCCAAAAACACATAAATGGGAAAATTACCATTTTACCCCTAATATTTACATTTTTTACAATTTAGTCCCTATTACATAAAACACAAAATACACAAAATCTGCCCATACTATACAAGGGTCGAATGTCCCTAGTGCTCATACAAGTCCACAAATTTCATTTATTTCACATTTTAGTCCCTCAAAATTTTAATTTCACAATTTAGCCCTAATTACTCAATTTCACCAAAAATTCAAAGACAAAACACGTTAATCTTTCACATATCTTTCATAATTCATCATCAACTATAACAAAGCTCAAGCATTCATCAATGGCATATCACAAAATCAACACCAAATTCTAAAATTAAAGCATGGCTCTTGTAGTACACAAAGCAACGATCTCAAAAACGTAAAAATTTTCAAAAAACCGAACAAAAACGAACCTTTAATTAAGCAAGGATATGGCCGAAATTTAGAAAGCCATAGATGAGCTTCTTTTTGCTTAACATTCGGCTTGGAGAAGATGATAAAATCATCTTTTCTTAAGTTATTTTAACTAATATATATTTTAATTACTTAATGACTACTTTAATCTTAGTTTAATTAATTATAAAACATATAACTTAAGGGTAATTTAGACCATTGTAGCCCAATAACTATTAAATGGCCTAATTTCCATTTATAACCCTTATTTTTAAAAGACAACAATAATTGGGTGCTTTTAAATTTAACCCTTAAATTTTTATTTTACGCGATTAAGCCCTTTTTATCAAATTGTGCACTCAAACGATCAAATTTTTATACAAAATTTTTACACATAGTAATTCACATACTGCAAATATCAAAATTAATTTTAAAATATTTTTTTGACTTGGATTTGTGGTCCCGAAACCACTTTGTCTGATTAGGGTCAAGATCGAGTTGTTACAGTTTTGGAAATGGGAGCGAGTAACGATGGACTTCGTTAGTGGGTTGCCTCTAACACCCACTAAGAAGGATTCTGTCTCGGTTATCGTGGATCGATTGACCAAGTCTGCTCACTTCACCCCGGTAAGGACGGACTTTTCTCTTCAAAAATTAGCTAAGCTCTACATATCAAAAATAGCGAGATTGCATGGGGTACCTATCTCGATCATTTCCGATAGGTTTCACGTCTCAGTTCTGGAATAAGATTCATGAGGCTCTGGGTTCAAGATTAGACTTCAGTACTGGAAGACATGTTAAGGAGCTGTGTTATTGATTTCTGAGACAGTTGAGAGGAGTACTTGCCATTAGCGGAGTTTGCCTACAATAATAGCTTCCAGTCTAGTATCCAGATGGCACCTTACGAGGCACTGTACGGTCGTAAGTGTTGCATTGTATTGTGTTGGACTGAGTTGGGTGAGCGACATGTTCAGGGTCTTGAGTTGGTCTCTGAGACAGAGGATAAGATTAGATTGATTCAGGATCATTTGAAAGCGGCTTCTGACAGGCAGAAATCTTATGCAGATTTGAAGAGGTGTGAGATCGAGTATTCTGTGAGGGACTTAGTTTTTCTCAGAGTCTCGCCATGGAAAAATGTTCTAAGGTTCGCTCCCAAGGGCAAGTTGAGCCCTCGGTTTATTGGACCTTACCGTATTCTGAAACTGTGGAACCTATCGCTTATCAGTTGGAATTACCTCCGAAGTTGGATCGCACTCCTGAAGTTTTTCACGTCTCGATGTTGAGGCGCTACCGCTCTGATCCCACGCATGTTGTTTCTGTTGAGGAGATTGAGGTTAGGCCAGATTTAACCTTCAAGGAGGAGCCGGTTCAGATTCTGGGGCATTATGTAAAGGTCTTTTGAAAAAAGTCTATTCCCTTAGTGAAGGTTTTATGGCGTAATCATAGCACTGAGGAGGCCACGTGGGAGCCTGAGGATACGATGTGTCAGCAATATCCTCATCTGTTCTGATCAGGTAAAATTTCGAGGATGAAATTTTCTTTTAGGGGGTAGAGTTGTAACGCCCCAAAATTTCTAATTTCATTTTTGTGAAAATATGACAAATATCTGTCAACTTTAGTAGTTATGTATTTTGGGAGTGTTTCGGATGTCCCAAGTTTAAGCCCTCGCTTGGGCAATTTTTGGTATTTTGAATGAATTAGGCCTTAGTCTTGTTCAGTAGGCTTTTATTTGATTGTTGGGTAAATTACATCAGAATGGGCCTACTGGTATGGTGGTTAAATGGTGTGTTATTATGGTGGAAGTCTTGTGTATTATTTTTGTTTAGATTTCAGGATAGAGTTGTGTAATACAAAGATTTTAAGTGGTGAATGTGTAGTGGGAATTAGGGGAGAAGATTAAGGGATTTTGAGGTTTATCAGGATTTTATTTTATTTTTTTCCATAACCAAATTTTTTACTCTATTTTCCAAAAAAAATTCTGCCGTCTATTATTCTCCCTCTTCTCTTGTCGAAATTCTCTGAGTTTTTCCATACTTCTCTTCTTTTTCTTCTTCTTGATTTTTCCCTAATCCATTTATTTTTCTTTGTTTTCGCACGCAGTTAGTGCTTGCTTAGTTTCAGAGTGTTTCTCTTCGTTTCTGTCATGAATCTCATAGCGACTGAAGTGGTAATATTTTTTCTCTGCGATTTAGGCATAGGGGGAGGCTCGTGCTGGTGAATTCAGTGTTCTCGTCTTAACAATGTGGTAAGTTTGGTTTTTGTTCCTTCTTGTTGTCAATTTGCTTGTAAATCCGTTAAATTGATGTTGAGTATCTTAATTATAGGCTTTGGAGTGCTCGAAGACTGTTTTAGCATCAAACAAAACCAGGTGTGTACCCGAAATGCAAAAAAAAGTGATTCGGCGAAAAGTCGAAATTGCTTGTTGTTTGGACAACAGTAGTAGGCTAACTTTGGAAAATTAGCATAAATAGTGGAAATCGAATTAGAGGATGAAAAAATTATGGAATTAAATATTATTGAGTCTAGTTTCTCATAGAAGAAATGGTGTAAGTAATGAAATTATAAATCGTGAGATATAATAAACTTCGTGAGACAAGGTCAGAATGAATTCGGGTTCCCCTGTTCTGAATTTGGAAAATCATCAAAAATTTGAGAAAAATAATTAGGGGTTAAAATTTACATTTTTAAATTATTAATGAGTCTATTTTCAATAAAAACAAGTGGAAACTTCATCCAAATTTTTTACTAAGAGATAATTAATTTTTAGCAAAGAAGGGTCGAAGTTATCAGACAACAGAACAGGGGTAAGTTTGAAGATTTTACTGTACTTATCGGCTAAACCAAAAATTCTGAACATTTTATGGTAGAAAGGTATTTGAGTCTAGTTTCAATGACGTCAAGTGGATTTTAATTCGGAATTTTTTAGCTTAAGATATAAATAATTTAGTAACAGTGACTCAAGTAGACAGTTTTGCAGAAACACATAAGTAAATAGTGAAAACATATATGAATATTTTGCTAGCACATGTTGCATTAAAAATGGATCACACGGCCAAGGACAATTTGGGCCGAGTGGGCCACATGCACGGGTCGCTCAAGTTGATTGTAGACCGACGGTAAACTCTACTTAGACCCCTATATGTGTGATCTGTCTGTCTGATTTCTATACCGAGCATGACTTATGATATCTGAATATATGTACTACTAATTGCATAATGGCATGACATATTTTATATGTTGCATTGCATCGGGGTGGGTTGATGATATTTGGAGGAAGTGTCTAAAAGGCTATTAAGCTTGTTATCTGGGAGCTCACCTGCAACCTTCTAATTAAGTGTCGCATTTTGGTACAGCATGGTGTGTAGGGATAGGTTGGTTGATTTAATCCCCACATGATGTGTAGGGTTGGACGGATATGGTTTGTAGAGGCTGGTGGGTAGGATTCTAATTTAGTATAGCTACATTTTTTATCTGATATGGGCCAAGGCCCTAATGTATTTCTAAGACTGTATCTGAACGGGCCAAACTGATTCTGTGATGGGCACAGTCCCCGGACTGTATCTAACTGAATTCTGTTGATTATCTGTATGCTTGTTTTCTGTGGGAATTACAAAATGAGTTTGTGAAAACTCACCCTTTCTCTTTTTAATCTGTATAGGTAATCCCTAGACTTGACAGGTCGATGCAGTGGAGGACTCGACAGTGGCCACACCTAAATTTTAGACTCTTTTCCGTTAATGCCTAGATTTTATTTCTTATTTGGGGGTTTTTGATGTATCTTCTGGTCTATGGACTGATTTGCTTTAAATTTGGGACTTTATACTATATTTTTTTATGGATTTTTTTAAAATTGTAACTCCACAAAACACGATTTTTTTCTAAAAACTAAAGTTTTTCGTAAATAGAAATGATTTTCCCTAAATTAATTAGTTACAAAATCTTCTACTAAGAGACAAGTTTTAAAGCAAATCAACTAGTTTTTTTCGAATTAAATAAAAGCTAACTTCCTGTAATAGTTTTTAAACTCGACAATCTTGTTTTCAAATCCCTTTCCATGTGACATCGCCAGGTTCGGCCATAACGACTAGGTCGGGTTTGGGGTGTTACATAACACGTGTTTTCTAGATGTGGGTCTGCCTGCCTAGTGGTATGAACCCACATTGTACGATCTAATAGAAGGATGTGAAAACCTCACTTGCGAACTCATGGTGGTCGTATTATTCAGGGCATCCATGGTGGTTCAAGGTGTGAACCTTCACAACGCCATGAAGTAAATGTTCTGGTGGAGGTGAAAATTTATGTTTGCACCACCAAAGAGGAAGAAATGAGTTGTCATTGGCTATTCAGGGAATTCAAATACCCAGCTTTGCATATGACTTCTCAATCCTTGAAGGGACGAATTGATTAAGTGGCACCATTGATGAATTTTTCTACTTCCGTCGCACATGTTAGAATTGGGTTTTCATTTACCTCTCCACCCTTTCTTCTGTCATCTTCTTGATGAATATAGGATAGCTCCAGAGCAATTATCTGGTTTCTCATGGTAGGTCACCATGGCCTATTTTGTAACATCTCTGTTTTAACTCAGAGTTAGGTATAGTAATGGATCGGGTCAAGAATTAGAATAAAAATTTTGAAATATAATAAATAGAAATTTTGAGTATTAAATTAGGAAGTATATATATCGAATAAGAAATTAGAAAAGAAAAACACTCTTTAGATAGGAAATTTTAAAATAGATGCATTGATTTAGTTGAAAGAATAAAGAAATTGTTGTGGCCAAAGTAGGAAAAATATTAAGATAGGAGATATATAATAGTAGAGGAAAAGAAGGAAGGATTAAAAAGAAATTCAACCAAAGTGTTGTATGAGTCATACTAGGAAATATGAAATATGAGGAAGGACAAAGTGGTAATTAGCCAAGTAGATATTTATTAGGTGAATGATGATGGGTAAAAGTAAAAAAAGATGGATGGCTTAAGGACTTAGTAGCAATTTGACCATTTTAATTAAAGAGGTGAGATATCTTAGTGGAAAGGTGTAGAAGGTGGGAGAAAAGATGAAAATATATATCATCTTTTCACAAGCCAAGCCGTCACTTCTTTCTCCCAAGTTTCATCCAACTTTTCTTTTAATTACCTTCATGTCCTTCCATCATGTTTGAACCATCCAAGCTTCAAACCTTCATTTTTCTTTGAAATTTCCTTAGTAAAAATCAAATAGCTAAGGTAAGAAATGATGAAATTATCATACCATATATGTTTTTTTATTAAATAGTATAGGAAAGTCACTTGATTGTGTGTTTTTTGACATATAAATGTTATATGTTTTATATCAAATTGAAGAGAAAGAAAAGAAAAGATATGACCAAATTGAAGAAAAGGGAAAGAGAAGGCTAAGGAGTGAAGGAAACGAAAATACATCATCTCAACCTTTTTGTTGTAAGTACTACAAGATTTTTAAATTATTTTTATTTAAATGCTTATATTGTAGTATGGAATTACTTAGAATAGAAATGTAAAATATATATTTAAATTTGTAAATAGATAATAATAAAAAAATTAGATTATGAAATTTGTAAAGAAAATTATAGGTGAAAATATGAAATGGTATATTGTTAACACTAAGTAATGATGTTGTGGTAAAAGAATATGTGTGAAAAGGGTGTAATATTTGTGGTTTGTGAAATGGGGACTAAATTTTAGATGATGGAGAAATAATAATTCTTTTCCGAAATATTTATGTAAAGTATTTAAATGTATGAAATTCAGCTTTAATGCCCAAGTAGATGAAATTTAGAACAACTAGGATATTAGTGGCATGCCATTAAGGGATCGTAGCGCACTCTCAGATTATTAGCATATTAGTGCTCTCCGGTTAGCACATTCGTGCTCTATGTATAACATTTTAGTGCTCTTTGTTCAATAGTGCATAATAATGCACCTCTGTATTTGTTCCGTATATCCGGTGTGTTCTATAAAGTCTACTTTGGGCTAAGAATATGAGTTGTGAACAAAAGTGAATCACCAATGTGTTGAGGTAAGTTTGATAACTTACAAAAGGTAAGTTAAATTTTATTAAAGTAAGGTAAAGTTGAAGAAACTTGTATGTGTGTAAATATGTATTAATTGAATAAATTTAAAATATTTTGTTATGATTCATTTACCTATTTATTCTTGTAGTGCTTACTAAGCCTTCACGGCTTAATGTGTTTATTTTCAACACGTAAGAACAGTTAGACTCGAAAAGGTAGAGTCAGGTTAGGAGATCTTTCATCTCATCACATCCTCAAGAGCTTCAAGAGTAGGTATCTTATTTTGAATTAAAATGGCATGTACATAGGTAGACCAAATGTGTTCCCATATGTTAGGGACTAAAATACAAACTCTTGAAACTCTATCTATTTTGGTTTTACTTGAAGTATTTTGATTCTAATATGATGATTATGATTGATTTGGAGTAGTTTTAAGTAATTTTAATATATTTTGAATTGGTCTTAAGGGTTAAGAAGAATATATATATATATATATATTGCGTGGGGTTTTAGTGAACTTTTAAACTGATTTTTGCCAAATTTTACCCAAGGGTATATGTATCGATACTTAGACTATGAAATATAAAATTTCTAAAACAGAATGTGATTTTGGTATCATTTTTGTCATTAGTATCGATATTTTTCCCTATTTTGAGTAGAAATAGTGTTAAAATTGTTTCCAAACATAATCTAACATCCAATAATGACCCTATACGTTTATATTAATAATTTTTTAGTTAAATAAGTTAAAATACTATGTATAAATGCTTAAATTATATAATGTCTAGCCAAAACTATTTTGGCACCAAATGTAATAGTCTTATGCAAGGTCCGTACCATCGGACCGGGTATGGGGGTGTTACATATTTCATTGAATGTAGTCGGCGATAGGAGATGTTATTGATCGTTGTTTTCTAAAATCTATATAAAAGCAAAGCATGAAATCGAGGAGGTTCAGTGGGTATGTTTGACTTTACTCCTCGCGAAGGAGTGGAATCAATTATCTTTAACTAGTCCTCGAACCTTTTCCTAAATCGTTATAAATACATACAGGTCAAGTACAAGTTTGGAACTGGCTTTGATTTTCCAACCGAATGGTCCTTACCTAGTAAGAATATATGCCTGCGAAAACGAGATATTATATATTAAGTAAGGTGGACACAATATTATAGGCTTCGCCGAGGTCGCTTACAAGATTCGGAAGAAGTGTTAATTGTTAAAAATGTGTTTCAGCACTGTCTCCTAAATCTAAGCCCTCATAGATGGCAACCAATTGATGATCATAATGGTGCAGACACCATGACTGTGTTGCCCACAATTCACGTGGCCATATGGAGCCACTGATGATTTAGGGCTTATTCTTTTAGGAAAGAATGAAGAATTTAAAAATTATTTTTATACCTTTTGTAAATTAAAGCCTCGTCTGTGGTCTTCTAAACCTCCAGAGGATTAAGAAAGTGGTACGAACCCCCTTATGGTAACTTCTAGTGCTGATAATAGACTTGTTGGTGATGCAGGCACAGTTCGCGTTGTTGAAGAGAATTCAGGAGAATCCACAAGTTTATCTAGGGAAATCAATGAATGCATGAATGTTCGATCCTTTATACAAAATGTGCGAGGTGGTCCCTTTAGTACTTCTACTGGGGAAGGGAGTGCAAGTAGTTGAAACAAACAAAAGTCTATTGCTGGAGCTACCAACATTATATTAAGTAGTGAAGATAAGGGTTGTAGCAACCCCTTTTTTTAGTAGTATCAAAAATAGTAGTTTCGGGGCCACCAAATCTGACGAGTAAGTTCGTAAATAATATTATTTAATATTTACAAGTCAAATGTGATTTTTAAAAAGGTTTTTGATTTGATAATTTATGTTATATAAGTGATTTATTAAGTTCAAGTGGTTTTAGAAAATATGGTATCGAGACCTTGTTTTTATAAATCGAGCATAAATATTTTTATAAATATTTACGAAGTGTCATTAAGGTGGTATTAAAGTTTCGTTAAGAAATTTTAACGTTTCAATAGTTAATTAATTAAAATTATCAAATTAAAAAAGTGCATTCATGGGAGTCCGTTCCTTAAATCGGACTCGTAAATATTTTTAATAAATATTTACCAAGCTAGTTGTGTAGTTAATTAGGTTTCAATTAAGTGAATTTGCTTGAATTAAAAGTAATTAGGTATAAGGACTAAATTGCATATAGGTTGAAAGTTAAATTATAGATTAAAGAAAAATTAAAGGGACTAAAGAAGCAATTATGCCATTGTTCTTTAATGAGGTGGCATAAGTTAAGATATTTATAAATTTAATATATATATTATAATAAAATATGTTTTACTTAATTATTAAGTATACATATTATATTATATTATAATAAACCAAATAAATAAGGAATAAATAAAAAGAAAGAATGATAGAAACGATCCCGTGTGCAGGTTAGGTACTTAACTTTTGATTGCCGATTCAGCATCCAACGACGATCCTGAACTCAAATGTGGTGATGTTTATCCTTTGTGTCGGCATGTACCTAGGGTGTCTGCATAATAGTTATTTTGTGGTTCGATTGTAAATGAGGTTATAAGTTTAATTTTGGTTGGTTTTATACATATAAATATGTGTTTGTTTTTGAAGCCATATTATGGCATGATAAATTGAACTATATTATGGCATGATAAATTGAACTAAATCTAGATATGTGCATGTGAATTTAATTCTATGTTTAAGTGCTCATGAACTAGGCAAATTGATTTGGATTTGGGATGTTTATAATTTGGATTAAAATGATATTTTGATGACTTTTTTTGATGATCTGAAATGTTTGAAATTTCTGTCTGTTTGATCTGTAAACTCCGGTAATACTACGTAAACTGATTTCGGCGAGGGATACGATTTGGGGGTGTTACAGTTAGTGGTATCAGAGTTTTACAGGTTTAGCCAATTCTCGGACTAAATCGAGCTCGGAATTGAGTCTAGAGGTACATGCCATAATTGAGTCGAATTGAGTTGGGATTTGGATGCTGATATTTTTTTTTTGGTTTATAGTTGAAAATTTCGAAAGGTTATAATGATTATGTTGATGATAAATGTTATGTTATACATGTATATATATGAGAGTCAAATTTTGAGGCTTTATGACCTTCACCCCCTCACCTGTACAGTCTTATACATTGAAATTTACAAGATTTATATTCATTAAGCTTACAAGTGTGAAAGTGAAGAGTTCAATAGCTGAATGAATAATAATACAGCTAGAGCCGAGGATGGGTTAGCAAGTAAAGAGAGTTCTAGAAGAGATATCAGATTTTTATAAAGATTATTTGAAATACGCAATGTCACTATTAAGGAAAAAGTTATTCATGAGGAATCGACTTATTCAGGTATGGTATTTAAAGAACGGATAAATCAAAATTTCTTCTGAATTGATTATTTTAGTGATTGGGATAATGTGGGATCATTGATGATTGTATTAGTCAGTGAGATAGTGTTGAAATTGCAAATATATCTAAATGCAACTGTTATAGTCGAGCATCTTATAGTGATCTTTTCTGGGTATTCTATATGTTCATTTATTCTCAGAGGTATATGTAATAATTCATCTTCAGAGGTGATCCTTATCGTCAGATAGCATTAGCTAACCATAATGTTAGACGGAATTATTATTAGTCTGGTTGATTCATGATCAGCATTACTCTATCTTTCTTTGGTTTTCTAATCCATTATGTTAGATAGAAGACTTGATGATGAGATTCATATGAAGCTATTTTCTATTTCTAATGGTTGATGCTCTGAATTACATATAAGCAATTTACATTGTCTCTATCACAACTGTTTCTAGTGTGTATGAGTGATATTCTTCTTCTGGACATTCTTTGGGATATCAAAGATCTCTTTATCATTCAATGTGGTTTTTATTCTCGAAAATTCAGTATAGCTTCACATCTTGGATTTCATTATCTCGGTTTTCTTATCATTCTTATTGTTTAAATTATTAAACATGGTTCATTGGTACAAGATATTCATTGCCCAGAGGTAATTATATTTATTACTGTTATAAATCCTGGTTCGATCATAGGAGCTCGGTGATATAGATCTCAGATTATAAAAGTTGTATTACTGCACTAGTTGTTATTGGGACTACTTTCGGTTTTCCTCTTTTATTTTGGAGTGCACTATTAATGTTGAGGTATTGTTCTATCTATACAGTTGAAACGTCGGTCCTATTATAGCATTATGGTTTTTAATCTATCTAATGGTTATGGCTTCGGTATAGTTCAAAGCTTCGATGTTAATAATTGAAATAACTTTATTATATATAATCCCTTTCTAGCTTTCATGAAAGGGTTGACATCGGCAAAAGAGTAGACGATGGAAGATTGAGCTCAAACTTCTATATTGGTTTTCATTCCTCAGGTAATCTTGATTAATGTTAACAAGTTAAAACGGGATGTTATGTTTCGTTTAAGTTGATACAATTTTTAAGGAACATTGATTAGTATTCTGAGAGAATTGTGATAGGTTGTATGTATGGGTTTTCTTGACAAAAAGAAGAAGGGATTATTCTGAAATGTTATTACCTGATAGATAAAATTAACTCGGTTATTTTAATCAAAGTGGGTTATTCATTGAAAAGTTAATTGAGTTATACGCATTTGAGTCTATCCTCAGGTCTGAGAATAAATTTTGTGCATTCATGGGTAAATAGACGAACAATCAGAATGTGAAATTCAGATTCTAGAAGACTTGATACAGAAATATATCTATCAGGTCAATCATAATCGGGAAATGTTATTATGGGTTAAAGTCGTCCCGATTGTTGAAGTTATCGCACTTGTGTAAAATCATATTGCTTGACGCTTTCATGGAAAAAGGGGAACAAAAATCAAGTGAAAGTTACAAATGCAACCACGTTAGAAACATCAGTTAGAGTTTGATAATTTGGGTTTCTCGGTTATGTTTCAACAAACGATTACTGGATATTTCTCGGTAGTAATACTACTAATGATAAAGTAATGACAGGAGAACATCAGAGCTACTCAGTTAAGTTCAGGTCTAGTATCAAGTTCCAAAATGAGTTCTGATATCAGTTCGGAAATGATATGAGTTATGATTGATTTTTATGGACTTCGATTGAAAATGTGGAAGGAAGACTTGACTTAATAGTTTGTACCAGGTAACAAATTTCGAGGACGAAATTTTTGTAAGGGGGAAAAGTTGTAACAGCTCGTTTTTTTAGTGGTGTTGGAAACAGTGGTTTCGAGGCCACCAAATTCGACGAGTAAGTTCGTAAATATTATTATTTAATATTTACAAGTCAAATGTGACTTTTAAAAAGGTTTTCGATTTGATAATTTATGTTATATAACTAATTTATTAAGTTCAAGTGGTTTTAGAAAATAAGGTATTGAGACCTTGTTTTTATAAACTGAGTTGTAAATATTTTTATAAATATTTATGGAGTGTCATTAAGGTGGTATTAAAGTTTCGTTAAGAAATTTTAACGTTTTGATGGTTAATTAAATAAAAATGATCAAATTTAAAAAAATACATTCTCGAGACTCGTTCCCTTAAAGCAGACTCGTAAATATTTTTAATAAACATTTACGAAGCTAGTTGTGTAGTTAATTAGGTATAAGGACTGAATTGCATATAGGGTGAAAGTTAAATTATAGATTAAAGAAAAACTAAAGGGACTAAAGAAGTAATTATGTCATTGTTCTTTAATGAGGCGGCATAAGTTAAAATATTTATAAATTTAATATATATTATAATAAAATATGTTTTACTTAATTATTAAGTATATATATTATATTATATTATAATAAAACAAAATAAATAAAGAATAAATAAAAAGAAAGAAAGATAGAAACGAAACAGAATGAAAAGAAAGAAAGGAAGGAGAAAGCAATGGCCTTAGGGGCTTCAATTGTTCAAAGTTCAATTGGTTAGTCAATTTAGTCCTTTTTTCTTGTACTATTTATATTTTTAGAATTCTGGTGTTAAATACTACTCGACCCATGTCAAAATTTTCGAAATTATTGAGTTTTTAAATGTTTTTAATGTTGAATAATTTTAGTATTAGGGATTAAATTGATAGATTTTAAGCTAGAAATGAAAAAGGATTAAAGCGTAGAACAAATTGTAAATTTTGAGTAATAGGCACTAAATTGTGAAAAATTTAAAATTTACGGATTTAAGTGAAATTATAGAGTTAAAACTAGTTTAAAGTGGAAATTGAATGAAAATATAGAATTGATTGTGAAGAAATAAAATTAGTTTTGGTTTAGGGACTAAATTAGAATTTAGACAAATGTTGAGTAAAAATTGAAATATGCAATATGAAATTGAATTGTATTGTATTGATGAATTTTAATTGTTTTAATTCAGTAGCTAACGTCGTACCGGAATCCTCGATTAAAAAGGGGAAAGATAAAGTTGACGAGGAATAGCTCGAAATTTCTAGTTTGTATTTCTATAATTCAAATTTAGTTGTTAATTGTTATAATTCAATTTAATGTATATGGTAAGTGTTGAGGTGAGAATTATTGTGTTTTGCAATTGAAATGGATTGATTTAGTATGTGATGAATTTATTAAATTTATATTGATTGAATTGGTGTATGTATATTGAATATATTGATTATTTGAATTGAGATGAATATTGGTTGTATTTGAAAAGTGAATTGAAACCCTAGTAACTGTATCGAGCTGAGTCGGATATAGATGGCACGCCATAGGATTGGAAGAGTTTAGGGATTCTTCGACTTCGAGTCGATGAGACACTAGGTGTCAATTTACTACTTCAGATTATTTCGATGAGGCACTGGATGCCAAACTGGTGTGTTTTGGTTGGATCCATGTATCCGTCCGAGTCCGAGTCGTGTTAATAGGGGTAAATGAATAATAAAGTTTTATAATTGATATTGAAATGGTATGGTATGAGAAATGGAAGCGAAATAGTGAATTGAAATTAGAATGTGAAATATGTTGCAAATATATGTAATATATGAGTTATATACTCATGAAGCGACTAATGGAATGGATATTGCAATTGTATAATGAAATGTGAAATAAATTGTTAAAAGATATTTATATAGCAAGTATGAGAATTGAGATATTTTGTGAAACAAATGAAATATGATATGGTAGTTGTAATAATTAAATATTAATATGTGTTTATATTTCAATTGTATATTTGTAATTTCTTATCTTTAAATATTCGGATTATAGAAATACCACTAAGTTTATACTCAGCGTATGGTTTTTTTTCCCGTGTGCAATTTAGGTACTTAACTTTTGATCGTCGATTCAACATCCAACAAAGATCTCGAACTCATATGTGGTGATGTTTATCCTTTGTGTCGACATGTACCTAAGGTGTCTAAATAATAGTTATTTTATGGTTTGATTGTAAATGAGGTTATAAGTTTAATTTTGGTTGGTTTTATACATATAAATATGTGTTTGTTTTTTAAGCCATATTATGGCATGATAAATTGAACTAAATCTAGATAGGTGCATGTGAATTTAATTTTATGTTTAAGTGCTCATAAACTAGGCAAATTGATTTGGATTTGGTATGTTTATAATTTGGATTAAAATGATGCTTTGATGACTTGTTTTGATGATATGAAATGTTTGAAATTTCTGTTTGTTTGATCTGTAAACTCCAATAATGCTCCATAACTCGGTTCCGGCGAGGGATACGGGTTGGGGGTGTTATAAGGGTAATCCAGTGAGGGAACTTCACTGAAAGAAAAAGAAGGATCGCGTTTCAACATCTGGTGATGTGGCAACTACTGTTACAATTCCTCACGTGGTTTATTCCCCTCCTATATCTCCACCTCAAGCAAGACCACCAACTAAAGACACATTTGGGGTAATTGTTCATCATGACCTTCCTAGGGTTCCAAGAAGTTTATGTCTTTTGGTGGTGAGACACAAACGTTATTTTCGTGGTGCGAGCACCTGAATATGAAGAAGTTTCCTTATTGTCCTATTGAGGTGAACAAATAGTGGAAAAATTACATGTTTGAAGAAGCAAAACAACATGTTTGTCCATCTGCATCGTCCACCTATATGAGGAAACCTTCCTTGAAAAAGTTTATACTGTCTTTTCAAGTAGCCTTAGCTGAAGTCGGTATGGTCAGTCTAGGGTTCACTGAGGGTATTAGGGAAGAGGAAGTAAAGAATATAAAAATTAAAAATGCTTATCAGTCTACCATGGGGTGTTGGAAAGGACTCGCGAACTATATAAGCATTTGGATGAAGAAAACAGAAAATTAATGGAGCAGAATAGGAGGTTATAGAAGCGTCTCTGTAACAGCGCATTTTAAATGCAATCAGAATAGTGATTTCGGGACCACAAGTTCGAGCCCAAAAGAGAATTTATTTTAATATTATTTTATGATCTACCTTATGATAGGAAAACCATATAAATATTTCGTTAAAAGAAATTTTACCGATTACAAGTTTAATTGTCAAAAAGGACCAAATTGTATAAAGTGCAAAAGTTGAATTCTAGTAGCTGGAGGGATTAAATAACTATGAAATTCAAAATTTGAGGTCCTTATAAGGCAAATAGACCATTAAGAGAAGTTAATAGATAATTATGATGATTCATCCATGCAAATTTCGAAAAGAAAAGGACTAAATTCGATAGTGGAAATAATAAAAGATGATAATTAATTAAAAGACAAAATATCATCTTATTTCATCTTCCCAAATTATTTCCATGGAAACCCTATCTAAGAGAAAAATTCAAGCAAGCTTAATTAAGTAAGCATTCTTGTCCCGTTTTTAGAAATTTTTATATTTTCGAGATCGTAATAACCTAATCTAGTTATTTTGGGGATTGATTTGCAAAGTTATCAAAGTATTAAAAATTTTCCATAAATGAATATGCTGGAATTTTGAAATTTATGATAGAAAATGAAAGGTTGTTGATAGATAAACAACTTTTGTAAAGGAATTTTTTATGAAATTGTGATTTAGGGACTAAATTGAAAAGATGTAAAATTCATGGAAAATTTCTGATTTTTGTGAAATACATGGGCTGTAAATGTTATATGTAAAAATTGACTAGGCTTGGAATAAGGATTAAATTGCATGAATTTTATTTTTCGAGCCTAGGGATGAAATCGCAATTAATCAAAAGTATAAACGCAAAATGGTAATTTTTCCTAAGATGTGAAATGAATGGAATTGAATGTGAATTGTATTAAATTGATGTTAAATTTATTCGTATAGATCCGAATAACTCAAATACGAAGCTAGATTGAGGAAAAGAAAAAGTGTCAGATTAATAGATTTTTGTACACGAGCAAGTGTCGAGGTAAGTTCGTATAACTAAATTGAGAATTTATATGTGTTAATTGAATTGTATGTATGTGTTTGTATTATTGTCATGTATATGAAAGTATTCACATATCCGACAATGATCGATAAGTATAAAGTCTCGTTTGAATATATGAAATTCGATGGATACAGAAATTTCTCGTATTAGTTGTGGTACTGCATATGTTGCGGACACACCATAGCTCGAAAAAGTATCCCGTTATAAGCCCTCTCAAGCTTCCCATTATATGGTTCTTGCGAGCTTCCCAATAATATCTTTTCGGAGCATCCCGATTGGTTGTGATCCTACATGTGTTGTAGACACACCGCAGCTCTTATGAGCTTTCCGGTTATGGCTTTTTGTGAGCTTCCTGTTAATTGGCTCTTTGTGAGCTTCCCAATATGGCTCACTTGAACTTCCCGATATATGGCTATTCGGAGCTTCCTATTAATGGCTTTTCGGAGCTACCCGATATTGGCTCGCATGAGCTTTCTGACTATGGCTCTTATGAGCTTCCCGTTATATAGCCCGAATAAACTTCCTGATACATGGCTCACATGAGCTTCCCATTAGATGGCTTAAGAGAGTGTTTCTCGTTTAAGTGTTCTTATGAACACTCCTGAATATGAATTGACGGATTACAGATTCGTACACTTTATGTGTACTCTTCGATGTCCATCGATATTTCATAAGGTTCAACGGGTAAAGTTCCAGTATGATATAATATGAATTCAAGATGAATTACTATGAGAAATACTTGGAATACAAAGATTTGATATGTACATGTTCATTGGATACTTGGAGTGAAGAATACATGTATGTGGAAATGGAATATTGATGAGCTCATTCATATTTCTTGATACTTATGTGAATTGCATAACTAACATGTTTGATGAGGATGTATGTGTGTTTAGGTTATTGATTAAATTGATTGAATGCACCTTGTATGTTTACTTTAAATAAACCTGAATGGTAAGTAAACTTCTCTATTTTAAGGACTTACTAAGGATTAAATGCTTACTCTATTTTATTTCCTCTGTTTTATAGTACTCAAGAGCTTGTAAAGGTTGGAAGCGAGTCGGAGCAAGATCATACTATCTTTCAGCTCTTTTGGTATAAATAGTAAACTCTAATTAGGATATAATGGCATGTATAGGTTTAATTGGCCAAATGATAATATTTATATATTTGGTTGAAATTAGCCATTGGTATGGCTTGGCCCTGTGATCAAGTCAGTATACCCCCTAAATTGGACACGAGCTAGGATAGGGTCATGTGCCTCACATCGAATGCCCACATGGCTTAGGACACGGGCGTGTCACTTGGCCGTGTGAGCCACACGACCAGGCCACACGAGCGTGTGCCCCCTACACCTAAGAAAAATTTTGAAATTTCGCGAAAAATTTTTTGAGTTTCTGTTTTAGTCCCGACTTGTTTCTAACGCATACATTGGGCCTTGGTGGTCCATTTAAGGGGTAATATGATTGAATATGTTTGATTTTGGATATGAATAGTAAATTATATGAATTAACTATATTTGATTTGTAAACTTCAATAATGCTCCGTAACCCTGTTCCGGCAACGAATATGGGTTAAGGGTGTTGTAGTCTCACTCTCGTTGAAAATAATATTGAAAAATTGCATGGAAAGGTCATAGGTGAGAGAGGTGATAAGACCATTTTGGAATTGACCATGAAAAGCATAGATGAGCAATATAAACTTGTCATGGCTATCTGGCGAAGAGTCATGAAGAGGCTTTGGAGAAGTATAAAGCTGATACCATTCAAAGTTTTTAGGATTATTTGTCAAATTTAAAATCTAATATCCTGCTACATGCTCAAGTGGTTGGCGGTCCCTTTGATGCTCACAAGGTAAACTTCAATGCTCTCATTCACCTTACAGGTGCTCAGTTGGACTTTAATATTCACTTCCCCTCTAGAGCCACTTGGGAGGAATTTGTGGAAGAGTGAAATAACTCCAGTAGGCTTTACTTTGTTGATACTCTTGCTGAGACCAATGTAGTTCCCACTGTTGGGTGTGAACGGGATGTTAACGAATGAGTGGAGGAAGGAGAAGATGAAGAGCTCGTCGACCCCCAGGATACCAATGCTAACTCATGACTTCCTTCTTTTGATTATATTTACTGTTTTTATTTTGAAATGGAAAGAAATATCTTTTCTTTTTGTTGAAACCTTGTAGTGTTTGATTGTGATTTTGTTTGAAATAGGAATCAAAATTAGCAAGTTGTTCGGGATAGCGATAGAAAATCAGCTAACTCAGAGAAAATTGTTCATGATAGTAAATCAAATAAATTTAAGTTGTGATCACAAATCAACAAACCTTAATAATGCCAGTTGTGATCTTAAATTAGCAAACTGTTTTGAGTAGCGATAGAAAATAAACTAACTTTGATTAAAGTGTTCATGATAGTAAATCAATGAACTTAGGTTTTGATCGTAAATTAGTTAGCCTGAATAATATCAGTTGTGATCTTAAATCAACGAGCTATTTAGAGCAGTGATAGAAAATCAACTAACTTAAATAAAATTGTTCATGATAGTAAATCAAATGAACTTAGAATGTAACCGTAAATCAGCGAGCCTTAATAATATTAGTTGTCGTCTTAAATCAATGAGTTGTTTGGAGCAGTGATAGAAAATTAGCTAACTCAAATGAAATTGTTCATGATAATAAATCAAATGAACTTATGTTGTGATCATTAATCAGCGAGCCTTAATAATATCAGTTGTTATCTTAAATCAGCGAGTTGTTTGGAGAAACGATAGAAAATCATCTAACTCAGATAAAATTGTTCATGTTAGTAAATCAAATGAACTTAGACTATGATCATAAATCAATGAGCCTTAATAATATCAGTTGTGATCTTTAATCAGTGAGTTGTTCATGTTAAACAAACAAAATAACATTTTCAAAGTGTATCTGTATTGAAAAAGAGAGTAGAATATTCATACATAATATTTTGCATTCCATGTACGAGGTAGAACAATGTCATCCATTTTTGCTATTCTGTAAGCTCCATAACATATTTTTTCGACAAATTTGTAGGGTACCTCCCAACAATGGGTCATTTTTGCTTGTTGTGATGCTGGGAAATTGGCTTCAGTATTTCTCAAAACTAGATCTCCCACTTGAGATTGCTTGTTCTTTGCTATGGAGTTATGGTATCGAGCTACTTGTTGAGCTCACACAATATTCCTAATTTTTGTTGTCTCCATAACTTCATCAATAAAATTTATGTTAAGTCGAATGGCCTCTTAGTTGGCACTTTCATCAAAATGAGATGTCTTGTGAGATCATAGTCCTATCTCAGTAGGGATTATCACTTCTGCCCCATATAGCAGTGAGAATATTATCTCTCCAGTTGCTATGTGAGGTGAGGTTCGTATGGCCCATATAATTCTTGGTAGCTCTTCTAACCAAAAACTTTTGGCCTCGTCAACCTTTTTTCTTTAAAGTTGTTAATATTTTCTTGTTCATTGTCTACTTAACCATTTGTTTGGGTAGTTTTTACAGAGCTTTGAGCGAGAGCAATCTGTAGGTCCTTATAGAAGTTCTTAAATTTTCTCTAGAATTAGGTTCTATTGTCTGTTATAACCAAACGTGGAATGTCGAACCTACAAACAATGGATTTCTAGAGAAAAGACTCTATTTGTCTCTTTGTGATTGTAGCTAGAGCTTCAACTATTATCCACTTGGTAAAATAATCCACAGCTACAACTATAAATTTATTCTGAGTCATGGTTATTGGAAACAGATCCAAAATATTTATTTCCCAAGTTGCAAATGGCGAAGGACCAGACATTACTTGCAGAGGCTTAGTTGGTGACTGATGTACTTGAGCATGTTTCTGGTAGGAATCACAAGTGCAAACCATGTGAGATGCTTCTTTTTGTATAGTTGGACAGTAATATTTCTGCCCGAGAACCTTCTGTGCCAACAATCTTCCACCCAGATGATCACTGCATATTCCCTCATGTATTTCTCTCATAACATATTCAACTTCAGTGGGAGCGAGACATCTCAAAAGTGGTTGGGAATAACCTTTTTTTATAAAGCACATCCTCTAACAAGATATATCTAAACGTTATAGATTAAACAGTTTTAATTGAATGAGAGTTGAGTAGCTTACAGATACGAATATGTTAAATGTAAATAATAACATCATACCTTATAGTCTTATGTTGTATTTTGGCTAGCTCCTTTTTTGTTGAAGTGGTGAGTTTCACCTTATAGAGCTTGTAATATAAGGGTCATCCACATTTCTTCTTGGCTCAGATTGAGCACTTGCTGGGTGTCACAGCTTGGGATGGCTCTATGTTCTAACAGAATTTTCCCTCTTTGCTCAATAGCAATAGAGCATGCTAACTTAGACAAAATTTCACCTTTGGTGTTCTCCGTTTTGGGTAATTGTCTAACTTGTGCCTTGTCAAATTGAGCAAGTAGTTGGGTAGCTATGGCATGGTACTTCTTTAAGCTTGGCTCTTTTACTTCATACTCCCCATTTATTTTCTTTGTTACCAATTGAGAATCAGTGTGTATTACAAACTCCCTCACCCCCAGCTGTAGAGCCAATTGTAGTCCTGAAATTAATTGCTCATACTCCGCATCGTTGTTGCATGCTTGGAAGCTGAAGGATAGTTCCTACTATCATTCATTCTCATCAGGGTCTATAAGGAGAATGCCTGCTCCTAATCCTGTCTTCACTGTTGAACCATCCATATAAACTATCCAACATTTTGGCTTCGCAACTGAGCTTGTTTGTCCCTGTAATGAGCTAACTACTACATCACAAAAAATAGAACCAAAATTATATTTGTAATAAAACATCTCAAAGCAAAATGAGTATTTGTCAAGTAAAATTCCAGTAAATTATGTGACATGCTATTGTATCATTTATGTGAGTAATAGTGTTTCAAGTTAAAAAGTTACCTGTGGGGTTTTGCGATTTGTCAAAAGAAAATTTCACCATGAAATCGACTAAGATATGAGCTTTGATTATTGTTCTCGGGGCATGCTCTATTCTAAATTCTGCTAGCTCAATTCCCCACTTGTTCATTTCATTTGAGGTATCTACTCTAGACACTATGTCTTTGATGGATTAATTTGTCATGACTGTCATAGGATGGGCTTGAAAGAATGGTCGCAACTTGTGAGTTGCCACTATTAAAGGAAAAAAATGAGTTTTTCTGTCTTTGAGTACCTTTTTTTATCATTCTGCAACATTTTGCTAACATTATACACTAAAAATTGGTGAACCCTTTTTTTCCTGATCAAGATTGTTGCCATTGTTTCTTCAGAGGTTGTCAAATAAATATAAAGATTCTGCCCCACTCGAGGCGACATCTAAAGTGGTGGAGATGTGAGGTAGAACTTGAGCTTTTCAAAAGTACCCTGGTATTCCTTTGTCTAACTAAAATAAGTTCTTAAGGCCTTAAAGAAAGGTAAGAACTTATATGCAATTCTGGAGACAAACCTATTGAGTGCGACAAATCTGCCATGAATGACGCTATTTTTTACATCCCTTTTTACACATAACTGTAGTTTATTTAATATTAAATCAAAGAATCTTAGTATATATTTAGGTTTTCATACTTGAAGTAGTAATTATGATTTTTAGTAGTTTTTATTACATCTTAGATTTATAAATAAGGTCACATGGTCTTGTAAGAACAATTGAGAGCTAAAGATGCATATTCGGATCAAAACCTGCACATGTCACGACACGAAGACACCGATGTCGCAACATTGAAGACAGAAGCAAAAACAAGTCCTGGAGGGAAACTGTTTGCTATGTTGCGACACTGAAGCCAATGTTGCAACACCGTAGGCTTTTGTCGCAATACAGCTTCTGTGCTGCCCAAAAGTCTTTGCACGCGACAACTACATTTTTTTAGGGAAATTAGGAGTATTTTCCCTAGTCAAATTCTAAGTACTTAAAGGATAGTTTAGGCACTTTAATATTACATGTTTAGCCTATATAAAGGCCATTGTAATAAATTTAAACACAAAATTTGAGGGAGACATAAATTATTATTAAGTTTTTATTTCGTTTTTAGTTTTTACTTAGTTTATTTTATGCTCCTGTAATTGGAAGATCCTATTCCGAAGTGAGACTTTCGCAAGCGAAGGTAGTTCTAGAGCCACACTTTCATTGATAAATCCATAAGCATATCTTTCTTTTATTTTATTCTTTATATTTTTTTCTTTAAGATCGTTAATTGAATATTTGTGTAACGATTAGAATCAATTTATGCTTTATACATATTTCACACATTTCAATTGTATTAACCTAATTAATTGATTGGAAGGTAGAGTTTAGTTTGGTTTGGTTAGATCTTGTTGAGTGCAATTAAACCCTAAGATTGACAACCATAGGAAGTCATTTGGGTATGAATTAACTTGAAATAAATATTTCCTACCAAGCATTAATTAGTAGATCTACGGTTAAGAAAGGAGTAACTTAAACCCTAGGATTGACGGCCCTAAGACATTATATAGGAAGGAATTAACCTAAAATCAGTATTGTCTATCCATGAAAATATTACCCTACCCTGGCCTAAACTATGTCATCGAGAGGTGAGTATTTCTTGCCGACTAGTTAGGTTAGTAAAAGGCTGAGAAACCTTACTAGGTTAATTAGTAACCAACTAATTAAAACACTACACCAATAATTAATTAGGTAAAATAATTGGATCTAGGCTAAAGGAACTCGCAAAGTCGAAACAAGGAATAGGAGAAGGCGATACATGAACTTAGGAGTAGATATAGGTTTAGTTCAATTTATTCAATTTATTTGGTTATTATCATTATCATTCTACTTTTAGATAACACTACTAATTCGTAACTCAAGACTAGTAGTTATTTTTTGTAATTGGCTTAATAGTAGTTTTCTTTAAACAAAAATCCATTAGGTACAATCCTCGAAATACTTACAAAGTGTTTTGTTGTAAACAAACTATATTACAACCTGACTTGTATACTTGCAAACATCACCTTAATTCCATATATTTTATAGTAGTATTAATACTCTTGATGTTGGTACGTTAGGAGGCTGTCAGCGACCACCCTTCCTGTTAGGCAATAAATGTCTTTAATAGTCTTTGAGGGGAAGCATATCTAGAATAACCCAAATTTCTCAGGGTTCCCCTCTATGCCTCTTCCTGAAACCATGAAGCCTAAGAATTTCCTTGCTCTTACAACAAAAGTGGATTTATCTGGATTTAACTTCATTTTATAGGCTCGCAGAATAACAAAAGCTTCAGTCAAATCCCTAATATGTCCCTTAAAAGTAGAAATTTTTACTAACATGTCATCTACGTAAACCTCAACACTGCAACCAATTTGCTATTTGAAAATCTTATAAACCAACCTCTGATAGGTGGCACCTGCATTCTTCAACCCAAAAGGCATAACTTGATAGTAGAACAAACCCTCTTTTGTGACAAAGGTTGTTTTATCCTAATCTTTTGGAGCCATGGAAACTTAATTATACCCTGAGAATGTATCCATGAAACTCATAAACCTATGGCTTGATGACATGTCTACCAGTCTGTCAATTAACAGAAAAGGAAAATTATCCTTCGGGCAAGCCTTCTTAAGACTAGTAAAATCAGTGCATATTCTCCATTTTCCATTTCCTTTCTTCACTATCACAACATTTGACACTCAATTCGGGCACACCACCTCCCTGATAAATCCCACCTAAAGCAGCTTTCCTACCTCTTGCTTAATGGCCTCCACAACCTATGGAGCAAATCTTCTTCTTTTCTATTTAATTGGTTTAACCTCAGGGGACACGTTTAACCGATGGACAATCACTTGAGGATCCACACCAGGAATGTTTGCAGCTGACCATGTAAAAATGTCTAAATTCTCCCTCAAACATTATACTAAGTCTTCATTTTCTTCTTTTACTAATGTAAACAATATCCTTACCAACGTATCTATGTTATCATAGAACAATTGTAAAGTTTTCGTGATTTTTGCTGCTTCTGGTTTGTGAATTCTTTCCTCGCTTCTAACATCCAGACTCTCCAAATCTAAAACCTAACTAGCCATCTTTGCCCATTGTGAACTCTGACCATATGGCTCCTGCTCATGCGTTTGCTTAATTGACAACATATGGCATTGTCTGGCTGTTCATTCGTCAGATTTCATGAAACATATCCCCGTCTTGGTGGGGAATTTAATCTTTATACAACAAGTGGAAACCATCATTTTAGCGATTCTCATAATAGGACACCCAAAAATAGGATTGTAAGCCATTGAATGATCTGCCACAAAGAACTAGACATATCTTATGGTGGTGTGTTCGCCATCTCCAAAGGTGATAGGTAGAGTAATACACCCTTTCACCTCAACCGGATGATTCGTAAAACCATGAAAAGGGATTGCCTTCTTCAAAGCTTGTTCCTTCAACCCCATCTTCTGATATACATCCCAAGTCAACACCTCCACGACACATCCGTTATCAACCAAAATTATTTTAATCTCAAATCCTGCTATAGTATTTGATACAACCATAGGGTCATTTTCTTCCTCATCACATACTAAATCATCATCATCTTCTTTAAATTCTAGCTTCCACTTCTCTTTTTGACACAGCCTCTTTAGCAAACTGACCAACATCGCATTTCTAATATGAGCATTTCTTTTCGTGTTAGAGGTCGCCCACTCTTCATCTGTACCAATTATCACATGTATTATGCCTCTAATCTTTTGTTTACCCTTACCAACGCCCCACGAACTCTAACTTGCACTACAGCAAAATAGGTTTTTAGCGGCGTTTGGATAAAAAACGCCACTAAAGATCAAGCATTAGCGGCCCTTTTTGGAAAACGCTGCTAAAAATAAGCATTAGCGACGTTTTCTAGAAAGCGCCACAAAAAACCTAAGCCCAATGACGTCTCAGCTTTCGGGACTTTAGCGGCGTTTTTGCGAAAGCGTCGCTAATGCTCAGGGCTTTAGCGGCGTTTTTAAGAAAGCGCCGCTAATGCTCAGGGATTTAGTGACTTTTTTGAGAAAGCGTCGCTAGTGCTCAGGGATTTAGCGACGTTTTTGAAAAAGCGTCGCGAGTGCTCAGGGCTTTAGCGGTGTTTTTGAGGTAGCGACGCTAATGCTCAGGGCTTTAGCGGCGTTTTTGAGAAAGCGCCGCTAATGCTCAGGGATTTAAAATAATTTAAAATATTTGTTAAAAATGGAAAAATTAAATTACTATTATTTAAAATAATTTGCGACGCATCTTGTAAAACGCCGCAAAAAATTTGAGCAAAACGGCTCCGTTTTATTATTTCATTTTATTGCTTAAGTGGCGTTTTGGAATTAAGGTTTAAGGTTTAGGCTTTAGGCTTTAATTTTATGGGTTTAAAGGTTTAATGTTACGGGTTTTAGGGTTTAATTACTTTTTTGATACAAAATCCTAGAAATTTACAAATACTTTTTGTTTTTTACTTCTTATTATGTCATTAGGGTTATAAGTGACAGGAATGCTTAGTTTATTGACTCGTGGCATATATATGTTATGGTGAAACATATTAATATTGTTTTATTTACATTCGTTTATTAACTTAAAAATAGAGCATAAATTTAAAATTGTAATACATTATTTGAATAATATCAATAATTTATAAATTTAAATGTTGATAATATTTAAATTATCTGTTGTCTTAAATTTATAAAATTTATTAAATTTTAACAATTAAAAATAATGTCTTAAATCATATCATATTTTTAAATAATATTATTGAAATAAAATTAACAATGCCATATTAATGTATCAAATTCAAAAATCTATTAAAAATTAGAAAACTTATAAATAAAGACATATATATTTAAAATGTGAATAAGTAGCGGTGTTTCCATGCAAAAATGCCGCAAAATGTAAATATTAGTGGCGATTTGTCAATAAACGCTGCAAAGAATATATTAAAAATTGAACAAAACGACGCCGTTTCATTGACGAATTTAATTGGCAGTGGCATTTTTTCTCCAAACGTAAAAGCTGTAAAATTTGTGGTGTTTTCTTATAAGCGCCACAAATGTATTAAAAGAAAACAGCGTCATTTTAAACATATATCAGTTTTGGGGTATATTCCCGTTGCTCCCAGCCCCAAATTCCCTTATTGTCGAAATCCCTAATTATTTTTTCTCTCTGCGATTTCTTGCATGCGATTATTCAATTGAAAAGTTTCAGTGTTTGGGTGTTTCGATTTCTTGCAAAATTACAAATAAAAGCTTCATAGATTCGGTTTCTTGCAAACTTACATAACCCACATAGAGAAGACGGAGAAGGTCGCCAAACATTCGGATTCTGTCGTCTAGGGAATCAGTATTTAATGTTTGATTTCCCGATTCTGCGTATTTAAACTTTGGGTTATCTAGTCTTTGTTAATTTTTTTTTGTTATTTGTTGATGTTCCTGAAATTAAAAAAATTGTCTTATCTGTGTATAGGGTTTTCGATGGTTTCAATTTTGTTCATCGTCCTGAAGGTACTGTAATGCTTTCATTTCATTTATATTGGGAATGGTTTCACTGGTTAGGAACTGATGTTATGTTGTTTGTGTATAGGGTATCAGTTCATTTCATTTCATTGCTTTCATCAACGGTTTTCTTCATCGTCCTAAAGGTACAGAACTCATGCTTTCATTTCATTTCATTGCTTTCATTATCTGTGTCTAGGGTTTAGGGTTTGGAGTAAATGTTAAGATTTCATTTCTTTTCTGTTGGTGTCGGTGAAATCATCTGCTTGTTATTTTTAGTATGAAAATTTTATCGGTAATTTAGGGTTTATTTTATTAATTGATAAAAAAGTATTGTTTTTAGTTATTTGCATCCGATTACATTTCCAGGTAATGAATTGGATTTTTAATTGGATTTTTATGAGACCATGTTTTTTTTTAGTATGATTTTCAATAAAAAAATCATAACCCGAAATGGCTAAGAGGTCATGAGACCATGGATTTTAATTGATAAAAAAAATCATCTCCCGCTTTTTTTTTAATATGATTTTTCTGCTAAATCAAACCTGTCTGGAGACCAAAGTCTATAACCCCAAATGGCTAAGATCTGCTCATCATAATCTGGTTTGTGGTTTGTAAACTATGAATTCGATTTGTAAAATTTCATTTACTGGTTTGTAATCTCATTCATAATCACATTTACAGTTTGCTTAAATCACAAAATGTACCTCATGTGTTCAGTTTTCTTTATTTGCTTAAATTTCATTTAGAGTTTGCTTAAATTTCATTTTCTTATTTGCTTAAATCACATTTTTGGTTTGTAATCTGGTTTGTAATTTGAGGTTTAACTTTTGTAATTTAATTTGGTATAATTTAGTCTTTATTTTTACAATGTTATTAGTTAGTCAAATACGTAACATTGTTAGCTAATAGATACTCCAATTAAAATACCGACCAGCTTTTTTCTCCAAAGTATTTTAATTGGAATAGTTACTTATTTGGACTAACTAATTATTTAAACTATATCAAACTATAGGGACTAAATCTTAAATTTAAGTAAAGTAATGGAAGATGATCTGTAAGGTTTATATTTGATGGCATATGTGCAACAAAAGTTTGTAAAAAGTAAATTTAAATGATTTTATTCACCCTTATCATATCAAATATGAATAAATATAAATATATATAAAAGAGAAGTGTGATAATTAATGTAAAATATTTCATATTTGGCATATTATATAGTTATTAATAGAATTTAAAGTAAATTATTTTTTAAAGTAAATTTCACTAAATATTAATTGTAAATATTTATAATCATAGATATAAAATATCCTTAATTTCTAAAGCAGATGATATTACGAACTTAAACACATTTAAATTTATATCCTCTAAGTTGTTATAACAACAATACCAACCAAAGTAATGCTTCGTTGGCAAACACTTTATTTGTTAATAATAACAATATCAACCCAACCAAACCAAACTAAAAGACATTCGATTGTTGTTGTTAATAAGCATGATGCAGATGTAGTGGCGAGGGAAGCAGAGGCAGCATCGAGAGAAGCTGAGGTTCAAAGAAAATATGAAGAACTCCAGCTACAACTTAAAGTTAATGCAGCAGCGAGGGAAACAAAGACAGCAGCGAGAGAAGCAGAGGCTGCAGCGAGGGAAGCTGAGCAGAGGAGAAAGTACAACGAAATCCAGTAGTAGCTTCAGAATATGATGAAGATGTTTCAGCAGTCGCAACATCCGCCATCTTAGACTATCGTATAAATATTTTTATTGTAATACCCCCTACCCGTATTCGTCGCCGAAATAGGGTATGAGGCATTACCAAATTTTACCAAATAAATTTTTCCTATTACAAGTTAAACACTATTCATTTATCGAAACATGTCATGACGTCCCTTAGATGGGCCTCCGAAGCCCAAAACATACATCGAGACCAAACCGAGATTAAATCGAAACCATAAAAAAAATTTCACAAAATCCCAAAGTTTTTTTTTTGAACTCAATATAACCCCTTTATAAATATCTAATCTTCCCTGCAATTTTAAACCGAGACCAATCCAACACAACCAATCAATTTCAACATATTTTTAGGATAGATTTAACGTATTCATAAGATAACCTCATCACATACCAAAACCAAAATTTGTTAGCCATACCAATGGCTAACCATACATTCATTTCGCATTAACATTTACTTTACTAGCTTATACATGCCATTGATTTCCAAAATAAAGTTTCTTTATATACCGAGATCTTGAGGTTGATAGTGTGATACGTCTCTAACCGAATTCGACCTCCGAGCTCTTAACAATACAAAACAGGGGAAAAAGAAACAGGGTAAGCACTTTGTGCTTAGTAAGTTCATGTAACAAGAATTATACTTACCTAATATTTTCAATACAATGCAATAAACATTCATACACCCATTCAATACATTATTCCCCTATCATGCACAAACTCAACATTCAAATTAGTCCAATAATTTCCATGTATCAATAATATATACCATGATTGATGAGCTCATCAATTCCATGATTTCCATTCCCTTGTTATTTTTCCATATTTATCCCGTTGAATTTCTCAGAATTTCGATGGATTTTTAGAGGTACACTTTAGTGTACAAATCCGGGTCCGTCAATTCATATTCATGTGCGCATATTTCCATTTCAAAGAGCACACTCATGAACCTCATCCTTACAATGGGATTACAGTCAGAGCTAAATCCCGTAATATAAACTCATAGAGTATTGTCGGGATTACAGTCCAAAGCTAAATCCTCGCAATGACAATCACTCTAATGAGCTTGGATCTAAATTACCAGTCCAGGCTAAATTCAGACCCTAATTCGGATTACCCGTCCGGGCTAAATCCATTTTCCACATATTCTTCGGGAGGGCTATATCAGGATAAGATCACCCGTCCGGGCTAGATCTTTTTTACCGTAAATTCCTTTTCAGAGATCCATCAAATTTTCCTTCTATTCAACCGGGATTTCTTCCCCTTTTTATCAAATATATCAATGTTTCATCAATTTTCATACAATGAACATTCAAATCATATTCACATCAATAACAAACATTTCAAGCATTTAAGAATATAATTCAAGTTACACGAACTTACCTCGATACTTGTTCGTAAACAAAAATCTACTAATCCCGAACTTTTTCTTTTCCTCGATCTAGCTTTGTATTTGAATTTTCTGGATCTAAATAAATAAATTTAATCATTAATCTAATACATTTCATGTTCATATGTAACATTCTCAATAATTCCATTATTATTTATAGTGCATTCAAAGCTGTCTCACTGAGTCATAGTCACTAAATTATTTATATCATGAGATACGGAACTCCAAATTAAGATCCGCTAATTTTTCCCAAAACTAGACTCACATATCTTCTTACCGTAAAATTTTCAGAATTTTTGGTTTAGCCAATAAGTACAGTTTATTCTTTAAAGTTTCCCCTGTTTCACTGTTTGACAGTTCCAGCCCCTCTTCACTAAAAATTAATTATCTCATTGTACAGAATTCAGATGATGTTTTTATTTGTTTCTTCTGAAAAGATACTCATTAATGATTCTAAGCATATAAATTATAACTCATAATAATTTTTTTACAATTTTTAATAATTTTCCAAAGTCAGAACAGTGGAACCCGAATTCATTCTAACCTTGTCTCACAAAATCTATTATATCTCATGATTTACAATTCCATTGCTTACACCGTTTCTTTTATAAGAAACTAGACTCAATAAGATTTAAAGTCATATTTTATTCATCCTCTAATTAGAACTCTAAATTTTTTGGTGATTTTTCAAAGTTAGACTACTGCTGCTGTCCAAAACTGTTTTAGTGCATGATGTTAATTACCATTTTTCCCTAAGCTTTCAATAAATGATAATTTCATCCCTACTCAATTAACCTCTCAATTGAGCTAATTTTTCTCAATTAACACTTTATTATATCACTTTAAACTATTTTATAACCTTTGGAAATCAGAATTTTAGCACTAGACTTTAATTTCAAACCTTTTCACAATTAGGTCCTACAAATAAATTTCTATTGAAATTACCTAATAAAATCATCTCACAAACAAATTAAAGCTTCAATTTCATGCTATTTCATCATAAACTTCCAGCACATATTCATAGTAGCTTTCAATTTCATTCATAAAATCAAAAACTAATGAATTTAGTAATAGGACCTAGTTGTAAAAGTCTTAGAAACACAAAAATTACAAGAAAAAGACAAGGATTAACTCACTTGGTGAAAAAATTATGAAAAACCAGCTTGAATAAACCCTTAGGACATTTTGGGCTTATTCTCAATTTATGTCCCTCCTCATTTAACAATTGAGCTATTTAATCCTTCTAGTAACTTTTACACCTTTTTCAATTTAGTCCTTTTCACTTAATTGACTACCCAAACATTAAAATTTTCTAACGATATTTTAATACCATATTACTAACATTTCATAAATACTTATAAAAATATTTACGACTGCTTTTTACAAGATCGAGGTCTCGATACCTTATTTTTATCCAATTTCTTCAATAATTTCTTTTCTAACTAACCACTAAATCGGTAAAATTTTTCTATCTATATTTTCATACGATTTTCCTATCATATCAATATTCATGCAAAATATTAAATAAATTTATCTTTAAATTAGATTTGTGGCTCTGAAACCACTGTTCCGATAACCTTGAATTTAGGTCATTACATTTATCATTTTAACTTTTAACATTATTGTAAGAATAATATGATTTATATTTCATTTAGTAATATTTATATTATATATCATTCGTGGAATTTGAAATATTATTTAGATTTGTTGCTTTTGGTTGGTTTCTATGCTACAGGAGGGTTGAAAATATGGAAAATTTTAGTTTACAAATCTGCCAAAATTAGTGGTGTTTTTTTAAAAAAAACGCCGCTAAAGGTCGTGTTCTTTAGCGGCGTTTATAAAAAAATCACCGCTAAAAGTCATTATTTATAACGGCGTTTATAAAAAAAGCGCCGCTAAAAGTCATGATCTATAACGGCGTTAGTGGGAAAAGCGCCGCTAAAAGTCGTGATCTATAGCGGCGTTTATTTCTAAAAACGCCGCAAAAGTTAGCGACATTGTCAGTAGCGGCATTTTTGCGGCGCTAGTGAAAGCGCTGCAAATGCTTTCCTGTTTTGGTGTAGTGTTGTTGGTGAAACATCCTGAGCCACAAAATATTTTAACTCACTATTTCTAACTGCCTCTTCTATAGCATCTTTCAAAAAGAAACAATCATCGGTCTTGTGCCCCCTGTCATTGTGATAATTACATTTGTCTTTCGAGTTGGTTCTTGACTGACTGCGTCACATAGGTAGGGCTTGGAAAAATTACCGAACTCTTGACCTAATTAAAAATCTAGGTAAGCAAAACATTTAAGGGAGTATAAACTTCAAATTTTCCATGAGGAACATACCTTATTGTGTGCTCGCCCTGAAGCCTCTAGAATACCCTTGACGATTCATTTTGTGAATAGTTCCTCTGTTATCCCCCACCTTGTACACCCAGACTCTGAGAAGGTGGACCTTGGTGGTTGTGAAATTTCTAAAGACCCCTAAATTGTTTGCCATCCCTCTAAAAACTTATGCACCCTCTCATTCAAATTTTACAAATTATATGGCCTATTATTAGTAAACGAATATTACATATGCTCATTTTAGACTCCCATGATAAAAGCATCAATGACCTACTCGTCCTCCAAGTTCTTTATGTTTAACGTGGCTGCATGGAACCATTTTACATAATCTTGCAAAGATTCTCCATCCCTTTGTTTCACTGACATCAAACCTATAGGAATTCTCATTATTATCCTATGGGCTCGAAATCTTTTCAAGAACATCTAACCCAACTGCAAGAAGCTTTGAATGGAGCCCTTTGGCAAAGACAGATACAAATCTTTCGTACTTCCTCTAAGAGTGTTTGAGAAAACTTTACATTTTGCTACATCAGAAGCTCCTGGCACATTCATATAATCATTATACTGCATGAGATGTGCCCGAGGATCCTTTCTACCTTCGAACATCTCTTTTGGGACTTTAAACTCGGTTGATTGGCTTACAACTGCTACCTTTGGAGACAAGGGGTTGTTAAAACAAAACAACCAGTCCATGTCTTGCACATCAGGGTACAATTCTTGCACATCTCTATGCAAACCATCCATCTCGTTCTGCCATGGCTTTGCATGTGCTCCCACATCCTCCTCCTAGAGAGGCGTGACATAGTCCTGAAGATCAGAGTGGTCAAATTGTACCTTTCTTCTCGGTTCTTTATTCTGCCTTAGTAATTCCTATTGAATCAATTGTTGCTGTTCAAACCTAGCACTTTGTTAGGTCATACGTTCCTTCATCAACCTCAGCTGCTCTTGCAAACCAAATAGTTGTGGGCAATGCTCCTTGATTAGAGGGAAATGATAGCCCCTAACCAAAGGGAATATTGAGATCGAAAGAATAGGAAGCACCTGCTTGGCCTGAGTTGCCTAGATTTTCTAGTCAGTCAAATACTAGGGAAATTCTTGTATGGGGTATTTTAGTTTTTTGTTTTTCTGATGGTCAGAAATCTGTCCACTCTCCTCGCACCAAATTATTGAGTGTTTTTAGTGTGTATCCCTTTCAAAAGGGTTATATTCTCTATTTATATGATACGATTATTGTTCATTGATGGGATGTCATAGGTAGGCCCCTATGCATGCCAACATGTACCCTATTCTAGGGTTAACACATGTTTTCTAGATATGGGTCGCCTACATAGTGGTGCAAACCCACATCGAGTGGTCTCATAAAAGGATGTGAATACCTCGTGTTCGAACTCAATGTGTGAATCATGTAGACTACGGGTCAGGACCCAATCGAATAACCGGATAGCGAATCAATGATGACGAGTACCATAACAAGTATATTTTTCTCAAACAATTTTAATTATTTAATTTATAATATATGCATTTCATTCTCATAATTTACATAACAAATAAAATCTATTTTTTGAATTCATGTTTATGAACCTAATACAATGTTTATACTTTCCACCATGCGCCTGCTTTGCTTTGGAGAATTCTGCAGGATGATGCCTTAGGTTTACCTTCGTCTTGAACTTAGTTTCCTAGTTGTGAAAGGTTGTTTTTAGTGGAATTTCTAATATTTTGTTAAGTCAAAGTGAGTTTAAGTTAAATGGGGACATAACAATAAGAAGAAAAGGTTAAAGAGAATAGGATGGTTGGGCGCTTGAAATAATTCCTCAAATAGGTTGTTATTATTATAATTGGGCTTGAAATAACTCTCTCCCCTGCCCAGCTGCTTTGCCATCATCTTCCTTAACTGACCCATCTTATCCAACTGAATTGCATGTAATATTCATCTTCCACAAAGTTCTGACTATATCCATCCCAATTTTCATATTTGAGTACATAAAATGTGCTAATTGTACTGTTTACTAAAGCATCAATAAAAAGCTAATTGAGACGAATTTTGCCTTTCAGTTATAAGTCTAGTTGCAATTCATTTTACTAATTAGAAGTGTAAAAATAAAAGATGGATAAAGAAATTTGATTATGTAGTTCGAATTTTACCTTATAAATTTACTTAAATTACAATCTCATTAAAACCTTTTACTTGAAAGTTTAATTACAAAAAGCAATTTATTTAAAAAGAATTTACACTAACATGGTTCCTATTAATCAACAAATAAATATTCTCACTCTCCTCCGCATATAATAACTTACAAATTTACAGTAAATGTGAATCTTTATCTCAGTAATTTAAATATTCTTTTAATTGCATAGTTACCAAGTGAGTAACGACAAATATTAATAATTCAACCTTAATTGTAAAATTTAAAAAATAAAAATACTAAATTTCAAATTTTAGCCAATTTTATACTTAAATGTGGAGAGGAAAAGTAAAGGAAAATTGCGCGTCTTGGTTGCTTGCCAAGTCAAAATGGTGGTAGTGTAAAGTGAAGTAGCATTTGAAAGTCAAAAGCAGTTATTTTGGTCAATTGGATTTCGTCTCTTGTTTGTACCATTTATTATCAATTTGTTGCTCTTTAATATGTAACCTCATCTTTCTAAAATAAATAGTGATTTGATTATCATAATTACTTCGTTTATTTTTTTGGGCACAATACGGATTTGAATAGAGGGTAGGATGCAGTGCGATGTGTTTAGTTTACTTTTTATAATTATTTATGTATATAATATAAGCATAAAATGATGTTATATCAATAATTGTGTTAATAAATTGTGAGAATTTGATCAAATAAAAATTCATGTATAAAATTACACAAAATCAAAATTCACATATAAAATTACACATTAAACCAAAGTTTATATATATTTTTAAGATTTATATCTAATTATAATAGTCAAATTTGTTATAAAATTAAATGGTTTTATCTAGAATAGTAATAAACATAAACCATAAAACACACTCTTTTTGTCCGCATAAAATACACTCTTTATTAAATATTATCTCAATAAAATAATTAAATTTTATATAAAAATCTATTGGTAATATTTTATAAATTTTATTAAAATATTATTTAAATTTCATTAATAATATCATTATTAATGTATTATAATTCTTTAATTTGAAATTTTAACAAAATTTAAAAATACTTTAAATTACAAATATTCTTATAGATGTATAAAAGTTATTTTTTTATGAGATTTAAAACTGATATTTTATAAAGAGAGTGGGCTGTAAACCTAAACAAAACCAAGGTTGAAAACTTTATCTTTCAAATATAAACAATGTCAATTACTTCGGTGATGAATGTGAGTTGCCTTTATTTGTCGCAGTGGTCGACGTCGGTGAAAAGCAAGGCATTAGCACCCATGTTTGATGGACTGTTTTGATTTGCATCTTTTGTTTTTAGTAATTTAAAATACTATTTTTCATTCGATAATGTCAATCCTTGTAGAAAAATGTAACTTTCACTCGTATCTCGTTGCTTGTTAAAAGAATAAACATAATGATAAAATAAGGAGACTAGTGGGGCTATTCTTCTTCTATTTGATTTTAATTAGAACGTAGTTTTTCAACCCTTAAGTAGATGTAATCGAAACTCCTTTTGTGTAATTCATTTTTCAACTTTAGTAAAAATTCATTTGTTCTTTTTTTATTTTCTTATTGTTTTGCGATCGTTCTACTGCCATTATCGATGGTTAATTTAACAGATTCCAATTTTTAAAATATTTTACATATTTTATTATATGGATGGAGTGTATAAAGATTTCAAATTGTTTTTATACTAAAGTCACGATTAACTTGCCTAGATTGAACTGAAAATAGTACTACCCCAACAGCCAAGCCAAACCAACCCTAATTAACATTTTATATTAATGTCTCTCTTCCCCTATCATGAATAAAACTATTGACTGACGGGTCGAATTAATTTAATTAAATTCTTGAAAGGAATTATTTATTTAAAAATTTCTTGAATTAAAAAATATTTCATATATTTAAGTTTTTGTATTTATTATATATTATACACATGATTAAATCGGGGTTATAAAATTTTTAAACTTCACAAGTGAATTGAGAATTGCATTAAAATTAAAATTTTAACTTATTATATTTATCATTTATTTAACATTATTTTTAAAATTTTAAATTATTTTAATGCAAATCCGATCTATTTTAATCCATGAATTCCATCGAATAGAAGACCACACCGGTTTGTCATAAGCTTGCACCCTCCCAATTCCCAATTCCCAAATACCAAACTCCACCTCCCATTCATTACACCAGCTGTACCCCAAAGTCCGAGTAGGAAGCTTTCATCGTTGGTTACCATTTCAAAAGTCAAAACCTTACCAAATTCTTAACTATCCATTTATAGCCCTATATATAGCTTCAGCAACCACCATAGAATAATCATAGCATAGCAGTCCCTAGCCTTATGTGCAAAAAACACTCCTGTCTCTCACATAGAAAGACTCCAACACCTCAACATCACCACCCTTTTCTTAAAATATGGTTGCGGGTAAGCTTGTTTTGATTTCCTTGCTTTTTTGGGAGGTATTGCTGGTGCATGCAATGGCTGGAGGATCTGAGGCCAAACCACCTGAGATTAAGGTTCATAAAGAGGATGATGATGAGCCAGGTTGGGTTGTTCCTAGAGAAGCAGATGAGCCAGATGAAAGTCCTCAAGATGTTGAAGCTGAAGCACCAGAAATCAGACGGTTGGGAAAGCATCATATTCTTTCATCAACTAAGTCTGTGGCTGCCGGTGGTGTCATCATTGCTGGACTTGTCACTGCTGCTTTTGCAGTTGTTGTTGCTTACATTCGAGTTACAAGAACAAGGGATGATGGTGTTAAACACTGAGCTTATAAGTCTTTCTTCATTCTGGGGATTTCCTCTATTTCTTACAGGTTTAGTGGAAGTGAAAGTAGTGCTCTTCCATACATACACAAGCATTTAGCTAGAAGTGAAATTATAATTATTTTCGATGTAATATGTGTGTCAGATTGAATTTGTAGCTTTATATATCATGAAATACTTGCTTTTGCGGCTACTGCTCTGTCTCTGTGAGAATTATGGTTCTTCAACGCAAAAACCTGTAATTATCCAGATCGATACAAGAACAATAAACATTCTGAAAGGAACCGATAAACTTGTGAAACCTTTGGCATTTCTATCATCATATTATTGCTTAGAGAAAGAATGCATAGAGCAGGTGCTTTGCCCGCCGCCGCACCTGACTCAACTCTATATTTCCAAACCCGAACCGGCCCTACCCCGCTCCTATTTCGCTGTATCAATCAAATGCTTTGAGCCTAACCAATCGGAAATCTCTACATTTCCCTCAGTAAAAGAATCATAGAGTTAAGTGTATTATGAGGTGGACTGTAATTTACCCCTTTATTAAAAACGGGTAAATTAGCTCCTATACATTAAAAAAAGATGCAAATTGATCCTTTCGTTATAAATTTGTATATATTATTAAGTGATGATTTAGAATATGTAAGTGGAATTAAAAGCTGTGTAGGATTTAATAAAAGTACAACTGATGCCCCCGTATTAGGAGTTGACCTCTTTACTCAAAAATTGAAAAAATTAGTCCCCGTGCGTTAGATCAAAGAGCAAATTACCTTTCTATTAAAAATTTCATCTATTTCTACTTTTAAGTGATGACATGGCTGGCAAAGCAATCAAATAGCACTATGTAGAGTGCCACATATACCTCATATTGATATGATACATTTTTCCACATTAGCAAATATTTAAAATTTTAAAACATCTCAAAAATAATATAAGTTTTTAATAAATATTTAAAATCATTATCTAAGTTTAAATGAATCTAGACAAATGATTGTCCAAATTATCCTAAACGCTTTTTTTAAATAAATATAAAATTATTAAATTTTTAATTATTAAAATATTTTAAAACTATTAAAACAATGTTCATAATAAACTTGGAGTTGATTATGGAGTTGTTTCTTAAATAATTATTAAATAATAATATAAAATTATACATAAAAACAGAAAGTTGTTTAAAAGTTGTTAAGAATTATAAGACATTCACAAATTAGGATCCATAAACTTGATTAACTAAAATATCAACTTGATTAGAAGATACATATGTGTACATAAATATATTTGAAATCTTTAAATATGCTAAATGTCTATATATATAGTTTTTACAATTTTAAAATTAAAGAAAAAATCAATCATTATTTATAATTTCTTATAATTCTAAATAATTTTAATTAATTTTATATTTTTAATTTTTAATAATAATTTAAGAAATTGCTCTAAAATGAACCTAGACAAATGGTTACCCAAGTTATTTGAGCTTGGACAACTGTATGTCTAGTATCATTCGGATGTTTGTTTTAATATTTTTTATTAATTTAAAAATTTTAATATCCTTAATAAATTTTAAATAATTCTCTATGCTTTTATAATTTTTTGGAAAACCATGTTTAGGATTCAATGAATGTGGATAACTATCTGTCTAGTTCATCCTAGATGTGGTTTTTAAATAATAATAAAATTATTTATTTTTATGATAATATTATTTTAAAAAAAAAATATTTTCACGTCAACATGAGTTACATGTAGCACACCACGTGTTAGTGTTTGGTTCCTTCGTCAGCTACATCAACATTTAACGGTAGCATTGATAAAATTATAAACAAAATAATCAATTTACTCTTTGATCTAACATACAAGGACTACTTTGCCCATTTTTTGAGTAGAGGAAGTAAAATGCAACCGGACTCATAATATAAGGGGCTCCATGGTACTTTTATCTAACCCTACTCATCCTTTAATTTCAGGTCACTTATATAAAAAACTGAAAAGTCAAATTATCACTTAATAACACATATAGATGAAATTTTTAAAGGAAGGGTCAATTTGTACTTTTCTCCAATGTGCGAGGGCTAATTTGTCCTTTTTTAAGTGAATGGGACAAAAGACAATCCGACTTTTAGTACACAAGTTTCCATGACACTTTTGCTTATCATATTAAGTTTATCTTTTTAATTAATATACATATATTATGACTACACAGTCAAGAGCGAAGCCATAAAAAAATTTAAAGAGGGAGATTAAGTTCACTACACCAAAACAGGCTTTTAGCGGCATATTTTGTGGCGTTTGATGAACAAACACTGCTAAAAATCGAGCATTAGCGGCGCTAAACCTAAAACGCCGCAAAAACCCGAACAACTAGTGGCGTTATTAAAAAAACGCCGTAAAAGAACATCATTAGTGGCGTTTATTTGTAAGCGCCGCAAAATACCTTAACCAAAACGCAGCGTTTGGTTTTGAGGTATATTAGAATTAGTGGCATTTACGATAAAATGCCGCTAAAGAACAGTATTAGCGGCGTATTACAAAAAGCGCCGCAAATATCTTAACCAAAATGCACCGTTTGGTCTTGAGGTAGATTAGTGTTAGTGGCGCTTATTAAAAAACGCCGTAAAAGAACATCATTAGTGGCGTTTATTTGTAATCGCCGCAAAATACCTTAACCAAAACGCAGCGTTTGGTTTTGAGGTATATTAGAATTAGTGGCGTTTACGATAAAACGCCGCTAAAGAATAGTATTAGCTGCGTATTACAAAAAGCGCCGCAAATATCTTAACCAAAACGCACCGTTTGGTCCTGAGGTAGATTGGTGCTTATTAAAAACGCCATAAAAGAACATCATTAGTGGCGTTTATTTGTAAGTGCCGCAAAATACCTTAACCAAAACGCAGCGTTTAGTTTTGAGGTATATTAGAATTAGTGGCATTTACGATAAAACGCCGCTAAAGAACAATATTAGCGGCGTATTACAAAAAGCGCCGCAAATATCTTAACCAAAACGGCTTCGTTTTGTTTCATTATATTGCTTTAGTGGCGCTTGGAAATAAACGCCGCAAATATTTCGGCAAGATGCTTTTCTTGTTTGGTGGAATGTTCGTTAAAACGACGCCACTTTTGTTTTCTGTATTGATATTAGTGGCGTTTTTGGCAAAAACGCCGCAATAATAGCCAATTAAAATTTTTGGTTTTACGGTTTAATATTTAAGTTTTATCGTATACGGTTTAGCGTTAATGTTTTAAGGGTTACGATGCAAAGTTTTAGCGTTTCGGGCTTATGGTTTATACGAGTTTAATATATATATGCGCTATCACTAATATTCTCCTATTTGATCATAGTTTAAAAGAAGCAGGCGCATGAAATTCAATTTCACTAAATTTCAACTGCAGGAGACAATATTTCAGCATAAAAATTAATAATTAAGGTGATTGTTGCTAAAATCAATGGATACAATGTCGTTTATCATTCTTTCCGTTGAAACGCCCTTTCAAACCTGAGTAAATGCAATTTGCCTTTTTCTTCGACTATAAAGTTATAATTTATATTTTGAGTTTTAAAATTTGGTTTAATATTGAAAAATTTGGGATCGATTGGATATTGAATTGATTTATAATATTCAAAGTAAAAACAACGCATAATTAGTAATGTATTGATTTCGGACATCTCAAGGGTACTAAATTTTTTTATGTATAACTTAGAGCATAAAATTAAAATTGTAAGACATTATTGGAATAGTGTCAATAATTTATAAATTGGAATGCCGATAGTAGTTAAATAATACATATATACTTACATATATAAAATGGAATTATTTTTTTAAGATTTGTAAAAAAATGTTAGATCGTGTCATAATTTTAAACTATTTTAATTGAAATGAAATTAATAATTTCATATTAATGCATCGATTTAAAATAATGTCATAACATTTATCAAATTTGAAAATCCACTAAAAAGAAATAGTTATAAATATAGACATATAAAATATTATTAAAATTGAATAACTAGTGGCGTTTTAACTCAAAACGCCGCAAAAGGTAGGCTTTAGCGGCGTTTCTTTTAAAAACGCCAAAATAAATTTTCAAACGGCTTGCTCGCTTTCACTATATTCCTTCTTGGCATTTTCTGATAAAACGCCGCAAATATGTCTGCAATAGGACGATAAAACGACGCCGCTTTTGATTGGATCTAGTGGTATTAGCGGCGTTTTTTGAAAAAGCGCCGCAAAAAAGAAATAATATATTGCGATTTCCGGATTAATATTTATAAATAATTGTATGTGGTTTGGGGTTTTAGGGTTCGTTACACAATGTTTATTATGTTAGGATTACAATTTTGACGATATGGGTTTAGAGTTTAGGTTTACAGCTCGGGGATTTGTGTTCAAGGTTTAGAGTTTACATTTTATATGTTAATATCAGGTTAGGCAATTTACGGCTTATAAGATAATGAAATTTAATATTTTAGGGCTTCAAGTTTATGGTTTATGAATTAGCGTTAATTATTTATGGGTTATGATGTTGATTCTTGCGTTTCAGATTTAGGGTTTGTATGATTTATAGTTTAGGGTTTAATGTTGTGGCGGTTTTAAGGTTTTTTTAATTATTATTTTGATACAGAAGTTAAAAAAAATTCGAATACCATGTTCTTTTCTTCTTATTATGTCATTATTAGGTTCAGAACCGACAGGGTTTAGGGAAATATATATATATATATATATGCATGGCACGATATCATGTATGATGAAACAGTTTAATATTGTGTACGAGGTAGCATACGTTATCAAGATTTGCATAACTTAGAGCATAAAATTAAAATTGTAAGACATTATTGGAATGGTGTCAATAATTTATAAATTGGAATGTTGATAGTATTTAAATCATACATATATACTTACATATATAAAATGGATTTTTTTAAAAATTTGTACAAAAAAAAGAATATGTTAAATCTGAGTCATAATTTTAAACTATTTTAATTGAAATGAAATTAATAATTTCATATTAATGCATCAATTTAAAATAATGTCATAACATTTATCCAATTTTAAAATCCATTAAAAAAAGAAATAGTTATAAATATAGACATTTAAAATATTAATAAAATTGAATAATTAGTGGCGTTTTCACTCAAAACGCCGCAATAGGTAGGCTTTAGCAGCGTTTCTTTTAGGAACGCCGCAAATAAATTTGCAAAACGGCTTCGTTCTGCTTTCACTATATTCCTTTACTTGCGTTTTCTGATAAAACGCCGCAAACTTATTTATCAATTTTAATATTGATGTGGACCATTTAGATTGAGAGTATTTATAAATTTGAATATTTATTAAATATGTATAACTGAATATTTATAAATTTATTAAATATGTATAATTCAAAAGAATATATTAAATTTAAAAGAATGTCATAACATTTATGATTTTAAAAATGTATTAAAAATCAAAATACTTATAAATAATGTGAATATTTAGTGGCGTTTGGAACCAAAACGCCGGAAATTGTAATTTAAAAATTGAAGAAAACGGCGCCGTTTCATTGACGAGTATAGGGTTCGGTGGCATTTTTTCTCAAAGTGCCGCAAAAAGCTGTTAGGTTAGTGGCGTTTTCTTTTAAGCGCCACTAATATATTAAGATTAAACTGCGTCGTTTTGAGGGGATATCGGTTTTGGGGTATATCCCCGCACCCAGCCCCAATTCCCATCTCAAATCCCTAATCCTAAGTTCAGCGCAGCATCTCCCATTTCCCCTCCTCCGTTTTCTTCATCTTCTTCATCTCTTTCATCTTTATGTTTGTGCGTTTCGCTTTATTGCAAAAAAAAAAACCATTAAAAAGGCTTCATACGACATTCTATTTGTTGAAAACATTTAACATTATTTGCGGCAAAGAAGAGGGAGAACGTCGACGAACATCTTAAGGTTCGAATGCCCGATTCTTCGTATTTATAGATTGGGTATTGTCGTATTTTTAATTTTGATTTTGCTTTCTTATTGGTTCAAGGTTTTCGGTGTGTTCTCTGTCAAACCAATATTTTCGGTGTCTTCGACATTTTTGTTCATCCTCGATCGTGAAGGTTAGTTATTGCTTCTATTGTTCATTACTGTTTTTGTGAATGGTTTAGGGTGTTAGGAACTGTGTTTAACTTTTGTTTTTTTTCTCCAGTTTTTGGTCAATCCATTTCATTGCTTTAATTTCAGTTTTCTTCATCGTTCTTAAGGTACAGAACACATGCTTTGTTACTGTTTATTTGTTGAACTCATTTGGTACTGTTTGACATGGTTATTTTCAGTCAATTTGGTACTGCTTCTATTGTTCATTACTGTTTTTGTCTGCGGTTTAATTTGTTAGGAACTGATTTTAACTTTTTTTTTTCTTCTCCAGATTTTGGTCAATCCATTTCATTGCTTTAATTTCAGTTTTCGTCATCATTCTGAAGGTACAGAACACATGCTTTGTTACTGTTTATGTGTTGAACTCATTTGGTACTGTTTTCAAAGTATGGAACTTTGATGTCTAGTTTAGGGTTTAATTTATTAGTTTATAAAACTGTTCTGTTAAATGTGGTGCAGCCAATTACATTTCCAGGTAAAGAGTTTACATTTTTAAGTTGAATTTTATTAAGCCATGTTGTTTTTTAGTATGATTTTTAAGGTCATATATATACTCTTTGTTTGTTTCCTACTATCTTTGATTTCTTGTATGATTTTACTACTTAACAGAACAGTTTGTCTATTTTCATATGTTTTTCTCAGTTACAAGTTATCACTATTTTTTAATTTAATACTGTCTGTTGAAATATAATGTTGGGTTCCACTTTCATTGTGTGGTTTGTAAACTATGAATTCGGTTTCTAAACTTTCGATTTATGGTTTGTGATCTGATTCAAATCAGTCCGTTTACAGTTTGCTTAAATCACAAGATCATGAGCATGTGTTAGGTTTTATTTATTTGAAATGAAATATTTTACTTAATTGGTAAGAGTTTGCAATGTTTAGAAATTGAACACAAAAGATGGTTTCCTAGCAATCAATCGTGCCAAAAACGCAATATGTTTCGGTTTGCAATACTATATCATAAATATTAAAATATAGGACAAAAATATTATATCATAACTATTTAAATTTATATTCTTTTTATATATTACATATATTAATATGGGCATTTTAACCTATATTTCATTTTTGTAATAGTAACATTTATAAATTAAAAAGACTTGTAAATGATAATTTGTATATGGTATGGGTATATAACCTATATTTAAAACTTGTTACTATAAAATTTGTAAGTTTTCAAAATAATTGTACTTAATTTTTAATATCTATATAAGTTTTCTAAATTTATAAGTTTTCTAAATAATTTAATTAAATTTATTTGTATTAAAATTTATTAGTATTAAATTTACTTCATTTTCTAAATAAGTGTTCTAAATTTGGGAGAAATAAAATATATGTGTATTAAGTTTATAAGTTTTCTACATAAGTTACATAATACACCACTTACATATCTTACAAAACTTATATAATACATAACTTATATTTAAGCTTGCATAACTTACATAATAATTTACATAACTTATATATAATAACAACATAAATTACATAATACTTTATGTTGTAATACATAATCATTATATAAGCTTGCATAACTTACATAAATTAAATAACTTACATAACTTACATATAATAACATAATAAATTACATAATACTTTATATAATAACATAATAACTTAAATAACTTATATATTAACATAATAACATAATAACTAACATACAATATATAAACATATATAGAAACTCACATATCTTACAAAACTTACATAACTTACATAAACTTGCATAAATTAAATAACTTACATAACTTACATAACCGACATAAATTAAATAACTTACATAACCTACATAAATTAAATAACTTACATAAATTAAGTAAATTAAATAACTTACATAACTTACATAAATTAAATAACTTACATAACTTACATAAATTAAGTAACTTACATAACTTACATAAACTTGCATAAATTACATAACTTACATAACTTACATAAATTAAACAACTTACATAACTTGCATAAATTAAATAACTTACATAACTTACATAAATTAAATAACTTACATAACTTACATAAATTAAGTAACTTACATAACTTACATAAACTTGCATAAATTACATAACTTACATAACTTGCATAAAATAAATAACTTACATAACCTACATAAATTAAATAACACATAACTTACATAACTTACATAACCTACATAAATTAAATAACTTACATAACCTACAAAAATTAAATAACTTACATAACTTACATAAATTAAGTAACTTACATAACTTACATAAACTTGCATAAATTACATAACTTACATAACTGCATAAAATAAATAACTTACATAACCTACATAAATTAAATAACTTACATAACTTACATAACTTACATAACCTACATAAATTAAATAACTTACATAACCTACATAAATTAAATAACTTACATAACTTACATAACCTACATAAATTAAATAACACATAACTTACATAAATTAAGTAACTTACATAACCTACATAAATTAAATAACTTACATAACTTACATAAACTTGCATAAATTAAATAACTTACATAACCTACATAAATTAAATAACTTACATAACCTACATAAATTAAATAACTTACATAACTTACATTACTTACAGTACTTACATAATACATAATACATAACTTACATAATACATAAAAATATATCATATCACAAATTTCTGTAATTCATTTATGGTTATAACTGGCGTTTTAACTTACCCGTGCAAATTATTCTCAACGTCAGACTTCAAGAATTAAGAAATGGACCGGTCTTGGATGAATTTGTCAAGGGTTAGCAACGGTTATCGAAATGGAGTACAGTATTTTCTAAATTTTGCATTTCAATATGCAAGCCAGGAGAACATGATTCTTTGCCCGTGTAAGAAGTGTGTCAACATAAATTGGCATTGTCGTGAGGTTGTATACGAGCATCTAATTGTTGATGGGTTTGTTCGGGGTTATAAACAATGGTTATTTCATGGAGAATGCCCGCCTTGTACTTCCTCTTCAACGATGGATGTATCTTACTTTGGTCCTGCTTACCATCAGTCTGATAGAGGGGATGACATGGAAGGTATGTTGCGGGATGCATTTAATATGCACAATCATGGTGTCCAGTCGTTCCCAGCGGACTTTGTAGCTTCTGATGATTGTAATATTGGGAGAAATGCTTTTACCGAACCGGGAAGTAGTGTACCTCATGAAGAGCCGAATGAAGAAGCGGCGAAGTTCTATGCGCTACTTAATGACATGAACGAAGAACTGTATGAAGGATCAAAATTTTCAAAAATGTCTTTCTCTGTTCGTCTTTTTCAGTTAAAATGTTTGGGAGGGTGGACCGGAAACTCATTGACAATGCTGTTAGAGTTTTTAAGAGAAATGTTTCCGTTTGCAAAAATCCCTCAGTCATGCAAATATATGAAGAAAATGATAAAAGATTTAGGCCTTGGGTACAACAAAATCCATAGTTGCCCAAATGACAGTATGTTGTATTGGGGCGATAGAAATGACCAACAGTGCTGTCATGTATGCGGCCAATCCCGATGGATTAGTAGAAACACAGAAGATGGGAAGGACGATGAAAACGGTGTACAGTCGAGAAAGAAGCCAGTCAAGATTTTACGGTATTTTCCCCTGATACCAAGGCTTCAAAGGCTATTCATGTCGTCCAAGACAGCGGAGTCAATGACGTGGCACCATGATGGACGAACCCATGATGGATTACTAAGGCATCCGGCAGATTCTTTAGCTTGGAAATCATTTGACAATAAATTTCCAGGCTTTGCAAGCGATCCTAGGAGTGTGAGGCTTGGGCTAGCATTTGATAGATTTAATCCTTTCAAGATCATGAGCACTGCGTACAGTACTTGGCCAGCAGTGCTTGTTCCTTAGGATCTTTTATCAGCCCAACCCAATATTTTGGATCCAGCTCGCACCAATACATGGCTTCGGGGAGTCAATCTCAAGCTGAAGTTCAGAGGTTAAAAGACCAGATGGCTCAGATGCAAGCGACCACATTTGAGGTTCAAAGGAAATATGAAGAACTTCAGCAACAACTTAAAGCAGAGGCGGTAGCGAGGGAAGCAGAGGCTACAGCGAGAGAAGCAAAGGCTACAGCGAGAGAAGCAGAGGCCGCAGTGAGAGAAGCAGCGATAGAAGCAGAGGTTCAAAAGAAATATGAAGAACTACAGCTACGACTTCAAAAAGATGCGACATCGAGAGAAGCAGAGCAGAGCAAAAAGTACGACGAACTTCAACAATGACTTCAGACTATGATGAAGATGTTTCAAAGATCATAACTTCCCATCATAGTGTATATTGCATAAATATTTTTATTATTTTAACTTTTAACGTTTTTGTAAAGAAAAGTATGAATTCACTTTTATTTATATCAATTAATATTATTTTAGTCATTATATTATATAAATTTATTGTTTTTGGTTAGTTTAGATCTGGTTGCTTTTGATTTGTTGTTGCAGGAGGGCTGAAAAAACAGGAAATTTTATTTTAAAAAAATCCCAAAATTAGTGGCGTTTTTTAAAAAAGCGCCGCTAAAAGTCATATCAAATAGTAGCATTTGTGAAATAAGCGCCGCTAAAGAACACTACTATTAGCGGCATTTTTGAACAAGCGCCGCTATAGAACATTACTTTTAGCGGCATTTTCTTCCAAAGCGCCGCTAAAGAACATGATCTTTAGCGGCGTTTTTTCATAAGCGCTGCTAAAGAACATGATCTTTAGCGGCGTTTTTTTCTGTAAGCGCCGCAAAAGTTAGAGACGTTGTCGTTAGCGGCATTTTTTGTGGTGCTTCTTCAAGCGCCGCAAATGGCTTTAGTGGCGTTAAAAAGCGCCGCTAAAGGCCTAAAAAAACGACGCTAAAAACCATTCCCCCAATTTGCTCCGGCAAAGTACCCAATAACCGATTAACGCTAACATAAAAAACAGTCAAAATTTTCAACCCCCCAAATTGCTCCGGCAAACAAGATCGAAATCCATTGTTCATTAAAATAATCTCTTCAAGACCCGTCGTGTTCCCAAGACTCGCCGGCATACAACCGTGAAACTTGTTATTAGCTAAAGCAATAACAGAAACATGTGAGTTACCAAAATTATCCGGTAGATTAAATCTAAACCGGTTATGATTAATAAAAATAACCTCCAAATCTTTATCAAAAAGCTCTTTGGGTATAGTTCCTTCAAATTCATTAAACCTCAAATCCAAAAATTTAAGTAAAGGAAGCTTAAGAATCACTTCAAGGAACTTACCAGTGAACCAATTGTTGCTAAGATCCAACTCCAACATCAGCTTCAACTTTATAAACTTATGTGGAACCGTACCACAAAACCGGTTCGAGTTTATATGAAACAATGCCAGATCGGTGAGTAGCCCAAGCTCCTCCGGCAAGCATCCGACGATATCTCCATGGTTTAAATCAATACCGGCGACGGTTCTGATTCTCTTGTTATCAAGCGCTGGAGCACAGTAACACCAGTATAGTCACACACAGAGGATCCAACCCAATCGGCAGTGAGATTAAACGGGTCGGAAAGAATCGCTTTTTCCCAAGCTTGTAAAGCCATGTAAGCGTTTCACAACCTCGGGTTTTCAAAAACCAATGACGGGTCGACGGTGACGTTCTCCCCTCTGCACCGAACTCATCTCTGTAATAAAGCAGCTGTCGTTGCTTTCTGTACGACACTTCCTTGTCGGTAAGTCCGCCATGGCTGGAAACACAATGCTCATCGCATGTACATGAGGCTACAAAAACTGAAACTAAAAGAAACATGTGCTGTCACCGCCACATAATTCTTTTTATTTCCTTTTTTAGCATTTTCATTTGCGGATCAACTTGTGTTTTTCTTTGATTTTACTATAACAGCAGCTAGAGGGAAGAGAGAAAAAGAGAAGAAGAAAGAAGATGAAACAAAATGAAAAAAAAAAAAAAAGTTTAACAATTTTTTTATAGATGATATCATTTATAACATGGTGGTTGTGTCATGCCTATTTCGTTGACCTATGCTAATGCTCAACTCATGTTTATTATTAAAATTGAGATGATGTTTGAAAAAATTATAATATTGAAAGTGTCAATTAAAAAAAAAGAAAAATTCAAACCCAAAACCTCAAAATCTTGAGGGTATTTAAAAAATTATGCCTATATATTATTATAGATTTAATTTTTTGAAGAATTATAAATTTGGTTTTGGAAGAATATTTGATGCTTTGTTTATGCATAAGTATCATGCACCATCGTTAATAATAAGATGTCACATTATCACTTATGTAAAATAACAATATTGAAAAGTTTAAAATAAATATAAATAAATTTATTTTTAAAATAAATATTACATAAAGCCAATAATTTTTAAGGGTATAGAGGTAGATATTTTAGACCAATCAAAATTCATCATTTGTTAATATTGTTTATCTCTAATAAATTAAATTAAATTAAATTAAATTAATAAAGAGATAAATGAAGAAATTAAATTCTTTATAACTCTCTCTTAAAGAAATCATATTATTTTTAATATGAGATAAATAATAAATAAAATAGTTTAATCATTGTAGAACACTCAAATGAAAGAAGTTAAATTCTATAAAAACTCTCTTTTACTTGACTAATTGGTACTATAAAAGGGGTGCCTCCAAGCCATTCAACCCACATTCATAAGTTCAAAAAGTCCAAAAACTCTTTGTAGAAATCTATGAAGAAACTGAAGAACTTGAAGAAATTTTGATAAATGTCATATCAGTTTTGAAGAAACGCTACCTTCCAATCTAATTCAACCGAAGAAAGCTACCTTTTGACCCAATTCAATTGAAGAAAGGAGGTCAAAACCCATTTTCAAGATCAAATCTTGACAACTTTTGAAGTGGACATATTAATTCAAGATCAAGTCTCGACGATCTTTGAATCCAAATCAAATTCTCAAGTAAGCATCTCGCCTTCAAGATCAAGTCTCCACAACCCTTGAAGCAAATCGCATCTTTCCAAGATCAAGCCTAGACAACCCTCGGATTGAAGCCAAACTGGAAAGAAGAATCAAAGGAGTTTTCCTTGTAAAAAAATATCCAGAGATTATAACTTCTTTTTAAGTTATCAATAAAATTTGACATCAAATTTCCAAGTCAAATTTTAACTTGAAATTTGTACATATAAATTATCGACACGACTGGTGATGTAATACCCCATACCTGGTCTGATTGCCGGACCCAAGCTATAGAATACTACAACAGTCAACGAATCAGTTACATGCAAAACTTAATTAAAATTTAATTAAACATGTAATTATTTCATACATACGCACAAGTCATGATTTACAAACAAAACCGAGTCTAATCAAGCATACGAAAGCTCTTAAGTTGACCTCCAAGTATGAATAAGGACCATTCTAAAAGATTTTACAAAAATAAGGACATTTATGAAGAATAAGGGACACGAATGTGTGCCCAGGCCGTGTAACTTTTTAAAACCGTGTGGATTAAAAATGACCATTTCTATAGTACTCACACGATCGTGTGGCTGGCCTGTATAATATTCGGGAATCGTGTGGCTCCAAAAACTTCCTCCTTCCAGAGATCACACGGTTGTGTCACTAGCCTGTGCCAGTCACACGGTCGTGTGGTCAGCCTGTGTGGTGCAAGAATAGGCCATTTGGTATTTTTTTCAAACTAACCACTCAAATCATCAAATAGGTGCACTTATCCAACATGAAAACCTGTTCAAAACACTTAAAATTCATGCCAATACATATCATATATCATTTCCTTTAAACATCTAACCAATATGCCATATTTGACACCAAAACACAACAAGATTAAATGGTCTACTTCAAGTCATTCAAGCTACTTATACAATTCCAAACCATTCATCCATTTCATGCAATCAACTAGTTCAAAATACTTAATTCACTTTGATTATTCAAACCTTATGTAACATGACACCAACTTACAAGCATATCAAATTAGCATTTCCATAAGAATTCATGCTCAAAACGTACATAACATTATGAACGTCTAGATACTCCTAAGTACATGCCACATATAATCGGGTTCAAACAATCAAAGTCTACCGAATCAGGGGATGGATAGCGTGAGCTCCTCGAGGATCCGATTGACACGTTTCGCAAGCCAAAATCTACAGAAAAAGGAAAAGTGACAAGGTAAGCATTACGAAATGCTTAGTAAGCTCATATGAATATAAACAGTTAACTTACCTTATATAACAAGTACATAGGTTAAACTAATGTGTATAACCAATATTTTACCTAAATATCAGAACACATCCACAACAAGGTAAACTTGATTCATCTTCGATTACATAAGTATACTCAACTTGTTATCGAGTCCTTCTCTTTTCAATTTTTGATCATTTAATACATAATACATTACTCAATTTCCCTTATATGCATTTTACAAACATATCAACTAAGTTCATAATCACTATTTCCAACCATTTGCACCTTTAGTGCATTCGTACACTTCCAGACCTACATAAAACATGTTCAAACACCTTTGAAACAATATATTTTAAATAGTTCAATTCAAAATAATCCAATATCAACTTTTCAATACTAAATGTAACATCCCAAATTTTTAGTTTAAAGAATGTAAAATTGTATCAAGAATGAGCCATTAGCTTAGTGGTTAAAAAGGAAATAAGAAGACGGTGCAATTAGCTCAAGGATTCGAGTTTGATTCCTGCCCTTGTAAAATAACTTAATTTTGCTAATTTTGCTCCTTTCCCTATTTTTGTGCTACCATGCCTAGTTAACCTAGATATAAATACCACTTTTCACTTATTTTCTAGCTTGCGCCTCTCTAGTTACGCTCCTATGGTTGTTGTTGATGCCTTGACAGTGTTGGTAAAGATTGAGGAATTGGGTTTTGAGTACTCAAGTTTGAGTCTTACCATAAGCAGTTGTGTATATATTGATTTTAGTTGGCTAAGATTGAGAGCTAAATTTATCATTATGTCTTTTTTCTATTAATTAATTGATAATCGAAACATCATTTTTAAAATTTCGTTATTGGTTAATTTGATTTTGTTAAGATTAATTTAATCAATTAATCATTTAACTGAAATTATTAAATACTAAATATTAAATATATTAAGTATTTATTATGTTCACTAATCAATTCTCCCCTCTTTGACGTTTAGCTCTACTGCTTATAAATGTTGCAAATGGGCTACCTTGAGTTGTTTTCATGCTTTTATTTATTTTAATATGTTTAAATGATATTTTGTGTTTTATATTTTGGTTTGTTATGATATTTTAAGATGATGTATAAAATATGTGCATTAAAAAAAATACTGAAATTCTTATAAATTTTGGTTAGTCTAAAACCTATACAACTAATCAAAATTAATTTGGTTGGGTGAATATTTTTATCAAAAGTTGTTATCAATTAACTTGAAGAGTTTTACTTTTCTCTTATTTCTCCAAGTCGTTTGTTTTTTATTTTTTGTTTTGTCCAATGGCGGTGCCAGTCTACAGTTGGCTATCGCTTACCTTTTTCTCCTTCCCATTAACTATTTTTTTTCTTTCTTCTTCTCATTCATTCTACATGTCTTCTCTCTTTTCAATTTGCATATCTATTTTGTGGGTATCTTTATTATCTTCACAAGTTGTGATGGACGAATGACAATGTCTGCCTTTTACTAAAACCCCATTGGGCACCAGTAGTTTTTCTTGAAAAGTGGGTGGCTCTTGTTAGCTTCTTAATCTGTTTATGTTTTGAGAGTATTTCAGAATAATAAATGATTTCACGAGTCGAGTTAGACCCGTATTGTCTTACGTTTTATATGTTTTTTTTTGTTTGTTTTCCCATTGTTTAATAAATTTTCAATTTTAGAAGTTTTTGTCTGCTCTTGTAGCACCTTTTTTTAGTCTTGATTATGCATGTAACCTTAGTTTACAAGTGATTTTAGGGATGGTTTTGTTGTTATCCTCTTTAGTTTAGTGAATGTTCAATTCTTTTGTCAATTTTTGCTCGCCACTTTAGACCTTAGGGGCTGATTTCCTTATCGTATTAAGTGCTTGCAAGTACTCCAGATATATCATGCTTGAGTTGTGACAAAGTCAATTGTCAATATGTCATTATGTTCTATTGATGCTGAGGCTAAAGCCTTTATTGCGTTAATGGAGCTTATCCTTCACCATCTATGATGAGTGTCTGTTATTTTTTTTCCCTGCATTGTATGGTTCCATTCATTGAATGAATTAATGAATTTAGCTTTAAAGAAAACTATCAAGAGTTTTAAATTTTCGTTAATGATAGTTCAGCTCGATTATTAATGAAATAATCGTTTAAGCAATCCTAATTTAATTAAATGAGAATTTTACATTTTTTACTTCTCTCGAATTAATAATTCAGTATAAGTTTTTTCTACCATTTTTTTTTTAAAGTTTGATCATCCAAGTTTTATAATTTTATTGATATTTTATTCTTTCATCCTAGTGTTGAATATTTTTATTGTAATAAGCTTAAATTGGTCTATTCAAATTTGTTTAAGCGCTCAGTATCCTCTACTTTAGAGGTTTGAAAGAACTAGTAGTTTAAGCATTAAAAAAGAAAAAGAAAAAAACCTTCAAAAGCAATACCCAAGTCAGCATAAAATTGGGACCAGGCTGCTTATTGGGCCAACTTCCCAATGCTTATTGGGTTATGATTGTACATATCTATAAGTTTTTTTTTTTTAAGATTATTTCTAATAAGTTGATAATAATTTTTTTATGCATCAAATATAAATCATTTAAAAAACAAAAAACTAGGAAGTCAGAAATTTATGGAGGATAAAAGTGAATAATAAAATTTTAAAAAAATCCAAATATAATTTCATCATATATTAACTTATAAGTTCATTATTTTTAAAAGGATTAAATAAAAAATTATAATTAAAGAGGTCAAAGCGCTATGTTATCATAAATTAATTTACAATTTTATTATTTTAGATAAATTAAATTGAATTTTTCTATAAAAAGCAAGGCACCTACCTAGCTTCCCCTGCTTACCTTTTAATGAGAAAATACACTTATTTCATTTTAATTTGAAAATACTCAATTAACCCTTTTAGTTTGAAAACAGTTGTAAAATTAAAAGTGTAAGTATATTCTCAAGGGTGTTCACAGTTCGGTTAAAATCAAATTAATCAATCAGTGGTTAAATATTAGTTAATAGTTTTTAAAATTTTAATTATTAGTTAATTCAATTCAAAACCGTAATTAACCGATTAGCCAAAATAAATAATATATATAGCCCACCTCAATATATAAATAATTAAGATAGCCCAATATATGAAAGCAACGGGCTGCAAATTTTTTTACCTAACAAGGCAATAATGACTCGAAAATAATAAAGAAATTAAACATTTAACACAAAAAAATTAAAAAGTGAAATTGAAACAAAAACAAACCCTAGTAGTCAAATTGGTCTTCTTTTGTCCTTGTCTTTTCTCTTAACTCAAACTTCACCCTACACCTCTAACATCCTAACTCGATTATGCTTTTGCGATATATCGTCGAGTTTGGTTTTATCCCAACATATGACCACCACCACTTCTCTAAGAAATTTTACTAACTAAATTAGAAATCTAGCATAGTTGGATTTACAAACTATCTCCCTTTTTACCCTACCCAACTTCCTTTTGAATAATACCTTTGGAAGAAACCAGTTAGAAACCGAGGAAATGTGGCACTTTTCTTTCTTTCTAAAACACACTACACAATGATAGGGGTGTTCAAACAGTTAGTCTGGTTAATATCTAAATCGAATTACTATTAACCGAATTACTCAAAATGTAAAAATCTTTAACGGTTAATTAAACTAAAGTGTTTTTTCAAATACATTAACCAAACTAAAATATTTCAGTTAATTCGGTCAGTTAAATGAATTAACCAAAATTTATATGCTTTTGTCTTTTGGTTAAAATCAGTATAAAACATATAAAAAATGCAATGCTAATGTTCATTTTTTTATTTAATAGTTCAAAAGATTTAAATGGAGGTCAAAACAACAAATAAAACATTAGAAACACTACATAAATCTTGAAACCAAACAAAAAGTTAACAATGACATCGAAGAAGAAGTCCTAAAAGTTAAAAAAAGAAACACAAATTCTTGAAAGTTTACTATGGTAGCACATAATAGTACTCAAAGTTAACAACAACAAAAAAAAGCCTTGAAAGTTCAAAATAACAACATAAAAAGTAAAAAACGGACTGGAAATCTAATAGCAGAACAAAAGTAGCTCAAAAAAAAGTCTCCAAAAACACTCGGAAATGTTAAAGGTTTGGTATAACAGAAATTCTAAGTATTTGATTAGAAAATTTTCTATTTAAGCTGGTTCTAGTGTGATTTTGAGAATCTTGCTGACTGATTGGTAAATAGTTAGGATTCAAGTTTAGTCTCATTACATTAGAACTAGGAGTTTTCTTTTAGTGGGAAACTTTATGGTTAAGGGTATTAATAGCACTGACCGACTTAGGATTAAGGGAAATGGTTGTGGAAAGATTATATATGGGAGGATTTTTTTCATTCTGGTATTCATTTTCTTTCTTCGATATTCTTCTCTGGTTCATTCTGTAAGAAAGGAAATTAAAAAGCGGTTTGCATGAAGGAAAGAATCTAGGGTGTTAGCATAAATATTTGAGAATTTAGCAATCTGGTAATCATTCTAACTCTTCCATACTTTTCAATTTAAGAAAAAAGGAAGGAAAGTCTGAGGATTTCAACATAAATTATTTTGAATTGTGATGATTTAAGTCGTAGCTATCATTTATAACCCCTCTGCATACATATGAATTAAGGTTTTCTTACATATGTACGTCTTCATTTTGATCTTTGTATGGTTGTTATGTTTATCTAACCAAGAAAGAGGAGGCCCAAGTGATAAAGGAAAATAGGGGCATATCCAGGGGGCTGGCAAGAGCCCCGACCTCCCTAAAATAGAAAAATTTCCATTTAGGCCTTTTAAAATTTTAAATTAGTAAAGGTAAAATTACAATTTGGCCTCCTAAAAATGATAAAAATTTGATTTAATCCTTTAAAAATTATAAAAATATAGGTTATTGAAATAGTGGAATTACATTTTTATTACTGTAAAACTTACAATTTAATTCCACCTCCCCTAAAAAAATCTCTAGCTTCACCCCTAAAGGGAAGACAAAGCAAGTGTAAGTTGTGTCAACCCCATGTATTTTGTTGGTGAGTTTCTAAACTCAAACCTTCTGTGGTTGTTTTATATATATTAGTATTGTGTTATTGTGTTGTGTTTGACTTCATGTTCTACTGATGATGAGTTGAATTATTATGGGTTGTTTACAGTATTGTTGAAGTATGCAAAGTGATGATTTACAGATGCATGTTTGATTTTACGTTTCAATTTGTGGTTTTGATAAATTTTCGCTGGGAAAATAATTACTGAGGAAGTTATCTTTGAAATGGTCTGATAGGTGATATGTTTTGTATGATCTGTGTTGCATTATTAATAGTATGATTAGTTGAATTTTTGTTATATGTCAGTCTTAAATATAAATGATATGCGAAGTATGGAGGGATGTTTTGGCGGATGAAAGATGAAGAAATGGCATGTTGTGCAGTCTGTGCCACATGATATTGGTTTTGTAGAGGCTCAGGCAGACTGTACGGAGAATGTATACGCATGATATTTGGTTTTGCGAAGGATTGTTGGAATGTAGGGGGATATTTGCTCACATGTTTATGATAACCTTATGTGGGCTTTTTCAAGTATGAGACTCTACGGAGTCTAAGGTTTAAAGCATCATATGTGTAAGCAAGTTCATGGCTATGGCATTTGTAAGTTATGAAAGTCCGTCAGACTTGCACTTTAAGTTTTACGTCAAAGTTATATGTGAGATTTCTACATACAAAGTCCGCGACAAAGTCCGCATGTATGAATCTGCTATGTTCATGAAGTTTCTTTTATGTATCCTTATGTTTGAATCTGCTATATCCATGAAGTTTCTTCTATGAATCCGCATGTATGAGTCCTCCATATCTATGAATCTTCTTATACAAATTCACATGTACGAGTCCTCATATAAGAATCTGCATATAGAAGTCTGCACGTAAGTGTCCACAAAATTGTCTTCCTAATTAATCCGAAGTGACTCTCTCTCCATTCGGTGGGTTTCCTGGTAAGATTATATGCAACAAGTCTGTACGAAGAGACTATATGCTTCATAATCTTTCATAGGAGGAATTCTCATGTATTATATACTACACCTCTGTGTTGTTCAAGCCCAAGCATAAGTTGTGAAATATGAATGCACAAGTTTTGTCTAAGTGAAATTAGTGGCAAATTTTAAGTTTTGAAAATTAAAGGGAAGTATTTCATTCATAGAACTCAATAAGTTCCTTATGAACTTACCATGTTTCTCTCCTTTGTTTCAGGTATTCTGAACTGTTGATTCAAAGAAGGGGACTAAGCCAGAGTTTACAAGTTTAGCGTGAGCATGTCACTTTTCGCTTTGTAACATATGTAGCTATCTGGGCAACGTGAAGTTTAAAACTTCTATTTTGAATTTGTATAAGAACTCTTCAAATCTAGTTCAAATTGTAATTAGACTCAAGAAGCTAGTTGGACAAATTATTATATAAAGATTAATATTATCATAAGGTAGTTTCATATACTATGATTCCACAGCAAAACCCTATGGAATTGTTGATTAGTTATTAATTTATTTTCACTTAGAATGATAATTGAAATCATGAAGGGTTGGTTGTCCGACCATTCGTTTGGGTGTTGCAGATAAAATCAAACATGACGAAACACCGCAGAAGCATAATTAATGTTCTTTCACTCCCAATCAATACAATTTGGCAATTATGGTAAACCTACTAGCACGATATATCAATAGTCAATTCAGATCAATCACAATACCACAAGCAAGAATAATAAATGAGACAGAAATTTTAAGTAAAAAAACCCTTTAAAGCCAATGGTAAGAACCACAGGACTTGAAAGTTCATTAAAATTTTCATTATAATTAAAGTCTTGCTACAATAGCACAATAGAAGTCACCAAAAAAAAAGAGAGTATACAACTCCAACAAGGTTATCAACAAATAATGTCAAGCAAACTTTAAGAAAAAATTGAGAATATTACTCAATAGAGGCTAAATTTGATGGAAAAACTAAAGCTACACTACCTTGACAAAAAATTCGATCGTACATATTCAAAATCCTTGAGTCTACTTGTCACAACTCAAAAATCAACTCCAATGAACATCGGATGGACTTTCGATTGAAGTTGAGGAAAATTGGTCTGGGTGACAATACTGTCCTTTTCTCTCTCTTTTTCTTCTCATTGTTATATTATAGGGCATATGGGCAATTAGACTTTCCCACACATAGTGGGACGTCCCACGGCCCAACAATATACAGGAAAGAAAGAGAGGTAGGTGCCTAATGATAATAAGCTGAGTGAAGCATCTATTGTTAGGAGGGATATATTGAAAATTAAAGAGTGAGAAAGTATGGATTTTTTTTGGGTGACAAAGGTTTTCATTGGGAGGTAGGTAATGGGGCGATGCTTGTTTCTGGGAGGATGAGTGGTATGGTAATGTTCCCTTGAAAGATACATTCTCACAACTATATTTATTGGTTGTTGATAAAAAGCTTTTGTCGTTGTGATGTTTAATAATGTTAAAGAATCAACAAGTCTTTGGGAACAAGATCTAGAGAATGCACTATGGAATAATCTTAATGATTTTTCTCGTTGGATGGGAGACGTGATCGTCTAATTTGAACCACATATGAAAAAGAAATTATCGAGTTGACTTGTTACACCAAACTTAACAAAAGACTTTATTATATAGAATATATATGTGGATATAATTTTTTTTATCAAGTTTGTCATACTATAAATTTTATATATACATAACTATATAGATATTTACTCCATTTTTATTTTCTTTATACTTATAATTTACATTTACAAGAAGGATGTATATGATAATTCCTTGATTCTTTTCTACAACATATTTATATTTTAAAGTGAAAGAAGAAGAAGAAGAAGAAGTAATAATTTTGGGGTTGAGTTAGGTCTTAATTCTCCACCTATAAATAAGAAATTAAATAATGCAAGACCAAAAACTTGTAATCTAGCACATTCAATATACAATTAGACGAGGTTACGCGTCTATCGTATTTTTTTATTTATATTTTCTCTCTTCTCTCATTCAATGGATTTGATTGAGATTTTTAAAAAAAATACCAATAGATTAACATTATCCTTGTTTTAAGTCCTTTGACTTGGTTTCGTTTGATGCTTAGGATGGCCAACTTCATATAATAACAATAATAAATTGCTTAATGTTAGTTTGATGAGTTGAAGTAATTAAAACATTTGGTCCATTATTTAATTTTCTAATCAAATCAAATCAACAATAACTTATCAATTAAAAATAATTATATTTAGTATCAACTAAAGACAAAAAGGAGAGCTTAACTGTGGCATGTTGATGTTGTGTGGCATGTTTCTTCCCTGTCTGACATATAATAATTGTTTGGCGAAATTAAGGTTACATTTTATTTTATTATTTAAAATTAAGCATTCAACACATGCAATAAATGAGGTAGAATCTTATTATTATATTTATCATCCACCTTCATAGAAGCTAAGCTTTGGAATTCAGCTACATGTTTTACTTTCAAAGTAATATATAAAATTCTAATTTTCACATAAAAATGCATGTCCTTCTACATTATTTACTTTGATAATAGATTTCTCCATGAATTCGGGTTATTTTGCAAGTCCAAGATCTGGTCGAATAAAACAAATTATTCAAAATATAATTTTAATTAAATTTAAGAAAAAACTTAATTTATAAAATAATAATCCAATTCAAGTGAAAGAAAATTTTCGAACTCTCATTTTATTATAATGGAACAAGTAATCCACATTCTCGAAATGTACATTTTAAATAACTATACTTTTTAGAACTCGAACTTATGTCCTGCGTTAGTAAGAATATCAATGCCAATCAAATTAAGATTTAATCAGTCATTGATTTTTCTTTCTAAAATGTAACATCATAATTAAAATTTATATTATTAAGATATTTCGTAGAATTAAAATGATTGAAAATTATGTGAAGAATAAATTGTAAATTATAGTACCATGAGGATCTTTTTTTAAAGATGCTATTTCATGTTTGAATTAAATAATAATACTTTTATTTATAAAACTTAATATTATTTATATAAAATGCAAATATATTTAAAATTAATATTGAAATAATATATTTAAATTGAGTACTAGCTCGATTTACACTTGTAGAAACTCCTAAAAGATGGTGAGTTCTAAGGTTTAAGGGTAATCTAGGAAATGTGTAAATGATATTATATTTAATAGGGATAATTTGATTGAATGAGAAATTTGATACATGAACTTTAGTTTGGTGCAATTATACATATAAAATTTTGATTGTAATTCAAATGTATACATCAAATTTTAAGTCTAATCCAATCATATACAATTAAGAAAATAAATACATCAATTTATTGTTATATTGGATAAACATAATTATCTCTGTATGAAATATATAAATACAAAATGATGATATTGTCAATAATTTGTGCGAAATGGATCAAATCAAAATTTTATGTATAAAATCAAAGTTCATATTTACATTTACACATTAAACCAAAATAATGTGGAAGCCATTAACCTGTCCTTTTTTTTTTTGGTAACAAGAAATAGTATTAATTACAAACTATGAATAGAATCTCGATTGGAAAACCAAGCACATCTATCAAATCGAATCTGTTCATCAACCGAAGGAGGAGTCACATGAAAGATTCACTTGTCGAAGGGGTAATCTTTCATCAACTTTGCCAAGATATCAGTAGCAAAATTCACTTCTCTAGGTACTTGTTTTATGAGCACTCTCCACTCTCGCTTACACAATTCTTAGATCCACAAAATCAAGTCCCTATTGGAATGTCCTTTATGATTTCCATGGATACCTTTAATAGCCAAGGCACAGTCTGTTTCAATAATAATATTCGTCCATTTAGCTGCCCAAGCTAATTGGAGACCGTAAAAAATGACCCAAAGTTTAGCTTGAAAAACATTACAACTCCCAATATTTCTTCCTACTCCCCATATCCATCTGCCTAGCTCATTCCTTGCTTCTACTGCTGAGCAAGCAAGCCCCAAGTTCAGATTACGGGCACCATCTGTGTTCAATTTAAGAAATCCCATAGGCGGAGGAGACCATATTTGCTCTCTACTTCGACCCACATTATTTCCCTTAATAGAAACCTGTCCCTACTTGATGGAACGTGTCCACCCCCACAAAATGTTGATCACACTAAAAATGTTTAAATGGATATTTTGGAACACACATAAGTTCCATTGTTTCCAAATCCTCCAACAAACAATGCCGAACAGAGGGAACCAATCTACATCTTGAAAATTAACATCAAAAAGTATTTTTCAAATTGCTAGATAACCATACCTCTAGTGAGGAAGAAAAGAATTGGTTTGAAATCCTCTTGGGAATTAATTGTTTCCACACTTCTTTAGCATGGCTACAATCACCTAACACATGAAGACAAAATTCTTCGGCATTTCCGCAAAACTTGCGTGAGGGATCATCAGCGAATCCTCTCCTACACCGTTCCTTAGTAGTAAGGATCCGTTCCTTAATGTTACAAATTAACCTGTCTTTAGTTGGCAACTTAATAGCCATCCAAATTATTATAGAATGTTTAGTAATTGAAAATTAAAACCAAATAATTCTGGACCACACTTCCCTTGCTCTTGGTCTAATAACTTTACTCACCATATACTTATGTCATGACAAAGGCCAACCCCACTTTGAATAATTTGCTCTTTAGTGTCTCTTCATTATTTTCTTTCAACTTTAGCTACTATTAAAGGATATTTGCGGCTCCATAAAGTACCTCACTCTAAGAACCAAGCATTTAGCCAAGCACCCAATTTTCACAAAAAAAAAAAAAAAAGCCCAAATTTGCAAAGCACAAGCATGATTCCAACTACTCCACCTTTTACAAACTGTGTCCCAGTTTACCCTTACCCTTTTTACCACTTCATTCTCACCCTTCCAAAACAACCTCATACAAAGTTAATTATCACCCCCATTTTACAAGTATAAAGTGCCTTACCCAATCATTATGGGTATGAAATAACACAGCCTGAATTAGTTGAGCTCTGCCAACATAAGAAAGATCTCTTACCACCCATCCATTTATTCTCTCTGTAAACTTGTTCAATAATGGAGCACCATACCACTTTGCTACCAATGGGAACCCTAACTATATCATTGGCAGTTTCCTTGTAGCACAGCTATTTTTCTCCCACACTTTTTTCAACTCAAATTCCTTTACATCAATTGAGAATGTTTCACTTTTGAAATGATTTAATAGCAATAACAAAACATAAAGTTGATCAAGCATACATTGTACCCAAATAATTGCACTTTCCTTGTGAATATTACCAAAGCATCTATAAAGCATAAATATGTTAGTCCAATCTTGTTTGTCCTTTTATATATATAATAGTTTTCTTTCTTTTGCGATCCATGTATTATTTGTGATTACTAATTATTTTAAAATATAAATATGTTTAATGTAATAAAACGCATATAATCATTAAATTTGCATAAAAATAATAATTTGTTTTAATAAAACATTAATAATAATCCAAAACTTTCAATCTAATTAATTGAATGTAATAAATAAATTAAACTAAAATCAATAATTTATTTAAAACTCAAAAATGAATTTAAAATATTTTTTGGTGAATTACAAGAGGAGGACAAAACCCTAACATCAACATGACTAGCGTTGTAACCTCCCAACCCGATCTAGACGTTATACTCGAATTCGGAAGATTACATTAACCACCGAAATGACCCTGTAAATTATTGGAGTAGAGAAAACAGTCATTTTAAAACATTTGTTTGATTTAGAGGAAAACTTAGTCTATTTTCAAAAAAAACTTACATCTTATCAAAATCAGTTTAGATTAGCTAACTTATGTAATGGTGACTCTTTTTTGAAAACTTGATTAATTACCAATTCATGTATTACTCAAAATTTTAATTATAACCTAGCAACGAAAAAGTGATATCAATTTGCGTTTTAATAAATACCTGAGTTCATGCATAACTAATTTAGATTTATATTTCGAAGTCCTAAGTTCAAATTAAATGTCATGCAAGCTATAAAATAAAACCCAAGTTCTATGTCCTATACCACAGTTCAAAATAAAATGATACAGTCTCTGAATAATTAAAAGATCAAATAATAAATTTAAAATATATTATTAACTAAAATTGAGCCGAGATCCCCTGGATGTCGTGTCTTCATCCTAACCTAATGGATTATCTGTATAGATGGAAATAAAAGGGGGCAAGCTATGACACTTAGTTTGAGTTCAATCACAAGAAAATTAGTACAAATGATTAAGCATACAAAAATATGTCACACAAAATAATTTGCAACGACAATATTAATTAGAATATCGATGTTTCAGTTCATTCAACAATATACACATATATATGCCATATCATAAATTCCGTTTTTGTATGCACATGTTTTTATAGATGTCATACAGTTTTGGTTTTAGTTTTAACAGAAAAGATCCTACCCCACCGCTACACACCACAATGGGAATTCCCCTGAACTCCAACCACCAACACACTGGATTGTGGCTTAGCCACTAATGGTTTGCAGATAAACTGCCAATGTCTATGGACATACAACAAAATCTCGCAGATGGAATCTGTCTCTGGCTGTTGGTACACAACAAAGTCTTGCAAATGAAATCTACCTCTGGTTGTGGATTACATAGCAAATAACTCGTAGATGGAATTTGCCTCTGCATGTGGATACACAACAAATAACCCGTAAATGGAATCTGCCTTTGGCTGTGGATACACAACAAATTTTGCAGATAAATTGCCAATATTTCCTCCGCACATATTGTCCCACCTCGTGCAATGCAATATGGCATGCTCAAAACAGATCAATACGATAGCATTTAATTATGCTTTTAACAAAACAATACAACAACAATCAATATGCTTATAACAGTTCGATATAATAGCAAATAGTATGCTTATAACAAATCAATTTATTAGCATAAGTCATGCTTGATATGTGTTCAGTTCAACGATAACATAAGGCATGTTGTACGTACAATCTCAAATACAGATACAATAAACATATGTATTAATCACAATTCAAGCATATATATATAATATTAATTTAGTCAATCAAATCATAGATTCTAGCGTTATTCATATCATCGAGGATTTAATTGAATAAAATAAAACACTAAAAATAGTTCAAGAACCATTCAGAGGCTAAACAAAACAAATCATAAAATACTTGGCAAAACTATAAAATTTGAAAAATAGGAGCACACGACCGTGTAGGATGCTATAAACCGTGCGGAGAGGTTACATGATCGTGTGGCCAGGCCGTGTAACAAACTGTGGCTGTGTGGAATTGGCAAAATTAAGCTACAAGGGAGACACGACCATGTAGAGGACTCTTAGTCGTGTGAGATTCGAACTATCTTAGGGTTCCAAAGGCACATGGTCGTGTGTGGGGCCATGTGGTCCAACATGTGGTCTAAACTAGACTTGTTCATGGGTTGGGCTACCTGCCTAGACCCGAAGACCTGTCCGAAATTTGGGAGGGTTTGGGCAAAAATATTAGACCCAAAAATGGGCTTAGGCAAAAAAATAAAACCTATTTAAAATACGAGTCGAGCTCAAGCTTGAACATTCGAAGCCCGGCCTGACCCGTTTTAAGTTTATAGTAATTTATATTATGTTATTTTTATATATTATGTAATAAAAAACACATTAAAAAATAAATCTATACTAAATCTATAATACTATTTTAATGTAAACATTAAATAATGTTAAGATGAGTATATAAAATATTTCAATAAATAAAAAATATATAAAATTATTAAATATTAATATAATATAATATAATATAATATAATATAAATATATTCTTTTAAATATTAAAAAAATATGGGCGGGCCTAAAATGGGCTTAGGTTAGTCTTTTGAAAATATGGGCAAGTTTGGGAAAATTTTAGGCCCAGATTTCGGGCCAAGCTTGGGTAAGCATAAAGTATGTTAATATCATGCTTAAACCTGGCCTAAACCCAACCCGACTCAGCCCATGAGCACCTCTAGTCCGCATGCCTGTGTAGCAAATCGTGTGGCCCTAGTTCTAAGCATAGTTTGTCTCAATTCACTTGTAAAAGAACACACACCTTTCACTGGATGCCCGAACGTCGTTCCTTGCGATCAAATCTAATCCGATTCACCTAGAGCAGGTCCTTCAATCAACAATTTCATATGGGTTAACATTTGATTTCCAAGATTTATCAAGATTTGATGAAAACCAAGAAAGATCGTTTAATCGATCACAAGATTATCATTAGATAGAGTTTTTATAAAGATTTGAGATCAAACATCAGGATTGAGACGTACTTACCCATTCTTGGCAAAGATTAATAATGTTTCTAATGGCAATTACGATTTCGGTTGAAAAATGACTTGAATCGAGAATATATTTTAATTCGGGAAAAAAACATTAATTTCAACAGTGGGGAAAATTTTATGCAAAGAAGAAGATGAAAAAGAAAAAGGGGAAGAAATAGGGAAAAGAAAGCAAAAATTCTATTTGGTTTGGAAAAAGAAGCAATAATTTAAATGTAATTAGGAAAATGACTAATTACCTAGGGTTTTCAAATTTTAGGAGGCTGAATGATAATTTACCTCTGGTCTGTTGAGATTAAAATGCATTTTGGGGAAAAAGTAACTCAATCTCAAGCATCCAAGAGGTAGAGTAACATGTTAACCATTAAGCTACTACCCATTTTTGTTAAGTTTCTACCCCAAATAATGTTTATTTTAATGTAGTATTTATCCTAATTAATTTGTTGAAATTAAAAAGGAAAGAAATGGGATAGAGGTGGAGTGGATAGAACTTGGGACTTTTAAATAATACATTAACTATTTAACCATCAAGTCTAAGTCATTATCTAATTATTAATTTCAATTAACTCCTATATTTATTTTAAGTCATGTTGTACGTACAATCTCAAATACAAATACGATAACATATGTATTAATCACAATTCAAGAAAATATATATAATATTAATTCAGTCAATCATATCATATATTCTAGCATTATTCATATCATCAGAGACTTAATTGAATAAAATAAACCACTAAAAATAGTTTGGGAACCATTCAAGGACTAAACAAAACAAATCATAAAATTCTAGACAAAACTGTAAAATTTGAAAAAAGGGCACACAACTGTGTGGGATGCTATAGACCATGTGGAGGGGTTACACGGTCGTCTGGCCAGGCCGTGTAATAGATTGTAGCTGTGTGGAATTGGCAAAATTAAGCTACAAGGGAGACACGACTGTGTGGAAGGTTCTTAGCCGTGTGAGATTTGAACTATCCTAGGGTTCCAAAGGCACATGGTCGTGTGTGGGGCCAGTGGTCCACATGTGTGGTCCACACTAGACTTGTTCATGGGTCGGGCTACCCGCCTAGACCCGAAGGCCTGCCCGAAATTTGGGAGGGTTTGGGCAAAAAATATTAGACCCAAAAAATGGGCTTAGGCAAAAAAATTAGACTTGTTTAAAATAAGGGTCGGGCTTGGGCTTGAACATTCAAGGCCCAGCCCAATCCGTTTTAAGTTTATAATACTTTATATTATGTTATTTTTATATATTATGTAATAAAAAACACATTAAAAAATAAATCTATACTAAATATATAATACTACTTTAATGTAAATATTAAATAATTTTAAGATGACTATTTAAAACATTTCAATAAATAAAAATGTATAAAATTATTAAATATTAATATAATATAATATAATATTTTAAAAAATATTAAAAATAATATGGGCAAGTTTGAGCAAAATTTTAGGCCCGAATTTTGAGCTGGGCTTGGGCAAGCATAAAATATGTTAATATCATGCTTAGGCCTGGCTTGAACCCGATTTGACTCGACCCATGAGCACCTCAAGTCCGCATGCCCCTGTGGCCCTAATCCTAGGCACGGTTTGTCTCGATTCACTTGTAAAAGAACACACACTTTTCACCGAATGCCCGAACGTCGTTCCTCATGATCAAATCTAGTCCGGTTCACCTAGAGCAGGTCCTTCAATTGACAATTTCATACGGGTTAACGTTTGATTTCCAAGATTTATCAAGATTTGATGAAAATCGAGAAAGATCGTTTAATTGATTGCAAGATTATCATTAGACAAGATTTTTGTAAAGATTTGAGATCAAACATAGGGACTGATACGTACTTACCTATTCTTGGCAAAGATTAAAAATGTTTCTAATGGCGATTACAATTCCGGTTGAAAAACGACTTGAATCGAGAATAGATTTTGATTCGGGAAAACAACAATAATTTCAACAGTGGGAAAAAAATTATGCAAAGAAGAAGATGAAAAAGAAAATGGGGAAGAAATAGGGAAGAGAAAGCAAAAATTCTATTTGGTTTGGAAAAAGAAGCAAGAATTCAAATGTAATTAGGAAAATGGCTAATTACCTAGGGTTTTCAAAATTTAGGAGGTTGAATGGTAATTTACCCCTAGTCTATCAAGATTAAAATACATTTTGGGTAAAAGGTAACTTGATCTTGAAATCCAAGAGGGAGAGTAGCATGTTAACCATTAAGTTGCTATCTTAAGTTTCTACCCCAAATAATATTTATTTTAATGTAATTTTTATCTTAATTTACAGAACTTAAAAAGAAAAAAAAATGAAAGAGAAGTGGTGTGGATAGAACTTAGGACTTTTAAGAAATTTACTAACTATTTAACCATCAGGTCTAAGTCATTTCTTAATTATTTATTTCAATTAACTGTCTATATTTTAGGGCGAGACAAGCGTATCTAAACCACATCTAAAGCGATAAACACCCTAACTATTAGACCAACACAGGGTTTACAACTTCATATTTTCATCAAGGGTCTTGAAATCAACATCTTCAATCTCTCCCTTGCAATTTTTTAAAACCATTATAAATAACTTTGGTTTGCAATGATTATAAATTATTAGTTAATGTTTCTAATAATTTACATCTGTAAACAATGCCACTTGGCTGGAGTGTGCAAATTATATATGAAGTTAGGTTAAAATTTTGTATATATATTTTTAGAATTTTTTAAATTTTAGATTTCAAATTTTAAGTAAAATTATTAATTTTTAATTGAAATTATCAGTGATATTTTGAAATAAAATATATATTTAATAGTTATATAACAAAAAATACTTTAATAACTCTAAATTTAATTACTTTTTTTAAAAATATTCACAATTGAACTTGTTTTCCTAGGTCTAAAAATTAAAAGGTCAATATTTTAAAAAATAGAGAAACCAAATTCTAAACTCGAAATATTTATAACATATCTGAACTTATATTTTATTGTTTAATATTTAATATTCACTTGTTAAAACATTGTTTATTTATTTTTATAAAAAGACACTTTGTTTCCTCTCGTTCAAATGGAAAACCAAATCTAGAATCATTTCCTTTTCCACGTTTCGACCACAATCAACATTGTTCATTGCCATCAACTTTTGTTTATTTTTGGCCAATTTCTTTTCCTTGTCTGTTTTTAGCCAAACCATCAACTATTGTCAGTCCATCTTTCTCAAGACAAAATTCCACTCAGAAGGTTGTTTGTCAATATTTCTCAATATCTTATTTATTTAATTAATATTAAAAATTCTACGTAGAAATTATGTATTTAAAATATAGATATTAGTCTAAAAATAATAAAATATATTATTTGAAATTAATTAATAATAACACATACAATATGTATAATATTAAAATAAAAAATGAAATTGTGAATAAAATGAAATTTAAAGATATAAATACATTACAATAAATTTAAGCAAGGGTTCAAATTCAATCACATTCAAAAAGAATTATTGGTTGTTAAAAATTAAAAGACTAAAATACCCTCAAATGTTATAATTTATTTTAATCACTAAAGACCATTTTCGTAATTTCTCTAATCAAGTTAGTTCTCGGTTGACTCGTAACACCAACTCAGTCAGGAGTTTAAATAATATTATAATAGTGTTGACAAACAATTGGTGAAGGCAATAAAGTATGAATAATACAATTAAGCCCATCATACCAATGGCTTAGTGGCAAACTTGTGTGGATTTCAAGTTGATTGACATGAGATCTAATTCCATATTGTGCTTGTAAACCCTTTCCCCCTTCTCCCATTATATTGTGCTTGTTCACTTGTATAAAATAATAATACAATTAAAATGTAATTATGGAAGAACATTTTCGTAATTTCCCTAATCGAGTTGATGCCTAGTTGACTCGTAACACAAACTCAGTTAAGAACTTAAATAATACTGTCTCATTTGTCTGTCCAGATTTTTCCTGTTATAGAGAGGTGACTGTTATATACCTGTAGCAACAAGTAGTTATAGAGAGAAAATCATTGTAAACTTACCATAGAATTTATAGCGTGAATTTCCATCAAATAAAGAAAGTACGAATTATGTTCAAAAAAGAAAAAAAAAAGGGAATCAAATCAGCAAAATTAAAAGAGATATAGCAAGTCCACTTATTATTGCTTTTATACATCTTTTATTTTACATTCTTTCACATTTATTAATTATAAAGATCATAAACCTAACGAGTTCAATTGATCAATATGGGCTATCAAATTAAATTAATTAATTTATCACAAGTTACTAAATTTAGGTAATCAATTTATAAGTTTATGATGTTCCAAATTGTAGTAGAATGTTTAATTAAAAACTTAATTGTTTATTAAATTGATATATTTAATTTCACTCGTTAAATATTATTTTCATGTAATAAAATATCATTAATTGATTTCTTCACATAAAATTTAATCATTTTATTGAAATAATATTTTAATTAAGGTCATTTTCATTCAATAAATGATAATTAATAGGCTTGAATAACTATAATTTTACTTAAAATTTTAGACTATATGTTATTATAAAGAACTAATTTAAAATGGATGAAAAAGTTAATACTATCGTGGATTGCTACCTAAATGCAATGTCAGCAATTAATTTATTTTTTTAATTTTAACTTAAAAAATTGATTAATTGCTTAGGTTGCTACATTAGAAAACAAACGTTAACTTTTCTATCTATTTTGGATGATTTGATAAATAATACAAGTTCACAAGCTAAAAATGTAAAATTAAATGGAGATCATTATACCTAAAAATAAAAGAGAGCCAAGTAATTTGATTATAAATGTAACAACAATAAAACTACATTTGTTAGATATTTTGTTCTTAAAAAAGTAGTAATAAAAAGAAAAATAAATTCTTAAATAAAACAAAATAGGGGCGCTGGTTCCTGCTTATTTCCAGTGTGGAGTCTGAGTCTGAGTTGACTCAAGACTGGCTTTAAACGTGACTCAGAAAAAAACACACCATGGAAGAATGGTCAAGTTCATACCGCTAGCCATCGCTCCCACTTTGTATGAACCTTTTTCAAAGACCAAATCTTTTTCAGGTAATTCGTTCATATTCTAAAAGATAAAATCATTTCTGCTTTACATTTATTATGGCATATTATTTGTGGAGCTCTTTTTTTTTTTTCGAAAAAGTGTGGAGGCTTTTCTTTAAGTTTATAAGTGGAGTTAAAAAAATTTTCTGTGCTTTTATTTTTAAATGTTAATTAAGAATTTGAAGTGTTTTAATATCAGTTATGAAATTAAGAACTTTCCCATCATTAATCTCAAATTATATATTTTGATCAATGAACAATAATAAAAATCCAATATTTTTGTATTGTCTGACATGAGAAATTAAGGCTCATTTCATTGAAATGAAAATCTTAATATTTAATATTTTAAATATAATTGATAATTATTTTAAATTTTTATTTAATATAAAATTTTGAAAAAATGTTGAATAATGTAAGTAGGTAGGTAGCTACTTATCATTTAATGTTTAAAATATTAAGTTGATTTTATTTTATTAAAAATTGAAATAAGTTATTTTTTTAAAATGAAGATGACTAAAATTAAAAACAATATTTTAAAACCAATATTTATTTTTATCAAACAAAATAACTATATTCTGTATTTATATTTATTAATTTACCAAATAACTTTTAGTATAAATTCAGCATTTATAAAATTTAACAGTAAAAATTTAGTACTTAATTTTTCAATTTATCAAACACACATTAAATTCAATCCTTAGAAACCATATCCCTTCTTTGATTACAAGGACAAAGTTAAGAATTAATTTGTATTGAATAATCAAGACAAATTTTAAAAATTTTGAGGCCAAAACTAGAAAAATAAAATTGTTTTGGGATTATCTAAATTGAATAAATAATTCACTATAAAAGGGGAATTATTCCATTAAACTAAGGAAGCCAAAGCCCCAGTTTCGTCTCTAATTGTATTAAATTAAAACCATGAAAATTATTTGATAGCCACTGAAAAACTTAAAAGACTCTATAAGAAGACATAGTATTTCTTTTAAATGAAACACGTAACTAAACTTAGAGGTGCTCGTGGTCGGATCGGGTCGAGCTAAACATGATATTGATATATTTTATATTTGTCCAAGTCCGGTTCAGTCCCAAATATGAGTCTAAAATTTTGTCTAAATATACTTATATTTGCAAAAAACTAACTCAAACTCATTTTAAGTTCACTTATATTATTTTTATTTTTTAATATAATATTTAGTAATTTTATACTCTTTTATTCATTGAAATTTTTTATATAGTCATCTTAACATTATTTTAATGTTTATATTATAGTAGTATTATATATTTAGTATAGCTTTATTTTTCAATTTGTTATAAATTACATAACATAAAGTATTATAAACTTAAAAATGGTCGGACCTGGTTTGAGCCTTGAATATTCAAGTTTAGCTCGACCCATATTTTAAACGAGTTTATTTTTTTATACAAGCCCATTTTTCGAGCGAAATATTTTTATCCAAAGCATCCCAAAATTCGTACAAATCATCTCCAAGCCTAGACAGGTAACTCGGCTCATGAACAAGTCTATTTGAAGTTTGTTTGTGAAATTAAAATTTCTATTGTGTATCAAATACTATTCTTTAAAACAATAAACCAACTTCTAAGCAAAATGATTTTATTAAAAAATAGATTGTATATACAAGGAAAAAATTAAAATTTTGAAAGATTTGAGGGACTAATTAAAAATTAAAAAAGAGTTTTAATGAAAATTTAGAAGGTCAAAAGGTCATGGGACATGTGCCCTCCCACTTTCCTCGCCTTGTCTCCATCCCTGATTTCTTTCCGGGTTACTTTAGCATCTATTAAATTTTAAAAGAATTCTGTGTTGGAGAAAGTTTCATTCAGGAAAAAAAATTGGTTTAGATAATATGTTCAAAAGATATGATTTAAGATTTCTTTCACAAGCATAATAAAATAGTTTATTTGAAATACAGTTTTTAAATTCCTTGATTTTGACTACCACATTTTAGTGGTTTTAAGATTTTAAATATTTGTGGATCGAGTATTTACTTCAATTGATATAAGTATTGTTGTCAATATAGGAAGATATGAGTTCGAGTACACTGAAGCGCATTATCTTCTTATTTATGAGTTGAGAGGATTATTGTATTAAAAACAAAAACAAAAAATAGATTTCAATTTTATGACATACAAATATTGTAATTTTTATCCCAAGTTATAAATATAAAATATAAATACAATTATGATCATAGACTTACCGAACATTTGAATAACTATAATCATAATCAATTTATAATGCATAATCATAAATATAATTATATTCAAATTAAAATAAATATGAAATTATAAATATAAAATATAATTTTAATCACAATATAAATAATATACATTTGAATGAATATAAAATAATCTAAATAACACCCACAAAATTAAACCAAAATATACTTTATGTAAATTGAATTATTTGATATTACTTTGGATGAAATCTTAGTTACCCAATAGTTTAATGTTGACAGCAAAGGAAGATCATATAAAGGAACATGAACTTTGGTCAAAAAAGAAAAAAACAGCATGAAATGTAAGCAACAACAGAACACGTGTACTTTTGGATAAATCTTAAAAGAAATGTCATTATCAAATTTTGGATTTCTTCATGAAGAAATTATTTTATAGACCATTTTTATCACATCATTTATGGTCATTTTCTAATTATTTAATAATATTTCAGTAACTTTTTTATGTCATTGATGCACAATTTTGATAATTTTTTACCTTGAACCATGAACTTCAAACCTTAAACTTCAAACCTTAACCCTAACCCTCGAACCATGAATTTAAAACTTTAAATCCTAAACCTTAAAAATTTCAAACCTTAAACCCTAAACTTTGAACTCAAACTTGAACCCAAACCCTAAACTGTTAAACCTGTACTTGAACGTCTAGGGTTTAGGGTTCATGCTAACAAATTATCAAAATTATGTATCAATAACATGAAATAATTGTTGAAATGTCATTAAATAATTGAAAAGTGACAATGAATAATATGGTGGGAAGGATCCATAAAATAATTTCTTCTAAATGAGCTATTCACTAGATACATAATAATTAGATTCTTCTATTATTACAAATTGTTTTAAATTATTTCTCTATTGTTAATAGAATAATTTAGTCTTGACCAAAAAAATCAAACAAAATCTTAAATAAAAGAGTATTTATTAATTTTTTTAGTTTTGTTATACCTTACTTTGATTTGGACAAGAGGAGATCACTGAGGACTAACGACCTTGTACTATCTCGGCAAAGGGAATGGTTAAGCAAGCCCTACTTGACGATAAGCAACACATAACAGACATGCCATCTGGCCCACAACATGAGCGAGCCATCACCTATACTGTTAGTGACTTGACATCACCACACATGGGAATCTTACCCCTATAAATACCCTAGAGCACGATGAAGGAAGGGAACTTTTTCCCTTTCAACAATCTTAAGCATTCACTCAGGCATACAATCTCATTTTCCTCTCCTTATCTCCCTAACTCCTTCTCATACACCAGCTATCTGCTTAAGTCACGTGAATCAATCTTCTAGTCACCACTGTCATCTCATCCTTGTCTCTTATTGAACACTAGTATCAACAATTTTCATTCTTTTCCTTTTTTTTTTACCATCCAATAATGTAGTCCACATGTGATTTTCTTTTTCAAATAAAACTCAATTTCCTTTAAAAATAAAGAAAATTTTAATTTTTAAGGGTTGTAGAGGATTTAAAACTCAAATTAGGAATCAATAATATAAGTTATCTATTATTACATTAATTATTAATTGATTTTCATATATAATATAGGAAGGGATCTAGTTACACCACACCTTTTCATATTTTTTTGTAATATTAATATTTTAATGATTCAACCTTCATATCTCATATTCCATTCAAATAAACTATGCATGACATAAATTAAAAGTTTTAACTACTTGCTTTATGTAAAATACTTTGAGCCATTTAGTAAATATTAATATATATATATATATATATATAGTTTTTAGATTGATATGATAGAGATATCGGTTCGGTTCGAAAATCTACATGCATAACCAGTACAATTAATCGATAAATTCAACGGTTGGATCGTTAAAATATTAATATTACAAAAAAGATACAAAAGGGAGTGAAACTATCCCTCCCTTTATATATATATACAATGTTTACTTCTACTCATTAAGCTCTAAACTCTTAAATCGGAGGAAAATTGTACGATATGGTCGAATCCATGTCCTCTTGATTGTTGCAAAGCAATATGTGTCGGGATTTGGCTTTATTGTGATCTTAGATTCAATAATTGCAGTCTCACACTACAGGAAATTAAGGTTTTAGCGGCGTTTTTAGTGGCGTTCGGACGGAAAACGCCCAAATATTATACATTAGTAGCGCTAATGGAAAAACACCGCAATAGGTAAAGCAGTAGCGGCGTTTATGAGAAAAACGCCGCAAAAGATAAGCAAAAAATTATTTTATTTTAAACGAAACAACGCCGTTTGCTCTGCTAAAAATCTTTTATTTTCCCCCTAAACCATAACCCCAAAATCTTTTATTTTATCCCTAAACCCTAAAATCCCTTATTTTCACCCCTAAAAATTGAAACCCCTAAATCCCTTAATTTTCCCCAAATCGAAATCCCCACATCGAAATCCCCAAATCAAAATCCAAAATCCCTTTGATTTTCCCTGACCGTCTACTGCATCACCGTTGACTATCCCCTCTACTGCATCGCCGTCGACACTCCTCTGCCTCATCGCCGTGTAAGTTTTTTCCGTTTGTTTGTGATTATTGTTATTAAGCTACAAGATTTAATGGATGCTTAGCCCTAAAATTGCATGTTCTCTGATGACAATAATTTACTTTTAAATCGAGTAAATGTTATCTGTTAAGGGAACAAGAAAAAGTAGATGTTATCTATTATATAGAGTATTTGAGCAAAAATCACTCATTTATCTTCTTTGATTTGGTAAGCTATAAATATGGCTTTTATAGGATACAATTCTCTGGATTTGTAGGTGATTACTACTTGTTTTTTTTATACATCAATAATAGAATCAATTAGAAGGATTACAATTTTGAAATTATTTCTTGCCATTGTCTTATTTCTTCATAAATGATTTGGAAGTGGATTAAAAATATAAAAGATTTGTTTGATCCACTGTCAAAGGAGTTTAGTTTTTCCATGGGATTTGCACAGTGATATGCTTCTTAGGGTATATTTAAAAAATAAAATTAAAGAACAAACTAATTTAAAAAAAAACATATGACATTCTTATGATTTAAAATGTTTATGTATATAAAATATTTGGCCCTAAAGTTCACTTGGGTATTTGTAAATTTTTTCATTCATTTTGGTACTTGCATTTAACTTGGAAAATATAAAAATTTAGAGATTTGGAAATTTAAAAAATTATATAAATTTGGTGAAGTTAGTCAAGAGTTGATTTTGATACCATTGGTCAGATCACTGCTTTTCTCAAATCAATGATTCAATATGGAACAAATTTGCAAATTCTCACGTAAAACACAGGTAATACAAGTTTGGAGACAAAGAATAGAAAGCAAGTTAAATGCAAGTTTTTGGGAAAAGCGCTGCTAAAGGACATGACATTTAGCGGCGTTTGTGGGGAAAGCGCCGCTAAAGGTCATGTTCTTTAACGGCATTTCTGGGAAAGTGCCGCTAAAGGTCATGTTCTTTAGCAGCATTTGTGGGAAAAGCGCCGTTAAATGTCATGTTCTATAGCGGTGTTTTTCACATAAACATTGCAAAACTTAGCGACGTTATCTATAGCGGCCTTTTTTGCGACGCTTACCAAAACGCTGCAAACTGGTTTAGCGGCGCTTATAGTCTCAAAAAAATGTCGCTAAAAACCTATTTTGCTATAGTGTAACTCGTGACATGCATGGTTGTGCTAAATTAGCACTAAATGTGACACCCCACACTCAATTTGATCGCTAGATCTAAATACGTGATATCTCATTATGTTGCCGAATCAACTCAGACTATTTCAAGTGATTTCAACAATGATAAATACATTCAATCACATTACAAAACATACACACTCAAGAACATGATTAATCTCACAAAAATTGTTTTAGAATTAAACGGGATCATAAGCGGAGTTAGGACTCGAATTCAACTCATTTGTCAAATTTCAATGTTGTGTTTAGAGATAGAGGGTTTCATGTATCGAGACAGACCTTATTTTATTTTTGATATATGAATGTTTTGAGAGAAAGGATATACCATTTAATGATTTTCAAGGTTGATATTCAGAAGATAACCATATTCAGCTACGGAACAAAACAGATAGTTACATCTAAATAATGACTAACTTTATTGAAAGCAACATTGCACTTATTGTTTGTACTTTGTACTCACAAACTGACACGGAAATATATATACCAGACTTGATCAAACAACCTACAAAATCTTCAATGGCTTTTGTTTATTGATTTATTAAAGAAACAATTTAAGATAAAAAAAAACGTAATGAATCTACTGTTGATCAAAATTAAACTGAGCTTCGTCGAAGTTTTGGTTCATCCGCTGCATACATCACGTTTCAGGAGTGGCAATCTTTCCTCGAAGGTGTCAGCTATATCGTTCTAGTATTTGACCATGAAAACGACATCCTGCTGAATTTTCCTGGATATAGACGAAAAGGGTTTTTTTTATTTATTAAATGAAAATGAATATTTTATAAATACCACAACTAAAACGTGTCACACGTTTTGGTCTAAACATGGGCATAGTATATAAATTGTTGCAACTTTGAAGTTTCATAGTTTGTAAATAGAGCAGTCAAACATGGTGAGAACACCTTACTGTGATAAGAGTGGACTAAGGAAAGGAACTTGGACACCTGAGGAAGATAGGAAACTGACAGCTTATGTTACTAGATATGGGTGTTGGAATTGGCGACAACTCCCCAAGTATGCAGGTAAAGACAGCATATGGTCCATATCATAGTGAGTATAGATTGGGGATTATTGTTGAAAATGGTGATATAAGGATCGATCCTTGTGTTTTCAGGACTGGCGAGGTGTGGGAAGAGTTGCAGGCTGCGATGGTTGAATTATTTAAGGCCGAATATCAAAAGAGGGAATTACAGCAAGGAAGAAGAAGAGACTATCATCAGATTACATGAGTCGCTTGGAAACAGGTACTGTTTTTTAATCCATTTGAATCTATTCAAATACTGCTTTGGTCTAATGATCTAATGCTGTATAATTCACAATATGTAGGTGGTCGGCCATTGCTGCACAGTTACCTGGACGAACAGATAATGAGATAAAGAACCATTGGCATACGCATCTCAAGAAGCGCTTTATGGATAAGCAAAATAACAGGGAAAAGGCAGTAGAGAAAAAAGAAAAGAAGCTAAACAATCATCATCATCTTGTAATTGATGTTCCCACAAGTCCTCCATTAATTCTCGAGAGCTCACTATCAGCATCCCCACAACCAACTTCGAGTGATCAATATTCCACCATTACCAAAGATAACACAGTTTTATCCAGCAAAGACTCAGTTACATATGATCATAACAACAACAACAAGGCTTCGCTTGAAGGGTACGAGGCAAATAGTGGAAATTTCTGGAATGAACCATTTTTCTGGGACAGTTGTAATATAAATACAAGTGTTACGTTGGATCCTGCTAGCTATGAATTACCCGAGTTTCCATTTCTTGATGGAGAAATCTCATGTCATTTCGATTCCTACGATCCGCTCGACGGCTTTTACTTCTAATTAAATTTAAGGAAGAGTTATCTAGAAATCTAATTAGAAACCAGCTTGAATACGAGTTTTTCTTTTTCTTCACTTCATCCATGACCCATGATTCAGTTCGAGGTGAAACCAGGAATTAGCTGAGTTAGTTTTATGTATGCTACTACTTCTTGATGTAGGTTTTTGGGGCTTAGAATCTAATCTTAGCCGTTGTTTAGTCTGCAAAAATGATGTAATATGTATGAGGTTGTATATATCTTTCAAAAAGGGATGAGAAGAAATCTATAAGATATCAAGAAAAGGGAAAAACATGGAATGATCTTTCTAGATTTGGATTGAGTAACGATTTCATCTTATTTTATTTTTGGAAATTTGGAATTATTTATTATATGTTTTTCTAATTTTTATCATGATTTTCTAATTTCATTATGTGTTTTTGGGGAACTGATCAACACAATATTAGTCTTAAGACTATAAATTGTTGGTCAGAATAAAAATTCTGAGTACACATGTAACTATAATTTTTTATTTATTAAAAATTAAACTAGCAATATATAAATAAATGAAATATGGGATTCAAATCGTTATAACATCATCTAAAGATATAAACAAAAGAAACCCAGTGATTAGGACAAGCATGATTAATCCAAGCTACGGACCTGCCTCTTGTAAATCCTTATTCTACTTATCAAAGACCCTCTTTTTCTCCTCTTAGAAGTATTAAAGCTCTTATTACTACTAGTAGGAAAAATGTTAAAGAATATGTACAGTCATCTAAATTCGATAAGCATCTTATCTATGGCGGCCAGGAAGAGCAATTTGTGACTTTGGAAATCCCCTCCAACTTTCCACAGGACTGGATTCAACATGGATATTCACACATTCACTTTGGAGCAGTCAGACTTGCGTTAAACTACCACGGAACTTCAGGGAAACCTGTAGTTTCCAGAATTGCTTTGCTAGATTCCAGGACCATGCTTTCAAATTAACAAACCAAGGATCAGAAGATTCCCTCCTTATTTCAGTGAATACAAGGGAGGAACCCTACTGTGTACATGTCCCAAAGCAAATCCCTAAACAGGAGCTTTTGAAGCTTCTACCAGAAAAGTGGGTGACAAATTATGAACAGATCCATCAACATGATCAGCCAATCAGATCTAAAAAGCAAACCGATTAAAATCCGGTTTTTCCCTACTTGTTCAATTACAACAACAGTTCTTGGGTCCAAGCTCCCAGGAAAAGATCTGATTGTTGGCTTTGATCTTTACACCAAAGCCAAACAATTAAGAATTTTACCTGATGGAATAAGGTTCAAACAGATGTTCAAGCCATATGTACCTATTCCTCGGTTATTCTTGATCTGTGCTGAAAAAATTCAAGAGATTGTTGAAGAATTAAAACAAAAGGCATGTGCAGAATCTCATTCAGAGTTTCTTCAGAAATGCAATCATCCGTTATGGCAAAACTCTGAGTTTTTTATCAAATTGCCTTTCAAGAAGAATGAAGATATCAATCCTACAAAAGCCAGTCATGTAGGGATGAATCCAGAACATCAAAAACTTGCTGAACAAGAATGTCAACAGTTGCAGCAAGAAGGCTTGATTGAAGCATCAGATTCTCAATGGGCATGTGAAGCATTTTATGTTAACAAGAGATCTGAGCAAACACGAGGGAAATTAAGATTGGTAATAAACTACCAACCTCTTAATGATTTCCTTCAGGATGACAAGTTTCCTCTAGAATAAAAACTATCATTTTCAAGTCTAGCGAAAGCCCAAATTTTCTCAAATTTGATCTAAAAGCGGAGTTTTGGCAACTTGAATAAGCCGGAAAGATGGCCCAAAACAGGTTACGTATTCCAAATAAGCATTTTCAATGGAAAGTCATGCCGTTTGGTTTGGCGCCCCATCACTATTCCAAAAGGCGATGATAAAGATTTTCCACCCATCATGGACGAATACGATTTATATCGATGATATTACGCTACGATCCGGATGAAGAAAGCCATGTAATGCTTCTTGAAAAGTTTACAAGAATCATTGAAGAAAAGGGAATTATGCTCTCTGCAAGAAAGATGCAGACAAATAGGTACCCACCATTCTGCTGGCAATACATCTGGATTCATGATCGACTCAGCAGCTCCAGTATCAATAAAAGCAATCACTGTAATGGGCTTACTGTATTTGCTCAAGTAAATGGAGACTGGAATGTGTGGGGCTATGGTTTCAGTGGTTGAAAGGATTTCTGGATTTAATGGAAAATGATTGTGATCTGGGGGTATTGATGGTAGAGGTTTAAAATTCATCTGTGGTTGAGCCATAAAGATTTCTCTGGATGAAGATTCTGAATCGCTGGATTCAATTGCCTGAATTGCACATATCGATCGTTCATTTGGCTTATCATCAATGGAGAATAGAGACTCAATGTCATCATTTTCTGCAATCTTGATTCCTGCTTGTTGCTGGATCTGCTGGATCATCTTTGCATTCTTCTTGTTGTTTGGACATGATTTTGCATAATGACCTTTTTTGTTGCAGATGTAACATCGAGTGGATTTTGTTCCTTTGGAGAATTTCTTCTTTTTTCTGAGATATCTCCATTTGTACTTCTTTTTAGAATTGAAAAGATTCCCAGACAGTAACCTCTCTCAGAAACAAGTCCAACAATTCTTAGGGATTGTTAATTATCTTAGAGACTTTGTCTCCAAGATTGCAAAATTGATAAATCCTTTGAGAAAGATGCTGAAAAAAGATCCACCACCATGGGGTCCAAAACAAACCAAAGCAGTCCAGCAACTAAAAGAGAAAACCACCAATTTACCACCCTTGCGATTCCTTACGAAGGAAGAAGAATTTCTGAGATGATGCAAGTGACAAATATTGGGGTGCAATCTTGTTTGAAGAAGAGGATGGAAAAAGGCGTCTTTGTGGATACAAAAGTGGAAGATTCACGAGATCTTTGAAATCCATTATCACTCCACCTTCAAGGAAATTTTAGCGATCAAGTATGGAATTTCTAAATTCCAATTTCATCTAACAGCTATCATTTTCTTGTAGAAATGGATATGTCCTCATTCCCAAAGATTTGAAATTCAAACAAAAGAAGTTCCTCATCCTCAACTTCTCCGGTGGGCAGAATGGTTTTCAAGATTTCTCTTTGATGTGATTCACATAAAAGGGAAAAATAATGTCCTTGCTGATATGCTTACAAGACCTCCTGAAAAACCCGAAACCTCCATAATCAAACCCATTGAAGTCTTCATGTTTCAACCTTCTTCCTCAAAAGGAAAAGGAAAGAAAAAAGACACTCGACAACCACCTTCACCTTTTTCAATCCCTTGTCAACCTAATCCTCTAGAACATCCTCCGAAAGTATTGAGTCTAATCCTTGAAAAAAGATTCCATAAAGAAGCTATGAACATGATGCTTTCTTATCAGTTAGATATCTTTAGGAATTTTGGAGGGTTATTCTTAAGACCTCTCATCCAAAATACCCGTTCATAAACCCAATCAGATTCCAATTTGGTGAATTCCCAGAAGAATTAAAATGGATGCTCTGGTATTTAACTCATCTCTTTCATATAGGAATTGAGTTTTTTATTCCAGATCTCCAGCATTTCCTGACAAATGCCATTAACAATGAAGAAGCCCCGGAAATGAAAAACCTAGCCAAGTTCTTAAAATGGTTCTATCCTTTAGAACATTGGGCTAACATGCTCATGTTTGAATCCTTCAAAAATACTCGAGTCCAATATGTTGTGATTATTTTCTATAAGCCTCAATACTTCATGCAAAATGGACCAGCCACTCAATTAGCCTCTCTCCCCAGTGCATGGATTCACAGAACATACTTTGATGAGGTTTATGAAAATCCATTTGATGTCAAGGACTTACAGAAATATTTATGTCAACTCAACAGATTCATACCTTCAGAAATATTGCCCTCAAGAAATTCACAAGCACCATGGGATGTCCAGAAAGATCCACCGACATCTTATCAACAACAGTTGAAAGATGCCTTAATGGAATACCAGTCCAATATACCTGATCCAAAGGAATGGTCTCAAGAATATCCGATGTTTTGTAGCCAAGCAGTACAAGACACACCAGCATGGAAGGATGTGCAAGAAGATAATTCAAGATGGAAAGATATTCAAGAATCATTTCAGATAGATCCACCTCAACAAACAGACACAAGTGATGTAATACCACCTGACGACCTTGAAAGACGCGTTGAACAGATGTATCTCAGATGCTATAGAGCACGTGAAAAGAAAAGGATAAAGATTGAAGAATTGAATATCACGTCCGACATAGATACTGATTATGATGATGAGTCATTAGAATAAAGCAGATTCCCTCTTATCTGCTTTGTCCTTATGTAAATTATTGTTGACCTTTTACTTAGACTACTGAGTCACTGCCTTTTAGTCATGTCTAATAATGAGTCTATGTAAAAACAAGTGTAAAAGCAGATTCCTTCTTATCTGCATAGGAATGATCTTTCCCTATATAAGGATGAAAGTCTCTCAGTTGTGAGGCAGAATGGTTTAGAAGAAGAAATAAAATACGAGTGTGTTTATAAATCATGTCTCTCTAAATCTCTTTCCTCTCTTCCTGACTGAAAATGGTCTATCTATGTAAGAAAGTCTCTCATGAGTTTAAAAGTATGCTCTGTGCTTGCCATTATCGTATGGATCCTGCACATCAGAAATTAAACTTGGGAAAAAGATACTATTAGAATCTGGTGAGTTTGAAGAAGTAGTCCAGTTTAAAGGTATTAACAGCTAAAAGGCAGTGCCTGTTGAATGGCCGTGAGGAAAGACCTGTATTTTGGCATAGCATACATGCTGTTATGATCCTTTAAACTACGATATCCCGTCTTCATACTCATCACAGTAGAGAAGTTCTTCCCAAAATATCTGTCCTTCATGAGCCTGAAATACCTTCAGACACCCCAGCAAATTCATCAGAAACAGAGTCTTCCTCAGAAGATTTAGAGATATCAGAAAATCATGACTTTCCTGAAGAAGTTTCAGATTCTCCCCCAGAAATTATGGCCACATCCTCTGGTATAAAAGTAGAAGAAGCCTCAGAAGAAGAAATGACAGAGGCAGAAGAACCATCAAATGCAAGAACAACACCCCATGTTTCAACGGGGAAGATGGTTTTCACTCTTGATGACATTCCTATAACCAGATGGCTAGAAAGATTACTCTCTTTCATATAGGAATTGAGTTTTTATTCGGATCTCGGCATTTCGACAAATGCCATTAACAATGAAGAAGCCCCGGAAATTCACAAGCACCATGGGATGTCCAGAAAGATCCACCGACACCTTATCAACAACAGTTGAAAGATGCCTTAATGGAATACCAGTCCAATATACCTGATCTAAAGGAATGGTCTCAAGAATATCCGATGTTTTGCAGCCAAGCAGTACAAGACACACCAGCATGGAAGGATGTGCAAGAAGATAATTCAAGATGAAAAGATATTCAAGAATCATCTCAGATAGATCCACCTCAACAAACAGACACAAGTGATGTGATACCACCTGACGACCTTGAAAGACGCATTGAACAAATGTATCTCAGGTGCTATAGAGCACGTGAAAAGAAAAGGATAAAGATTGAAGAATTGAATATCACGTCCGACATAGATACTGATTATGATGATGAGTCATTAGAATAAAGCAGATTCCCTCTTATCTGCTTTGTCCTTATGTAAATTATTGTTGACCTTTTACTTAGACTACTGAGTCACTACCTTTTAGTCATGTCTAATAATGAGTCTATGTAAAAATAGGTGTAAAAGCAGATTCCTTCTTATCTGCATAGGAATGATCTTTCCCTATATAAGGATGAAAGTCTCTCAGTTGTGAGGCAGAATGGTTTAGAAGAAGAAATAAAATACGAGTGTGTTTATAAATCATGTCTCTCTAAATCTCTTATCCTCTCTTCCTGACTGAAAATGGTCTATCTATGTAAGAAAGTCTCTCATGAGTTTAAAAGTATGCTCTGTGCTTGCCATTATCGTATGGATCCTGCACATCAGAAATTAAACTTGGGAAAAAGATACTATTAGAATCTGGTAAGTTTGAAGAAGTAGTCCAGTTTAAAGGTATTAACAGCTAAAAGGCAGTGCCTGTTGAATGGCCGTGAGGAAAGGCTTGTATTTTGGCATAGCATACTGCTTTGTTATGATCCTTTAAAGCTGCGATATCCGTCTTCATACTCATCACCCCCTAATGCCAAAATCTGTGTCTTTCCTCACGGCCATTCAATGAGCCGCGCCTTTTAGCATAGCATACTGCTTTGTTATGATCCTTTAAAGCTGCGATATCCGTCTTCATACTCATCACCCCTATTGGTATCGAGCGAAAGAGCACAGATTTACATGCGAATCTGATAACTCTTAGACTTTCTTTCATTAGAAAACCCAGTTTTAGAAAGGAAGAGATATTTTCAATCATGAGTTCAAGTTCGGACTATCTACTTCTCAAGCACCGGTCTCCTTACCTAGTTTTCCTTTACGATCACACTCTGCAAAAAGATTTCATCTTTATATGAAATAGAGTATTTCACTGAAGAAGAAAAGGTCCAAGCTACGGACCTGCCTCTTGTAAATCCTTATTCTACTTATGAAAGACCCTCTTTTTCTCCTCTTAGAAGTATTAAAGTTCTTATTACTACTAGTAGGAAAAATGTTAAAGAATATGTATGATCATCTAAATTGATAAGCATCTTATCTATGGCGGCGGGAAGAGCAATTTGTGACTTTGGAAATCCTCCAACTTTCCACAGATTGGATTCAACATGGATATTCACACATCCACTTTGGAGCGATCGGACTTGCGTTAAACTACCACGAAACTTCATGGAAACCTGTAGTTTCCAGAATTGCTTTGCTAGATTCCAGGTATAAGAGATACCAGGATGCTTGCATTGGAACTGTTGAAGCCACATTAAGTTCAGGAATGGCTATGGTAACCTTGTTTCCAAATTTTACGATGTCTCTCCAAGATCCCAATCTTCTGGATACCCTTAAAGTTCAGATCCAGATAATTGGAGCAGAAATGGTCGAATCTGCTGTTACAGCCACTCTACACTACCAAATAGTGTATAGAGTTCAGGACCATGCTTTCAAATTAACAAACCAAGGATCAGAAGATTCCCTCCTTATTTCAGTGAATACAAGGGAGGAACCCCACTGTGTACATGTCCCAAAGCAAATCCCTAAACAGGAGCTTTTGAAGCTTTTACCAGAAAAGTGGGTGACAAATTATGAACAGATCCATCAACATGATCAGCCAATCAGATCTTCTAAAAGCGGATAATTACTAAGGCGAGATGGCACTAGTGAGATCAGGTTTGATCATAGTCATCTAAAACAGTTACCAACTCCTCCGATTTTCTCCACACAAATGATGCTACAACCGGTACCTTTTGAAGCACCAGATCCAGGTCCAGAAACACCGCTTATACAAAGCTTTCACCCAATGGAAAGCCTTTGTGTCTTTTAAAGATCCCAGGACATTGTCCACAGGATATTAATTGTTCTGTCAAGGATGTCGAATGATGCTTTTGAATATCTTGATGAAGAAATCGGCGATCCATGAGAAGAAAAACAAGAAAAAATCAACTCGAGACGAGTTTTACGAGAGATGGATGAATGGAGATCCGGATATTGGCCCTTTAGGGGAAGATAACGAAAAATTTGTCTATCTTGTGAACTATTCAGCTAAAAGTCCGCAACTTCCTAAAGTTCAGAACCAACCTCCATCACCACCACCGTCTCCACCGAGAAAAACCCAGATCAATGGCTAGCCAAGCCTTTACGGCAGCCGTGCTACAAGAAGATTAACAAATGGGTTAAAAAGCACAACCAGTTCCAGACATGTGCTCAAGAAGAACAAAAAACAGTTGTCCCGCGCCAGAGAATTCTCAAGTGAGAATGGTTTAGAAGAAGAAATAAAATACGAGTGTGTTTATAAATCATGTCTCTCTAAATCTCTTATCCTCTCTTCCTGACTGAAAATGGTCTATCTATGTAAGAAAGTCTCTCATGAGTTTAAAAGTATGCTCTGTGCTTGCCATTATCGTATGGATCCCGCACATCGAAATTAAACTTGGGAAAAAGATACTATTAGAATCGGTGAGTTTGAAGAAGTAGTCCAGTTTAAAGGTATTAATGACTAAAAGCGATTACTGTTGAATGGCCGTGAGGAAAGACACGTATTTTGGCATAGCATACATCTTTGTTATGATCCTTTAAAGCTGCGATATCCGTCTTCATACTCATCACAAGAGAGAAGTTCTTCCCAAAATATCATCCTTCATGAGCACGAAATACCTTGAGACACCCAGCAAATTCATCGAAATGAGTCTTCCTCGGAAGATTGGAGATATCGAGAAAATCATGACTTTCTGAAGAAGTTTGATTCTCCCCGAAATTATGGCCACATCCTCGGTATAAAAGTAGAAGAAGCCTCGAAGAAGAAATAGAGAGGTAGAAGAACCATCAAATGCAAGAACAACACCCCATGTTTCAGCGGGAAGATGGTTTTCACTCTTGATGACATTCCTATAACGGATGGCGGAAAGATTACTCTCTTTCATATAGGAATTGAGTTTTTATTCGGATCTCCGGCATTTCGACAAATGCCATTAACAATGAAGAAGCCGGAAATTCACAAGCACCATGGGATGTCGAGAAGATCCACCGACACCTTATCAACAACGGTTGAAAGATGCCTTAATGGAATACCGGTCAATATACGATCCAAAGGAATGGTCTCAAGAATATCCGATGTTTTGCAGCCAAGCAGTACAAGACACACCAGCATGGAAGGATGTGCAAGAAGATAATTCAAGATGGAAAGATATTCAAGAATCATCTCAGATAGATCCACCTCAACAAACAGACACAAGTGATGTGATACCACCTGACGACCTTGAAAGACGCATTGAACAAATGTATCTCAGATGCTATAGAGCACGTGAAAAGAAAAGGATAAAGATTGAAGAATTGAATATCACGTCCGACATAGATACTGATTATGATGATGAGTCATTAGAATAAAGCAGATTCCCTCTTATCTGCTTTGTCCTTATGTAAATTATTGTTGACCTTTTACTTAGACTACTGAGTCACTACCTTTTAGTCATGTCTAATAATGAGTCTATGTAAAAATAGGTGTAAAAGCAGATTCCTTCTTATCTGCATAGGAATGATCTTTCCCTATATAAGGATGAAAGTCTCTCAGTTGTGAGGCAGAATGGTTTAGAAGAAGAAATAAAATACGAGTGTGTTTATAAATCATGTCTCTCTAAATCTCTTATCCTCTCTTCCTGACTGAAAATGGTCTATCTATGTAAGAAAGTCTCTCATGAGTTTAAAAGTATGCTCTGTGCTTGCCATTATCGTATGGATCCGCACCGAGAAATTAAACTTGGGAAAAGATACTATTAGAATCGGTAAGTTTGAAGAAGTAGTCCGGTTTAAAGGTATTAATGACTAAAAAGCGATTACTGTTGAATGGCCGTGAGGAAAGGCTTGTATTTTGGCATAGCATACTGCTTGTTATGATCCTTTAAAGCTGCGATATCCGTCTTCATACTCATCACCCCTAATGCCAAAATCTGAGTCTTTCCTCACGGCCATTCAACGAGCCTTCGCCTTTTAGCATAGCATACCTGCTGTTATGATCCTTTAAACTGCGATATCCCGTCTTCATACTCATCAGCCCCCTATTGGTATCAGAGCCAGAAAGAGCCTGTATTTCTGTACAGAATACAGTAACTCTTAGACTTTCTTTCATTAGAAAACCCAGTTTTAGAAAGGAAGAGATATTTTCAATCATGAGTTCAAGTTCCAGACTATCTACTTCTCAAGCACCAGTCTCCTTACCTAGTTTTCCTTTACGATCACACTCTGCAAAAAAGATTTCATCTTTATATGAAATAGAGTATTTCACTGAAGAAGAAAAGGTCAAGCTACGGACACGCCTCTTGTAAATCCTTATTCTACTTATGAAAGACCCTCTTTTCTCCTCTTAGAAGTATTAAAGTTCTTATTACTACTAGTAGGAAAATGTTAAAGAATATGTCTGATCATCTAAATTCGATAAGCATCTTATCTATGGCGGCCAGGAAGAGCAATTTGTGACTTTGGAAATCCCCTCCAACTTTCCACAGGACTGGATTCAACATGGATATTCACACATCCACTTTGGAGCAGTCAGACTTGCGTTAAACTACCACGAAACTTCAGGGAAACCTGTAGTTTCCAGAATTGCTTTGCTAGATTCCAGGTATAAGAGATACCAGGATGCTTGCATTGGAACTGTTGAAGCCACATTAAGTTCAGGAATGGCTATGGTAACCTTGTTTCCAAATTTTACGATGTCTCTCCAAGATCCCAATCTTCTGGATACCCTTAAAGTTCAGATCCAGATAATTGGAGCAGAAATGGTCGAATCTGCTGTTACAGCCACTCTACACTACCAAATAGTGTATAGAGTTCAGGACCATGCTTTCAAATTAACAAACCAAGGATCAGAAGATTCCTCCTTATTTCGGTGAATACAAGGAGGAACCCCTTGTGTACATGTCCCAAAGCAAATCCTAAGCAGGAGCTTTTGAAGCTTTTACCGAGAAAAGTGGGTGACAAATTATGAGCAGATCCATCAACATGATCACCAATCGATCTTCTAAAAGCCAGATAATTACTAAGGCAGATGGCACTAGTGAGATCAGGTTTGATCATAGTTATCTAAAACAGTTACCAACTCCTCCGATTTTCTCCACACAAATGATGCTACAACCGGTACCTTTTGAAGCACGGATCCAGTCGAAACACCGCTTATACAAAGCTTTCATTGATGGAAAGCCTTTGTGTCTTTTAAAGATCCCACGGGACATTGTCCACAGGATATTAATTGTTCTGTCAAGGATGTCAGAATGATGCTTTTGAATATCTTGATGAAGAAATCAGACGATCCCGCAGAAAGAAAAACAAGAAAAAATCAACTCAGACAGAGTTTTACGAGAGATGGATGAATGGAGATCCAGATATTGGCCCTTTAGGGGAAGATAACGGAAAATTTGTCTATCTTGTGAACTATTCAGCTAAAAGTCCGCAACTTCCTAAAGTTCAGAACCAACCTCCATCACCACCACCGTCTCCACCGAGAAAAACCCAGATCAATGGCTAGCCAAGCCTTTACTGGCGGTAGTGCTACAAGAAGATTAACAAATGGGTTAAAAAGCACAACCAGTTCGGACATGTGCTCAAGAAGAACAAAAAGCAGTTGTCCCCTTTCAGAGAATTCTGAAGTGAGAATGGTTTAGAAGAAGAAATAAAATCTGAGTGTGTTTATAAATCATGTCTCTAAATCTCTTATCCTCTCTTCGATTGAAAATGGTCTATCTATGTAAGAAAGTCTCTCATGAGTTTAAAAGTATGCTCTGTGCTTGCCATTATCGTATGGATCTGCACATGAGAAATTAAACTTGGGAAAAAGATACTATTAGAATCGGTGAGTTTGAAGAAGTAGTCGGTTTAAAGGTATTAATGACTAAAAGCGATTACTGTTGAATGGCCGTGAGGAAAGACCTGTATTTTGGCATAGCATACATGCTGTTATGATCCTTTAAACTGCGATATCCCGTCTTCATACTCATCACAGTAGAGAAGTTCTTCCCAAAATATCTATCCTTCATGAGCCTGAAATACCTTGAGACACCCCAGCAAATTCATCGAAAGAGTCTTCCTCGGAAGATTGGAGATATCGAAAATCATGACTTTCCTGAAGAAGTTTCAGATTCTCCCCCAGAAATTATGGCCACATCCTCTGGTATAAAAGTAGAAGAAGCCTCAGAAGAAGAAATGACAGAGGTAGAAGAACCATCAAATGCAAGAACAACACCCCATGTTTCAACGGGGAAGATGGTTTTCACTCTTGATGACATTCCTATAACGGATGGCGGAAAGATTACTCTCTTTCATATAGGAATTGAGTTTTTTATTCCAGATCTCCAGCATTTCCTGACAAATGCCATTAACAATGAAGAAGCCCCGGAAATTCACAAGCACCATGGGATGTCCAGAAAGATCCACCGACACCTTATCAACAACAGTTGAAAGATGCCTTAATGGAATACCAGTCCAATATACCTGATCCAAAGGAATGGTCTCAAGAATATCCGATGTTTTGCAGCCAAGCAGTACAAGACACACCAGCATGGAAGGATGTGCAAGAAGATAATTCAAGATGGAAAGATATTCAAGAATCATCTCAGATAGATCCACCTCAACAAACAGACACAAGTGATGTGATACCACCTGACGACCTTGAAAGACGCATTGAACAAATGTATCTCAGATGCTATAGAGCACGTGAAAAGAAAAGGATAAAGATTGAAGAATTGAATATCACGTCCGACATAGATACTGATTATGATGATGAGTCATTAGAATAAAGCAGATTCCCTCTTATCTGCTTTGTCCTTATGTAAATTATTGTTGACCTTTTACTTAGACTACTGAGTCACTACCTTTTAGTCATGTCTAATAATGAGTCTATGTAAAAATAGGTGTAAGCGATTCCTTCTTATCTGCATAGGAATGATCTTTCCTATATAAGGATGAAAGTCTCTCGGTTGTGAGGCGAATGGTTTAGAAGAAGAAATAAAATACGAGTGTGTTTATAAATCATGTCTCTAAATCTCTTATCCTCTCTTCCGTTGAAAATGGTCTATCTATGTAAGAAAGTCTCTCATGAGTTTAAAAGTATGCTCGTGCTTGCCATTATCGTATGGATCCGCACATCGAGAAATTAAACTTGGGAAAAAGATACTATTAGAATCGGTAAGTTTGAAGAAGTAGTCCGGTTTAAAGGTATTATGACTAAAAGCGATTACTGTTGAATGGCCGTGAGGAAAGGCTTGTATTTTGGCATAGCATACCTGCTGTTATGATCCTTTAAACTGCGATATCCCGTCTTCATACTCATCAGCCCCCTAATGCCAAAATACAGGTCTTTCCTCACGGCCATTCAACAGGCACTGCCTTTTAGCATAGCATACCTGCTGTTATGATCCTTTAAACTGCGATATCCCGTCTTCATACTCATCAGCCCCCTATTGGTATCGAGCGAGAAGAGCACGTATTTACATGCGAATCTGATAACTCTTAGACTTTCTTTCATTAGAAAACCCGTTTTAGAAAGGAAGAGATATTTTCAATCATGAGTTCAAGTTCCGGACTATCTACTTCTCAAGCACCAGTCTCCTTACCTAGTTTTCCTTACGATCACACTCTGCAAAAAGATTTCATCTTTATATGAAATAGAGTATTTCCTTTGAAGAAGAAAAGGTCAAGCTACGGACACGCCTCTTGTAAATCCTTATTCTACTTATGAAAGACCCTCTTTTCTCCTCTTAGAAGTATTAAAGTTCTTATTACTACTAGTAGGAAAAATGTTAAAGAATATGTACAGTCATCTAAATTCGATAAGCATCTTATCTATGGCGGCCAGGAAGAGCAATTTGTGACTTTGGAAATCCCCTCCAACTTTCCACAGGAATGGATTCAACATGGATATTCACACATCCACTTTGGAGCAGTCGGACTTGCGTTAAACTACCACGAAACTTGAGGAAACACTGTAGTTTCGAATTGCTTGCTAGATTCGGTATAAGAGATACCAGGATGCTTGCATTGGAACTGTTGAAGCCACATTAAGTTCAGGAATGGCTATGGTAACCTTGTTTCCAAATTTTACGATGTCTCTCCAAGATCCCAATCTTCTGGATACCCTTAAAGTTCAGATCCAGATAATTGGAGCAGAAATGGTCGAATCTGCTGTTACAGCCACTCTACACTACCAAATAGTGTATAGAGTTCAGGACCATGCTTTCAAATTAACAAACCAAGGATCAGAAGATTCCCTCCTTATTTCAGTGAATACAAGGGAGGAACCCCACTGTGTACATGTCCCAAAGCAAATCCCTAAACAGGAGCTTTTGAAGCTTTTACCAGAAAAGTGGGTGACAAATTATGAACAGATCCATCAACATGATCAGCCAATCAGATCTTCTAAAAGCCAGATAATTACTAAGGCAGATGGCACTAGTGAGATCAGGTTTGATCATAGTTATCTAAAACAGTTACCAACTCCTCCGATTTTCTCCACACAAATGATGCTACAACCGGTACCTTTTGAAGCACCAGATCCAGGTCCAGAAACACCGCTTATACAAAGCTTTCAGCCCAATGGAAAGCCTTTGTGTCTTTTTAAAGATCCCACAGGACATTGTCCCTGGGATATTAATTGTTCCTGTCAAGGATGTCAGAATGATGCTTTTGAATATCTTGATGAAGAAATCAGACGATCCCGCAGAAAGAAAAACAAGAAAAAATCAACTCAGACAGAGTTTTACGAGAGATGGATGAATGGAGATCCAGATATTGGCCCTTTAGGGGAAGATAACGGAAAATTTGTCTATCTTGTGAACTATTCAGCTAAAAGTCCGCAACTTCCTAAAGTTCAGAACCAACCTCCATCACCACCACCGTCTCCACCGAGAAAAAACCCAGATCAATGGCTAGCCAAGCCTTTACGGCAGCCGTGCTACAAGAAGATTAACAAATGGGTTAAAAAGCACAACCAGTTCCAGACATGTGCTCAAGAAGAACAAAAAACAGTTGTCCCTGCTCAGAGAATTCCTGAAGTGAGAATGGTTTAGAAGAAGAAATAAAATACGAGTGTGTTTATAAATCATGTCTCTCTAAATCTCTTATCCTCTCTTCCTGACTGAAAATGGTCTATCTATGTAAGAAAGTCTCTCATGAGTTTAAAAGTATGCTCTGTGCTTGCCATTATCGTATGGATCCTGCACATCAGAAATTAAACTTGGGAAAAAGATACTATTAGAATCTGGTGAGTTTGAAGAAGTAGTCCAGTTTAAAGGTATTAACAGCTAAAAGGCAGTGCCTGTTGAATGGCCGTGAGGAAAGACCTGTATTTTGGCATAGCATACATGCTGTTATGATCCTTTAAAGCTGCGATATCCGTCTTCATACTCATCACAAGATGAGAAGTTCTTCCCAAAATATCATCCTTCATGAGCACGAAATACCTTGACACCCAGCAAATTCATCAAAAAGCGAGTCTTCCTCGGAAGATTCGGAGATATCGAAAATCATGACTTTCCTGAAGAAGTTTCAGATTCTCCCCCAGAAATTATGGCCACATCCTCTGGTATAAAAGTAGAAGAAGCCTCAGAAGAAGAAATGACAGAGGTAGAAGAACCATCAAATGCAAGAACAACACCCCATGTTTCAACGGGGAAGATGGTTTTCACTCTTGATGACATTCCTATAACCAGATGGCCAGAAAGATTACTCTCTTTCATATAGGAATTGAGTTTTTTATTCCAGATCTCCAGCATTTCCTGACAAATGCCATTAACAATGAAGAAGCCCCGGAAATTCACAAGCACCATGGGATGTCCAGAAAGATCCACCGACACCTTATCAACAACAGTTGAAAGATGCCTTAATGGAATACCAGTCCAATATACCTGATCCAAAGGAATGGTCTCAAGAATATCCGATGTTTTGCAGCCAAGCAGTACAAGACACACCAGCATGGAAGGATGTGCAAGAAGATAATTCAAGATGGAAAGATATTCAAGAATCATCTCAGATAGATCCACCTCAACAAACAGACACAAGTGATGTGATACCACCTGACGACCTTGAAAGACGCATTGAACAAATGTATCTCGGATGCTATAGAGCACGTGAAAAGAAAAGGATAAAGATTGAAGAATTGAATATCACGTCCAGAGCATAGATCTGATTATGATGATGAGTCATTAGAATAAAGCGATTCCTCTTATCGCTTTGTCCTTATATAAATTATTGTTGACCTTTTACTTAGACTCTTGAGTCACTACCTTTTAGTCATGTCTAATAATGAGTCTATGTAAAAATAGGTGTAAAAGCAGATTCCTTCTTATCTGCATAGGAATGATCTTTCCCTATATAAGGATGAAAGTCTCTCAGTTGTGAGGCAGAATGGTTTAGAAGAAGAAATAAAATACGAGTGTGTTTATAAATCATGTCTCTCTAAATCTCTTATCCTCTCTTCCTGACTGAAAATGGTCTATCTATGTAAGAAAGTCTCTCATGAGTTTAAAAGTATGCTCTGTGCTTGCCATTATCGTATGGATCCTGCACATCAGAAATTAAACTTGGGAAAAAGATACTATTAGAATCTGGTAAGTTTGAAGAAGTAGTCCAGTTTAAAGGTATTAACAGCTAAAAGGCAGTGCCTGTTGAATGGCCGTGAGGAAAGGCTTGTATTTTGGCATAGCATACCTGCTGTTATGATCCTTTAAACTGCGATATCCCGTCTTCATACTCATCAGCCCCCTAATGCCAAAATACAGGTCTTTCCTCACGGCCATTCAACAGGCACTGCCTTTTAGCATAGCATACCTGCTGTTATGATCCTTTAAACTGCGATATCCCGTCTTCATACTCATCAGCCCCCTATTGGTATCAGAGCCAGAAAGAGCCTGTATTTCTGTACAGAATACAGTAACTCTTAGACTTTCTTTCATTAGAAAACCCAGTTTTAGAAAGGAAGAGATATTTTCAATCATGAGTTCAAGTTCCAGACTATCTACTTCTCAAGCACCAGTCTCCTTACCTAGTTTTCCTTTACGATCACACTCTGCAAAAAAGATTTCATCTTTATATGAAATAGAGTATTTCACTGAAGAAGAAAAGGTCCAAGCTACGGACCTGCCTCTTGTAAATCCTTATTCTACTTATGAAAGACCCTCTTTTTCTCCTCTTAGAAGTATTAAAGTTCTTATTACTACTAGTAGGAAAATGTTAAAGAATATGTAGATCATCTAAATTCGATAAGCATCTTATCTATGGCGGCGGGAAGAGCAATTTGTGACTTTGGAAATCCTCCAACTTTCCACAGATGGATTCAACATGGATATTCACACATCCACTTTGGAGCGGTCGGACTTGCGTTAAACTACCACGAAACTTGAGGAAAACTGTAGTTTCGATTGCTTGCTAGATTCGGTATAAGAGATACCGGATGCTTGCATTGGGCTACTGAAGCCACATTAAGTTCGGGAATGGCTATGGTAACCTTGTTTCCAAATTTTACGATGTCTCTCCAAGATCCCAATCTTCTGGATACCCTTAAAGTTCAGATCCAGATAATTGGAGCAGAAATGGTCGAATCTGCTGTTACAGCCACTCTACACTACCAAATAGTGTATAGAGTTCAGGACCATGCTTTCAAATTAACAAACCAAGGATCGAAGATTCCTCCTTATTTCAGTGAATACAAGGGAGGAACCCCACTGTGTACATGTCCCAAAGCAAATCCCTAAACAGGAGCTTTTGAAGCTTTTACCAGAAAAGTGGGTGACAAATTATGAACAGATCCATCAACATGATCAGCCAATCAGATCTTCTAAAAGCCAGATAATTACTAAGGCAGATGGCACTAGTGAGATCAGTTTGATCATAGTTATCTAAAACGATTACCAACTCCTCCGATTTTCTCCACACAAATGATGCTACAACGGTACCTTTTGAAGCACCGGATCCGAGTCGAAACACCGCTTATACAAAGCTTTGCCCAATGGAAAGCCTTTGTGTCTTTTTAAAGATCCCAGGACATTGTCCCAGGATATTAATTGTTCTGTCAAGGATGTCGAATGATGCTTTTGAATATCTTGATGAAGAAATCAGACGATCCCGCAGAAAGAAAAACAAGAAAAAATCAACTCAGACAGAGTTTTACGAGAGATGGATGAATGGAGATCCAGATATTGGCCCTTTAGGGGAAGATAACGGAAAATTTGTCTATCTTGTGAACTATTGACTAAAAGTCCGCAACTTCCTAAAGTTCGAACCAACCTCCATCACCACCACCGTCTCCACCGAAAAACCCGGATCAATGGCTAGCCAAGCCTTTACGGCGGTAGTGCTACAAGAAGATTAACAAATGGGTTAAAAAGCACAACAGATTCGGACATGTGCTCAAGAAGAACAAAAAGCAGTTGTCCTTTCAGGAGAATTCTGAAGTGAGAATGGTTTAGAAGAAGAAATAAAATACGAGTGTGTTTATAAATCATGTCTCTCTAAATCTCTTATCCTCTCTTCCTGACTGAAAATGGTCTATCTATGTAAGAAAGTCTCTCATGAGTTTAAAAGTATGCTCTGTGCTTGCCATTATCGTATGGATCCTGCACATCAGAAATTAAACTTGGGAAAAAGATACTATTAGAATCTGGTGAGTTTGAAGAAGTAGTCCAGTTTAAAGGTATTAACAGCTAAAAGGCAGTGCCTGTTGAATGGCCGTGAGGAAAGACCTGTATTTTGGCATAGCATACATGCTGTTATGATCCTTTAAACTGCGATATCCCGTCTTCATACTCATCACAGTAGAGAAGTTCTTCCCAAAATATCTGTCCTTCATGAGCCTGAAATACCTTCAGACACCCCAGCAAATTCATCAAAAACAGAGTCTTCCTCAGAAGATTCAGAGATATCAGAAAATCATGACTTTCCTGAAGAAGTTTCAGATTCTCCCCCAGAAATTATGGCCACATCCTCTGGTATAAAAGTAGAAGAAGCCTCAGAAGAAGAAATGACAGAGGTAGAAGAACCATCAAATGCAAGAACAACACCCCATGTTTCAACGGGGAAGATGGTTTTCACTCTTGATGACATTCCTATAACCAGATGGCCAGAAAGATTACTCTCTTTCATATAGGAATTGAGTTTTTTATTCCAGATCTCCAGCATTTCCTGACAAATGCCATTAACAATGAAGAAGCCCCGGAAATTCACAAGCACCATGGGATGTCCAGAAAGATCCACCGACACCTTATCAACAACAGTTGAAAGATGCCTTAATGGAATACCAGTCCAATATACCTGATCCAAAGGAATGGTCTCAAGAATATCCGATGTTTTGCAGCCAAGCAGTACAAGACACACCAGCATGGAAGGATGTGCAAGAAGATAATTCAAGATGAAAAGATATTCAAGAATCATCTCAGATAGATCCACCTCAACAAACAGACACAAGTGATGTGATACCACCTGACGACCTTGAAAGACGCATTGAACAAATGTATCTCAGGTGCTATAGAGCACGTGAAAAGAAAAGGATAAAGATTGAAGAATTGAATATCACGTCCGACATAGATACTGATTATGATGATGAGTCATTAGAATAAAGCAGATTCCCTCTTATCTGCTTTGTCCTTATGTAAATTATTGTTGACCTTTTACTTAGACTACTGAGTCACTACCTTTTAGTCATGTCTAATAATGAGTCTATGTAAAAATAGGTGTAAAAGCAGATTCCTTCTTATCTGCATAGGAATGATCTTTCCCTATATAAGGATGAAAGTCTCTCAGTTGTGAGGCAGAATGGTTTAGAAGAAGAAATAAAATACGAGTGTGTTTATAAATCATGTCTCTAAATCTCTTATCCTCTCTTCCGATGAAAATGGTCTATCTATGTAAGAAAGTCTCTCATGAGTTTAAAAGTATGCTCGTGCTTGCCATTATCGTATGGATCCCGCACATCGAGAAATTAAACTTGGGAAAAAGATACTATTAGAATCGGTAAGTTTGAAGAAGTAGTCGGTTTAAAGGTATTAATAGCTAAAAGCGATTACTGTTGAATGGCCGTGAGGAAAGGCTTGTATTTTGGCATAGCATACTGCTTTGTTATGATCCTTTAAACTGCGATATCCCGTCTTCATACTCATCACCCCTAATGCCAAAATACGTGTCTTTCCTCACGGCCATTCAACGAGTAATCGCCTTTTAGCATAGCATACTGCTTTGTTATGATCCTTTAAAGCTGCGATATCCGTCTTCATACTCATCACCCCTATTGGTATCGAGAGAGAAAGAGCACGTATTTACATGCGAATCTGATAACTCTTAGACTTTCTTTCATTAGAAAACCCAGTTTTAGAAAGGAAGAGATATTTTCAATCATGAGTTCAAGTTCCAGACTATCTACTTCTCAAGCACCAGTCTCCTTACCTAGTTTTCCTTTACGATCACACTCTGCAAAAAAGATTTCATCTTTATATGAAATAGAGTATTTCACTGAAGAAGAAAAGGTCCAAGCTACGGACCTGCCTCTTGTAAATCCTTATTCTACTTATGAAAGACCCTCTTTTTCTCCTCTTAGAAGTATTAAAGTTCTTATTACTACTAGTAGGAAAAATGTTAAAGAATATGTACAGTCATCTAAATTCGATAAGCATCTTATCTATGGCGGCCAGGAAGAGCAATTTGTGACTTTGGAAATCCCCTCCAACTTTCCACAGGACTGGATTCAACATGGATATTCACACATCCACTTTGGAGCAGTCAGACTTGCGTTAAACTACCACGAAACTTCAGGGAAACCTGTAGTTTCCAGAATTGCTTTGCTAGATTCCAGGTATAAGAGATACCAGGATGCTTGCATTGGAACTGTTGAAGCCACATTAAGTTCAGGAATGGCTATGGTAACCTTGTTTCCAAATTTTACGATGTCTCTCCAAGATCCCAATCTTCTGGATACCCTTAAAGTTCAGATCCAGATAATTGGAGCAGAAATGGTCGAATCTGCTGTTACAGCCACTCTACACTACCAAATAGTGTATAGAGTTCAGGACCATGCTTTCAAATTAACAAACCAAGGATCAGAAGATTCCCTCCTTATTTCAGTGAATACAAGGGAGGAACCCCACTGTGTACATGTCCCAAAGCAAATCCCTAAGCAGAGCTTTTGAAGCTTTTACGTAAAAGTGGGTGACAAATTATGAACAGATCCATCAACATGATCAGCCAATCAGATCTTCTAAAAGCCAGATAATTACTAAGGCAGATGGCACTAGTGAGATCAGGTTTGATCATAGTTATCTAAAACAGTTACCAACTCCTCCGATTTTCTCCACACAACCGATGCTACAATGGGGTACCTTTTGAAGCACCGATCCAGTCCGAAACACCGCTTATACAAAGCTTTCACCCAATGGAAAGCCTTTGTGTCTTTTAAAGATCCCACGGGACATTGTCCACAGGATATTAATTGTTCTGTCAAGGATGTCGAATGATGCTTTTGAATATCTTGATGAAGAAATCGACGATCCCGAAAGAAAAACAATATGACCTTACTAGAACCCTGAAGTAACATTATCAATAAAATGATTATTCGAAGTCAAGATCCATCAAGATTAAGACTAAAATCCCTATAACATAGGATTTCTGCCAAGAAGTTTCAAAGCATAAAACGATGAAGATATGCTAAGATATCTATCAATGATCTTATTCAGAATATGATGTTTACAGATCATAAGATGCAAGTCGAAGGATTAACAATCATTAGCATAGAAAACTTTAAAGAAGTTTGAGTTGAGTCATAAATAAAGATAACATGATCGTAGTGATATTTTAATATACGTTAAAGTCTTTAGTACCTAATATATAATGTAGCTTTCGATCGCACTTAATACTGTAATAATGAGCTCTAGTAAAGTTCATATCCATGCTATGTCCTATGAAATGACTAGAGCCTTTATCAATCTATCTGACTATAAGACGTTAATAGGAAATGCATAATTCTTTCTATCTCATGGCAAATTCCTACATGCGAAGTCTATGAAGTTTAGATAAGTCAAGATATCTAAACTTATCATAGAAATCATTAAACCTTGAGAAAGTATTTAAATAGTTACTCTATTTCTTAAGATGTAAATTTATTATCATGAAAATTTAACATTGAAAGTAGTCATCTATTAGATAAATCAATAGCTAAAGTTTAACTTTGCATATACTCACCATTTGATTAAAGTATTTATATCTATAAGTGATCTTAATGTATTGTCCACAGCAATATCGTATGTAACTCTTCATTGAGCCATGATAGATCTTTGTACTTAGTAATCGTATTATCAAGTTCACTAGTTCTACATCACTGAAAGAATATTACTAATACTGAAATCAGTTAAAAGTCAAGCTTAAGTCTTAAACGTAAGACCCTTCTGTTAGACTAGTCTAACTCGAAATTTATTACAAAGATCATTTCGATCGAAGAAAGCTATGATTCAAATCTAGACATCGGTGAATCTGATTATCAATCTCATCTAATTAAACGTATATTTACAGTCAGAAAATAAGATTCTTAACTTAGTTAAGACGAATGCGAAGTTATTTTGAAGCTACGATTTCAAATTTAATGTCCAGATCATGTCTAAACTCAAGAAATTCGAGCCAGTCGAATGAATAACCTAATTTAGAGATGCGAATTTGTCCATATCAAATGACAAGTAGCCTTGTGAACTACATTATCATCCAAGAAACCACGCTTAACTCGCAATGACAAATGTCACCCATACTGCTCAATAGAACATTATAAGAAGATCCATAAAAAAATCAAGTCATCATTTAGAAGATAAGATAGAGGAACAGTCTCAACTTAGCCTTCGTGAAAGTATTTTAGAAAGTCTTTACATAGTTCATTATAAAGATCAATCTAAATGATAAATGATCTGCATAAAGAATGAATTATGAAGGTGATGATGGTGGACTGAAAATTCTTATGCGAGAAACACATTGTTACTACATGATCCGTTCAACCATCACTCTTCAACCACACAGCTCCAAAACATCAGAACAATTCAGAACTAAGTTTTCAAATGGTTAAGACATGACATGTCACAATTTCCCTCTGCAATGTAGAAAGTGAAGAGATAAGTTAGAATAGAACATCAGTCCAAGAATAGATTCTTCATGAGATCGTATATCTATGATTATGATAGACTCATTGTGTAGATGATGAACAAAAAGATAAGCTACATGAAGAGTAAAAGCCAACTTACAAACGGTAGATGCTAAGAAACCGTATATACCAGAAGTTCAATCCAGTTGACCTTACAACCACAGGAGTTCAAATAATTCATGAAAGATATTAACATGGACAAATCAACAGACCCTGACTTGACAAAACACTTACTAAAGATGATTTCACTAGAGATGTATGAGATAGATAAAATAATCCTCAAAGTATATTGATTCATCACATCCCGTCACAGTTAAAGTGCCTTTTCTAATGAATCCTATGAGTCGTAAGTTAATAAATGTATTAACATCGAATGATTCACATACTGTGATGAATCTTAAAAGTGAGTCTTAAGATGCTATAGATGATTAAATGCTAAGATCGAGAATGCAAACATCAACAAGAAATGATAATCGATTTAAAGATCGTATCGATTATCATAAAGAAGCTGAAGTTAATGACAAATCATTATGTATGAAGATATAAAGATAATTAAGTAACGATCTCAACCGTAGAATGCAAAATATAATCTGTGAGTTTACACTGTCTAATTACAATTATTTATGAAAGCTTTCATAGTGATCTTAGAGTAAAAAAGTAGATCTCGCATGAATACCTTTCTATGATGACGAGAATGTAAATTACATTATAACAGTCTTTTAAATTTTTCCTTTCTTAGAATGGTTTATCTAAGTAGAAATTCATCATGAGTTAAAGTTTCTTCATCCCGAGATTTCCTAATGATACGAGTATTTTAGAAATATAAGTTTAAAAGTCGTCAAATCTACGGATTAATTCCTTTAAAACAGATATAAATACTATTATTCTCTGAACGTTAACATCATTCAAGACGATCAGTAGTAAACAATCCACATTAATAACTATCGATTAAGCGAAGGATGGATTCTTATACCAATAGCATTTCATCCTGAAAGCGATTACTGCTAATTCATTACATTATCGATCTTTGCTCCTAGATAAAGTTCATCTGCTACAAGTGTAGTTCAAGTTCGAAATGCGTACATTACTTATCAAATTGCTCTAATACATGATAATTGATTTTCGAGAAAGACCTAGGCACATTCAAAAATAGAGTTGAATACTTAATCAACGTTAAGTCATTCCATATAAGATTTCAATAAAGTATAAGGAAGCACTTCGTGTGACATTATTAAATTCAACTCAGATGATCAATATTGGGATTTAGAATGGGTAAATAGATGAAAGCTCATTATAGCTGTTTAAGATCTTACTGGAATCTCTTAAATCAGAGTTAATTAGCAGAATCCATTCAGTTGAAGATATCCTTCATTATCGACTGATTCAAATGCTGATCCTTAGAAAACAATCGCTATTGACAGGCAAAGTCCTAATCATGTAATTACAAAATTAGTCTCATAGATCATGGCTATGAAGAAACGATGAAGTTACAAATGGTCAAGATCATCCTGAAACAAATTCATAGAATCTGATGCTAGATAAAAGTTAATCTGTTGAAAATTATCACAGAGAACCAGTAAATCAGAGCAACTTCCTAACTAGAAGATTCTGTAATATATCAATACATTATTTAATAATATGATGAAATCGGATCTTTGGATAAAGGAATGTAGACTTTAAACTCATGCTTCTTCAACTAATCCATCATCCACATATATTATACTATATAGACCGAATTTAAAAGTTTCTATAGCTTGATTATAGGAAACTCACTTGAATTGAATTTCGCAGATTATGAGATGCTTTAGAATAGAATGTGATATAGAATAACTACTATCGAATCTAGTAGGAATGGCTATCACTTACAACAAATATCTTAATTGTACGTTCATAACAACTCACAGACTGAAACCAAAATGCAGAGTCCCCAAGTAACAACAATTGAAAAAAGCTCGATATTAAGAAGAAAATTTCTGAAGAATTCATAAAGGTTACAAGCTAACGATATGTAAAATGGCCATGAGAAGTATCATTTCTAAAATAGCACACTGCAAGTTATAGTGACGACTTAACTGATATAGACTGCGTAAATATCTTAAAGAATATATAGATCTTATTGCACTATAAGCTATTTGCAATAAATGTTGTTATCGAACTACAATGCGATATGACTATGATACCTCATAACACAGATTTCCAACGTTCGAAGATATCAGAAGCGATAGAAGTAGAAAATTAAGATAAATATTAAATATCTTCTAAATCACCTCTAAACACATCATAAGAAAGCATGAAAATTCAAATCCTCGAATAACAGTCACGAAAAACGAAATTAAAAGATACAGTTCTTTAGAGATGAGTTTATGAAACGATCTCTATGTGATCTTAATATATATGCAATTCACATGCCTTGATGTCTAAATCAGTACATTAGTAAAGACCCATTCATACCTATGACACAAAGATTCTAGAATATGATAGAAATCTAAGTGCAATGTCAAAAGTATAAAGGATTATAATGGGATGAAAGTAATCTTGATTTCAACTAGGAAGATCTTCATCATGGTATCGGACAACTTGACACATCTTATCGAAAAGTTTAAATAATCCTAAAAGATATTGAAAAGTACTAGAAGTCTGATGTTTATTATTGACTTTCCGTCTTATCTTTATCTATTCTATTCATTTATAAAAGTCTCAAATCATGAACGATTTTCCAATAAAGATTTGTCAAGACCTTTCAACTAAATGGTTTCAATTCATTGCCATTAAATAGTTACGTTCATGATTGAAGATCTAGTATTTAAATTAGTTAACTAGGACTTTAAATTCAATCAATTCAAAATCACTCTATTAAAGTGAATAGGTCTTAGGATCAATCTAAACAAATGTCTAGAAATCTATGAATTTGTGAACGTACCTAAATTATGACTACTACTATTCAAATCGATCAAAATTTTAAGAACGTTATTTAAACTATGTCAACTATTTAATGTAAAATTTCACATAATAGCTCTTGACTACAAGATTAAATTATCCTCTTCAACACTCTGTTAGCTAAAAATTTGCATGTTCCTATAAATTGTGCTTTTTTATACATAGCTTTCATGAAGATATTTTAATAGTAAAAGTAATTGATATTCTATTAAACATGAATTACTATTTGTTGAGAAATCAAGAAAATGTTAACTTTCATTGAAAATTTATAGAAATCTGAGTCAACCTGTATACGATGTATACAGAAATAATTCATATTATTTAATTTCTCATCTGAATTAGAACATAACTTAGTTGAAACTTGCTAAACCATGTCACGAAACCATTATTCAAGCCTTCAAGATGCACCGAATCAACAATCGAACAGAGTTGGTTAAATGGAAACTCATAGATCATAACGAATGGCTCATCAAGAATATCGATGTTATAGCCTACAAGAGACACACCGATAGGAAGGACTTTCAAGAGATAATTCAGATGGAAAGATATTCAGAATCTATTTATAGATCCACCTCAACAAAGCACAAGTGATGTAATACCATCCCGACCTAATTGAAAGACGTTGAAGAGATGTATCTCAGATGCTATGAGATCTCGTGAAAAGAAAGAAAAGACTTGAAAATTGAATATCACGTCCAGAGCATAGATCTGATTATGATGAAGTCATTAGAATAAAGCGATTCCTTTATCTGTTGTCCTTATTAAATTATGTTGACCTTATTACTTAGACTCTTAAAGTCAACTGCCTTTTAGTCATGTCTAATAATGAGTCTATTAAAAACAAGTGTTAAGCAGATTCCTCTTATCGCATAGGAATGATTTCCTATATAAGGACTGAAAGTCTCGTTGCAAGGCGTAATGGTTTAGAAGAAGAAATAAAATCGAGTGTGTTTATAAATCATTCTCAAATCTCTTTCCTCTTCCGTGAAAAATGGTCTATCTAGTAAAAAAGTCTCTCTGAGTTTAAAAGTATGCTCGCTTGCCATTATCGTATGGATCCGCACATCGAAATTAAACTTGGGAAAAGATACTATTAGAATCGGTGAGTTTGAAGAAGTAGTCCAGTTTAAAGGTATTAATCACTAAAAGGATAGCTCTTGAATGGCCGTGAGGAAAGACACAGTATTTTGGCATAGCATACATTGTTATGATCCTTTAAACTACGATATCCCGTCTTCATACTCATCACAGTGAAAGTTCTTCCAAAATATCATCTTCATGACCACTGAAATACCTCGAACACCCAAAGAATTCATCGAAATGAGATCTTCCCTCGGAAGATTTAGAGATATCAGAAAATCATGACTTTCCGAAGAAGTTTGATTCTCCCCGTAAATTATGGCCACATCCTCGGTATAAAAGTAGAAGAAGCCTCGAAAAGAAATGCGACGAAGCTAAGAACCATCAAATGCAAGAACAACACCCATGTTTCAACGGGAAGATGGTTTCACTCTTGATGACATTCCTATAACCGGATGGCGAAAGATTACTCTCTTTCATATAGGAATTGAGTTTTTATTCGATCTCAAAGCATTTCGACAAATGCCATTAACAATGAAGAAGCCCAAATTCACAAGCACCATGGGATGTCAGAAGATCCACCGACACCTTATCAACAACAGTTGAAAGATGCCTTAATGGAATACCGGTCAATATACGATCTAAAGGAATGGTCTCAAGAATATCCGATGTTTTGCAGCCAAGCAGTACAAGACACACCAGCATGGAAGGATGTGCAAGAAGATAATTCAAGATGAAAAGATATTCAAGAATCATCTCAGATAGATCCACCTCAACAAACAGACACAAGTGATGTGATACCACCTGGCGACCTTGAAAGACGATTGAACAAATGTATCTCAGCTATAGAGCACGTGAAAAGAAAAGGATAAAGTATACAAAGCTTTCAACCCAATGGAAAGCCTTCTTGTTAACATAAAATGCTTCACATGCCCATTGAGAATCTGATGCTTCAATCAAGCCTTCTTGCTGCAACTGTTGACATTCTTGTTCAGCAAGTTTTTGATGTTCTGGATTCATCCTTACATGACTGGCTTTTGTAGGATTGATATCTTCATTCTTCTTGAAAGGCAATTTGATAAAAAAACTCAGAGTTTTTCCATAACGGATGATTGCATTTCTGAAGAAACTCTGAATGAGATTCTGCACATGCCTTTTGTTTTAATTCTTCAACAATCTCTTGAATTTTTTCAGCACAGATCAAGAATAACCGAGGAATAGGTACATATGGCTTGAACATCTGTTTGTACCTTATTCCATCAGGTAAAATTCTTAATTGTTTGGCTTTGGTGTAAAGATCAAAGCCAACAATCAGATCTTTTCCTGGGAGCTTGGACCCAAGAACTGTTGTTGTAATTGAACAAGTAGGGAAAAACCAGATTTTAATCGGTTTGCTTTTTAGTTCTGTGGAAAAAATCTTTCCTGATGCAGAGCTAAAATGTCTCTTGTGTGGTACCCACCATTCTGCTGGCAATACATCTGGATTCATGATCGACTCAGCAGCTCCAGTATCAATAAAAGCAATCACTGTAATGGGCTTACTGTATTTGCTCAAGTAAATGGAGACTGGAATGTGTGGGGCTGTGGTTTCAGTGGTTGAAAGGATTTCCGGATTTAATGGAAAATGATTCTGATCTGGGGGTATTGATGGTAGAGGTTTAAAATTCATCTGTGGTTGAGCCATAAAGATTTCACTGGATGAAGATTCTGAATCGCTGGATTCAATTGCCTGAATTGCACATATCGATCGTTCATTTGGCTCATCATCAATGGAGAATACAGACTCAATGTCATCATTTTTTGCAATCTTGATTCCTGCTTGTTGCTGGATCTGCTGGATCATCTTTGCATTCTTCTTGTTGTTTGGACATGATTTTGCATAATGACCTTTTTTGTTGCAGATGTAACATCGAGTGGATTTTGTTCCTTTGGAGAATTTCTTCTTTTTTCTGAGATATCTCCATTTGTACTTCTTTTTAGAAGTTTTTGGAACAAATTGCTTCAGCTTTCGGAAGTGTTTCTTCTTTCTTGTGGGGCAATAACATGACTTATCTTTTCCACATTTAATCTTTAAATGGGAATCATCACAGGCTTTGTCCAACCTTCGATCGCCATGAAGATAATCCTTGAAGACCTTTTTCCTGTTGCATAAGTCTTCTAGGGCTATAAAAACTTCTTGTTGGATCTGTCCCATAGTCAGATTGAGAACATTTTTATTCTGCCTGTGTAAATTTTGGTTGATTGCCACCTGAAGAGGATCTGGAATAGATGCAATAACAGCTTGTTTTAGGCTTGGATCAGCCCCAAGGGCATAGAACAGCTTCATCATAGCATATAAATGCTTAGATAGATCCCTCTTCTGATAAGAACAGCATTTGCGCTTAAAAAACTCTCTTCTTTTTAAAGTTAACTGATCATCAGGATCTCCAATGAAGAAACTGTGGATAATTCTGATTGCTTGAGAAAAGTCTATTAAAACAAGAAATCAGAATCGATCACTTTGAGAAACGGAATTCCACCAGTCTTTTAACATTCCTGTGAATCTTGAAACAAATTCTATCAGGATGTTATAATGGCTCTCTTCTATTAATTTTCTGGTGTCAAGCCATGAGTGGAATTCTTGTAATCTTTCTGGCCATCTGGTTATAGGAATGTCATCAAGAGTGAAAACCATCTTCCCCGTTGAAACATGGGGTGTTGTTCTTGCATTTGATGGTTCTTCTGCCTCTGTCATTTCTTCTTCTGAGGCTTCTTCTACTTTTATACCAGAGGATGTGGCCATAATTTCTGGGGGAGAATCTGAAACTTCTTCAGAAAAGTCATGATTTTCTGATGTCTCTGAATCTTCTGAGACAGACTCTGTTTCTGATGAATTTGCTGGGGTGTCTGAAGGTATTTCAGGCTCATGAAGGACAGATATTTTGGGAAGAACTTCTCTACTGTAATCCCTTAAGAACATTGTTAAAGGATTAGAGGGTTGAGATTGTTCTTCTTATTGCATCATCAAAGATTTTGATATCTGCCTGGGTGGAGATGAAGATGGTGAGGAGTATGGGCTTTCTTGTTCATCTTCTTGTTTTTCTACTGGTCTTTTTCCTAGAGCCTTTTCTTTCTTTTTCTTTTCTTCTGCTTCTTTTCGCTTCTCTTCCTCCTTTTGAGCTTTGATTTGTGCGTACAAATCATGAATAGTAGGCTTCTTGTTGGGTTCTGGTGGAGGAATGTTTAATCGAGTTGTTCCAGAGGGCGTCGGTTTATCTAGTTGCCTGATTGATGGAAATAACTCAATTCCATGTCTTGCTGCCGGTTGTGGTGGTGGTATCTTACCATTTTCTTTCAGGAATCTGATTTGATCTTTCAAGTTTTGTATTTCTTTCTCTCTTTGTGCAATATGAGAGAAGAAATCTTGTCCTGGTGCGGCTGGTTCATGGGCAACTTCTTTCAGTCTTTTCTGGAACAGCTTGATCAAATTCTTGATCATTTCTAAATTTTCATCAGTCGTCTTTTCAATTTTTGACACCTTGGTGTCAATTTGGTCAACTTTGTGATCAATCTTTTTTAATGCAGAATTTTGGGCCAGAGCATTCTCTGTTTGCCAGTTGAGAGTAGCCTCAGCTGCTGCTATTTTGACTTGTCGGCCTTCTGCGTCTGCTTGTAATTTTGACGGAATTTTTGGAGCATGAAGATACTCCTTTCTTTCTTGAAAATTCTTCAAGAGGTGGAAATTCTTGATCATAAGAAGAAGAACTAGTTGTCTCATACATGTGCACTTCAGGAATTCTTCTCTGAGCAGGGACAACTGTTTTTTGTTCTTCTTGAGCACATGTCTGGAACTGGTTGTGCTTTTTAACCCATTTGTTAATCTTCTTGTAGCACGGCTGCCGTAAAGGCTTGGCTAGCCATTGATCTGGGTCTTTTCTCGGTGGAGACGGTGGTGGTGATGGAGGTTGGTTCTGAACTTTAGGAAGTTGCGGACTTTTAGCTGAATAGTCCACAAGATAGACAAATTTTCCGTTATCTTCCCCTAAGGGGCCAATATCTGGATCTCCATTCATCCATCTCTCGTAAAACTCTGTCTGAGTTGATTTTTTCTTGTTTTTCTTCCTGCGGGATCGTCTGATTTCTTCATCAAGATCTTCAAAAGCATCATTTTGACATCATTGACAGGAACAATTAATATCCTGGGACAATGTCTGTGGGATCTTTAAAAGATACAAAGGCTTTCCATTCAATGAAAGCTTTGTATAAGCGGTGTTCGGACTCGGATCGGTGCTTCAAAAGGTACCGGTTGTAGCATCATTTGTGTAGAGAAAATCGGAGGAGTTGGTAACTGTTTTAGATGACTATGATCAAACCTGATCTCACTAGTGCCATCTGCCTTAGTAATTATCTGGCTTTTAGTAGATCTAATTGGCTGATCATGTTGATGGATCTGTTCATAATTTGTCACCCACTTTTCTGGTAGAAGCTTCAAAAGCTCCTGTTTAGGGATTTGCTTTGGGACATGTACACAGTGGGGTTCCTCCCTTGTATTCACTGAAATAAGGAGGGAATCTTCTGATCCTTTATTAATCGAATCGTTTCAAAATTACTTTTTGAATCAAAATTCGATCCGATTCAAGCAACATTATATATAACTTAACAATTATTAATCCAAACGAAATGATTTTTTTTAATTTAAGAAAATTTGTTGGATTATCTAAGGGGTGTGAATTGATGACATAATATGCAATTACAGCATATTAATTATTACCATAATGATTTTTTTGGCCCTTCAATTTTATAAAAAAAAGTCGTTAGTTTTCTATTTAATTTTCGCCTCTTTCAAACCTTTAGAATTGCATTTTTTTGTCAAATCACCCCAAAATGGATTGAATTATATTGTCACTTGAATAACATGTCAACATTTAATTAATTTTTATATATTTTATATATTTTTGTTATTTTATATATTTTAATTATTTTTAATTTTAAAAAATGTATTTTTATAATTTTTTGAATTTTAAAAATTTTAAAATTAATTAAATTTTGACGTGTCATCCTTGCATGCCACATCAGCAAAGTTAAGAAAACGTTAATTTTGATACATTTTGAGGTGATTTGAAAAAAAACCTAAGTTCAAAAACTAAAAAGACAAAAAAGTTAAATAGAGGACTAAAATGACATCTTTTATAAAGTTAGAGAGCCAAATAAATTATTATGCTTATATTATTTATAATCAACTATAGGCATGTGGCTTTGTGAATTAAATCTCAACATTTACCATTATTAAATTAAATTAATTGTAAAATAAATAAAGAATCAAGATTCTTCTAGGACTTGCGCTAAAAAATCTTCTAAGACTTTTTAATAAAGACGTCAATTTATTTAAAAGTTATTTTATTTTAAATTAAATTAAACTAATTAAAAGTTACTTTAAAAGAAAATAATTTCTTTATATAATGCTTAAAACTATTTATATGCGTTTTAACTCGCTCAAATCTCGTTAACTTGTTTCGACAATAATATCTATATCAACTGAAATGAGAGTCAGTCAACAAGAAAATAAATTATTTTAATCATATTATTCAACAATACTCTATCACTTGGATTATTCGCACTATAAAATTAAATCTTCAAATCATTCGACATGACTTTACAATTTACAAGTTTAAAGAGAATTTTAGGAAACAAAGGTTGTAAGAAAATTGAAAATAATAAAGAAAATATGTTTGGTTAAAACTTTTGAAAATGATTGTTGGAAAATTAAAATAAAAATATGTAAAAATTAGAGAATAAAAATATGTTTTATTGTTTTTAATAAAATGTCAAACAATGAAAACATGTTTTGGAAAAAATGGAAACTAGCAAATTTTTTTAAGTTTGATTTTATCCATTAAATTTACCCTGTTTAGATCCTTTTAGAAACAACTTTTTATTTTTTTAACCTTTAAACTGTTTTTATTTAATTGCATTTTATTTTATTATTGTAATACATTTTAATAAATTATACTTTAATTTAATTATTTAATTATTTTTCATTTCTATTTTAAAATTATATACCAAAGGTGTTTTCACTATTTTCGTTACTAAAACAAAATTTTATTTTCATTTATCAAACACATTTTCAATTTTCAAAAGTAGAAAATAAAAATTATTTTCTGAAAATAAAAATAAAACAGAAAATGTTCTCTAAAACCAAATGTAGCTAAGATTTTGAAAATATGTGATGTTAATGTAAAACACTGGCTTAGCATTGGTTAATCATGTAAAAAGGAGAAACATTGGACTAGTGGAAGCTAAGGAGATATAGGATGGCAATTCGAATTGCGGATTCGATCTGAAATTGTGGATTCGGGTATTAAAATTATTATCCGTTATGGATTCGGATCAAAAGACCACATTTCGAACACACCAAAGTTATTATGAGTTCAAAGTGACGCGGTTTGGTGCTATTGGTATATTTCAATCCATGATGAATGATGTCTTTTCTTTATTCTTGTGTTCTTTTGTTTGAACTTTTTAGGAAAAACATGTTTTGTGTTGAGAGAAAACAAATGTTTCTTTGTGTGGTATGTTAGCCACATCATTTCAGCTAATGGAGTTTCCACTAATTCTTCAAAAATAGAATCTATTAGCTAATGTACTTTTCCTAAAAATCTCAAATCTCTAAAGGGATTCCTTGATTTAACTGGTTACTATAAGAAATTCATCAAGGTTTTAGGAGCATGAATAAACCTTTAGACTGAAGAAGCCATTGTTACCTTTCAATAGTTAAAGGAAGTTATGGTAATAGCTTCAGTTTTGGCATTAACTGCCTTTTCTAAGTCATTTTCTTTGTAGACAGATGCCAATTCTATAGGTATAGGAGTTGTGCTCACATAAGAAGGGTGGCTTATAATATCTTAGGAAGGCATTAGGGCCAAGGCATTCGGACTTGTCCATCTATGAAAAGGAGTACCTATCTATACTAATGGTAGTAACAAATGGAGGCATTATCTTAAGAGAACCAATTTTGTCATCAAACAAACCATGAAGCCATAAAGCCTTTGTTGGAGCAGAAACAAACCATTGTTATTAAAAGAAAGGCTTAACCAAATTGTTGTATCTAAATTATACTGTCGAAAACAAGAAAGGAAAAACTAATGCAATTACAAATACCTTGTCAAAGGCAATTTGAGGAGCAGGGTTTGTGCCAAATTCTGACATCTACTACTCTTGTAATAAGTGGGTTTAAGATGTTGAAGAAAGTTACAAAAGAAGACCAGAATGTGCAAGAAAAGATTATTGCCTTAGCAATTCGTCCTACAGCTCAACCTTCATTTTCTTTTGAAAATGGAATTGTAAGGTACAAATAGAAAGCATGTGTAATAACCCAAATTTGCCCGGCCCAAATCAGAAATAAATAAACAAAAAATATAAAAATAATAAAATAAACCAAGCCAAAATTAAAAGTCCAAAAAATTAATAACAGTCCAAAATAGTCCATTTACATTGGCCCAGAATATTAAACCCAAATGGCCCAATTGTACTTAGCCCCGTTTACCTAAGCCCCCTAGCCTGAATATCCAATAACCCAACACCAGCCCAATGGCCCAAATCTCAACCCAGTACCTAAACTTAGACCCGATTCTGAGCCCAAAGCATAAGTAGAAACCCTAGCAGTTTCTGAAACAGCCTCAGCCGCCGCAGCAGAGCCAGGCCTCCTCCTCGCGCATGTTGCGTCCGCGCGCGTGTAGCGCCTCCTTGCCAAATCCACGTGAGCCTCCACGTCACCGCGCCTCCGTACGCCCATCCGAGCGTGTACCTGCAACAAAGGAACAGCAAAGCAGAAAACAAAGAGGCCAGCTAATAGAAAGAACAAAAAAAAACAGTAGAAAATAACAAAAAAAAAGAGAAGAAGCGAAATACATTTTCTTTTGTAACTTTCATTTTATTTTTGGCGATATAAAGTCATTTTTCAGCATTTGTAAGGGGGGAACACACAGTATCAATAGAGAAAAAAGCAAAAAACTGAGTTTTGAAGGTGTTCTTTTCATCTTTTTCTGCGTTTTTTTCTTTCTTTTCTATTTTTTTTATTATGAATCTTGTGTAACAAAAAAAGAAAGAGGAAACGGAGATGACTTTCAATTTCTTTTGTAGGTTCATCGTTTATTTTTTACATTCTTATGCATGAGATAAAACACAAAAAAAGGAGGGGATATTACCTTGACATCGGCGCCGTCGAAGCTCGCGTCCTCCTCTGGTACGATCGGAGTCGAGGTGGAGAGCGGCGCTTGGGAAGGCAATGAAACCCTTAATGTTTTTTTTTTATCTTTTTCTTTTCTTTTTTTTATTCTGAAATAGTCAATAGATTAGCAAATTCTCTGTCTTTTATAACGATTGTAAAACGACGCCGTTTAGAGGCGTGCAACCCGCGCGATGACCCGACCCGGGGAGGATCCGCGCATTCTGACTTATTGGTTTATTTGCGCTGAGAGCCCTTTATGTTTTGCTTAGTTTCAATCGGATTTCTTTCCATTTTACTTAATTTGTATCACATATTTAACCTTATTTTCATTTAAGTCCATGGTCAAACGGTGTCGTTTCTGCCATTGATTTGGATTATCTCAAAGCTTGCGTATAATTGCTGATTTGGTCCTTCATTTTTTAAAATAAAATTTTAATTTAATACTAATTTAGTTTTCTTTCTCAAAATTCAACGTTATTTTTTTATTCTATTTTTTATATTATATTATTTAATATTCTTTATAATATTTATTTTGATAATGTTTAAGTTAACTATTATTATAGTCTAAATTATAATGAATTATTATTTTAGTTTGTTTTTTTATATTTTCAAAACCATTATATATCAATATTTTGAATCTATTGTATATCATTTAATTTTGTTTTCTTGTTATTATTATTTTATTTTCATTTGAAACTTTGGTTTTAAAATTTATAGATTATTATTTTCAATTTCAAAATGTTTTCTTCATATTTTATTTTGCTTTCAAAGTTTTTTTTGGATAAATCTGTTATTATATTCATATTTTTTCATTATTTTTACCATTGGCTTAATATTATTTTCAAACCTATTAATAGTATGATTTCTAAGATATGATACACTATTCTTTTAAAATTATTATCAATATGTTTTAAATTTACAATTTTTTTTGTTTAAATTTTTTATATATACTTTTATATTTCCAATTTGATACATTATTATTTATTTTATCACACTTGATATATTTTAAGAATTTGATGTGTTACTTTATATTTCTCAATAATGTATTTTAGAATATAGTTCCAAATTGTATTTTCAACATGATATCCGTGACTATTATATCTATATCTATAATTTATATGGAATTGTTGGTGTATATAAATAAATGTAAAGTATAATAGATTTCAACTTATAAAATTTTATCGCGTTTCATACATATAAGTATCTTATTTCTTAAAGGAAGTTATTTATTTTGCTTGCTTTAGTTTAATTATTTATTATTAAATTGCTTCTAAATATCTTTTTCAAAAATATCTTTATGAGATTGATTATTGATTTATTAGATACTTAATCATTAATGTTGATGTATTATATGTTTGGTTGTTGCATATTGTAAACTTGGTTTGTTATTCATCATCTGCTTTATATATTGCTATTCAAATTATGTTGTTTGCAAAAATTGCATTTCTTTAAAGCATTACAATCGTTTTATTTCAAATTCCTAAAAAAGGGCCTGGTGTTTATGAGTTCTCGAGAGAATTGTGTCCTAACTTACTGGGCTTCAATTCTTCTCAATGAATTTATATCATCAAGTATCCATTTTATTAAAACCATACAATTGTTAAAATAAAGCTCTTAAGATTCCAAAATGTTGGATCCCAACTTACTGGATGTGGCATTTTGTTGTCTCAATTTTCAAAAATAAAGGCAATATTTGAGATTTAAGAATTTCGAGAAATTGAATCCTAACTCACTGGATTCTGATTTCTTGAGTGACTTAAACAATCAAGTAATCTTCTTTAAACTCATGATTTTCATAAAGAAGGAACACATTTAATTTCGAAGATAGAATTGTAACACCCTAACTCACTGGGTGTGATAATTTATTTCTTCGAAATAAGTGCGTCATATCATCCAAGCTAGTTCATCCAAGTTTTCTCATCAAGGATCGTATTTTTAAATCTTTTCAAAAATTCGACAATAAAACATTGAACAATCAAATCGGTACCAATTTTGGGCGTTACGAGGGTGCTAACCCCTCCTCGTGCGTAACCGACTCCCGAACCTATTTTCTCAAATCTTGTAGACCAAAATCATTTTAAGGTGAGCTGATCACACCCCAATAAAAGATCGGTGACGACTCCTATTTTCATTTTCAAAGTCGATTCTCGTTTTTCAAATTAAAAAATGGTTTCGATAGTGTGCATTGGTGATAGTGGGCCTTTGAAACTACAACTGCTTCAAGATTTGCATGACTCTTCTCAAGGAGGCCACTTACCGTAAACTTAAGCTCTACTTTTACTGGCCTAACATGTAACATCCTTAAAACCCCCTTGGTCGTAAATAATATGAGATAAAATTTTAGTGAAGTAAGGTATAAGATCAAAGAAAATGAAAGTTGCAAGATATTAAAAGAGAGTAAAATCAAGAAGCATGACATGATGTATAATTAATTTCTCGATAAAATGAGAAAATAATATAAAGATGATAAAAGAGAATATTGAGTATTAAAATAATAATAATAATAATAATAATAATAATTAAGAAGTAGGTTTTAGTATATAGATTTAAAGTAAGGACTAAATTGTAAATATGTGAAAAGTTTTTGGCTCAAGTGTAAATATTCAAAATTTTGGGATCAAAGTGTAAAAATAAAAAGTTGAAGGATCAAAAGTGAAAATAATTCAATTTACTATGATATGGAATTGGCATGCAGGGACCAAATTGAATAAGTGAAGAATTATGAGAGACTAAATCACAATTTTACCAAATTAAGTGATGATTCAAGAATGAAATTTTAAAAGATCATGAAGGGCAAAATGGTCAATTAGAAAGAGAGAGAACTTTAGAAGGCAATGATGATGTTGGAGATATTTTGATAATATTTTATAATTATTTAATTAGATAAATATTACTTTATTAATATTTTAATGAGATATTTTACTAATATTTTATTATAAATAGCTAGTATAAAAGAGAAGGAAGATGAAAAGAGAGAGAGAGAGAGAGAGAGAGAGGGAGAGGATCCTCCCATCTTTCCAACGTGAGTGAGGAGGAGAGAAGAAGAAAACTTTGTTGTTTTTACAATTTGGTTCTTCCACCAAAAATCCACCATTTTCACCAAGAATTTCAAGAAATTTTCATAATCACCAAGAGAGAAAAGTGATGAGGAGACTATGGAGAACAAGAAAATCACCTTGGATTCAAGAAAATGGAAGTTGGAGGAGAGCGAAAATCAAGTTAAAGATTGAAGTCAATAGGACAAGGTAAGAACATCAAGATTTCAATATATTTTTAAGTTTGATATTATTGAAAAAGCATGAAAATGATATTAAAGTAGAGTTTTCTTATATAAGGTTTTATGTTCTTGATATGTTAGTGAAGGGAAATAAGAGGAAGTGATGGGAAATATTGTAGAGAAAGGAAAGGAGAGTGTTTTAAACTTGGTTATCAACATTTTCTACTAAAACAGTTTTGGACAGCAATAGTAGTCTGACTTTGAAAATTCACCAAAATTGTAAAAATTTAATTAGAGGTCAATTAAAGTATGAAATTAAATCCTATTGAGTCTAGTTTTACATAGAAGAAACGGTGTAAGCAAAAGAATTTTGTATTATGAGATATATGAATTTTTGTGAGACAATTTCAAATTGATTTCGGCTCCCCTATTCTAACTTTGGAAAATCATAAAATTTGTAAAAAATAATTAGGGGTTTAAATTTATATTTTAAATTCTTAATGATTCTATTTTAATAGAAACAAACGCAAACATCATCCAAACCCCGTACTAAGAGATAATTACTTTTTAGTAAAGAAAGGTTGAAGCTGTCAAATAGCAGAACAATGATAAGTTTGAAGATTTTACTGTACTTATTGGCTAAATTATAAATTTTAAATTTTTATGGTAAAAAGATATTTGAGTCTAGTTTCAAAAACATCAAGCGGATCTTAATTTAGAATTCTGTAGCTCAAGATATAAATAATTTAGTGACTATGACTCAAGTGGACAGCTTTGATATGAACACATAAGTAAATAGTAGAATTATAGATAATGTTACATATAAGCATGTTATATACTAAAAGCTAAAGATTATAACAAATATATACATAAAGGGTGTGGAATGGAGGAGGAGGAAAATATATGAATATATATAGAGTAGATGAATTTGAAATGTTTGTAGGTGATGGAATGATTAATACATATGAGTATGTTTAAGCGAATTGATAACATAATAAGTGAATAATTGTTAATTGATGTGAATTATTTGTTAAAATTTTATGAAGAATTAAATTGATTGGCACAATTTAGAAATAAATATGAAATATACATAAAGTGGGTAAACTAATTTTGCAAGTGCAAGTCCTCCAATGGTCTTATTTGTAAAATTTTAATATTTGTGTTAATTTTATAAACTTTGTTATATTTAATTGAATATCATGTTTTTATGAGGATTTGAGATTAGAAATAGATTTAAGTGGATGATATGTAAAATAAAGTAGTGGTTATGACATCTAAATACGGTTCAAGTAATGATATAAAATAAATAAATAAAAATAAAGCGTGGAACTTGTAGGAAATGGAGACGACATCACGATGACAAGTTCGCCATGTCACGACGTGGAAACCCCAAAGTCGCGACGACAGTTCAAAATTTTTTATAAACTTTACAATTTGGCATTTGATCAATTGTAGATTTTTTAATGAGCTCATTTAACTCATAATTAGTTATATCGTAAATTCAATTATTACTAAAATTAGTTAATGATCTGCATTAATTAAATAATATGTAACGCCCCAAAACTCGGCCTAGAAGTTTAGACCGAATTCCGGAGGCCACATTGATCACTGAAGTGATTGATGGAAAATTTTACAAAACAAGTTGTCACAACGAATCGAAAACATTTATTCGTTTAGTATTCATTCAGAAAAATTATAGTTGAGTTTAATACAAAAATTAAATTTGCGTACGAAAAATTCCAAACAAAACTTTATAATAATTTTTATAAAACCCTGTATATCAAGACGGTGAATCAAAATGAAATTGAAAAGATAATTGATAAATTATTTTCAACCGAGACCTCTGCATACTGAGTCCAGCTACAAAAAACAGAAATGTACTTGCAAGGGGAAACACTAAAGGGGGTGAGCTACACGAGCTCAGTGAGAGTTCAAAATGACTAACAATAGATTCCAGAAGAGAACTCCAGAGACTAACAACATATTCCAAAAGAGGAACCCAGATGACAATTCAATAGCAAAACACATTTACAAATATATGCAGAAACAGAAACCAAACACGGAACCAACACCAACACTCCAACACACGTAACAGTCAGAGCACACCAAGTAGAATAGAATACTCAACACAAGTGTTGTTCAGTCGAACAGAACACCCAAATTGATGCACGTAAATGCAATTAAGTACTAAAACCCACCCATCCAGCCTACACACCTCTCCGTCCCCCGATCATACCCCAAAAGAGCTGTTAAAGCTCATCCAACCAATCACACCAAATAAAACCTCGAAAGGATCATCCAACCCTACACACTAAGAATATGGACTAAGCCACTCAGATAATAATACGTAGCAAGGCTAGCGCATATGCAGTACAGTGTAATGCGGTAGTCCGCTGTACAAACATGTTCCAGTTTAAACTGCCAGATCAAATAATAGTACATAGCAAAGCGGCGTACATGCTGATGCAGTCGGTAAATTCTTTGTACAAATAAGTTCTGATGAAGCGCCATATCGGATCGAATCGGTCTCCTTCTCTTCACAACCAACCCAAAAATTTACTTTATGCAAGTGTATGTATGCATACAATTTCACAGAAACAATGAACACATCGACAAACAGTTAAACAAAACAGATATGCACACACACCCATCTAACCAGGTTCAGAATCAGACATCTCACACACAATAGTCACAAAAAACACATAAGCTAAAGCCCGTAACAAAGTCTTATTTACCTCACTAAAGCCTAGCCAAGCGTTGAAGCACATACAGAAACGATTTCAGATCAAAACATACACAGAACCAAAATAAGTGACTTAGGGCCATATGGTCGTGTGCTCTAGCCATGTGAAAATGCCCAGGTCGAGTGGGGGGTCAAAACGCCCGTGTGAGCCGGGGACATGGCCGTGTAACTTTCTGTCTATTTGTGCTGAAATAGAGTGCAGGGAAAACACGGCCCTATGAGAGTCTCACACGTCTGTGTGGGATCCCTAAATCCCCAAATTAGCCACACGACTGTGTGGCCAGGCCGTGTGGCACCAAATTGCTAAATCCCTAAATTCCCAATCATACACGCTCGTGTGCCGGGAGACACGGCCGTGTAAAAATCGACTAATTTCCCCAAATCAGCCACACGACCATGTGGCCAGGCCATTTGGCACCAAAACTTGCCCGGAACCCTAATTCCTAACTGTACACGATCGTGTGAACTGCCCGTGTGGCCACCGGTATGGTCACAAAACCACCCCCAATCAGCTTGGAAGTCGAGCTTTTCGGTCACTAAATCGATCCTCGATTGATGGGATTTAGAAACACACCAAATATATAGATTTCCATGCCATTCAACAGTATTATCGTACATTGACAACCAATTTCCAAAAGGCACATAGATTGTCGTATTCCACCAAAATCAAACTTACAATTCACAAAATAAAAATACTTCTGCAAAACACACACACATGGACTCGAACCCAAAAACCCATAGGTACATTAGCCCTCACTCAACCACTAAACCAGCAAGCTCATTCTACCACTTAAACGCGCAACTAAACACAATAGCGCAACCTTCTCACTGCCCCTAACCACAAAACTCAAAATTTCTAACCCCAAAATCTGGGGTGTTACATAATAAGATAACTTGATCTGAAATTTTCAGTAGTTGCTTCGGCAACGAATGTGACATCCTGATGCCTTGACTCGGCAATCGGATCGGATATGAGGGTGTTACATAACATGTCGAAACAAGTGCAAGAATTTATTCAACAATGTGATACATGCCAAAGGAATAAAATTGAACATTTATTTTTTACCTAGGGAAGCTAAATCCAATACCTATACAACATCAGAGTTGGGAAGTTATAACCATGGACTTCATTAAAGCCGTTTTTAAGCTTTACAACTCAAGCTGTATTTTGGTCATTATCAATAAATTTACCAAATACTGTTAGAAAAAAAATAAATAATAAAGATTGAAACAAGAAAAAAAATAACATTAGTAAAATAAGATGGTTTGAGGTGTATAGAACTTTAATTTGCTTTCAAGATACAACAAAACCTTTAATATTCTAAGCAGAACAATAAAATGATTAATAAAAAATCATTTACAGAATAAAATATCCTATCATAGAAATATATCTTTTAATGATACATATTTTGGAGAATTGTGTTGTTGTGCAATTTTACACAAAGTTGTCTCTATAAGATAACTTTTCATATATTTTTAACACAACTATTTGATCAATAATTATAATTTATTAAAATTTTTAGACAATAAAATATTATTCCCTACTAACAATCCTCTTAAGAAAAAGATAAATTAAAAAAAAAAAAGCACTCTCAAAACAGAGAATTTTTAAATAAAAATCATCTTTATTGTCAACAACTTCTTGATGTAGTGACAAAAAGAGTATGCTCTAGACATAAAAGATTGGATTTAATTTCAAGCAACCCCGATAATGGATGGATTTCAAGTTTTATTTTTTCGGCTTTCTCGTTTTGCCCCGGTAATTACGACCCATCACCATTATTCTTCTGCTAGAAACTCTAAAAAGATGAACAAAAATCCAACCATATAATTCGAAGTGTCAATTTTGTCCTCGTTTTTATTTGGTACCAAATAGAAAGGAAAGGAAAATAATCAAAGCAAACAAAATTCTCTTTGGTTTTCATCTCTTCAGCTCTCTTAACCAAGAAAGAAAGGGAGCGGATTAGCCATTAAGAATCATGATCTTGTATCCCATTTCTTATTTGAAGGTAAAGAGGTAGCTAGGCTCACTCTCAAAACAGCCCATTGATTCAAACCTCTCACCCACTATCATCAACAGTGTTGGACCTGAGAGAGGTGGACCGTGTGGTTCTTCCCATGATCATTGGTTTTTCTTCTCTTCAACATGTCTCTTTCTGGACTTGAAAATTGCTGAGAAACCATATCTTCGGCCTTGTTAGACCTCCAACCCATATCGATTATCGAATTGTAGCAGTTTAACATGTTTTCCTGCACCCAAATTATGAGGTTTTTTATTATAGTTCAATCTTCTAATTTAAAATCTTTGTTGGTAGGTTTAAATTTTGTACCAACTAAGATAATGGGATGGGGTTTACCTTATTTACGTATGGACAGTAGGAAATTGCTTTTCTAAAGCTGGGGAATTGCGAGGGAAAAAGTTCATGGGAAGCACATACAAGTGCAGTTGCAGCAATTATTGATGGCTTGAACTCTAAAAGCTTTATATCTGTTATAAAATCAAAATTTATGGGAAATTTGAAGTACAGTACTAGAGGTAAATGCATTTCACTGAAGTAGACCTACCATTTTGGGCTTCCAAAATTATTTCAACAGCTCGAGCTTTGAGGACGTCCATTAATGGAGGATCTTTGAGCTTGAACAATGAAATAAAAAAGGATATGAACGAGAAAGGAGTAATCGAACGCATTCTCCATTTTAAGGCTCCCAATATTACGTATTCCATTCGCTTTATTGTTTGTGCCTCAAACATGTAACCTCCATCGCCCTACGCATTATATTCCACACACACAAAAAAAAAAGATTAATTTGATCATAAAAACAATTTATACATCTTGATAAACATGATATAATATAGAATTTTACCTGAAAATGGGTAAGTTCAAACTCTAATTTGTTCATCTTGGCAGCTAAAGAGACACAAGAGATTGCAACAAGTCTTAGAACCCATGTCTCAGGTTGCTGCAATATCATATCTTTTGTCAGTTATGGAGTAAAAGTAGCATAAAGGTTCAGCATTAATACTTAAATTGTATTTTACCCTTTTATTAAAAACAGATAAATTAATTATTGTATTTTAGAGTGAAAAGTAAACTGATTCTTTCTATTAAAAATTAACATGTTTGATAAAATAACTAAAATAATGACATATGATGTGCTGTGTTTATCTCAAGTGTGTATACAAAAACCGATTTTTAATAATAAAAATAGATAAATTTTAGGAGAATATCAATTTACTCTTCGATTTAAGATTAATTTACTTCAACTTTTGAGTAGAAGTTACATAATACAATCCAAAAATATTCTCATAGTGTTCTTTTACCCCGTTTTGGAGTACTGTATCAATTGCAGAAATGTTGGTAACTAAATGGATATAAGGTTTCCTCACCGGTAACCCTTGGCTTGATAAGAAACGGTCGAGATAATTGACAGCAAGATACGACAAAAAAGAACTGAATTTGCGTGAAAACTGAAACCAAAAAACACAACCAAATTCAGCAGGTATATGCATAAGCATGAACGCCATTAATAACTTAAGTTCCTTGGTACCATACCTGCCAGATTGAACAGATAGCTTCTCGTCTAATACTAGTAGCAAGATCACTAGCTTCGAGGGTCTTAATGTAAGTCTCAGTGGGCATATGATCAGATTCAACAAGGAAGAAGGAAGGGATAAAAGTGGGAACAGAACTAGAAACATGGAAGTCATCGAAGTTTGTTAATGGGTTTTCAAGATCGAACTCCATCAAATTGATTTTAGAAAAAAGCTCAGTGGCCCGCTATATCTATGCACATCGTTTAAATGACAAGATGCTGTGATGATAAAACAAGCAGCATGGAGAGAGAGGCACACACACAGTTTTAACAGTTTTTTCTTTTGTTCCTTTCTCAAAAGATGGTGTCTGAATACTTTGGAAATCCTCAACTTTGCTGATACACACTTATCTCTCTTACTTTAAAAGGGAAGTGATCAGATAAGATTATTTGGTGAATGCCCAAATTCGACATTAAATTCGACATTCACACATTCTCTTAACTTTTATAGGCTTTTGACCTTCACCAAATCATGATAATATATTATATAGATTTTAACTTTGTTAAATATTACATCTATTTATATTAATTAAATTGTTGGGGATCTTTTTCAGGAGGAGTCTTCGAAGTATCATCTTTGGGAATGTTGATTTGATTCCTCAATAATAGAAAGTATTGTCTTATAGGAAGGTCTTGTCTCCCAATCCACGAAAATCGTGTATGATTTATAGAGGGGAACGCTTCAACCCTATGTGGATGTACGACCACCCACCAAGAGGCAACATGAGCATCTCAACCTTGGTAGGATTTAAACCCCTCACCTATTCTATACATGTCAATTATGGGATAGGGTATATGATGCTACTTTGGGTAGGTCATCTCCTTCGAAAAAAAGTCTTCAAAGTGTCATCTTAGAAGACGCCTATTGTTCAACATAAATTAAAATTTGGATTTACAAATTGATTCCACCTTAAACATCGGATCTCTTGTCTCAGTGGAGGTGAATCAGAGGGAGAGGAGGCGTTTTACTTAGTATAGCTTTGTTTATCTGCATATAGGTAAAGCAGTAAATGTCCAAATGTTTTTAAACAAGGCTAATTGCCCATCATGTCATACAGTTCATTTCATTGTCAACATGGAAAGAACCCTACCTGTCCAGGTATATTCTTCTCAAAATTAGATATTGCTGCAACTGCTGCAATTACCTCTATTAAACTCTGTAAACTACTTAGCTAAAGGTTTAAAAAAAAAGGAAAAGGGAAAAATATCTTTCAGCTATGCATCTATATAATGGAACGGCTGAAATGAAAAAGCGAAAACGAAATAGCATTTCATCGTTATTATGTTTAGAGATGAGTAAAATTCAATTCGATAAAAAAAATAAAATTTTTTTTATTTTGAGTTAATCAAATTAAGTTATTTATTTTTTCGAGTAAACTTGAATTAGTAATTGAGTTTCGATTTGAGTTGAGCTAAATTTTACAATTCCAATAACTAGAATATTTTGAATAACTCAAATAACATATTAGAATAAATACACATTCGGTCCTGTTAATTTTGAAAATGAGCAAACCGATCTCTCTCTCAACAAAATTACAAAATAATTCAAAATAATTTTAAAATTCAAAATATTTATAAAATTTCAAATTTTATATATTTTAAAATATATAAAAAATTTAAATATCTATTGAAAATTCCAAAAATTCTCAAGATTATATAAAAATTTAAAATATTAAAAATATAAAACAATAATTTTGGGACCTAAATAAGAAATTAATTATTCAAGTTTATCATACTAAATTATCCTATTTTTTTAATCTTATTTTGCTTTGAAAGAGTTTTCAAATATATATGGTTTCAAATTTATATACTTTAACATGAAATTAATTATATTATAATAAGATTTTAATTTGACATGTTTAATTTTTAATATAACTCAAACAATTTTACTCGATTCGACTCGACTCGAATTTCATTTTACTCAACTCGATTTAAAAAAAAATCAATTTAGATTAGGATGATAAAATGAGACTCAACAACTTGATTAACTCGAAATTTTTCACCCAATTCAACTCGACTCAATTCGATCGAGCGCTCACCACTAATCATGTCATTCAGGATTTGGACTAAGAAACATATTCAGTAACTAATTTAACAAATTCTAAATTACTAATACAATTATCTAATTTTTTACGTGGCTTAATCAAACCGTTACAGTCTCATTTCTTTCTTTTAATCACATTGATGTTTCACCACCCATCATTCCTATATATTATTAATACAAATATAGCTCCATACATTACCACTAAATAACTCGTTTTGGTAATCTACCATGGGAGCAACCTTTAATTATCAGGACACGTGTGGAAAACATTGGGTTAATTTCATGTAGTGCAAAAAATTAAAAAGAAAATTATGGATAGGAGAACTCCAAAGTCTATTTGAAAAGGTTCTTTAACTTATAATTGAATTTTTCATGACATAACTTAACATTATTTAGTTTGAGCCAAATTACATCTTAGTAGAGAGACCAAAAAATGAAATAAGGTATGGCAATTTAAAGTGAGATAGAGCTCCAACAAGACACTCAAAATGCTCCTACTTTTTTTATAATTATATACCCATCCCTTTAACTAGTTTGACCCATGCCTTGAGCGCTTGAAACCCACATGCCACAATTCTCTTTTTATGTACTTTCTTTTTAATTCTTAAAGAGGAACACTGTTGAGCAGATTTAGTGAGATATTGCCTGCAAATTAGTCAGAACTGCAAAAGTAGCAACACCAGAGCAAACATGAAATATCTCAGTTGTTCTGATAAAATTTGTCTAACTTATTAGATGAGAAATCTATACAATGCTAAAATCTCAAATTTACTAAATACTTTTCTATTTCTTTCGTATATTTTTATAATATTTGATATATTATCGATGCACGAATTTTCTACAAAGTTCATGAATACTAATATATCACCTTATAACTAAATAAATGCTAATAATTTCTGTAAATTCTTTTTTTCATTCAATTTTATACCACTACTTTTTTCGTAATTACTTTTGTGTTAAATTATGAATTAATAATATCAACTACAAGATTACCTACTAAAATTCTCCAAGGCTTTTATATTTTTTATCATAAAGTAATGATTTAATCACGAATATTAATGACATTGTTTTAGATACTAATTACATGCTAATATGATATTATACCGTGATCATTTTGATAGATCACACTATTTGATATGTCATATGGTATTATCAGCATGACATTATCAAGGTAACTATTTTGAATTGTTGATAAAATTCATGTTTATGAAACTCAAACCTTTTTATATTTGTTTTAACCTAAATAAAAATTTGAGTTTTTGAGTTGATAGCTACTTTTGTTGTTAGAGTTATGTAACCCAAATTCCTATTAAATAAATTCTTGTTGTATGCACAAGTGGAATCCATATAGATTAGAATAAGGCTGCTTCTATTTGACATTGATTAAGAGAAAAATGTTTTAACCTATAAACAGATGTAGTCTAAACTCTTTTTGTATAATTCGAATTCGATATTAATGAATTTTCTTCTCCTCTGTCCTGTGTGTTCTTATTTTTTCTTTCTTATTGCTTTGCAATCATTCAAAGTATGATAACAAACCAACGCTTAGACATCGAGTTATATTTTTAATAAGATACAAATCAAATCATTTGTGTGTGCATTTAAATATGGTACCAAAAAACTCATCCTTAAATGTATCCGAAGCAGCTATCTTTTGTTAATATATTGGATGCGCAAATTAAAGGCTTATACCAACTTTTAAAACTGCAGCTAACATGAAATAATTACTGTGTCGCATCTTTCTGCCAATATACTCTCCTTTTTTATTTAGTTTAACCTTTCTCGCTGTAATTCACATTCAACAAAGCATTGCATAGGGTTCTTCTTTAAGAAATGAATCTGCTTTTCTTTTCTTTTCTGTTTTTAATAACATGAGTGAGTATCGTAATCCTATGAGATGTTAAAATAATCCAATTTGTGTGTGTGCATGGTAATGCGGGCAGGGTTTTGGCTTACAAACTTGGTAATATGCCTTTGAAGAACGTTCCAATGTTTGTTTTTCGAGGATTCCTCCATTTCTATTCATTTATTCAAAATATATTTTCTTTTTTGGCCTTTCCATGCATCTTTTACTTTTTATCTTCTTGTTTGACGATGGAAAAACAAATAGATTCCAACTTTTTTTTGTTCTTTACATTGGTGGAAGAGAAAGTCTAAAGAAAAACCAAAGGGTCCTATATATATTTTCACCTATTAGAAGACCAACGCTCTTTTTTGCTTTTTCATTTCTTTCGCTATTTATTAATTATTATTTATTGCAGAGAATGTGTCAACGTTGTGAGCTAAATTTATTATTATACTAATAAAAATATGTATGATTGATGAAAATTTTACTTTTGACATTTATAAGGATTAAATTGCTCTAATTTTTAGATTGACCAATTTGCTCAATATTGAAATTGAGAATGATCAAAGAGGTCTTTTTTACCTAAATTATCAAATACGGGCCAAATCTTTTCAAATGTGCTAAAGTTCCCAAATAAGTACCTTTCAAATGTCATATATCAAGTTTTAAATTAGGTTTGACATAATGATACATTTTTCCCTTAACGCTTATAGCTTTTGTCAATTTGGTCATTATCTTTTTTTGAGCTAAATTTGACCTGCAATTTTTTAAAAATAGTTGAATTTGACCATCAACATTTCAAAAAAAGTCAAATAGCTATTTTTAAAAGAAAATATTGACTAAAACGTTAAATCTTCAGACATAGTAGCATGGCAATCCATGTGTACTCCATGCTATTTTATTTTTGAACTTTTATAACTTTATATATATTAATTTTGAGGTTTTTTAAATATTTTTATAATCTTTAAATTATTTATTCACATGTCATATAAGTCAATAGTGTCATGTTAGTATGAAATATCGTGGTGACACTTAGGTTACATAACAACATCATTAAAAATTAATGTTTTAGTAAGCATTTTCATTAAAAATTATTTGAATCTTGTTAAAAGGTTAATGGTTAAATTTAACTAAAAATAATCATAAAAGCCAAATTGACAAAAGATGTACACGTTGAATGCTAAATTTTATCAACATGCCGTTATGTTTTTTCTTTTTTTTTTCATTCTTTTCAAGTAATATATGATTCAACTATTTTATGTGTTTTATTGTAAACATGTCAACATTCACCTAACTTTTACTACAATTTTGGGGTGAAGTGTGTGAAAAGTATTATTTTCAAAATCAGACCGGACCGATCAATCGACCGTTTGGATCGAAAGTTGATCGGGGCACCAATTTGAAATAAAAGGTTGGACCAATTGACTCACGAACCAATATGAGTCAGTTGAACCGATTTTATTATTTTTAATTTTTATGATTTTTTAATTAATTTGTTCAATTGAACTAGACAAATCGGTTAGACTAGGGACCGGTGGTTTGAGCGATTTGACCACCGATCTAGTCTGAAAACCTTGGTGAAAAGCTTTTATTTGAACACTTTCATAAAAGTTTGGCTCTTATATGAGTATTTTGAAAGGCTAACTCTCGAAAAGCAAGAATTCACAAGAGAAATTCTCTGAGGCACCAAAGCAAAGTGGAAGCAAACTCGAAAGAGAAAGAAGTCATGAATGAACACAAAAGACAAAGAAAAATAGCGCACACCAAGCGTTTGAGTAAAGGCTCTCAAAATATTCTTTAACTCAAGAAGGGAATACAAAGGGGTGATTACAAATGAGTAGGAAAACTTTTATTTATAGTTGAGTTCCCTAAAATTTAATGGTACAGATTGAATTATATCGACGGCTAAGATTAATTGCCTATTTACAATATGAGAATCCTAAAAGATTTAAACCCCAATAATTACCTTGGTAACTCTAGTTTTACTGGAGTGTTTCACTGGGCCACCAAGGCTTCAAGTAGATGGGCTTCTCCATATGTTCCACGAATCAAGCCAGTTCAAGTAGATTAAACGAGCCACATTTGATCAGTTGGCCTCCATAGGACATTCCGCACACATTTGTCACAGGCTTTGATCTGTGGCCTGTGATATTTTCCCTCACCCATTCTCACAATGCCCTTTTTCGCATCCTCGAAATGGCACTGGTTTAACTTGTCTCGGAATGGTCTCGATGCCTCAGCTGATTCCCAACTAGTCTCTCTATCGAATAGTTTTGCCCCTCGAAACATTTTCCTTGACTTATGTCTCTAGTGTTGCCTAACTCAAATTGTATTCCTCTATTGTACATCTTGATCGTAAGAGCCCACCGCTCTTACTTGCTCCCATTGTGACTTGTCTTGATTGGGATCCCCTTGATCCTCACAAATAGGCTTTGGCATACCCACATTGAACACCGGGTTCACCTTGAGTATTGTCACTAACTCTAGTTTGTAGCCCTTGGCTTATCCGCTTCAGAACTTTGAAAGGGCCCCTATATATTTACCAAGCCAACAGTAAGTCATAATGTAAAACATTAGATAAGTGTTTGAGATGTACCTCACTTATAGCATTTACTGGATTAGATTGCTCAATTTGCATCACCACTTTTCCCCCAAAGTCTGATGCACAACCCACCACTCCCATAAGTGGTAGCCCCACTAATAACTCAATATGCTTCATATAGATTTTCCGCACCTCTAACATTTCCAAGGAGGTCTCCTTAGTACTCTGATGTACCAACTCAATATTTTTCCCACAATGAACATCCTCAGCTAACTAGATTGGAAACGATGTCATTGTTGCTAAATGGCTTAAGACTCATGGCCCTCGAGTCGAAACCTATCTCAAGGATTTAAGGTAACCAATGGATGTTTCTTATTGAGCTTTTCTACCTATTGCTAAAGTCTATAAAACTGTGATTGTTTATGAAACTTCAGGGAAACCCCACCTACCTAGTGATGGAAAAAAACAGAACACTTGCAGCATATGGTATCAACGCTGTATGCACTTACCTTGTATGTGTTGTTGCATGGAATCAAGCTGAGAACAAGTTCATTTGTCCATGCCATTGTTCTCAATACAATGATCAAGGAAGAGTTGTGAGAGGACCTGCCCCTAGTGAGCCTAATACAAATTACCTGCATTTACTCCTTTAGTCTCACAAATTTGCACATCCAAATTTATGTTTAGTTTTTATCTCATTCTTTGCAAATAATGAATTGATTGTGTGATGATTGGAACAGTCATTAGCATTGGCTCATGTTGGTATGGAAGACGGGAAGGTAGTGTTTGTTCCGTGGGTCGAAATAGATTTCAGAACTGGTGATGCTCCATGGTGGGCTTAAACATATTCATTATGGCAGTTCAGGTATTCTATATTTATATAGCGTATGTTTTTACAGCATTGCCAATCATGTTGTACCATAGAATTACTCATTTGTATAATGCAGCTTGTAAGATGCCTTAATCATATCCTGGCATGACACTGATGGTCTTGGTATATTCAGATTTTCTTTTATATCTAATTCATGAAGGTTCAGTTATCTTTTTAAATTTTTTTATATATACAAAATTAGGGTGGGGATGGAGTCACTCAGTTTGAACCCATGTTAGACAAATGTCTAACAAAAGTTTTGATCACCGCCCTATATGAGTCAACACTCCTTTTTAACTTAAATGCATACCAATTTAATTATAAAATTGAAATGGTACAAGAAATATCATGATATATGCACTGAGTAATATTTAATTTTAGATTTATATTTTATACATTATTTATGTATGGATTTATAAATTAATAGTTAAGTACGTGAATTTATCTACTGAAATATATAAACTAGTTTTAATGACGTATGATATTGTCATGAGCATGAACTTTAATCGAGCAAATCGTGCTAACCTTAAGCAGAGAATTCACTTCAAATTACTTAAAATTAGCATCTTCAAAGTTGAAAATTTTATAATGCATTGAAACTTGAAAGTTACTCTGACACTCTTAGTGTATTAATTACCTGGTATTGAATAATACAAGAAAAACTTTTATTTATATTGGAATTCTCTTTCTAAAAATATAGAATATTTCAAAAGAAACCCCACTTTTACATCACTAAGGAAGAGATGAATGAGGGATTTTCAAGTCTATATAAAAAGTTCAATATCTTTGATTTCAAAAATGCACCAAGTGAGTTTTTCATTTTCTTTCTTTCTCCCTCCTTGTTGGGTATTTTTTTTTTTTTGGCAGTGTTGTTCCTGGTTCTGTTCTTGTAACAGGACAACTTGTTAAGTTCTGGGGATACATTGTGGTTTAAATATCCTTAAGAACAGTGTTCAGTACATCTCAAGCTTAGCATTTCTCTAGTTCTAGTTAAAAAAAGCACTTGGTACTTGAGAGTATTCATTGTAACCCACCTTTCTTTCCTATGAACCTACCTAATGTAAAAATTTTCCAACATTCTTAAGGATTTTTAGGAGGTCAAATTTTAGAAATATGCCATTTTTTAAAAAAAAAAATTAGGGTTTTGGGTCAATTTTTGTGATATTTAGGGAAATATACTGATTTTGGAGTGAGGAACAGAAAACGTGTCTTGTTGGACGCATTTTCAGCTGAAAGCATGTTCTACTAGGATTTTTTTTTTTTACTTTTTTAACACATCAACTCTTTTAGTCAAATGGTTAAATGTTAGTAATTTTGTACTCGAGTCTCAAGTTTAATCCTTCTCCTACTCATATTTGTATTTTTTATTTCATATTGTTTCAAGTTTTTTATTATTTTTTTAATTAATGTTTTTAGCACATAAGCTCTTTTGGTTAGATGGTTAAATAATAATGATTTTATATATATCATTATGTTAAAAATATTTAAAATTAATAACTTCTTTATTTATATAATTAAATTAATAATTATATAATAAAATATATACTTTTGATACTCATCGTTATGTTAAATATATATTTTAAAAATATTAACTAATTTTTATATATTTTTTTTATATATAATATTTATATGTCAAATATTTATTTTCGCCACCTATATTGTGGGTATGGTGATTTCTAATATTATAAAATGAAATAATTATCAAATACCATTATTATTTTTATATGTAAAATATTTCAAATATCGTTATTTTTCATCTACATTGTGGGTATGATATTTCAAATATTTTTATATGTGAAATATTTCAATTAATTATTTCAAATATCATTATGTTTATATTTGAAATATTTCAAATACACATACAAAAATATATAATACTAAAAGTTACTACACTCACGATATGGATTGAAAATTAACATTACACAAAAAAATTATATTTACTAAAAATAATGATATTTAGAATAATTATTTTATTTTATAAATAAAAGAGTTATTAATTAAAAAAATAAATTAAAAAAAAGTTGAAACAATATGAAATAAGAAAGGAATCGAATCTGAGACTAAAAATCAAAACTACTAAATGTGTTAAAAATGTCAGAAAACTCAAAAAAAAATTTAGAACGGGGATAGATCTAAAATTTAGCCTGTTCCCTCAGGCCTCAACTACTCTAGGCCTCCCTCCTTTGCTTGTTCGGCTGGAATAAGGGACCCAAGGTTTCTTCTTCATTTGTGGCTAGTTGCATCAAGTCTTGGGCTTTGGTAACTCTCATTTGAATTGAAGTACGAGTATGTGAATAATTGTCGATATTTATTTACTAATACTTAAATGAAGAAAAAATATAGAGGACCTTGATGCTCAATCTGGGTATGCACACATTATTGGAAGTCTAATATATTTCATGAATTTCACTCCATCTGATATAGAATACAATGTATAGCGATTTAATAAATACACCCATAACCTCAAATCATAAGCAGACTAATGAAATCTTTTGAAAGTAAATCCACTGTAATTGAAGGATACCCCTTGGCCAACAAATACCTTTTATATCATTATGATACTACTTTTGACTTTTATATTTTTAATATAATCCATAAAATATCGACTTAAACATCTATAAAATCTTAATTTTACCATCTTAATCAAAATTTTATTTTAATACTACTAGGTTTGAGATTTTAAGGATTTTAAGTGGGCTTGGACCTGTAATATTTTGGGTTAGGTATAGTTTGTGTTGTTTATATATGGAATGTGCTAAAACATTAATTATTCTATGATTAAAATATACTATAAGTTATTCCACTTTTGTATTTAGAATTTAGTCCTCAAATTTTATTTTAAAGAATTTATTTTTTATATTTAAAATACAAGTCCAAATATTAATAATATTAAACTCTTCTATTAATTTCAACAAAATTATACAAAAGGGTGAATGATAAATTATTAATATTAAATTAATATGATTAATATGATAAATAATAAAGTGAAATGTTAAAATTAGACCTATTTAATTGTTAGGTATTTGTCCAAACTTAAAGGTGTGTTCGAATATTAGGAGGTTTGAGTCAATTAGGTCAAAAAAATTGGCTTGAATAAAAAATTGGGTCTCAGGCTCAAGCATTCAAGGCCCGAGTTTAGCTCAAGCCAATGTGTTTTCTAAGTTTGTATTATATTATATTATATTATATTATGTAATTTATAACATATAAAAATTAAATCTATAATAATAATATATAATAATAGAATAAATGATTAAAAAATACTAGGTTAATATAAAACTTGTCATATGAACTTGTCCAAAAGTACCTTGTAGGTACCTACTTGTCCTATGAACTTTTTTCTACACCTACTTGATACCTCAACGTATATTTCGTCATCTAGGTTGGTACCTCCACACTAGTATCATTAATTTATGCTCACGTGGCACTAATAGCCAATCCTATAGTGACACATGGCAACCTCTTAGCATGACACGTGGTGGACACATTAAAAAATTAATTTTTTTTAAAAAAAATAAATTAATTTTAAAAAAGTATAATTTTCTAGACAAGTTGATCAAGTACAAATTAGGTACTTTTAGACAAGTTCAATGAGCAAACTACATGTTAACCCTTAAAAAATTAATGTTGTTAATAAATTAGGGCAATGTGTGTGATGAAATACAAATTTAGGTATCAACTACATACTTTCGAACAAATTCAGGAAGTAAACTAAATATTAATCTAAAATGTTAAGTTGTCTATATTCAATAAATGAAATATATATTATTCTATAAATATTTTTAAAAAACAATATGGCCATGCTTAAAATAAACTTGAGTTAGTCATTTACAAATACTAATGGACTTGAACAAAATTTTAAATTTATATTACGAGCTGAATCGAATTTAAACAAATATAAAATATTTTAATACCATGTTTAAGCCTAAATTGATCCGACCCAACACTTGTAATCTAAAAATTATATGATTATTATTTTTCTAAAAATTAATTTCAATAAAAATTATAGAAACGGGTGAATGATAAATGATTTCGTTTGCCTTTTTTACAATTCAAACAAGGGTGAGGAGCCCATTTCTGCCATTGATTCTTACTCTTTCAGCAAAAAGTGAAGAACTATAAAAGGAAATGGTGGAAAGCCATGAATATGCTGCATGTTGAGTGACATATTGGAGTTAGAACCAAAACTCAAAATGTATGGTTCTCTTTTTACCATCCTCTTGAGGGTAAAACTCGATTGTGCGAGTCAGTATTGGACATGGACAAGCGTCTGGTATCTGCGACATGGCGGTGCAGTCCTACAATTTCTTACATTACGTGTCCTCTTCCGCTACTACATATTAAACATCATGTGCAAAATGTTATCTTACAAGTAAAACTTATCCAAATATATCTAAATTTCAGCCGCACTCCACCACTTAATTTTGGTATCCTTGAATAAAAACATTTTAAAATTTGCTCAAACATGATTAATATACTCGAAATGCAGAAACAAAGCAAAAGCTGAAAAAAGTCAACAATGTCGACTACGTATACCAAAAACAAAGGCCAAAATAAACAGCAACCTCCATATTTCTTCTTTTCCCATTGGCGATAAAAGGTTAAAAAGGAGAAAGAAAAAGGGTTTACGTTCAAAGCTATTGAAAGTTGCTTTCTCATTGCTATAGCTAGATGATGAGGAAGAAAAAAAAAAAAAAAAAAAGAGGCATGTAAAGACAAGATTGCACTTTTTATTTAGTTTCAAAGCTGTATTTTGCTTGATGATAAAGAAAATAGAATAATGATGATAGAGAAATTCATTCAATTTACTTCTTTTCTTCTTCTTTTCTTAAGCAATTGAATGATATACTTCTAAAAATAATAATAAAAAGTAAGCATTTAGTTTATATTTAACATTGGATATAATAATAAGACAAACAAATTTAAAATTTAAAAACGATAACTATAAACTTTGATTATTAAGTGATCATAAATAAGTATAATGTTAATAATTTCGATAATGTTTCCTTGACAGACATAGTTGTATAGGGATGCATACCCTTTGGAATCGAAGAAATTAAAGTGATATAATTTTCTTTGACTTTTCCTTTCTCCAATTTGTTGTTAATTTTTTGTTTAATTACTTTGTTGCACCTAATCCAACCATCTATTATTACACAATGTTTGTAAATCACACAGCTCCTTTGGCTAGTCCTTTTACTATTTATGAAAATGATTTTGCGAAAATTTAATTATAATTTTATAAAAAATTAAAATATAATTTTATCATTTATTAATTTATGATTTTTTAAAGGACTGAAAATGATATTTTAACTTTTGAGACTGATTTACTGTTTTTCCATTTTATGAGTTTGCAGTTTACAAAGGCCTAGGTTCGGGTCGTGCTAGTCGCGTTAGTTGTTCGGGTTTTATCTTGTTATTGTAATTCACCAAAAAAAGGTGATATAAAATAATTTATTATTAATATATTAATTTACATATCCTAATGCATAAATATAACTCCAAATATTATTAAATATTAGCTTATCTTCATGAGCATGCATTGCTGAAAATTAACAAATTATATTTAAAATACAAGTAATACAATCAAATAATTATAATATGTGTGTATATATATGTATATAATACAAACCCAGTAACCCACAAAAAACTGAGAAAAACAAAACAAAACAAAATAAAATATCTAAAAAAAAAAACCAATAATGATGGTGTCTTCAGTTTTACAAGCCAAAACTCTGAGACTCTAAGCTACAAATAATGTGTGTGTATGTATATATATTTACAAAAGGTCGTTAATATTCAAACTTTCTGGAATTTCATATTTGAGCAAACTGTTGAATCTTTCTATTTCGTAATGGGTAGTGTAGCTGCCGTTGATGAATGTAGATGATGAATGCAACGGAGTTGGACTTGATATCGGCGTGAACCTCACTGAATCCAACCCAAAATTCTGGCTACCATCCATTGAATGGAAATGTGAATTGTCAGATACAAGTGATGGAACCGTTGGATTTGGGTTAGAATGTTCATAATTTGGTTGCGAAACTAATACATAACTTTTCTGGGAATTTTGATTGCTACAGTCTGTCATGGGAGATTGAAGAACTTGGCTTCGTGGTTCTAACGTGGGAGTTTGAAGAAGCTGGTTTTGTTGAAGATATTGTAGTAGTAATTCTGGGTTTTCTTGTTTTAACGACAAGAGGGTGTTAGCTAAGCTTAACAGTTGAGGATTTAGGAGAGCTTGGACACCTAATAATGAGCTAATAATGGAAGAAGACAAGTCAACCAAATCAAGACGTTGAGCATGTGTTACAGGATCGATTCCATTCCTTGCAAGCCTTTTCCTTATATGTGTATTCCAGTAATTCTTGATCTCATTGTCAGTCCTCCCCGGCAACCGACAAGCAATGGCGGACCACCTGATTTACAGACAAATGAATTTGTAAACTCCAACTTCATCACTCATAACAATATCATAAAACACTGTAAAGTGTAAACCTTACTTATTTCCTAAAACACTGTGTAGTTGAATTATAGTCTCTTCTTCTTCAAATGAAAACCTTCCTCTCTTTATATCAGGTCTCAGGTAGTTCGTCCACCGGAGACGGCAGCTCTTTCCACATCTTTGGAGCCCTAAACAGTTTAAACAAAACCCATCATCACAGCCTGAAGAACACAATATTTAAAAATACAAAAGAAAACAAGTTTATACATATACATACCAGCATTCTTGGGGAGGTTACGCCAGTGTCCGGCGCCATGAATCTGAATATAATTAATAAGCTTAAGATCTTCCTCGGGAGTCCAGGGACCTTTCTTGAGGCCATTTTTGTCGCGGCAAGGTGTTCTCCCCATTGATTTTCCTTGGAAAAAAAAAAGGATAGTGAAGTTTACGTGAAGGTGTGAGATGGCTTGGAGAAGAAGTGAAGGTGGCGAAAAGTGGAAATGGTAGATGAAAAAAGCAACGATGACCACCATATATATATAGTTGGAAAACAAGATTAAGGTCAACGGAATTTGGTGCCGGCCTTCTTACGCGTGCCTGTTTCTCTAAGTATTACAATACATGTGTTTACAATATGCACATGAAATTAAGCATAAACGTCGATATATGCTGTAGCGTATGAAAGCAAATAATTTAGGAACATTGATTAGTAATATTGTCAAAATTAAATCCATTACGATCATAATTATAGATTGGGTTTATGGTAGTAATATTGAATTATTTGCTCAAATCAGATTCTTGGAAAATTAAATATTTTTTATTATATAAATTTATATTATTCATATATTCATATAATTTTTAATGTTGTTTGAATTTGATCCGAATAGTTGATTGGACCATTAAATCAAGTTTGAATGACTTTGAATTGAATGATCAAAGAATTGATCTGAGAATAATTGAATCGAATAAAAATTTAGTTTAAATCTAAAGTTTTTAATTAAATCGATTAAATCAATTAAACTAAAAAATTTATAACCTAATCGGTTCTATTAACAATCCGGTTTAATAAACATTGATAATTTTATTTGAATTTTTAGGTGGCGCCTACGTCAGCACCCATGTAAAAGATGAGTTGTTGTCAGGCACCACGCTACCAATTAACTTTCCTTGCTTGACCCTATTCGTAACAGACCACTCTATTTTAAACACGTACAAAAGTTCAACAATTGTTGTCACCATAAAAAGTTAAAATTTGTGGTTTTGCTAGGATGCTGACATCATCATTCCAATTCAAATACTTAATGGATATTCAATTTCATTTAATTAAAATAACTACAAAATTAAATATTATAATTATTGTTGAGTAATTTTCCATCGCGTCTTATTAGAGGCAATCAAATATTTATATACATAACTATTGTTCATAGAATTGACGTTCTTGGTAAGCTCTATGTATACAACACACCTGTACTGCTCTAGACTGCCTACTGGACTTCGTGACTCCACATACAAACTCCTTAAGTATACACGAGCTGAGACAATAAACCTCCTTTAACATTCATACAAGAGATTAAAAGTTAGAGAACTGGTATTCATACGATAAAACTCACCCTTTAAAAGAAATCACATTTTCCTTTACTCTTAAGTCTTTTCATTTTCTCAATTTATTTCTTTTTCTCTTCTTCCCAAGTCTTTTCATTTTGTGAAGTGTCTTTGGCTTTTTTTCTTAAAAATGGTCACCGGATCTAGCAACTAGAGCACGCCAGCAAAATTGGTTTTTAAAAATCACACCAATGCCAGCAACGAAAATACCGACCCCAAAAAACACTGACAGATGTTAGTGATAGTATCTGTTAGTGAGGTAGTTAAGGTCAGCTGAGTTGTTAGCTAAGTAGTTAAGCAAGGAAGTTATTTTCTTCCTATAAATATAGTCATTTGGCTTTGTATAGAACTAAGTAAACAGAAAGAATTAAATTCAAATAGATTTGTTCTACAATCTTCTCTATTTTACCTATCTTCTTTCATGGTATCAGTCGCTAGGCGTTCTTAGTAATGGCCACGACAAATTCTGCTGCCTCTGACTCCGTTGAGTTGAATGGCTCAGTCTTCACTGCTGATCGGGTGGTGAACTCGTTTCCTCGGCATGAGGTCGTGAAGCTTGATGAAGGGACGTTTCTCCAGTGGAAGCAACAGGTTCGTTTTATTGTGAATGGATATGATTTGTTTGCCTTTCTGGATGGATCTGTGTCTGCGCCGCCGAGATTTGTACAAGCATCGGACGGTGCTCTTGTACTTAATTCGGCGGCCTCTGTGTTTACTCAACAGGACAATCTTATTACTTCGTGGCTTCTTTCTACGATAAGCTCGACCATTATATCCTCTTTTATGGATGTGCAATCGGCATCTGAGGTGTGGTCTACGGCATTGGCAATGTTCGCCGCCGATACGGATCTACGGCAAGAAAGGCCGCGTCATGAACTTCACTCCCTCAAGAAAGGGAGTTTGTCGATCCGGGAGTATGTTGCCAAGCTAAAGAGTCTATGTGCGCATCTAGAAGCGTCTGGAACATTTGTATCTGTGGTGGAACGAACGGCGGTGATGCTTGCGGGTCTTCCGTCCGAGTTCGAAGGAGTGGTCTCCTCCGTGTCGTTGTCCACGACTCCTCTTCCATTTCAGTGGTTGGTGGATGCTTTGATTGAATGTGAAAATCGACATGTTCCGTCGGATCAGGAAGCCGTGTATAGTGCAAATCTGGTGGAAGATTCATCGGTCTCGGTCACGGATGGCGCGATGCGCTGAGGTCGTTCGGCTGTGCGTGGACGTGGAAGGAACTTCCGGCCACGTCTCCAATGTCAGATCTGCTCTAGGTTCGGCCACGTTGCTCAGCGCTGCTACTATCGGTACCACCGTGACGAGGCAACTCCGATGCAGTTTCCGGTGCCGCTCTCTCGTGAATCCGGGAATCGTGGCTGGTCTTCAACATCAAATACACGGCCTAGATTTTCGAATCTTGGTCCAGGCCTTAGTCAATATAATGCTGAATCTGGTCAAAATCATTATGGCTATGGTCAAAATAGCTTTCCACTTGGTCAAAATCATTGTGCTGATGGTTTTAATGGTCAAAATAGCTTTCCACTTGGTCAAAATTATTGTGCTGATGGTGTTAATAATTTTTGTGGTCAGTATGCAGGGCCGATTGGTGGTGGGCCCAGGTCAGGTGGTGAGAACCATGCGTATAGGCCACACACATTTGGGCCGAATGGTGGAGGTGTCAGGCCGAATTTTGAAAATCATGGGTATAGGCCACAAACAAGTGGGCTGAATGGTGGAGGGCCTAATGGTGGATTTAATAGTAATTTTGGGCCAATTGATGGCTTTGGGCCGAATGATGGTATTCGGCTGCCTGCTACTAACCCTGTTTCGAATAATGTACAGCTTAATTCGACTACGCCATATGTTCCGTGGCGGACTAAGCCGCGAGCTCGTGTTTTCTCTGCGTCAAATCCGTGCTTTGGACTTCCTAGGTTAGGAGATTTACATGCTTCTGACTATTCGGATCCGTCTGTCTCGGGTTCGTATATCAACTCTGCGCAGTGTGGGGCTAGTGGGGATGGATCTGACTCCCCGGCTCCTAGGCCAGCTGGTTCGACATCCTGGTATCCTGATTCGGGTGCCAGTAATCATGTGTGTCAAAATGATTCGACACTCCGTGATGCTGTTCCATATTCAGGTACGTCGTCTCTTTTAATGGGTGATGGTACACCTACTATGATATCGTCTATTGGTCAAGGTGTTTTGTCTACACAATCTAGGGTACTTCGGTTGTCTAATGTTTTATGTGTTCCGGCTATTAGGAAGAATTTATTGTCCGTATCACAGTTTGCAACTGATAATGATGTTTTCTTTGAGTTTCACCCCACCTATTGTGTGATAAAGGACAGAGTGACACAGAAGATTTTACCGACGGGCCATATACATAATGGGCTATATCAGTTTTCCATATCAGATGCGTCTGTTCCTGTTACGTTTCATTCGTCTACTGCTCAGGTTGAAATTCCAACTACGACTGCTGACAGTGAGTTGTGTTCGTTATGGCATAAACGTCTTGGTCATCCATCGTTAAATGTTGTTAAGAATGTCCTTGATCAATGTTAATTCAAATTCAATAAAATTGCCATGAATAAAGTTACTATGAGTGATGTTTGTACTGCTTGTAAAAAAGGAAAGTTTCATAAATTGCCATTTTCGGATTCTACTACTGAATATGCTGATCCATTTTCGTTGGTTGTTTCGGATGTATGGGGACTTGCCTCAGTTGCTTCTGGTTCAAATTGGTATTATGTCTCGTTTGTTGATATGTGTTCTAGGTTCACTTGGGTATACTTAATACGGCAGAAGTCTCAAGCGGTGACTTGCTTCATTCAGTTTCAGAAACTAGTTCAGAATCAATTTGGCAAGACCATCAAACAATTTCAGAGCGACTGGGGTGGGGAATATCGAGCGTTTGCTTCGGTTTTGGCGTCTCACGGTATCATTCATCGAGTCACCTGTCCTCATACGTCTGAACAAAATGGAGTTATGGAGCGTAAGCATCGACATATAGTAGAGATGGGGCTCACTCTTTTAGCTCAGGCGGGACTTTCAATGGAATTCTGGTCATATGCCTTTGCTTGTGCAGTTCATTTAATAAATCGTCTTCCCACACCAGTGCTGGATGGTAAGACCCCATATAGAGCCTTGTATGGGCGCGACCCTACCTATGATCATTTACGTATTTTGGATGCTGTTGCTACCCCTATTTGCGCTCGTTTCAGCGCCACAAGTTGGATTTTCGATCTCAACCGTGCACGTTTTTGGGGTATAGTTCTTGCCACAAGGGCTACCAATACCTTTTACCTGATGGTCGAATCATTGTCTCTCGTCATGTTGAGTTTGATGAGTCACGATTTCTCTCTCTGACGACTCTACGGTCTACTAGGAAGGTGAGTACTATTTCTTCCTGTTTTCCTGTGCTCAAAAATAATTTATCTTGTCGTCAAAACTCCGGTATTAGTTCTGTGTGCCCGTGCCCAAGTACTTTGAATGAGACTTTGATTCCTCAGAGTGGTGTAGATGTGATTCCAACAAATGCTAATTCCCCTAATGAACCGTCTTTGAATAGGGTTGTGATTCCTCAGAATGGTGTAGATGTGGTTCCAACAAATGCTAATTTCCCTAGTAATTCCTCTCATAGTAGCTCGTCATATTCTGGTAATCAGTCTCCCACACCAGTTGTTCCAATCCCATCTGTTCCTACAGGACCAGAGATTTCGATAACTGATGTGAATGTCCATCCCATGACTACTAGGTCAAAGGCTGGTGTTTTTAAACCTAGAGTGCTTGCTGTTGAAGTTATAGAGCCGTCAACGATTGAGGAGGCTTTTGCGAGCCCTGAGTGGCAGTCTGCTGCTCAAGCTGAGTATGATGCCCTAATTCGCAATAGTACATGGGAACTGGTCTCTTTACCATTGGGTCATAAAGTTATTGGTTGCAAATGGTTGTTTAAAGTTAAGAAAAACCCAGATGGTACGGTAGAACGGTATAAAGCACGTCTGGTTGCGAAAGGTTGTCCTCAAGTTCCAGGTTGTGATTTTCAAGAAACGTTTAGTCCAGTAGTAAAACCCGCTACTATAAGGGTTATATTGTCGGTTGCAGTTACTAAAGGATGGTTGCTTCGACAAGTTGATGTTAACAATGCCTTCTTGAATGGGGATGTTGATAGTAAAGTGTTCATGCAACAACCTCCTAGTTATGTTAAGCTTGGGGTTGATGGGAGACCTTTGGTTTGTCGGTTAAAGAAGGCTTTGTATGGTCTGCGTCAGGCTCCGAGAGCTTGGTTTGAGAAGTTGAAAGCATTTCTCTTGATGGTTGGTTTTACTGGTTCAAAATCGGATGCGTCTTTGTTTGTGTGAGTTCAGTCTGATTGCACTATCTATGTTCTTGTGTATGTTGATGACATAATCATAACTGGGGATGTACCGTCATCTATTGACTGGTTTGTGAAGCTGTTGAATGCTGAATTCTCGTTGAAAGATATGGGTGATTTGCATTATTTTTTGGGTATTGAGGTTACTCGGTCCTCTTCCAAGTGTCTTCATTTGTGTCAGAGAAAGTACATCCAGGATTTGTTGAATCGTAGTGGTTTGTCTAATGCTAAAAGTGTTCATACGCCCATGATTAGTTCGTTACATATTTCTAAAAGTGACGGTGATCCTCTATCTGATCCAACGGAGTACAGAAGTTTGGCTGGTCCATTACAGTATGTCGTCATGACTAGGCCTGATATTGCATATGCAATTAACAGGATTTGTCAATTCATGCATAGTCCGACCACAGTACATATGGCTGCTCTTAAAAGGATATTGCGATATTTGTCTGGTACTCTTGATTTTGGAATTGTTTTTCGTCAATCTGATTCTTTGTCCTTAGTTGGTTTTGAATGCAAAGCGGGGTTGGATTTTGATGATGGCGTTCTACTTGAGGATATTGTGTATTTTTGGGTCCAATCACGTGTCGTGGTCCTCTAAGAAAGCGACAAGTGGTGTCTCGGTCACGGTAGAAGTGAATATCAAGTCTGTCTTGTCACTAGTGATATTTTGTGGATCCTTTCGTTACTTCAAGAGTTACATATTGGGTTGCGTACTCAGCTCAATATTTGGTGTGATAGCTCCGGTCACGATGGCTATTCTTGCCAATCTGTGCTACACTCTAAGTTTAAACATGTGGAGTTAGATTTATTCTTTGTTCGTGAGAAGGTTGCCAATGGCTCGGTTATCGGGGAAGTTCCTGCGTCCGATCAAGTTGCTGATGTTTTAACTAAACCACTGTCTGTTTCATGTTTTTCTCGGTTTAGATCTTTTCTTCGGGTTGTTCCCGTAGAGAAGATGGATGCATGTTAGTGATAGTATCTCTTAGTGAGGTAGTTAAGGTCAGCTGAGTTGTTAGCTAAGTAGTTAAGCAAGGAAGTTATTTTCTTCCTATAAATATAGTCATTTGGCTTTGTATAGAACTAAGTAAACAGAAAGAATTAAATTCAAATAGATTTGTTCTACAATCTTCTCTATTTTACCTATCTTCTTTCAACAGAAAGCCTCTTACACGCGACAACTATTAAAAAATTTTGAACAGGAAAAGTACTCAAAAAATTACATCATGGTCGACACCAAAAAAATTAAATTTTTATCCTCAACTCAATCACAAAGTAATGATTACACAATGATAGACTTTGGTACCGGCATCGCCCGGCACGGTAGATTTCAAGTCATTTCCGTCATAGTTTTTCAACTTGAATCATTTTCATAAATATTTATTTATTTTTAGGTTAGTTGCGTAAAAAAACACCCTCTTTAAAGATATCATTAAAAGAAGTTTTTAAAATAAATATAATTAACTTCAATTTTTAAAAAGCCTTAAATTTATATATCCTCCATTCATTATTTAAATTTTTTATATCATTCATGTTCTTGCATAAAAATAAGATATTGCTAAGAATCAGTTAATGAAGCCTTGGTATTGTGAAAAAAGTGAAGAAAAAAAAATGAAATAATTTAAATGGTGAAACTTTTTGCATGATGAAAATCTAATATGAAAGAATATTAAGTGACATGAGAGACATGTTGGACTATAAAGGAAAGATACATTTTGGAAGAGTAAAGACTGTATCGTAAAAAATACAAATATAGGATGTGTATCTTAACCACCAAATTAGGAAACATTACACAAGCTCACAAATTGTGCCATGGATGTCACTGTTTCTACCTCAGACAACAAAAACGGGATCGAAGTATCACAAAATATGATAAGCACATCGAGAGTAGACGGATTGAATTACTGGCTTAGGTATTGGTATTCGCCCAAACATTTCTTAACGGCTTCATTGGCTTTGGGTGATTCCGATCTTTCTTCTCTTTTCTTCTTCTCCCTGCATTCCGAAAACATTTCAGGCAACAAATAGAGCAACACATTAAGCAATGAACCACATCGTTGCAAGTACATCCATAATTCGGAAAAGATACAATGTGCCAAGCACATTTAGAGCTGAAGGAAGTTCGCTTTAGCAACATTTTACAGTGTAAATGGTCCACCTCAGATATATATGTTGAACTGCATCGCATAGTGCAGAGCAGGCGAAAGAATAGAGTAATACTATGGTCTAGAAAAAGTTTAACATGAGGAGAGAATTTACCTATCGACATACTCCTTGAGCAACTCTTTAGCTTGAACCAGCTTGGAAAGCAAATTCCTATACACATCAAGATCACGATCCACACTTCGTTTGTCGATATTTAAGGCTGCACAGAGCTGTTGTACGGATATCATGTGTTAAAATCATAGGTGCTTTCATTGCATATACTTTAACATTGCAAGTTTCATTCATGAATTGTTTAATGGTGATTCGGTTAAGACTTCAATGATATAACTCGTGCTGAGGTGTGAGTAATTCGGAACTTAGTCCAACAATAAACCAATAGATGTAAAGAAAAGAGGATTCTACCTTTTCCAACACCGTAGGTTCAGTTGCATTGGCAAGCTCAAGAAGACGAAACAACCCAATAGCAAAGAAACGGCTATAACTGAAACTCCCTTTACTACCAGCTCTTTCTGCAATGTCTTTAAGTATCGCTTCAACCTCTCCATCTCTAGATGAAAACTCGACTAGCGAACTAGAAGTCTGAGCTCGCGCCCATTCTTCCAATTTCTGCGCATCAGCTCTGTAAAGGCACGAAACAGGAAAAAGATAACATTAGAAAGTAACCTTTTTATCCTTCACTTCAACACATAATTCGAAAAAATGCAGACATTAAAAGCAATATAATCCCAGCTTCATGAACAAGTTAAGAAATTCCAGAATCTACTCCCTATATTTCAGCATACTTTCTTCAATGCAATTCATTGATTCGTAAATGAAGGCAAGTAAACTCCATAGACAAACCTATACTGTTGAGGGTCCTCTTTTAAGGCGTTAATATAAGCTTGGAAGATGGCATCTCGATCCTCATCACTCGGGTATCCTTCCATCAACTGATCATAGACAGTAACGAAACCAAGGGCGAAAACGGCATCGTATCGATACGTCTTCTTGTACCTCATCAAATGTTGCTGCACAATCAGCTCTTGCAAAACCGTGTTGTACACACTGGGAATGGGACGCTTATACGCTTTTAAAAAGCTCGACTTCGTTTCAGAAACAGTCGGGGTATCTGAAAATCAAACTCAATAAAAAGAAATCGAATTATTTCAATAATTTAATCCCCTTTAGCCAAGCTCCAGCATTGAAAATTAACTAACCAGTAGCAGTAGACATGCAGTAAAAAACGGAAGGAGAAGCAGTAGTGGAAGCTCGAAGTCCAACGGACTGATATAAAAGGCTTGTACGGAAACGGAATCCTTCGAAATTGGAAGCCAAGTAACGAGCCGATGGGACATTAAGTTTTCTGTCGCCGGAAGTTTGGCCGATTGCCGGGAAAGACAGGGAACTGACGGCCGCCATTGGGTTTTGAATCTATCAGTACGGGTATTGTTGACTCTGTATAAATGTACAGAAAAAGGGGGAAATTTTTTGGGAAAGGTTGGATTTTTGGAATTGGGTGTTAAATCATAGTGGAAATCTGAGGTTTTCGAAATTGGAAATTGAAGAAGGGGAAAGGGAGAGGAGGATAGAGAGGCTTATCCAGTGTGTTAGAAAATGGGAAATGGGGGATTTTTTGTGAATTTAGGAAGGGAGAATTTTGAGGATTCGACACGTGGACCTTTGTTTCTTGTGTTCCCTTCTCTCTCTTGCTTGTGTGGTTTAGGTTTCCATGATTTTTTTCTTTTTTATCAAAAGGTTTCCATGAATTTGGAAAAGCCTTTGAAGCTACATACTCCTTAGAGGTGTCCATGGGCCGGACGGCCCGGCCCAGCTCGATGGCCCGCCAAAAATATGGGAGTGTTCGGGTAAAAATATAGGCCCGAAATATGAGTTTGGACAAAAAACGAGGCCCGTTTCGGGCATCGGGCACCACTTTTTTGGCCCGGGCCCGGCCTGGCCCGAATATATAATAAATTTATATTTTTTTATTTTTTTATTTTAAAATATTTTTAAAATAAATTTTTTTATTTTTTTATTTTTAAAATAATTTTTTGGTGTTTATTAAAAAATAGGCAGGGCTGGGCTCGGGCTTAGAAATTTTTTCCCAGGCCGGGCCTGGACAAAATTTCATGCCATATTTCGGGCCGGGCCAAAAAGTTTTCTCGGCCTGGTACGGCCCGGCTCATGGACACCTCTAATACTCCTACCATTGTGTTGTTTTGAATTTTTTTTTCCATACCATTTCTATACTAATTTTTAACTTTAACTTCAATTATTGTAAATATATATTTTTCAAAAATATCATTGTAATTTATTTCATTCAAAGGTTTTTATCTACAAACTATTTTAAAAACTCATAATAAGGGGAATAGTTACTACTACCGACGATGGATATCTTAATTTTAACTCAAATTTTCTAAGCAATAGTGTCTATAGGTAATTCCCATTGCCTCTTCGACTATCATGCCCTCAATCTAGTTGGCAGATTATCTAAAATGATCAAATATGGTCTTCTTATTATTGCAATATTTACCAAGTGATCAGCTTTTGGTAAACATGTTGAAATTGAATTTCCCATGTCCTACAAATCAACTCATGAATACTTCTCATGAGTACCAATGGACTATTTGTTCCCATTCAATCATTTAGCATTTTGCAATCAACCATCTTCCCTGTAGCTCTTATCCTATACAACCAAGATACCATTATATATCACCCATAGTTCAGCCTAGTAAACACTACAGGTGCCAACAAACTAGCAAAATCCAACTAGCCAATTCTTACACTCATCATAGACTCATCCTTCCTTTGCTGCGAACCATCCTACCCGCCTCAACATTTTTTTTGTGTTATTGTTCGTTCAGATCAATTGTAGTCCCAACATGTTTTACCCATCTAACTCCACTCTTTAAAGGTTCATTTGAATCCGACCCGACATTAATAAACAACAATTTATTCATATTTTCCATAAATTCCTAGTAATGCCAAATAGAATCTCAGTGTATTCTTTCAAAGCCTTGTAATACTAAAAAAACATGTTCTAAATGTGTTCCATCTTGTACCAAATGTTTTGAGTCAATTCCAAGTTGTTTTAAAGTGATTTAAATGGCTTTTAAAGTAATTTGGTGGTTAAGTATCAATCCTAGGGTTTTAGGTATCGATACATTAGGAGCCAGTTGCCATAAAACAAACTAGAGTGGCATTGTATAGATACTTGCTATTTAGGTATCGCTATATGCCTTACTAGTATCGACACATGGTGTAACAACCCGATAGTCACGGGTGTTGGAAAATATATTTCTGAAATCTAGTTAGTTGTGTGGTTAATTAGGTTTTGGTTAGGTGAATTTGCATGAATTAAGAGTAATTAGGTAAAAGGACTAAATTGTATATAAGGTAAAAGTTTAATTATAGATTAAAGAAAAATTAAGGAAACTAAAGAAGCAATTATGCCATTAGCATTAAATGAGGCTGCATAAGTAAGATATTTGTGAATTTATTATATATATATTATAAAATAAATTCCTTTAGGTATTAAGTATATATATTATATTATATAATAAATTACTATATAATAAAACAAAATAAAAGAAAAAGAAATAGTAAAATAAACAAGATAGAAACGAAACAGAAAGGAAAATGAAAGAAAAAGGAAAGAAAAGGAGAAAGTGCAAAGCTAGGGATTTCAAAGTTTCAAGCTCTAACTGGTTAGTCAGTTTAGTTCATTTTTCTTGTAATTTTTATATTTTTGGAATCCCGGTATTAAATACTACCCGACCCATGTCAAAATTTAGAAATTATTGGGTTTTTAAGTGTTGTCTATGTTGAATAATTTTAGAATTAGAGATTAAATTGATAGATTTTAAGTTAGAAATAAAAAAGATTGAATTGTAGAATAAATTGTAAAATTTGAGTAATAGGGACTAAATTGTGAAAAAAATTGAAATTTAGGAATTAATGTGAAAATAGGTAGTTGAATTTAGTCTAAAGTGGAATTTGTATGAAAATATAAGATTAATTGTGAAGAAATAAAATTAGTCTCGGTTTAGGGACTAAATTGGAATTTAGGCAAATATTGAGTAAAAATTAAAATTTTCAGTATGAAATTGAATTGTGTTGTATTGATGTTTTTAAATGTTTAAATTCCGTAGCTAATGTCGTACCGGAACCCTCGAATAAAAAGGGAAAAGATAAAGTCGACGAGGAATAGCTCGGAATTTTTGATTTGTATTTCTATATTCCGAAGCTAGTTATTAATTGTTATAATTCAATTTAATGTATATGGTAAGTGTTGAGGTGAGAATTATTGTGTTTTGCAATTGAAATGAATTGATTTAGTATGTGATGAATTTATTGAATTTATATTGATTGAATAGGTATATATATATTGGATATATATTGATTATTTGAATTGAATTGAATATTGGTTGTTTTTGAAAAGTGAATTGAAACCCTATTAATTGTATCGGCCTGAGTCGGATATAGGATTGGAAGAGTTCAGGGATTTCTTCGACTTCGAGTTGATGAGACATTGGGTGTCAAATTATTACTTCGGATATATTCGATGAGGCACTGGGTGCCAATTTACTTCGGTTTAGCCGATGAGGCACTGGGTGTCAATTTACTTCGGTTTAGCCGATGAGGCACTGGGTGCCAAACTGGTGTGTTTGGTTGGATCCGCGTATTCGTCCAAGTCCGAGTCGTGTTAATAGGGGTAATTAATTGAAATTGTAATATGATTGATGTTAGATGATATTGTATGTGAAACGAAAATGGAACAATGAATTGAAATTTGGATTGAGACACATGAATTGTGTATTCATGAATTGGATATGGAGTGAACAAAATTATTGTCTAAATGATATGTGTATTATATTGTGAAAAGCTATTTATATAGCAAATATGAGAATTGAGATATTGTGAAACAAATGAAATGTGATATGGTTGTTGTAATATTTAGATTGTATGTTTGTGATTTTATATTTTTTTTATATTCGGATTATAGAAATACCACCGGGTTTTTACTCAGAGTACGGTTTTGTTTTCTGTGTGCAGGTTAGGTACTTAATTTTGATTACCGATTCAGCATCCAACAACAGTCCCAAACTCAAACATGATGATGTTTATCCTTTTTGTGTTGGCATATACTTAAGTTGTCTAATTTTTAGTCATTTTGTGGATTGATTGTAAATAAGGGACAATATGTATGAAATGTTTTGAAATTATGTTTGTTTGATCAGTAATTCTTCGAAACCCTATTCCGGCGACAGATGTGGGTAAGGGGTATTACACATGGCCTTTGTAACAATTACTAACAATTAGCTTTTAACCAAAGCACCCATACCCTTATTGTAGGTATCAATACCTAAGTTGTAGGGACTCTTTTTCAACTTAACTTTTTACCTTGCAACAGCTATAATTTCATCTCCAACGACTCGAAACAATTACAAAAGAGTTCCTTGATATAACTACTCTTCAACAACACTACAATACATAAGAGAGATGTCCAAGCATTAAAATCAAGAGAATCAAGTTTATTCCTTCATTTTATTCATTCTCTTATACATAGTCTTGTAGAGTTTATTGTTAAATCTTTCATAAGTTTCTTTTATCTTTTAGGCTCCGTTTGTTTCACTGAAAATGGCTTCCGAAAAATGATTTCTGGAAAATGACTTACTTTTCTGGAAAGGCTAATATTTTTTGGTGTTTGGATGAATCTGTGTAAAATATTTTCTTTTGTTTGGCAGGTTCTTTAAAAATATTTCATAAAAGTCGTTTTCAATTAAACAAACATACATTTGAGATTTTTTTTTATTTTTTCATTGTTTAATTGAGTTTATTTTATATCTATAATTTTATATTTTACATTGTTTTTACATATATTAAAAATATTTTGTTAAATTTAGGTTCATTGCAACGATTATTTTTAGTTACATGACATATTTTAACATTTATACTACAAAACATTTATTATTAATATATTTATAATTGTAATAAATATTTAGTATTAAAATATTTATATTTATATTTTCAATAATATGTGAATAATATTATTTAAAATTATTATTTTAAAATTTACTATTAAAATAAAATTTAAATATTAAATAATTTATTAAAATAATATATTATATTAATTATATTAATAATTTATTTATGACTAAATATAAATAATTAAATACATATGTTTAATAATATTAAAATATAATATTTTATATTAATATTTTAAATATTTTTAAAAATAAAAATAAAAATTATTATCAATATAATAATATTAAACTTGATATAAGTTAATTTTTATATAAAAGTAAAATTATCTATTGAGGAGCTCCTTTTCGGAAAATGACTTACGCTTTTCAAAAGGGTAAGTCATTTTACAAGAAAAAAGGTTTATTTTCCGTTGACCTGTAAGTCATTTTTCGTTGACCAAGCTGTTTTCTGTGAAACAAACACAGGAAAATGCAGAAAATATTTTCCGTAAAACCTTTTACATGTAAACAAACGGACCCTTAGTGAGTGATAACATGTTAATTTGCATGACATTTTGTGTTTAATTCGGTTTATTTCTGAATTGATCTCTGCTGAATTAGTGCTTTTATGTTTTAATCTTGTCAGGGATGCAATTGGGACGCTAAGAGTAAAAAACGAGCAGAAAAGGACCAAACTGAAACACAATCAATGAAATGAGGCCGAATAAAAAATGTGGAGAAAGCCAAGGACTCTTCAGATTTTTTTGACTTTGTAAAAGCCAAAAATAGAAAAAAAATATTATTTTATTTTATTTTTACTTTAATTATATTTTGAAGTGGTTAAAGCCAAAATTAGTAAATACCATGTGTATAAATATGGCTTTAATGTTCTTAGGATGGACACACTTGAATTTCACACTTTGATTTCAATTTGGAATTGAATTGGTGCGTAACATTCTGTTGCTTTGTTTCCAATTCTTGTTTTTTTTTTTCAAAATTTGTTTAATTGCCTTCCAAGTCCTTTTCTTTCCCAATTTTCATCATCTTTCATACAAATCCAATCACCTTTCATAACCTACAAGCATGATTAAATCCATGCTTCACTAAATTCTATCTTAGCTTTAGGCCGATTTTCTTTTTGGTCGAGAATTGTGAGATTCGAATCCATATAAAAAATTCTTCCAATTGGTATTCACAATTTTCCTAAGTATCGGGATTGACAACTCATCCCTTAAAGTTAACTCGATTTCAAGTCAAAAAGTGCACGTTGGGTTGGAGTTGTGTTTGCTGACAGTTGGAGGAACGAGTCGGTCGTGCTGTATTCGGATCTCCGAGAACAAATCAAGGAAGAAGTGATCGAGTTTAAACGACCCACACGGTTGAGGCTGTTAATTAGAGTTGGGTTCTTCAAAGCGCAAGGCTGTCGGAATCTTGAATCGGGAACACATGTATCTCGGTTAGATAATCGGCAAGGGTTGGTTTGCAAGTCGTACCAGGACCAACTACGAGAGGAAGAATTGGTGGTTAGGACGTTCTTAAATGCTATAACAAGCTTATTGATTAGAGGATAAAATTAATTTTCAAGGATCGATTCAAAAAAATTTGGAATCCATCAAGTTTAAGGCTAAGGCTTATTATCTTTGATTACGAAATCCGAATTTAATTTCCAATCTATTTAATTATTTATTTTTGTTGTTTCAATTAATTAGTTTCTAAAAATTCCAAACTCCCTTGATTTATTCGTTTATTTTCTTTATAGGTCTATTTGGAGTCGTAGGCATGACTTTTGCTACTACTTTTGACACGACAAAATTTCTGATCATAATTTAAACGCGGAAGTTGATTATAACATCCAATCCCTATGGACTTGACCCTGCTACCACTCTTTACTACTATTTAGAGTTATTTTTGTAGGAATTAATTTTGGTGGTTTCGACGCCCATCAAATTTTGGCGCTGTTGCTGGGGAGTGAAGATATTTTTCTAATTTTTGTTTGTTTACCTTATGACCAGATCAAAACCTAGAACTCTATAGTTTGAACCAGAAATTGAAAAATTGGCCCGACAATTGCAGAAAGAAGCCATTCGATGCGGTAAACGATGAAATCCCAGATTTGAAACCATATGTTATACCGAGGAAATTTTCTTGTTCGACAAACCAAACGAGATGGCCGAATAGACGATACGCCAACTCGCAACGGCACCGGATGAACAACAACCCTTATGTATAACCTATTCGGCGGGAGAAACGCTATTCAAGTTAAAGTCCTGTTTGATTCATTTACTACCCACTTTCCATGGATTACAGAACGAAAATCTGCACACCTACCTTAAAGAATTTCATATGGTATGCACAAGCATGAACCTTTAGGGAGTAATCGAAGACCAAATCAAACTTCATGCTTTTCCTTTCTCATTAGCCGACTCTGCTAGAGAGTGGCTGTTTTATTTACCTCCAAGATCTATCAACACATGGTCTGACATGTCATGTTTTTTTTCTTAACAGGTTCTTCCCTGCAGCTCGAACGACCGAACTTAGACAGGACATCGTAGGAATCCGTCAAAAGGACACTGAATCACTCTACGATTATTGAGAGTGGTACAAAAAGTTGTGTGCAAGTTGTCCGCAACATAGACTGACTGAACAGTCACTCTTGTAATATTTCCATGAGGGATTGCTCCCGATGGAAATGAAAATGATAGATGCTACAAGTAGATGGGCACTAGTCAATATGACTCCTCAAATAGTACGAGAGTTGATTTCAACTATGACTGCTAATTCTCAACAATTTCGACCAGCTAAAGAACCCACAAGACGGGTTAATGGGATCAGTTCTCTATCTTTAGAAGATAAAATTGATAAGCTGACTAACGTTGTTCACACTTTTCTTACAGATAAAACGGGCCCAGCACGGTTGTACAGAATTTGCGCTAAGCCAGATCATTTGACTGACTCATGTCCAATTTTACATGAGGATTCGACAGAATAAACAAATATTGTTAGGAACATTTCAGGACCGCCCTAAAGGCGATATGACCCCTACTCGAACTCGTATAATGTGGTGTGGAAAGATCACCCGAATCTAAGTTATGGGTCGAATACTCAATTCAGTCAACTTTACCAACAAAGGTCGCATCCAAATCAATAGTTAACACCCCCAAAGTAATCTGTGGAAGCCATAGTGGAAAGGCTAGCCAATAGTACTGAGAAATTTCAACAAAAAACTGACATGCATTTGCAGGATTTGGATAAGAAAGTGAGCAAGCTCGCACTCACGGATAGCTGTTTAGAGTCCTAAGGTAAGCTGCCTTCCCAAACTGAGCGAAACCCTCGACACAATGCAAGTGCTATGACATTGAGGAGTAGGAATGTTTTGAAACTCGTGCCTGGCACGAGTTGTGCCCACGACACTAGTCGAGATAAGGAGAAACTTGACACAGAGGCTCTAGTAGAGTTAGCACCACAAAAATCATTTGCAGTACCACTTCCGTTTCCTGGAAGACTTGTACAATTCAAGAAGGAGCGAGAAGAGAAGGATATCCTTGACACCTTTCGAAAGGTAAAAATCAACATACCTTTTCTCGATGTGATCAAACAAATTCCACGACACGCAAAATTTTTAAAAGAATTGTGCACGAGTAAGAAAAAGCTTCTAGGCCTTGAAAAGGTAAGTGTCAGAGAAAACGTTTCTGCCGTTCTATAAAGGGAATAACCACCTAAATGTAAGGACCAATGTATGCTTTTCATATCTTGTAAAATAGGTAGTATCGATATTAAAAAAAATAATGTGTGACTTAGGCGCATCAATTAATGTTATGCCTTTGTCAATTTATAAACTACTTAACACGGGTCATTTGAAGGAAACAGGTGTAATTATTCAACTTGTAAATAGATCTATAGTGCATCCAGAGGGAGTACTGGAGGACGTTCTTGTTAAGGTAAACGAGCTAATATTTCCTGCAAATTTCTACATTATGGATATGGAGGATGATAATTAGGCTAATTTGTCTGACATACTCCTTGGGAGGCCATTCTTGAGTACCGCAGAAACAAAAATTGACGTACGAAGTGGGATACTCACTATGGAGTTCAATAGGGAAGTGGTGAAATTCAATGTCTATGAGGCCATGGACCGCCCTATCATGATTTCTAATGTTTCTAATATTGATATAATCGATCCTTTAGCTGAATTACATTTAGACTATCATGACGAGGATGAATTGCGAACTGTTCTTTGTAGAAGTCTAGACTGGAATCCATAGAGGAACTAGAAGAGTGGATAACCTTTGAAGAGTCTGTTAGCGAAAGAGTAGTTCATATGGAGGCACTGCAATTACGAAAAAATCCAGGTAAAATTTTTGAATTATCTCCTTCACAGATTAAGCTTGTGCCATCTATTTTGTAGGCTCCAAAGTTGGAACTCAAACCACTTTCAGACCATTTGAAGTATGCTTTTCTCTACAAAGGAAATAACTTACTGATAATAATCTCGAGTAAACTCTTGAAGGTAGAAAAGGAAAACTTGGTACGAGTTCTTAGAGATTATAAAGAGGTAATTGGATGGACGATAGATGACATTAAGGGGTTGAGCCTCTCGACTTGCATGCACAAAATTCAAGTTGTAGATAATACAATTCACAAAAGAGAGGCTCAAAGGCGTCTCAATCCGCCCATGATAGAAGTGGTAAGGAAAGAGGTTCAAAAGTTACTTGATGCTGGGATGATCCATCCTATTTCTGACAGTAATTGGGTCAGCCTAGTCCATGTAGTACCAAAAAAACTGGCGTGATCATAATTGAAAATTTGGTAGGTGAGATGGTTCCCACTCGGGTCCAAAACGGGTGGAAAGTCTGCATCGATTACAAGAAGTTGAATTCCTTAACTCGGAAATATCATTTTCCACTTCCTTTTATTGACTAGATGTTACAACGTTTAGTTGGGAAGTCTCATTATTGTTGTCTTGATAGTTGCTCAGGGTTTTTTTAAATTCCAGTGGCACTGGAGGATCAAGAGAATACGATGTTTACGTGTCCATTTGGCACGTTCGCTTATAGACAGAAGTCATTCAGACTTTGCAACACTCCAGCCACATTTTAGAGGTATATGGTAAGTATATTTTCTGACTACGTTGAGAAAATAATTAAGGTGTTCATGGACGACTTTACTGTGTATGGGGAGTCTTTTGAGGTGTGTTTGTCAAATCTTGTAAAAATTTTGAAAAAATGCTTAGAATTTAATCTTGTTTTAAATTATGAGAAATGTCATTTTATGGAAGATAAAGGATTAGTCCTAGGTCATATCATTTCTACTAAGGTAATTTCTGTCTATAAAGCAAAAATTGACATCATTAACTCACTGTTATACCCCACAACTGTGAGGGGGATTCGTTCTTTCCTTGGTCATACAGGTTTCTACAAGTGGTTCATTAAAGACTTTTCAAAAATTGCGCGACCACTTTGTAATCTCTTACAGAAGGACAAGGAGTTCGAGTTTAACCAATCATGCAGAGATGCGTTTGACAGGCTCAAACATAAGCTCATTTCGGCACCTATCGTTCAACCACCAAATTGGAATTATCCTTTCAAAATAATGTGTGACACAAATGACCATAGTGTAGGAGCAGTCATTGGGCAAAGAATAGAGAAAGAACCACATGTTATCTCCTGTGCGTCTAAAACTTTGGATGCTGCCGAAAGCAATTACTCGACTATTGAAAAAGAGTTTCTAGCTATAGTCTTTGCTTTGGAAAAATTTCATTCCTATTTATTAGGGACTAAGATTGTTTTCTCTGATCATGCATCTCTTAAATATCTGATCGGAAAAAAAGAATTAAAACCGAGACTTATTAGGTGGATATTACTTTTGCAAGAGTTCGATCTCAAAATAAAGGATAAGAAAGGACGCGAAAATTTGTTAGCTAATCATCTGAGTTGAATACCTCCATCAAAGAATGTCACACCACTCAAAGACGATTTTTCGAATGAAAGTCTACTTGTTACTCAGACAGTTTTCCCTTTGTACGCAAACATGGTGAATTACCTTGCTAAAAGAATAGTCTCTTCTAACTTATCGCGATCTGAAAAAGATAAGATCAAACGTGAATCACAATACTATGTTTGGGACTACCCCTACCTTTGAAATACTGTTCCGATCATGTAATTTAACGATGTGCTACAAAAACTAAGGTAAAATTGATTCTATCTTTTTATCATTCTTACACATGTGGTGGACATTTTGGCCATGAACGAATTGCGCATAAAATATATTTGTTCTGTAAAACATACGAAAAGTGACAAAGAGTAGGGAACTTGAGCCAGAAAAATGAAATGCCTCTAACCCCTGTACATGTCTATGAAATATTTGATATATGGGGCATTGATTTTATGGGACCTTTTTTCTCATCATACGGTAACGTTTATATTTTACTTGCTATTGATTGTGTCAAAGTGGGTAGAAGCAAAAACCACTCGTCATGCTGACGCCAAAACGGTAGTCGATTTTTTAAAGAGTTATATTTTTTCTAGGTTTGGCACATCGCGAGCATTGATCAGCGATCGGGGAATGCATTTTTGTAATAAGGTAATCGACACACTTTTGAAAAAATACGAGATAGTGCAACGAGTCACTACGGCTTATCGCCCTCAATCAAACAGTTAAGTGGAAGTGTCGAATCGAGAAATCAAGTTGATTTTGGAGAAGACCGTTAAGCCAGATAGAAAAGATTGGAGTTTGCGACTAAATGATATACTGTGGGCATACCGTACAACTTATAAAGGACCCATAGGTATGTCTCATTATCGACTAATTTTTGGTAAACTGTGTCATCTTCCTGTTGAGCTAGAACATAAAGCGTTTTGGGCAGTCAAACAATGCAACATAGAGTTGGAAGCTACAGGTAAGCATCGTAAGTTACATATTCAAGAACTTGAGGAAATTCGACAAGAAGCGTATGAAAATGCCCAAAATTATAAGGATAAAATCAAAGCTTACCATGACCAAAAGATAACCCGTAAACAATTTGGGGTATCGCAGAAAGTATTACTTTATTACCCTACACTGAGAATCTTTGCAGGTAAGCTTCGAACCAAATAGTTAGGACCTTTTGTTATTACTCATGTATTTCCACATGGTGCAGTCGAGGTTAAAAGCGAAGAATCTGGAAAAATTTTTAAGGTCAATGGACAGTGATTAAAGCATTTCTATGAAAATTTTCAAGTCCATATGGTTGAGGAATTAGTCCTCGAAAAGCCGATTAAATAAATTTTTCAGGTCGTCGAGCTAACAACGTTAAACAAAAGTATTTTTTGGGAGGCAACCCAAATTTATTTTCATTTATTTAATTTTGAGTTTAAATAAGATTTAGGTTGTAAATAAATAAATAAATTTTTATTTAATCTAGTTGATTTGATGTTTTTAGGAACATAATGGAGGTTTTGAATTTTTCGAAAGTCGAATAATGATGGTGGCGTGGGCACGACATGTTAAATGGTGACAATTATTTACCTACAAATAAAAAAAACCAATATCCCTAACCTTTATAAAAACCCCAAAACCCAAATCCAATACCCACCCACCAACCCATTTAACCAACCTACCCCATACCTAAATACCAACCCAAATGAAGAAAAAAACCAGACAATAAACCCAAAATTAGCCCAACACCCAAACAATCCCAAGAGAAAAAAAATGAGAAAAAAATGAAAAGAAATAACATTAGGCCGAACGGCCTAGTTGGCCCAAAGAAAAAAAAAAGAGAAAAAGAAATAGACAAGAGGCCCAAGCCAGCCATAAGGAAAAAAAAGAGAAAAAAGAAAAAACAAACACCCAAAATCCCTAAAATTCCCAAACCCTTTTCTTCTTCATCTTTTCCAAAAAAAAAAAGAAACAAACCTTAACCCCACACCACACTGCCGCCGCCTCAACCATCATCTGTGCAGTCGTCGAGTGTCGTCGCCACTACCATCATCTACGGTCACCATCGCACACGGACTTCACGAACCGCCGTGGCCCCGTTGTTCAAACTATCACTCTTCCCATTTCTCCATTTGTTGCCCTCTCGCTCTAACCGCCATTCGAAAGCATTCTTTACTACCTCAATATCGTACTCTTGCCGATCGAAACCCTTACCCAAACACCACTGCTCCTCCCTTCCCCAAGCACCATCTCATCTATTTTTTCTTTTTCTCCATAATCACCAAACACCTAAACCAACCCTACCACCACCTTAACCGATGCCATACCTAAAATACCCACTGTCACCCTTCAAAAAAAATCGACCTAAACCACATCGTCCACTATCTACTGCCACCGTTGCTACCATTCGTTACCACCGTCGCCATCATTTGCTACCGCCATCGTCACCATTCGTCACTGCTGTGCTGCCAAGCAGAACCGTTTATTCGTGAATCTTGTACGGAAACCATGGTTTGAACTCGAAACCAAACAACCAACAATATTCTGGCTTTATTCAATCGCAATTGACATCGATTTTCAGCGCCTCTAGTTGTCAATTTAGACAATGACAACTCCGAACCTTCTCCACCTTGTAGAAGGCTAACGACCGTACTAATGAGAACTCGTCGCCGATGAAGTCCAACTTCGGTCGAAATAGAACATTCAAAAGTAACTCCTCTACTCCTTAAAGGTCGATTCCTAATCCTCAACCTCTTTTCACATTTACTAACGTATTATGCAGGTTACTCGGAGGGAGTCGGGACTTCTAACGACAATGTCGAAGGTCCCTCAACTACAACTAAGCGTGTTTCTTAATGGCCAACACGATCGTTCACCACTCGAGCTCATCAACGACCGACACATGAATCAGCGACACCACCACACAGCAATACTGATACTGTTAGAAATTCAAGTCCACCGTCTGACTTGCCAAACGAATATGTTCGACCATCACGAGACGGTCAACGTAATAGACGAGGTCGTGCAAACACTATTCCTATCAAAAAATGATTACGAGGGTTTCTAAACTTTTCAACTTCGGAGCATCACGCAAGATACGACGACATCCGACAACGTCCGCTCCCGGTCTGTAAGCAAATCGATCTTTCCACTCTTGATATGTTAAACATTCGCGATACTGTGATTGGCTATTTCGATGCTATTAGTTGGAATTCATTTGCAAATATTTCATGTAGTGCATATTATGAGTTGATTTATGAATTTTACACCACATTTAGCTTCAATATTAATGCATTACAAACTATTGAAACTCAAAGCATTATCTATTTTCGGTTACTTGGTAAGGACTTTAGGATGTCGATTTCTGAATTCAACATTGCCATGGGTTTCGTCGACCCTGACAATATTCAATTCGATTCCTATCATACTGCTCTGTTAGATATTCCAAGCAACTTTGATGCTCAAGATGTTTATTGCGCTTTAACTCATTCTAGAAATCAACTTCATAATCCGAAGACCACAAAAGACTTATTGGTGCATGAACCCGCCTTAAGATATATTCATCGATTTTTAGCATTTAGTTTTTCTTGCAGTGTATGCATTCTGGATTTAAAGCTAATTTAGGATATTTATTTGCATGAAACTTTCATGCTCTTTTGCGATGTAATCGTCCACTAATACTTGGGTCATACATTACGAATTTAACCTCTCAACTTTTTCCCTCTGAAGTCGATTTCTCGTCCTTAACATGTGCATATAGTATGGATAGCCTAGATAAATATTGTTTGGATTCTATGGGTTTTCTTGCCGTACCCCTACTGCGTGTTATTTTGTTCCTCCAAGTACACGAACTACTTGCGGAAAAATGTGGAGAAAGCCAATGACTCATCAAATTTTTTTAACTTTGTAAAAGCCAAAAATAGAAAAAAAATCTTATTTTATTTTATTTATTTTTTATTTTAATTATATTTTGAAGTGGTTAAAGCCTAAATTAGTAAATACCATGTGTATAAATAGAGCTTTAATGTTCTTAGGATGGACACACTTGAATTTCACACTTTGATTTCAATTTGGAATTGAATTGGTGAGTAACATTCTGTTGCTTTGTTTCCAATTCTGTTTTTTTTCAAAATTTGTTTAATTGCCTTCCAAGTCCTTTTCTTTCTCAATTTCCACCATCTTTCATACAAATATAATCACCTTCCCTAACCTACAAGCATGATTAAATCCATGCTTCACTAAATTCCATCTTAGCTTTAGGTCAGTGTTCTTTCCAATCGGGAATCGTGAGATACGAATCCATACCAAAAATTCTTCCAATCGGTATTCACATTTTTCCTAAGTATCTGGATTGACAACTCATCCCTTAAAGTTAACTCGATTTCAAGTCAAAAAGTGGACGTTGGGTTAGAGTCGTGTTTGCTGATAGTTGGAGGAATAAGTTGGCCGTGTTGTATTCGGATCTTCGAGAACAAATCAAGGAAGAAGTGATCGAGTTTAAACGACCCACACGGTTGAGGCTGTTAATTCAAGTTGGGTTCTTCAGCGCGCAAGGCTGCCGAAATCTTGAATCGGGAACAAGTGTATCTCAGTTAGATAATCGGTAAGGGTTGGTTTGTAGGTTGTATCAGGACCAGCTATGAGAGGAATAATTGGTGGTTAGGTAGTTCTTAACTGCTATAACCAGCTTATTGATTGGAGGAGAAAATTATTTTTTATGGATCGATTCAAAAAAATTCAGAATCCATCGAGTCTAAGGCTAGGGCTTATTATCTTTGATTACAAAATCCGAATTTAATTTCAAATGTATTTAATTATTTATTTTTGTTGTTTCAATTACTTAGTTTCTAATCATTCCAAACTCCCATGATTTATTCGTTTATTTTCTTTATAGGTCCGTTTGGAGTCGTGGGCATGACTTTTGCCATGATTTTCAACATGACAAAAATTCTGATCACAAGTTAAACGTAGAAGTTGATTATAACATCCAATCCATGTGGACTCGACCCTACTACCACTCTTTACTACTATTTATAGTTATTTTTGTAGGAATTATTTTTGGTGGTTTCGACGCTTATCAGTGAGTCAAATTTGTAAACACCTATCTTCTTAGAGGTTCTTATTGTTTACTCAATATTTGTACCAATTGTAAATTTGGAGAGTTACTAGCTAGTGGAGTGCTTTATCTAAGCTTTAAGAAAAATATAGGGATAGTAAAGGTTCACATTTTCTTTGATATGAGACCATTCTTATAGTGAATTGGGGAAATCCCTTGGTTTTTGAACCAAAAATAATAGGTACTAATCATATCCAACTCTTTTTGATACAAAAATAATGTCCAGAACTACCCATAGCCCCTCCCCAACTTATAAATAAGAGGATAATACGCTTCAGCAAACTCGAACTCACGTTCTGCTATATTGACAATTTATTTTTAAATTGTCATTGCAAATATTTTACTATCAATAATATTTTTAATCTAAAATTTTGATATTTTTATTGTTAATAACATCATTGAATTTAAAATTTGTGGGTAAGTAGAAATCAATTAGATTTTAGGATTTAAAACACATGTAAAAAATTTTCAATTTTGTAAAAATAATTTTGAAGTTAAACAAAATCAAAATCAATTTTTTTAAATATATTCGATTTTTTTAATATTTTGCATTATATTTTAATAATTTCTCTTCACTCATTAATTTTACTTGCAAATAACAAGATAATATTTTTATGTGTTTCTTGTATTTGCAATTGTCTATCAAAATCATATGATATAAGTTGAAATTGTATATTTTATGACAATAGTCAATGGCAAGTAGAATTTACAAACTATAAATTAAAACAAATTAACAATTTATGTTATAAGTATTATGTTTATTAACCTCTCTCAAAAATATTTAAGTTTAAGTCAATTTGAGTCTAGATTAATTTTAAATCCAAATTATTGACTTTTTTATAATCCAATCGAGTTTAATTGGGTTGGTTAACATAATTTTCTTGTGGAATAGGCCAATTTACAGCCTCGAGTGGTCAATTTTATGAGTTAAACAGATAGCCGAGCGGCTACGCTACAAACAACCTGACGAGGAAAGGAAGCGTAAGAATGGGACTCATCTAGTATAGCAAGCCAAGCAAACAAGGGGGATCATCAATGTTTCAATTGACTCAACCTTGTCGTTAGTAGCTCTCAAGCCTCATGGGATAGGCCCACCATCGCTTATCATCGTTCAAGAGAAGAAGATAAGATTTTGCCAAAACGAAAAAAAGGGGTGCTACTAAACGATAACATGTTTAGATTCCCATAGGTTATAAACTCTATTATAATAGAATCTTGGAACACTGCATGTGTTCTAAGCTTATGCAATTTGACTGCAAAACCTTGAGGCAGATTCAATCACTGATGTTGCAAGAGGCTACTTAAGTTGAGGGATCGTTGATCTTTCTTTTATCAAAGCAGCGGAATGGGGAAAATTATTTGGATGCTTTATGGTCACAAAATTACAAGGAAACTAAAGCAAAGAGATAAGCATTATGCATGAACTAGAAAAAAAAAGTGGGTAGGTTAACTGTTAAATAAAAGGACTACTTTATGGGCATGGTCCCTTGTTTACACTAATTTTGTTTTGATTGTTGAGGTGCTTGAGATTAGAGTTTTTTTTTTTTTTTGGCTTATTGTTTCTTCTTAAAAAATGGCATTCATATATAGCTTGGTGGGGGTGGGGCTTTATCTTGTGATTTTAGTAGAATGCAATGAACATTTAAAAGAAAGGCGCTGCCTAGAGTTGTGTCAAGGATGGAGACAACGCAGTAGTGGTGATACCGGTTGAATTTGATTTTTAGATATTTTTGAATCTTTATTAATAATTCAGTTTAGTTCTTGATTTTTTCATATCAATTTTTTATTTTAAAATTTTAGACTTATTTTTAATAAAATGAGCTTTGTTTTAAACCTTTTGAATAATATTTGACAAAATTTCAAAGCTTTTTATATATATATATATTTCTAAAAAAAATTCAAGAGCATTTAAATTAATTTCACTATTTTAAATATAAAATATTTATTTTATATCATAAAAATTAAAATTCATTATATAATAAATAAAATAGAATTCAGTACAATTATGGGTAGTCACATTTTTCAAACTGGCATTCTATAAACGTCCAAACACCTTGGTTTGGGTTAATTTTTTATTTTCTTGCTCAATCCTACAATGCATGGTGTGTTATGGGTAAAGTGTATTGGTAGTCACCCAACTATTAGTTTCTTTTTTGGGCGTTGAACTATGAAAAGTTACAAAATGGTCACCTAACTATTTGACTTTTTTTTCTACTCACTAATCGTTAAATGCTAACGGAAAGATAACACGACAACTTTTAAAAATATTATAATAATAAATTTAATCATCAACGTGTCGAAATCATTTTTTTTTAATTTGAAAAATGGGGATCGATTTTGAAAATGGAGTCGCCACCAATCTTTTATTGAGGTGTGATCGGATAACCTTAAAATAATTTTAGGTCTGCGAATTTTGAGAAAACAAGTTCGGGAGTTGGTTACGCACGAGGAATGATTAGCACCCTTGTAACACCAAAAATTGGTACCGAATTGATTGTTTAATGTCTTAGTGTCGAAACTTGAAAAGTTTTTTAAATACAATCCCATGAAATGAAAGCTTAAATAATTGAATTGGCTAAATAGACGGACCCATTTCAAATAAATAAACCGCCACACTTAGTGAGTTAGAGTGCAATAGTTCAGTCTTCGAAGTTAGATTCGTCCCTTTTTTTAAAAAAAATCATATGTTTTAAGAAGGATATTTGAATATTTAGGTCAATCGAGAAATCAGAATCCAGTAAGTTAGGGTTCAATTTCTCAAAATTCTTAAACATCAAATATTGCCTTTATTTTAAAATCGAGATAACAAAATGTTATATCCAGTAAGTTAGGATCCAAAATTTTGAAATTTTAAGAACTTTTTTTTAAATGTATGGTTTTAATAAAATGAACATTTGATTATCTAAGTTCATCGAGAAGAATTGAAGCCCAGTAAGTTAGGGCACAATTCTCTCGAGAACTTATGAACACCAAGCTTTTTTAGGAATTATGAAATAAAATGATTATAGTGCTTTAATAAAATACAACTCTTACAAATGGAACATGATTGAATGACAATACATGTGATGTAAAAGATAAATAAGAATCTAAACTTAAACTAGAAGCAATCAAGCAAGTGATAGGCAAATACAAACATTGACTTTAATCATATCGTACAAACTTCAATATTAATATATAAACAACCAACAAAACGCAAGAAATAAATAAGGTTTAAGAAACAAAACATTTATATATAAAACCATATATATATAATAAAGCTAATTCGAAGTTAATGATATATTTTATATATATACACGTATACTAAGAATAATTTCATATAAATTATATATATATTCAAAAGAATCATGTAATATTATTGTGAAAATAAGATTTAAGCTATATTATAAAATACATTGTTCAAAGATATAAAGTAACATATCAAAATTTTATAAAAATATATCAAGAATGATGGAACAAATAATAATATCAAATTGGAAAATAAAAGTCTACAACAGAAATTTTGAAATATTAGAAATAATGAATTAAGATAAGAATTAATTTACTTAAAAACACTTTTGAAGACAAAATTAGATATGATAAAACGACTTTGAAAATGATAACAATAATTATAAAAATATCAATGAATTTAAAATTGGAGCTTAAATAAAATAAAAATAAATAAATATATAGTAGATTCAAAATATTAGCATATAATGAATTTAAAAGTATCAATAACAAATTCAAATAATAATTTAATATATTTTAAAACCATAATAGTGAATTTAAAATATTATCAAAAGTTAAATATCCAAAAATTATGTTAAATTTTATAATAAATGAAAGTAGGACTAATTATAATTAAAATATTGTTGAATTTAAGAAAAGAAAACTAAATTTGTATTAAATTAAAATCTATTTCAACATTGAAGGACTAAATCAGCAACTACACGCAAGCATTGAAATAATCAAGATCAATCGTAAAAACGGCGCCGCTTAGGCTTGGATTCAAGTGAAAACAAAGTCAAATATGCGGTACAAACTAAAAAGATTAAAGGAAATCAAATTGAAACTATTTGAAACAAAGAGGGACCTGTTCAATAAATAGACCAATCGATCCATAATGCGCGGATCCTGCCCGGATCGGGTCACCATGCGGATCGGGTCCTCAAAACGATGCCGTTTCAAAGCCATTGCATTGACTCCAAACAACAGCGTTTTATTCCCGTGCTTAAAGGCCAAAAAAACCTAAAAAATCCTTTTCATTTTCTTAAAAAAACCTAAATAGAATCAGATGAACTCTGTGCCGTTCTGTACTGAGGGCATACAAACGGTTTTCGAACTTAGCCCATACTCCGATGACGACGGAGATGGCCAGGATCTCGTCACAAGGTACGTTTCTCCTTTCTTTTACTGCCTTTTTTCCTTAACAAACGATCGACAGGTGCAAAACGAAAAAAAGAAAAGCTAATTAACAACCAGGGAATGAAAAGTAAGAAGAAACTCAGAAATCACCTCTTCAATTTCCTTAAGATTTTTATTTTTATTTTGTTTTCACTTTCTCTGAATGCGTGTGTCTGACTGATTACAACGGTTTCGCCTTTTGTTTTATAGGCCGAAAAAATAAACAAAAATAACAAAAATGAAAATACCATTTTTTCTTTTCTGCTGCGTTGTTTGCTCTATTTGCAGGTACGGCGTACGGAGTCGGGGACGTGGCATGTACGGAGGCCAGCTGGAGGCGCGTGGTGGTGCTACGTGCGTGGCTTGGTAGCGGTTCATCAGCCATTAGGGTTTTCCGGCTTTTGTTTCTATGTTGGGCCATTTGGGCTGAGTTGGTTATTGGGCTGGGGTGTATTGGGTAATTCGGGTTAGGTTAGTGGGTTTTGTATTGTATTTTGATTTATTTGGACCTGTAATATTGGGCTTTGAAAGTGGACTTTTAATTTATTTATTTATTCAGTTTTTATATTTGTATCGGGCCGGATAAATTTGGGTTTATACACAACGTTTACACAATACCTAATGTAGTCAAGTGCAAATCTTTTAAAACCGATGAAAACTGAAACGACGAAGACAAATTAATCTAGAGTGAAACGACGAAGACAAATTAATCTTAGTCATTAGTTTCCCATCCAATTGTGGAGAATCGAAGCATCAATAGAAAGAATTTGAAAATGTGAAAATTATGATCTTGGGTTTTTGGGTGTTTCTAATTTTGGTATTTTTTTGTCAAATTTTTCTGATAAATTTGCTTTTTAAAGCTTTTTAGGTGAAATGGTCACAAAGAAAGGCAAAATTACAAAAATGACTAAATTGCACAATGTGTGAATGTTTATTGTTAAATTTTTTTTAGAATCAAGACTAAATTGACACAATGTATAAATGTTTAAGGGTTAAAATTGCTATTATGCCAATTTTAAAAATTGACATGTCATTTTTCCATTAGCCGTTTAATGTCTAGTGACCAAAAAAGAAAAGAATCGAATAGTTGAGTGATCATTTTGTAACTTTTCATGGTTAGGTGACTAAAAAAAACTTACTGATTATTGGTTGACCACCGGTGTAGTTTACTCTTATTTTATTTGGCTAGAGAGAGATAGCATAATTCTAAAGACATGTTTTAGCCTTATTGAATATGGTAGAATGTTTCAAAAGCTCTCGAATGTTGTAGCCTTGTATAGAGTAGTTTAGGCTAGTGTAGAATACTCTAAAGACATGTTGTGGACCATCAAATGTAAATGATCTTGGTTGTAGGATCAATGGGCTTTACCTATAAATAGGAGGCACCCCTCCTTCATTTTTACATAACTTTGCATTTAAGTGAAATACATCTCCTAGCATTCTCCCAACCCTCAGTGTGCTTAAAGAGTGCACTCTTAGTGTGCTTGTAAGGCTCAAAGGCTAGAGAGTGCTGATGTGTCTTAAACTAACTAAAAATTTGACTAAGGCAATTGCACCTATCAATTAATAGTATAGCTACGGTAAGCAAAGATATCGTTTCCACGAAGGCTAAAAGTACTAGTAATTACTATCTTTTATTTAACTGATAAATTCGAGTAATTGATTAAAAACTAAAATTAACTAAATTAATTAACTAACGAACACAAAAAAGAAAAAAACATGAAAATAAGCGATTAACAACCAAGAAGCAAAACAATACCCAATAAAAGAATTCACCTACACTTCATCCGTCACTATCAATCTAAATTACACAATTTATTTACTCAATATCTTGATTCGTAGAAATTCCTAAATTATGCTAATATCTCTTTCGAGAGTAAGAGCAACTGACTCTAGGTTGATTACTTAAAATTTCTTTCTAATTAAAACTCCTATTATCACATTAACTTATGTTATGGATTCTCTTATTAGATTTGATTCTAATTTGGTAGATTTATGTCATCTTATTTCTAGGATTGCATGCAACTCCACTCAATTACGCAAGATCTACTCTTAAATAGGGTCTATTCCTCCTCTGGTTTAAGCACATCAAACATGGGTCAATAATCTAGAAATATCAAACCAGTAATTAAGCACACATAATTGAGAACAAAATCTAAGTATTTATTACGTAAAATAAAAATTATACGACAAAATCCATCGTAGGGTTCATCTCCGTAGGTATTTAGAAAATTAGTTCAAGCTTAAAAATAAAAACATCCAAGATACAGTATAACCACAAGAAACAAAGAAACTCATGATGGCTTCTTAAGAAATCAACTGGGAGTCTTCAATCTTGACGGGAATCTGCTTCAAAATCGACTTCAATGGTGTTTTTTGAGTTATTTTCTTGAATATTCTATGACGACTCTCTTCTATCTTCTTATTTTTATCACATATATGTCTTATAATGCTTGAAAAACCTAAAAATCGTGTTTTCCCGCAGTTCAGAGTGCCAATTCATAAAATCGACATGGCCGTGTGGCAGCCTATATGGCTCACACGGCCGTGTGGAAGGAGTTAGCCCGTGTAGATCTTGTACCTTACTCTGATTTTCTAGTTTTTGCTCATTTTGCTCCCAAATGCCCTCCTAAGTATAAAAATATGAATTTAAAGGATTAGGAGCATAAAATTCACCATTAACATCGAATAATCAGCCAAAAACACATTAAAAATTAGATTAAAACATGTTACTTTTAACACTTATCAAGTGCCTCTTCGATCTAAATAGTAGGTTTTACTTCAGTATTATTGGCATAAAACTCTAACTTAAGGTCTCACGTTGGTGGAGCTAAAGTCTCGGCCCATGATACATCCACATGGTTTGCCTTATCAAGCATTTGATGAGGCAATTCAACTTTTTGAATTAATTGCCTCTTTAGGAACTTGGGCTCTCATTAGATTCGGGAGACAAAACCTTCCACTAGGGACAACACAGACCCTTTAAAGGGTCCATTGGCTCTCGCCTTTCTAGGCACTTGACAAGGCACTCCCACTCTATGAATTCGTCGCCTTTTCAAGCGATTGGGCTCTTATTAGATTAAGGAGAGTAAACTCTCACCAGAGATAATACTGACATGATGAGAGGTCATCAGCTCTCAGCAAACAACATTTCACAGAATTCTCCCAACGGAGTTGACCTTCCTCAACAAGATCTTAGCTTAATGGTAAGGTTAATGCCTTAGGAACTTTAAGATCTCAAGTTCGAATCTCACTTTACCTAACCATGTATAGGTTCTTAGTCTATTTTTATTTTGGTTTATGTACCACTATATGTAGACTCTGTATATATTTATTTAGTATAGATTTAGATATATTCCAATTATCAATCTAATCGTGTTTTATAATGATAAATTCTGATTATAATTATTCGAATATATTATTTGTGATTGCAATTGAGTTTTTACAAGTAACTTCTAAAAACATACATATATTAATTGAACAATACATTATTTTTAACATATGACTATATTAGAATATAATGCAATTTATAATTTAATTTAATAATATTTAAATTATTTTATAACTAATTATTTTATTATTTTTAATTAAAAATTATTTAATATAAAGATTGAAGGTAAAAATAAAATAATAAGTAAATAGTAAGGAATAAAGTTGTCTTTTTATTTAAAAAATATTTAATAACAAGTTTCCTCGGGTAAGTTGTATCCTTTGGAAATACCAGAGTGGAAGTGGGATAAGATCACCATGGATTTTGTGTCAATGCTACCCCTCAATCCTTTAAAGAAAAATTTAATTTGTGTGATACTAGATCGACTTACTAAGTCAGCTCATTTTCTGCTAGTGAACACTACTTATTCTCTGGAGAAGTTAGCTAAGCTTTATATTTCTGAGATAGTACGTCTGCATGGAACCTCACCTTCCATAGTTTCACATAGAGATCTAAGGTTTACTTCAAGATTATGGAAGCAATTACATGGATCATTGGGAACTAAGTTGCAATTCAGTATTGCTTTTCATCCTCGGACAGATGGTCAGTCTGAAAGAGTTATTTAAGTTTTAGAGGATATGTTAAGAAGTTGTGTAACTGAATTTGTGTTAAATTGGGAAAGGTGTGTTCCTTTGGTTGAATTTATGTATAACAACAATTATCATACTAGTTTGAAAATGTCTCTATTGAAGCTTTGTTTGGTAGAAAGTGCAAAACGCCCACATGTTGGATGGAACTCAGTGAAAGAAAATTAGTAGGTCCTAAGTTAGTGTATGAAACAGAAGAAACAGTTTTTGTTATCCGTAGTCATTTAAAGGCTGCACAGAATCATCAAAAAGCCTATGCTGATCTGAAGAGGAAAGAAATTTCTTTTGGAGTTGATGATAAAGTATTTTTAAAGGTTTCTCCTTGGGAGAAGATTATTAGATTTGGTCAAAAGGAAAAATTAAGTCCACGATTTGTAGGGCCATATAAAGTTTAAAGCAGGCTGGACCAGTGACTTATAGGTTGGCTTTGCCTCCAGAGTTTTCAAATATTCACAATGTATTTCATGTGTCTATGCTGAGAAGATACAGATCCAATCTAAATCATATTGTACAGAGTGAAAAATTAGAGGTTGAACCAAATCTGTCTTAGGAAGAAGTGCCCGTTCGTATTCTGGCAAATGAGGTAAAAGAGCTAAGGAATAAGTGGATCCTATTAGTGAAAGTATTGTGGATAAATCATAGTATAGAAGAAGCCACTTGGGAAAGAGAAAGTATAATGAAAGAGCAGTATCCACATTTATTCACAGGTATGAATTTCGGGGATGAAATTTTCTAAGTGGGGGAGAATTGTAATAGCCTGTCCGATGAAATCTCTGTATCTGGTTACTATTTGGTGTGTTATTGGTAAAATAAGGATAAATATGAGTAAGTAAAGTGTTTTTCTTGACTAAGTATAGGATTCTGTCTGATGCGCCATTTGGCGAACTCTTTATTTTGGTGTGTTCTTTGGTTTGGCAGACTTTTCAGTAAGTATCAACCCAACTCAAATGTTTTGGGCGAACTTAGTAAGTTCGTAATTGTTTAGGTTTGTTTATTATTTAAGTATGATAATTTAGTTAGTTAGGTTGAGACTTAGTTAGAACGGAACTAAACTACTATAGATGATAAGACTTAAATTAATTTAAAAGTCCTTAATCACGGGAATCAAAAGAGTTAGTGGAATTATCTAATTTTTCTACTAATCATTGTCTTCAAGCTTAAGTATATAAGGATAATGGTGATCTTTTTGAACACTTTTACGTTTTCTTCTTCTTTCTTGATTTTCTCTGAAAAGTCTTTGAAAACTGAAGTTCAGAAAACCTCTTTGAAGTAAGGTTCATAGTATTAGGCTAACTCATACGTTAGTACCAGTTTACTACTCAAGAAGATAACGAAGGTCCAAATGATAAGAGCAAAAGACTTATTTTATAGTCTTATGTTAGAGTTTCTGGTGAGTTCCTTCTTATTTCTATGTGTTGTCGTTTCTTTATTTTATATTTCATGTAAGGTAAGTATTTTTCCTCTGTAAAGTATGAAAAGTGTGTGAGTGATTAATGAATGAAAGATGTTTGTGTGGATAATGGTTATCCACAATTATCAGTCGGAGTACAGTTTGTCTGTAAAGTGAAGTAAACGCCATTCTTCATGCTTAATCCACTACCATCTGCTTTTTATATGTATGATACGATATGATCTGATATATGATGATGAGGATGTGGAGATATATTTGTGTAGCCTTTGGTAGGGTAGATATATTGCAAACCAGATTGGTAGAACACGATAAAACATGTTGTTCTGAATGGAAATGAGATGAGGAATTAAGGGGGAGTATAATTTTGAATAAGTCTAAATGATACGCTTTTAATTTTGTATTCTGGGTATGTGGATGGCACGAAGATGGATTTGTTTGAGTTATGTTAAGTTGGTGGACAATATACGCCTAAATGATAAGTAAGTTGGCATTCTAAGTCTAACTGTGTTCTGTATACACTAGTGGGCATACTCTATGTAATTCATGTACGATCTTCAGAAAGGTTTGGATAATGTACTAAGTAATGTATTATATGATTTTTCTTTGGAACTCACTAAGTTCAAACGAACTTACTCGATTATTCCCTTTTCCTTCTCTGGATTGTTGATAGAATGAAGATTTTGTTCAAGGATTACGCCTGAGTGCTGTTAGGATTGTGAACTAACTACTTTGTATCTGTATCATGCATGTCTTATAGGGGAGGCGCATAACTGTATTGTGAAATGGAATTGTACAAAGAACTTTTTGTTAAGACTCTGTTTTGATGAGATTTTTATGAAGTACTAATATTTGACTATGTAAGATTTATCCAAAGTTTTTGCTGAAATTAGTTTGATTTTAAGTAGTGGCACACCAGACTCAGATCCTATTATAAGGTCGAATTTGGCTTGTTACAAGTTTAATACGGGTTTGAATACTTTCACATGAACTTTTTTAAATAAGGTGTGATTAAATAAATAACTAACATATTAACAAAAAAAGTAATCAGATACATTGCAAAATATTAACAATTATTAGAGACCATGATCCTTCATTGGTGTGGAAAAATACACGATCATAAAAAGACATGAATTTCACATCAGTTATATATTAAAATTGATATCAATAAATGTTTTGTGTAACAATAAGATATATTATACTTTTAATAAAACAACACATATTTAATCTTTAAAATTAGATTAATAAAAGTAAAATCATAAACCAAACATTAATATAAAAATAAAATGAATACTAAAATTGATATTCAAATATCAACATTCACATTATTTTCAATTTATAAAATATATTGTTTGAATGTACCCGCAAAGCAATGTGCGTACTCATTTCGATGATGAATAAGAAATTGATTTAACCAAACAAAGGCGAAAGCTGTCTGCCTACTTAATGTGTCAATCTTATCCAGTTGACGAAGACGTCAATGGGTACTCGTAGACACTCACATGCATATATGCCTTCTGCTCCTATCTCTATGGAAGCAACCTGCTATGTATCTTTCACTATCTCCAAACTGTACCAACACAAGCTCTTGTTTTTCACTTTAATACTAAAGCAGAACCCCCAAAGATAATCAAGAATATTTATGTAAATTAAAAAGTGGGAATAAAAAAGAAATTTATGATAAGAGAAGATAAAGGGACTTACCGTATTTCAACTTTAGTCAATTCTGTCATTCTAATGGTATATATATCAGCCGATAACAAAGCAGTAGTACCTAATTAGATACCATGCTGATCAACTGCATAGTGAAATCTTTAAAAGTTGGATTTGATATAGTGAGTGTTTTTTTCACTTGAAGTTAGCATGGTGGAGAATCAAGTTCAATTTTGATTATGTAATCATATTAAAAAAATTTCATCAGGTGGACGTCAACAACAAATAATTAAAATAATAAAAGTATGAATTGAGGATGACATATTTTAAGTTATCTATTTACAAATAAATATTTCGGATTAAATTGGGTTACGAAAAAAACTACCTTTAAGGCTTGGCAAAGGAAATTTATGTTACTAGGCTCCATCTCCCCTTGCCTATAAGTATAGCTAACTACAAGGGCTACTCTCTTACCATGTGTTTTCTTTTTCTTTCTCTCTCTATTTTCTTTTTCTCAAAGTCCAAACACAAGTGAAGAAAGGCGTTTTGGTTAAAGAAGAGATGAGCTTGAGGAACACAAGCAGGGAACTGTTGCAAGTAGAATCACAGGTGATGCAAGGCATCAAAGACCACCAACCTCCAATCACTGGGTCCGTTTTCAAATCTTCTTCTAAGCAAGTCAGAAACATTTGTACTGACAAATCTGCTAAAAAAACTAGTTATGACACCAACAAGCTTAAACTGCAGTCGGAGGAGTCCCTTAGGACTGTCATGTACTTGAGCTTCTGGGGTCCTAACTAATGTCAATACAAGTTGGCTCTACTATTTCAAGTCTCTAGAGCTGGCTGTTCCCTAAGCCAAATCCAGGCAGTCACGGCATATGCACAAATATATATACATATATATCTTGATTATTGTAAATTATAGTTGCCTGCATAATTAGGGTTCTGGTGTCTATATTGACACAAGTTATCAATGTTTCTCTTAAAAATGATTGCTTGGTTAAAACGAATTACCCCACCCACCGACACACGGAGTGTACAAATTCTAATATCATCCAACAGGAGTAAAAAAGGGGAATGTTATTCAACTCAACCGGGCTTCACCCCAGATTAAATAGTAGGAATTGTGTGCTAATAATGTATGAGTTGAAAAAAAATGATTGTTAATTTTCGGCTAAAATTTTAATAGATGTTAAAATTATTATTTTTCAATTTCAGCTCTATCTATAATCAGTATATAATCATTTCAAACTGTTAGGATATTATTATGTGATATTATCTTTTAGGAAAATATGGTATATTATTATACATCTTTTAGGTATATATTGAGAAATATATTATATATATTTTCTATTCCTACGTGATTACTGTTGAATAAATATTATGTATATTCTTGAGGTCTATCAATAATATTGAAAGAGGTTACTCTATTTTTATCACAAACACAATAAATAATGATTACTATAATTTAAATTTTTATTATAAAACAAACTCGAAATTATGAGCTATTAGTGAAACCTTTATTTTTCTCACGAACTTATATTCGAATAATCGTTGTGTATAGAAAAAAAAAATCTTGATCATAAAGTCGTCTTCACCTTTCACACATGATCTAGATTGGCCAAAAGGTAGCATTAGAATTTGAGCTGCTCGATTAATAGGTAAATCCACCATCCTTAAATTTTTAATTACTGCAATATCTTGAAGGCTTTGGATTCCATTGTATGGTAATGAAGTGGATTGGTTTTTTGTTTACCTCGATCCTGGCTATACCTCTTGCTCCTATCCTGCCTCAAACTAGAATTTATTAAATTTTAAAAAATTAAATAAAATATATAATAAAATTAAGAAAGTATAAAAAATATTTTATAAAATTAAAATATTAGAAGTTAATCTACCCAAAAAATTAAAAGTTAAAAAAAAATCATAAATGGTTATATAATTAAAAGACAGACAAGTTACTAAATATATCTGGAGGTAAGATGGAGCATATTTTTCCTAAACTCAAGCCAACCTAATCCAAAAATTTTGATAGAAAATTCGAAGCATTCCACTCGTAATTCCATTTTCAAAAGAAAAAAAAACATCTTTATAAAGTCAAGATTGCCCATTTTCACCAAGGTCATAGGATCCAAATTAGACTGTGTGGTAGGCTGAAATTCCCTTTTTACACCAATTTTTAAAAATATTTTTATTCTAAATTTGATTTTTATAATTTTCGTAATGTAACTTACTTTTTTTTATAATTTTATGATAATTAATTATAGTATTTAAATAAATAAAATAGCATATGTTAAATTTTACAATTTAGTGTTATGTTAATATTATATTCTACAGTTGATTACCCTCAATTATTAAAAAATATTATATATACATAAATAATTTATTAATACGCTATTATCTTTACGAGTTTATCCGAGATGAATCAAAATTAAGATTCAAATGTATAACTAAGGACGAAAGATTTGCACCTTCCATATTATTACCATTGTAATGGACCATTTTTGCCCGAGCCCTAAACAAAGACTAAAAAACAAATAAAAACAAAAATACAAATTGATAGTCCCAAAGTTCATTTACAAAAGAAGCCGAAATAGCCCAAAACTAAAAACCCTAAAGTTAAGAGCCCAGTGGCCCAAAACATTTCAGAAAAAATAGGAAACCCTAATTCCTTTCTAGCGCTGCACCCTTCCCTTCGCACGCACGCCGCCCGAGGCCTGGCGCGCCCTGCCACCATTTGCACCAAAACAGCAAGCCTTCGCCTCCGTTGACTGCCAACGCCTGCAAAAAAGGACAACAAAAAAAGGAAAAAGAAGCAGTAAGAACAACAGCGTAAACAATAAAGAAACAGAAGTGAAACAATGTATTAGTGGCTATAAAGGCCACAAAAACATATTGTAATTTACAGAGCAAGAAATATATACAAAAACAAAAAAGCAATCAAAATCGAACAAAGGAGATTTCTTTTTCCGTCTTATTTTGAAAAGAAACAATAAATAAAAAGTAAAACTGGTTTTCTACCTGAGTCGATTCATCTTCCACGGTTGTCGGATGCGTTCTCCGGCGTCGAATCTCCGAATCCATTAGGATTCGGCCTAGGCTTCGGCAGAGCAAGACCTGAATAGTTAACTGAGGCGAAGGTTTTCCTTCGCAATTTATATATATATATATATATATATTTTATTTCTATTTCAAAAAAGCTTAGATCTGGGTTTTTTTTTAATTAAAAAGGGACTACAAGCATTTTTTCGGCCACGGCGGAGGCACGATAGAGGCTTGCCGTTGTCCGAGCCGGAGACAATAGAAAATGAGAGAGCTCTCAGGTTTTTTTTTAAAATGAAAACATAATGATTTTTTTTAAAAAAAATTGACTTTGATAGGCAATGTTGAACGACGTAGCCAGCTTCAGTAATCCTAAAACGACGTCGTTTTGGCCTTTTGACCCAAGATCCGACCCAAGACCCCTTAGGATCCGTGTGTTTTTGGACAAAGGTATATTTAATCCTTAGCTTATTTAATTTCTACCTTTTATAATTTCTATTTTATTTATTTTCGCATTTATCTATTTACTTATAACTTACAATTTATGCCCTACATTTTATTTTTAATTCTAATTGAACCCCCAATTTATTTATTTTCAACTTTTCATTTTTATTATTTTACCTATTTATTTATTATTTCTTTGCCCTTATTTTATATTCATAATGTTTGCATTTCTATCTTATCGCGCATTATTCATCGTTTTTTACCCGTTATCTTATATTGTGCTAGTATTCGTGTCAAGTGTTACACTTAAACGTATTTGGCCGTTTTATACCATACCCAAATAAATTAAATATATATCATTTTAAGTGTTATATTAATTTTTGCTCGATGTATAAAAAGAAATTCTTAAAATTAAGATAATGTTTCGTATTTGGATATTCGAAATTTTTTGCCCTAACTTAGGGGTTCGACTTTCTCTTTGAACCAAGATAATCAAACATTCCTCTTAAAATTTAAACACATGAGATTTAAACAGCATTTTAAAGAGCGAGCTCCTTTTCGAGGATTCGAGATGTTGTATCCTAACTTACGGGACGTGACTTTTTGTTACCTCAAGATAAGAGAGCCTTTTATATATGTTTTGATTTATGCAAGCGGTTTAAATAATAACATTATACAAAGTGGGGTCGCATTCTAAATCTCTTCAAATTTTTATTTTTCGACACTAAAAACATTAAGTAATCAATTAGGTACCAATTTTGGGCGTAACGAGGGTGCTAATCCTTCCTCATGCGTAATTGACTCCCGAACTCATTTTTTTGGATTTTTGTAGACCGAAAAATATTATTTTAATAAATCAAACCTTTCATTGAAACAATCAAATTTCGAAGTAACCCGATTACGCCTCTCAAAAGTGATTAGTGGCGACTCCCATTTTCGTTTTAAATAAAAAGTCGATTTAAATAAACAATTACCACATAGATTTTAGTACAACAAACATTTGGAGACAAACCAATTTAGTTCAAAATGCAAAACACATGAACCTCTGACCAAAAGTAGATGGTAAATTTCAATACAAAATCACAATAAAACAACGAAAAAGTTTTAAGGACAAATGGAATCATGCAAGACCAGCCTTGAGAGCTTGAATGGTGGAAACATCGGTTTTGAAGGATTTAGCCAATATAGTGTCGTCAATGTTGGTGGCAAAAAGGGTCTTAGGGAGCGATACGGTTCCTGCATTTGCACTTCCAAAGGAAGAAATCGCGATAGCTGGGTTATTGGGATCCGCATTGTACTGATAGTGCACTAACCCTTTAGGAAAGATAAACATGTCGCCGGCTTGTAGACTCTGAGTGAAAAGCTTGTTTGTTGTGTCGACAAAACCAACTTCCAGGCTCCCATCAACGAGGAAAAGCAGCTCGGCGGCACGAGGATGAGTGTGTGGAGGGTTGAGAGAGCTTGCAGGGTATTGAAGAACGGCGTAGGACACACTTTGACCATTTAGTGCTGGGAATTCCACCATGCTAGCTTTCAGGATCGTGAAATTTGCAGGGAAGGTGCTTTGGTTGACGAGGACTCGCATCCCTGTGTACGTGAAGAAGCTTCCATCAACGTTGTTTTGGTTAGGGACTAAAAAATCAGAAAGAATATCAGGATCACCAGCCAGGGCTATTTGGACAATGACAAATGAAGATAACACAAGGGAAAGCAATTTCATGGTGGGAATCCTTGAAGCCATGTTAGAAAAAGTAGGGAATGTGGTGCCTGCCTGGATGGGATGGTTCAAGTTTGAAGGATGGTGGTGTATTTATAGAGTTGAATTAAGTGTAATGGCTTTGTTGCAAGACAAATTTGGTGATATTGCAACAGGTGAAGATTACCAAGTCCCTTGTGCTTGTACGTGGGTTGGGTTGGAATTTAGGATGTTAAAAGACGTGAAGAACTATGAAGTTTACCCAAATTCCTATATATCCTTATCCTTCAATATACAGAATAATTTATCGGAGATATTCCCAACAGCTTAGTTGTCACATTTTGCTTCTTGTTGTTGATTAGGGTAAAAAGAGTCGAAGAATCAAGCATTATTATTATTATATTTGTTGCCAAAGCAAAATGAGTTGTAGTTTGTCCTCAGGGTACGGTCCCCTTTTTTGTGTGAAGGTTCTTTTATCCAAATTAAACTTCAATTGGGATGGATTCAGATTCCCCAATTAATCATTTAGAAAATGGAAAAAAAAAATTTTGTGACATCATGTCAGTTGTAAAATGAGTCTCTTATTGGCTTTCAGAATTGCAAGTGAATATTTTTTATTTATTCATCTAAATAAATATAGATGAGAGGTTATAATGATCATGTCATTTTTAATCAAACTAACAAATATCGTGCAAATAAAGTCCTTAGAAATGAATTTCACGTAACCATCCGAAATTATTTTAAATCACTCATTCATATCTAATTCCGACTTAATCATTATATTCTAAAATTTTAAATTATCATTATATAGTTCTTAATTCGTACATATAATTCCCTAATAACTCAACAATGATTTCCTTACTAACACTTGTTCAAACTTGCTTCTACATTACCCATTTCTTATTCAACTCAATTTCATCATGATCACAATTTAAATATCATTAATTACTCAGGTTTGAACAAAAATCATTTAATAAAAAAATGTACTATGAGTGAACAACCGGTTACGGTGCCTGGTAGGATTTCGAAGAAAGTCCGGTGTCGAGAGGAGGAGCCATCGGATGAAGGAGGAGATTTGGAAACTTTGGGTGCAGGAATGTCCAAACCATTCTCGTTTAAGGATGCTGTTCTTAATACAGGTCCCATGAATAATACCATGGATGATGAGTGGGAAGTGGATGATTTGGATCTTCGAGAAGATGATGTGAGGAAAGATGTCGTTGATGGAGTGCCTTCAATTGAGTTTTAGGACAGGGTTTATGGACTTGCTAGAAAGAGCATGTCGAAGACACTAGTAGTCAAGTTGCTGGGAAGGAAAATTGGATATAACGCCTTATGGAACAAGGTGTGTGCCTTGTGGAAACCAAAGATGAGATTCCCATTAATGAATATCGATAACGACTATTATTTGGCGAAGTTTGAATCTGACTTGGACTACAATAATGTTGTTTCAAAGGGTCCATGGGTGATCTTCGGACATTATTTGACCCTTCAGTCTTGGTCGACTCAATTTTCAACTCTTGAGGATTTTCCACTAAGTGTGTGGCTTGGGTCCGTATTCTAGGGCTCTTTGGAGCTCTATATAAAAGGAGCCTACTGCAACAGATTGGGAGTTTGATTGGAAAGGTAGTCAAAGTTGATTTCCAAACGGACAAGGGATCGAGGGGCCAGTTTGCAGGGTTTGTAGTGCAAGTGAATCTGTCCAAACCTTTGGTTTCAAATATCCGGGTTGCGAGCAGACTTCATTGAATTGAGTATGAATCTCTTCTGTCGATTTGCTTCCATTGTGGGAGATTTGGACATTTGCGGGATGTCCCTATGGTTCTCTGGAGAAGGGCATGAAAGGTGATGGGGAGAATCTTCATGGTAATAAATCACCAAATCAGCAAGGGGATAGTGTGGGTGTTCAAGAAAGGGTGGAAAAAGAGGAATTCAACAAGTGGATGGTGGTTAATCGTCGACAACGGCGTCAGCAACGAGAGGGAGTCACAGGTTCAGGAGCAACTCAGGGAAATAATAGGGTTGGATCTAGGTTTAATGTACTTTCCAAAGTTGGGAGGTGAAAGATGGAATACATGCACCAGCTTCGGGACCCTTTCAATTTGGGAAGCAGAATAATGATTGAGGGATAGAGGCTGATTCTTTGGAAAACAATAATGGGGATAGGATCAGTGAAGTTACGGTAAAAACAGGAGACAAATCACGGAAGGATAAATTTGAGAATAAAAGCTCAAAGTTGCAAACAAGCCTAGGAAACAAAAACAACTTTTAAATGGGCCAGTGGATATGAAGTTGGGTATCCGAAAGGATGGGTCCGGTTCTAGCTTGGGCAGTGAGGATGCTGGGTCAAAGTTTGGGCTGGGAAGGAGAAATGGAGGGAACTCAAATGGGCTTATGCTACTTGATCCCAAACACCACTCTCTGATGAATTTGAAAGAAAACAGAAGCCCACATGAGGGCTCTGTTAGGGCTGCTAATTTCAATGACAATTTGGGATTTACCAATTTAATTTCCCCCAAATTTGTTTCCATTGTCATTGAAGAAGAAAATCTCAAAAGACATGCTGGAAATTGGTGATCATAGTAATGATTTACGCCAGCTTGGAATGAATTTACTGGTTCCTTTAGAGCAAGCAATTAACAGGTTAGTGAGACGTTTGGAACCTGGAGAACAAAGTATGGGGAATCGTTCGGGAAATTGTCTGTTAGCTAAGCTAGGCCATACGGAGTTAGAACAAATTTCGGAAGTTCCTTGCGAGAATGTTTTGGATGACGAGGCCGGTACAGTGGGGATGGACGCCTCTTCAGACTGAATCTTCAGGTCGAGGTTTGGTTAATTTACGTTTTCCATGAAAGCTGATATAGTTGTGTGGAACTGCCAAGGTGCAGGATATCCAAAATTTCACAAATTTTTAAAGGAATATTTGCGTGATTTTTATCCTAATGTGGTTCTTCTGGTTGAAACCAGAGTTAGTGGGTTTAAGGCAAAATGTGTTATTAAAAAGATTGGATTGCCAAATTCTCATAAAGTTGAAGCTAGTGGTTTCTTTGGGAGAGTTTGGATTTTGTGGAAGGATATTGTTAATGTGATTGTGGAAGTTAATAATTTTCAATTCGTGCACTTGAAAGTGAAATTTTCAGTGGCTTTGTTTACTGGGATTTATAGGAGCCCTTGGTGGGTGTTGAGAAAGGATTTATGGGTTGCTTTTGGTTATATTGCCCAGAACGTTAAGGGTCCTTGGACGTTAGCAGGTGATTTCAATGCACTGCTTAATGAAGATGAGAAACAAGGAGGTTCAAGGAAAAATAATTGTACTTTCCCTCTCTTCCAACAATTTTGTTTTGATTATAGTTTGAAGGATATTGGTTTTCAAGGTCCTAAGTTCACTTGGAATAGAGGTTCTTTGTTTGAATGCCTTGATCGTGCACGGTGCAATTACCAATGGGATAATTTGGTTCCTAACTCGACGGTTTATCACATTCATAAGATTAAATTTGATCATCATCCTTTAGCTATTCGTTTTGGTCAGTATAAGACTTTAAAAGCCCCTCGCCCTTTTCGTTTCTTAAGTAGTGGGCTTTCTCATAGTGATTTTGGTCGATTTGTAAATGAGACTTGGAGTAATGGCGAGCATTTGGAGGGGTCTGTAACGAGTTTTGTAGTGGCCGTGAAAAACTGAAGTAAGGAAGTTTTCGGTAACATTCAGAAGAGGAAACAGATTTTACTGTCTCAGATTTGTAGGATTCAAAGGTGTCTTGAGAGATATCGTTCAAGAAAGCTTATTGAGTTAGAGAAAAACCTGCAAATTGAGCTCGAAGGGGTTCTTGACAATGAGGAACTCCTTTGGAAACAAAAATCACGAAGTGATTGGCTTTCGCTTGGGGATCGGAATACTAAGTATTTTCACTGTCAAGCGAGTAAAAGGAAACGAGCTAATCAAATTAATTCACTGAAGATGGATGACGGGTTGTGGAGTTATGAGGAGGATAGAATCAAATGTGAAGTAGTTTATTTCTATCGACAATTGTATACTAATGATGCAACCAATGTGGGCCTTTTTTTGGTTAGAAACGTGTTCCCTATTCTTGAGCCCGATTTGCTTGAGACACTTGATCGAAGTTTGTCTACTCAGGAAGTTCATAATGCTTTGTTTGAAATGACACCACTTAAAGCCCCGAGGATTGATGGATTGCATGCCCAATTTTATCAGTTGTAGTGGGATGTTGTTGGTGAGTCTTTAGTGGCTATGGTTAGGAAAGTCTTCGAGAATGGGGATTTGGAGGATTTCTTTAATAAAACCTTAATTGTGCTTAATCTGAAGGTTGCTGCCCATAAATTACTTTCGCAGTTTAGACTCATAAGTCTTTGTGCTGTTCCGTACAAAATACTCTCCAAGGTTATTGTGAATCGTCTTAAACCCACAATGTCTATTCTAGTTGCGGAGAACCAAACTAGTTTTGTGGAAGGGAGACGTATTATGGATAATGTTGTAATAGCCAAGAGATCATCCATTCGATGAGGAGTCGCAAAAGGAAAAAATGGTGGATGGCGATTAAAATAGATATGGAAAAAGCATATGATCAATTAAGGTGGGATTTTATTAAGGATATTCTTGATGTTGCGAAGATACCTAATAATGTTGTTCGCATTATAATGCTGTGTGTTTCGATTTCAACAATGCAAGTGTTGTGGAATGGAAGGTTCACGGATGAGTTCAAACCAACGAGAGGCATAAGGCAAATTTTCTGTTGTCTCCAAAACTGTTTTACTAGAAAAAATTTTAAAAATTTGATCATTTGAGTGGGTAAACGGCTTCGTTTTGATCTAAAATTTTAACCTCTATTTTTAGGCACCATTTTATGGTAACAAACAAGTTTCTACAAAAAGAACTAGTTCAAAAAAGTAAAAAAATAAATAAATAAGTAAATTCAAAAAAGTGAAAAAAAGTCGAAAAATATTCCGTGGGTAGAATTTTGTGCCAAAAATTTCCATATCAACTTTTTATCCTTTGAGAATGCTTCATATTGAATTTCATAATTTTAGCACTTCAAAAGCACCTTGAACAAAAAATTCAAGTTGTTTTCCCTTGTTTCCGGTTGAAATAAAAAAAAATTTGGAAAAGTGAAAAAAAAGTCGAAAAATATTATATGGGTGGAATTTTGTGTTGAAAATTTTTAGACCTGTTTTTTTATTATCATTTAAGGATGCTCCAGATTAAATTTCATAATTTAACCTCTATTTTAGGCACCATTTTATGGTAACAAACAAGTTTCTACAAAAAGAACTAGTTCAAAAAAGTAAAAAATAAATAAATAAGTAAATTCAAAAAAGTGAAAAAAAGTCGAAAAATATTTCGTGGGTAGAATTTTGTGCCAAAAATTTCCATATCAACTTTTTATCCTTTGAGAATGCTTCATATTGAATTTCATAATTTTAGCACATCAAAAGCACCTTGAACGAAAAATTCAAGTTGTTTTCCCTTGTTTCCGGTTGAAATAAAAAAAATTGGAAAAGTGAAAAAAAAAAGTCGAAAAATATTATATGGGTGGAATTTTGTGTTGAAAATTTTTAGACCTGTTTTTTTATTATCATTTAAGGATGCTCCAGATTAAATTTCATAATTTTAGCACATCAGAAACACCTTGAACAAAAAATTCAAGTTGTTTTTCATTATTTTTTACATTCTAACACATTTTCGCTTCTTGTGTTAATAGGTACAAAAAGAGTTGTCTTTCCTTTCTTTGTGCAACTTAATTCTTTCGGAGTCAAGTTTTCTTTGGCCTTTTAGAGCTTTAGGCAAGCTTTGGTAAAGAGTGATCCCGCATCTTTTTCAAATGCTATCGAGTTTGATTACTCTTTAAAAGTTACAAGTAAGAAAATCTTAAATTTTTTTCTTTGCCTCTTAGAGTTGTTTATTGTATTATGAGTGCTTACAGTGAGATTTTGTAACACCTCATACCTAATCTGGTCGTCAGGTTTGAGTTATAAGACACCACATTCGTTGTTGGAGCAACTACTATCAGTTTAGATACATAAACACATCATCGATCATGCAAATATAAGAGTTATAGGTTAACAATATAATAAGAATACAACCTTAAGTTCTATACGAACTTACGAAACCTTTAAAGTTAACCTGAGGTTAAATTAGGACTGAATTGTAAAATTTTCAAAACACAAGGTCAACGTTATGATGTCACCAAATAGTTTGTCACGTCATGACGACAATCTACTCGACATCGCGGTTTCTCGCCTCAATTTTTCTCATCACAACGATATCCGTATGATGTCGCGACGTCGCATACTGTTTTTGCAAACTTCACTTGCAAACCTGCAATTTTGAACAACTCAAATCTATTCTCATAAATGACCAAATGAACTGTACTTATAAACCTTCAACACATACATACAACATATCAATCATCCACTTAGTTGATATATGCATGACATTCAAGACATTATTCACATATATATACATAACAACTTAACAAAATTTATATACATACATACACAATTCCTTAAGTAACAATTTAAGCATGACTCAACCTAATTGATACATGCCAAGTTTAATAAAAATGGAAACAAACAAACTCTACTGAGCACAAGATCATCGTTTGGATGCTGAAATCGATGCTTGGAAAGGTCGAATTGAACAATTGAACCTAACTTGCGCATGGAAAAAACAAATTGTATGCTGAGTAAAACACTTAGTGGTAATCTATGATTCGAAAATAATTTAAACAAATATAAGTCAATGCATGCGACTATTTTTAAATCAACATAAAACAAAGCATGTGCAATATATTTTATACTAATCATCTTCCCACACAATTTAATATGCTCAGAATCATACTAACACCCTGTCATACCCTAAAATTGGACTCGATAGTTTTAGGTTAGTGGATTGGATTCTCGATTTAGGAGTCAGTTTTAATTTTGGGAAAAGATAAGATTGGTACGGAATTAGAAACTCGAAATTATTAATTCGGGAAATCAATTTAGTAAAATGATTTTTGTAAGGAAAAAAAAAGAAAATGGACTTGAAGATTTAATTTCAATTAAATTGAATTTTTTAAAAAAAATTAAAATAATAGGGTTAAATTGGAATAATTAAGAAATGGGTGATAATTGAGACATAGGACTAAATAGCAAAACAAGGGAAAGATAGGAGTGTTTATGTGGCAAATAGCTAATTTTTAAAATTTGGGTGCTCTTCCTTACAAAGTTAAAACACACATTGTTCATCTTTCTTTTGGCATTCATTTTCTTTTCTTTTTCTTTAAAGCTCTCAAATTCTCTCAAATTTTCATCTCATATCTGAAATTTCTCTCATCCTAACTCCAAATACTCACCAAGTTTTCAAAAAGATATTATAAATTCTATCAAATTCTCCATTGTTTTTCAAGTTACAACACTTGATTTTCAAAATCAGACATTGTTGATCCTAGCTAGGGTAAATTTTTATTCTTAATCATGTTTTTAGTTGATTTGAGTCTTTAATTTAAGTTTAACTTAAGTTTAGATAGATCTATCTTATATCCGCTAATTTTGATCGAAATGAGCTTGAAAATGGAAAATCTCGTGTCTCTTTATTAAATCTCTAATTTAAAGTATTTTTCAACTAAATTTTACTAGATTAAAAGGGTTTTATTCTTAAATCAATAGATCATGAAGGATTTTAAGAAATCGATAACAAAGTTGAGTTTAAATCTTGTTAATAGAGGATTATTTTTGATTTGTGCAAATTCGAGTTTCTTAATTTTAAATTGGTTTAGATCGGATTTTAGAGTATAATTAAGTGTTTAGAATAATTCCTAAGTTAGTAGAATAGACCTAGATTGAGAAATCTGAATTTTGACTAGTTTCGGCTAAGTTTTCAGTTTGGAAAATAAAGACTGAAGTATGGGGTTTTGTTTGAATTTCTAGTGCTTTTATATGTTCTCTAACATACATGTATGTTGTATTTCGTATGGTTGAAGTGACAGATCCTTCTATGCCATCATCAAGCAAGTTGAGAGGCAAGGAAAAAGTCGGTTGAGCTTTCGACAAAGTGAGAGGAAGTGTTGAGGTAAGTGCTCTGGTGTTTGGCTATTGGTAAGTGTGATTTCGGATGTTAATCAAAGGCTTAGGAGGTCTTAAATAAGATTTAAGGCTTTGGTGTAAGTGTTTTTTTTTCTCTTCGCTTGTGTTAAGTAAAGTATGACTATGTGATGCTTTGTAGATGATGTGTAAGTGTGCAAAATAGTAATTAAATGAGGTTTAATATATGTATATGTGATGTGAGTTGCTAATTTTATGCACATGTATGCAAGTCTAAGTTTGTGTGGCTTTATGAGCATTGTAGAAGTGTTATAAACACCTTTATGTGAGCATGCAAAGTGAATGTGTAAAGTATTTGTGAAAATGTGAAATGGTTATATAATGTGCATAAAATAGTAATAAACCATGTGTTATTGTGATGTATTGGCCTTTTGACCACTTGGAACCATTGGATATAGTTGGCATGCCATAGGATTGTAAGTACTCACCATTATGTGTTATATGTGATGAGCATTGAGGCTTATGGGACAACGTGGAGAGATAAGGGAGCGTTGAGCTTAGCTCCGTTCACTAGGATAGCGTGGCGTGTTTGGAGAGTGTTAGCCATGAGCTACACTTATGGGACAGCATATGGCTCATTGAGTCTTTGGTGTGTTTGGAGATCCGGGTATCCAATGTATATGTAAGCATATATGTGTTGTGTTGCATGGTTCTTAAGTGCTTAGTAGTAACCTTAACATTCATTGAGCTATGTTTAGCTCACACTCTTCAGTTTAAATGTGCAGCAAGTTGAATACTAAGTTGTGAAGGCAAGTGAGCTAAGTTAACCAGGGGAATCTACCATCTTTAGTAGGTGTTTGAAACTTGTGTTAGTTCTTAAAGGCAATATGATATGGATTTTTGGGAGTAGACATTTTATGTTATTTATGGATTGTTTGATTACTAGCTGAACATTTATATTGATGATATATGGTTGATATATTTTGATGCATGTTGGACGTATATTTTATGTTGGAATGTTAATAGAGTAGCTAAAATGCGGTAAGATGAGCATGTAGGTATTTTGGCAATTGAGGTGTGTTTCAATAGGCGAATTGGTATGTTTTGACTATTTAGGTATCTTTGAAAAGCATGAATGTCAAATTTATCATTTTGAGTATGGATTTTTGGAGGCCAGGATGTTTTCGAAAAGGTTTGAAAGTTTGCATGCTTATGTTTTAAATGTTTTATTTCATATAAATGCAATAAATTTTATATTTCAAATAATTCTCAATATTTTGACATTTTTATAAAAATTAGTCTCTAATTAATTGATTCTAAAATTAACTGAGATTTTATAATCGGACCAAGATTATTCTTTTATCAAGGGTCTAATTAAGTGTTTTAAGACTAACACATGTCGTTAGTTTAATTTTTTATGTATGATACTCATATGATAAGCATGAATGCCTGTTAAATAAGCATGCAAATAGGTTTAATTTCTTGTAATTGATCATGTATGACGTATCAAACATATAATTGTCTTCCGTTGATATCTTATTAATATTAATGTTAGCAAATCACATGTTAATATGTCAGTTCTAGTCCGGGTCACTTCGGTGACTAATGTGACCTCTTAAATTCGGGTCGGACTGACCCGGCCGGGTTTGGGGTGCCACACACCCAATTCTATATGCATACAAATATATATACACATACTTATCCTTTCATACCACAAATTTATGTCATTTCCAAGTCAATTAGCTCCTTAATACGCAATTGGCCCCCAAGGCTCATTTTCGATTCAATTTGCACTTATATGTCCATAGCATATATCCTATCACATGTTTTTTAAATAATTCATTCGTTTACAATAAAAATGACTTCACATTTTAATCACTCAAATATATGTTTCTTACTTATGTTTATTATATCAACTAGTCAAATATACATGTACCTCTAATCAAGCTTATCATTAGTTCACTTTATTATATAAATAATGTTACGATACTATAACGCAATCACACCATCAAACATATGTACACATATGTAACAACCCGGTTTGACTCTAATCGGAATAGTGGTTTCGGGACCACAAATCTAAATTAGATAAATATTTTAATATTGTTTTGTGTGTTTATTTTGTATGCAATTAATTGTGTGAAATTTTCGTGTTTTAATTTTGTCGTTTAAGTGTCCGATTTAATAAAAGGGCTTAATCGCGTAAAATGAAAATTTAGGGGTTAATTATTAAAACACCTAATTGTTGTTGTCTTTATAATTTAGAGGTTTTATTATGCAATTAGCCCACTATGTAAGTTAGTGGGTGGCAAAGGACTAATGTAACCTTATTATATATGTTTTATATATATATTAGTAAAGGTTAATATAGTAAAATAATAATAAGGTTAATATATGTTTAATATAACAAATCAAAATGCCATGTTCTTCATCTTTTGGCCGAATTGGAGAGAAAATAAAAGGGGTTTAAAGCTTGTTTCATTTGGCACTTTCAAGCTTTGATTAAGGTAGGGGTTTTGTTCGGTTTTTGATGATTTTTATGTTTTTGAGATCGTTGCTTCGATTACTATTTGACCCATGCTTGAATTTTTGATTTTGATGAATATTTTGAGCTATGCCATTGATGAATGCTTGAGTTTTATGATGTTAGTTGGTGAAATATGAAATATATTTGTTAGATTAATATATTTTGTATTGGAATTTTTAGTGAAATTGAGTAAATAGGGCTAAATTGTGAAATTAAATTTTTGGGGGACTAAAGTGTGAAATAAATGCAATGTGTGGACTTGAATGAGAACCATGAATATTCGGCCCTTGTGTGGTATGGGCAAATTTTGTGTAAATTGTGTTTTATGTAATAAGGAGTAAATTGCAAAAAGTGTAAATATTAGGGGCAAAATAGTAATTTGCTAAATTATGTGTTTTTGGATTAAAATTGAATGTGTTAATAAATAAATTATCTTATTTTGAATATATTTAGATCGAGAACCAAAGAAATCAGAGTTAGATCGGGGAAAAGCCAAATTAGTCGAGTAATCGTCCGACTTCGATTTTCCATCGTCCGAGGTAAGTCTATTAGCAATTTAATGTTATTAACTCAACATATATATATGTGTGTATATTTATTATATAATTGATGAGCTATAATTAAAAGTATATAAATTGAATTTAGTTAATATAAGCATTTATATATGTAAATAAGAAGTTCGAATAAGTATGTATATATAATTATAAGTTTTTGGAGTTAAGTGAAAGTATGGATGTTATATTTGTATTTATAATGTTCGAATATATATATATGTATATATATATAAATAAGTTTTGAATTTAGTTGAATTGTGAATGTTATAAAAATATTAATAGGGTTGAATAAGCATGTATAAGTTATTGTATTGAAATTAGATATGAAGTTATATATATGAGCATGAGGTTCGATTGTGTATGAATATATATATATATATATATATATATAAGTTCATGAGTTGAATTATAAGTATAAATTATATATAAATGTATATGAGATGCAAATATGTATGTATACATATGTATAATTTTGTATTGAATTGAAGGTATGAAATTATTAGCTTAGATTATTTATAATATATTTGAATGTATGATATGTTTTCTTTGAAGTGAATTTAATGCCATAAAATGTGTATGTATCTAAGTAATTCAATGTTAAATGTATATTACTTGGTATATTATAAATTTAATAGTATGATATTAGTAGTAGGATTCAAGTTATAAAGTTATATACATAAATTTGTTAGGTTGAATCATGAAGATATTGAGCTGGATTTGGTGTTTGAATTTCATGTACCTATGTGGTTCAAAGATATAGGTTATAAATTTTGAGCTGAATTTTTATGTATGGATTTATATACATATATAGTTCGAATATGAATTACAGCTTCTTTGAACTGAAATTATTGTTGTGAATTATACAAGTATGTTTTAAGTGCATGATTGTTACGTAGAATTGAATATAATTCAATTCCAACGGAGAAACGACTATCGGATTTATTGCCAGTGAAATTATTCAGACTATACGTCTAGCAGGCTAAGTGCCGGTGAATTGAATCGGACTATACGTCCAGCAGGCTAAGTGCCGGTGAGTTGAATCAGGCTACAAGCCTAGCAGGCTAAGTGCCGGTGAACTGAATCAGGCTATAGGCCTAGCAGGCTAAGTGCCGGTGAACGGAATTAAACTATAAGCCTATCAGGTGAAGTGCCAGTGAATTTGTTTAAATTAAGTGATTCTATGCATTGGGTATAAATATATATGATTTTGTTTATATGAAATGGATAAATTTATGAACATTATTTCAAGGTGGTTGATGAGTATATAATCATTCGAATCCTTGTGAATAGTGAGTATGTATATATATATATATATATCGGTTATCATGAAATTGTTGGATATAAATATATGTGTGTATATATGTATGCATTCGGCATAGGTGGGTATAAGTGTATATGTGCATTTGGCACTTATAGTTGATAAGTATAAAAATTTTGCTCTTGATATATGTAATTTAACAATTATATATAAATGGATCCGATGAAGTGCGAACAATAAGTACTCTAGTAATCAGTATATGCAGTTAATGATTATGTTAGTAACTTGATTATATGCATATAATGTATATACCTTTGTCCATTTATGTATATTAGTTAAATATACATTCTTTAGATTTAAACAAAATGACTTAATATAGCAATGATTGGTTAGTAAATATATTTGATATTTGTGATTTCAATAAATTTACTTAAAGAATTATGTGATTCTTTTATATGTATTTTTAGATATGCTATAGACTTACTAAGCTATAAAAGCTTACTTTGATTGTTTTTGTCCATTTGATTTTATAGATTTTGGAGACGCGTTACGAGGTCGGGGATCATCAGCATAGTCTATCACACTATCGACTTCTTTTGGTATTTTGTTAAATATTTAAACTTGATCTTATGGCATGTATAGGTTTGAGTACGATGTTGGTTAGATTTTGATTGTAAATTATAAATAGCTATGCGAAAATGATTTAATTTTCATGTTTGGGATCAGTTTGGTTTTTAAAATGGTTGTGTTTGTTCAGCAATGCCTCGTAACCCTAATTCGGCGACGGATACAGGTTAGGGGTGTTACAACATATGTTCAAACATAACTCAATCATAGCTATTAATAAATACCTCAACTCATGTTTATGATCACAATCATTTGATACATTTAGCTGCCTATTTAAGCGTGAATTGAAATAAATTATTATAGCATAAACTTTATTTTTCAATTAACCAATTCAAGAATAAGTCATCCTTATAACTAAAATGCAAATCGATTTATATAATTAATCGTATAAATACTTTAATTCAAAGAAAGCTATAATTATGCTAGCACAAACCAATTATGCTATTTCTCGTCTGTTTTGCCTTTGTCCTAGGACATTCTGACCTTAACGTTAACTATGAACATTAATTCGTTCATCAAATGGTATTAGTTTCACAACTAATCAATTATAATCAACAACCAAACATAAATGTCTACTTTACAATGAAGTTCCTTTAACCTTAATATTTGGAATGTTCGTATTTCGTTATTTACTCTATCAAATCAAATCTATCTTTGTATTTATTCTACAAAGATCTCAAACTATCAATTCATAAAGTAATATAACATATTTAAGCTCAATTTCATACCAATTTCCTATATTAGTTAAGTTATGCAACTTTTTATTCTATTCAATTTAGTCCCTGTCTCAATCTTCAATTCCCACCATAACATTTCACCCAATAACTATTAATAGTTTACCTCAATATTGTATAATGCAGTATATCATGAATATGCAATAACTAAATTAGTTTCGGGTCATAGAAATACAAATTGGAAGCTTGCACCACTTGTCATCGACTCTCGTCTTTTCTTTTCCTCTTTCGATGATCCTGCGTCATTTTTATCTACGAATAATAATTCAATAATAGTATAATATGAAATTCTATCGAAATCAGATTAAATTAAAAATTCATACATATTTTTCAAATTATCCAATTTATCAGTCAATTTATCATTTCTTTACGATTTAGTCCATATCTCACCTTCTGTACCAAATTGCAAACAGTTCAAATTACTATCTAACATACACAAATTCATAATTAAATTATATAAAAATTTAAATAGAATCATACCATGTGGACTTATCTAACAAAACAAGCAATTAATAAGACGTCGAGGACTAATCTGTTAATTTGCCTTTTTTGCAATTATCTACGGTTTGGTCCAAATCTCGATCTATACAAGTATTCAATTCAATTTATCAATTCAAAATATTTTATGGCAGTCTACTATATGCATGTATTATTTTAATTTCATTTTTTAGATTCTCCCTAATTTTTTTCATTTTATTCAGTTTAGTCCCTAAAACTGAAATTTTCATAACTCTCAAATTTGAGCTTCGATTTCGAAATCAATCTCAAATTCATCCTTATATAACTCACTTGCATCTAATGTTATAGAAATTTCATCCCACTGTTTATAGTTTTTACACATTAGTCCTTTTTGACAAAACTTATATAAGGATTGTCACATTCATCTTCCTTGCCCCGCAAATGACAGGGAATACATTTAAACTGTTGAGCATTCACTTTGATGATAGCAATGAACCTGCAATGAGCACTAGTGAAGTAGTGCTAAAGATGATTTTTTGGGGAAGAAAACAGTAAATCGAGCATTAAAATGAGAAAAAAGTTAATGGCAAACAATTCCTATCAATTTCTTAATAATCTATTAATTTACTAATCTACGGGTCCGTTTGTTTACATGTAAAAGGTTTTACGGAAAATATTTTCTGCATTTTCCTGTGTTTGTTTCGCAGAAAACAGTTTGGTCAACGGAAAATGACTAAGGTCAACGGAAAATAAGCCTTTTTTCCTTGTAAAATGACTTACCCTTTTGAAAAGTGTAAGTCATTTTTCGGAAAAGAGCTCCTCAATAGATAATTTTACTTTTATATAAAAATTAACTTAAATCAAGTTTATTATTATATTGATAATAAATTTTATTTTTATTTTTAAAAATATTTAAAATATTTAAAATATTAATATAAAATATTATATTTTTAATATTATTAAACATACCTATTTAATTATTTATATTTAGTCATATAAAAATTATTAATATAATTAATTGTTTTTAATAAATTATTTAATATTTAAATTTTATTTTAATAGTAACTTTTAAAATAAAAATTTTAAATAATATTATTCACATATTATTGAAAATATCAATATTAATATTTTAATACTAAATATTTATTATAATTATAAATATATTAATAATAAATGTTTTGTAGTATAAATGTTAAAATATGTCATAAGTCTATATACTCTTCACAAATTTACAATTTAGTTTCGTACTTTTATTTTTAAGAATTTAGTCCTCTACTTTCCAGATTTGAAAATCAAGTCCAACTACGACGTTGTTGATTTTTTTGTCAATTTTGTTAATGTCACATTTTAAATAAAAAATACTCAGTTGGTAGTCATGTAACTAAAAATGATCATTGCAAAGAACCTAAATTTAACAAAATATTTTTAATATATGTAAAAACAATGTAAAATATAAAATTATAGATAGAAAATAAACTCAATTAAACAATGAAAAAAAATCTCAAATGTATGTTTGTTTAATTGAAAACGACTTTTATGAAATATTTTTAAAGAATCTGTCAAACAAAAGAAAATATTTTACACAGATTCATCCAAACACCAGAAAATATTAGCTTTTCCAGAAAAGTAAGTCATTTTCCAGAAATCATTTTTCGGAAGACATTTTCAATGAAACAAACGGAGCCTACATGGCAAAAAAAATTAGTGGTAAGGAACGTAAAGGGGCACATAATAGGGTAGAGGAATTTTATTCCTTCAATAACATATTGGAGAATATTTGTATACATATTCGGAGCTACTTTTATACCCTAAACTTACACTATGGCGATCCGGAGGCTTATGCAAATTAACAGGGATTTGAGAGTCATGAGACCTTTAACCAAATTTTTATCCCACTGCTAGTGCCCTATTTCAGGGAATAATTCTTGGACTTTCATGTTTTCGATACCCGATAGAGGTGCTGATCAGTCAACAAAAAAGTTTATCTTCACAAATCCATGGGTCATTGAATACCTCAATGGTGGCTCCATTCCTCAGCCACCAACAGATACCCTTTGCAAGCAATAGTTTGGTAATAAAAATGCTCTTTTAAATAAAAGAATGATTATTCCATTCATTAGCATCAAAAAATCCACAACTTCGAAAATCTTACTAATTAAGAAGAGAGTCATAATTAGAGAGATATCTTGAACGCATCTTCAATACTATTACCACATAGGTTTTAGTACTACAAACATTTGGAGACAAACAACTTAGTTAAAAATGGAAACACATGAATCTCTGATCAAGAGGTGGTAAAATTCAATCAAAACCACAACAGAGCAACCAATAAATTTTTTTTTTTTTTAAAAAGACACCCTTCCTTAAAATGACTTTTACTAGGATGCAAGACCAGCCTTGAGAGCTTGAATGGTAGAAACATCAGTTTTGAAGGATTTAGCCAATATAGTGTCGTCGATGTTGGTGGCAAAAAGGGTCTTAGGGAGCGATACAGTTCCTGCATTTGCACTTCCAAACGAAGAAATCGCGATAGCTGGGTTATTGGGATCCGCGTTGTACTGATAGTGCACTAACCCTTTAGGGAAGATAAACATGTTGCCGGCTTGTAGACTCTGAGTGAAAAGCTTGTTCGTTGTGTAGACAAAACCAACTTCCAGGCTCCCATCAACGAGGAAAAGCAGCTCGGCGGCACGAAGATGAGTGTGTGGAGGGTTGAGAGAGCTTGCAGGGTATTGAAGAACGGCGTAGGACACACTTTGACCATTTAGTGCTGGGAATTCCACCATGCTAGCTTTCAGAATCGTGAAATTTGCAGGGAAGGAGCTTTGATTGACGAGGACTCGCATCCCTGTGTACGTGAAGAAGCCTCCACCAACGTTATTTTGGTTTGCAGGGACTAAAAAATCAGAAAGAATATCAGGATCACTAGCCAGGGCTATTTGGACAGTGACAAATGAAGATAACACAAGGGAAAGCAATTTCATGGTGGGAATCCTTGAAGCCATGTTAGGAAAACTGGGGAATGTGGTGCCTACCTTGATGGGATGGTTCAAGTTTGAAGGATGGTGGTGTATTTATAGAGTTGAATTAAGTGTAATGGCTTTGTTGCAAAACAAATTTGGTGATATTGCAACAGGTGAAGATTACCAAGTCCCTTGTGCTTGTACGTGGGTTGGGTTGGAATATAGGATGTTAAAAGACGTGAAGAACGAAGAAGTTTACCCAAATTCCTATATATCCTTATCCTTCAATATTCAGAATAATTTATTGGAGATATTCCCAACAGTTTGGTTGTCAAATTTTGCTTGCTTCTGTTGATTAGTGCAAAAAGAGTCGAAGAATGAAGCACTTTATTACTCTATATTTTTTGCCAAAATTAAATGAATTGTAATAAGATAAGGTCAGAATGTTTGTAAGTGAATAATTTATAATTTATTCCACTAAATAAATAGAGGTGTGCAGTCATTCTTAATCAAACTAACAAAGAGCCATGCAAATGAAGTCCTTCATAATAATAAGATATTATAATTTACTTTTATGTTTAAATTTTTGGTCTCTCCGTAAGAAGCCAAATCTTGATCTTGTTCGCAATGACACTAGTCTCCACGTTGATTGCTAGTTGTGGCTTCTTTAACAGTATTCTTCGATTGTTCATTAATTTTTAGTTTCAGTCCACCCTATTTTCTCTTAAAACTATTGTGGTTCTTGTATAAGTTTACACTATCTTCAATTTTGTTTTTGTTCAATTTATTTTCTTTAAAAATTGTCCTGGCTCATGTCCACTTTGTTTGTAGTTTCAGTTTTTAGTTGTACTCTAGCTGTTGGACAAAATAGGTTAGCGAGTAAAAAAATATATAAATATAAATAAACAAATATATATATAATAAATTGAATTGAATAATTTATATTTAAATTATCAGATATGAAAAATCAATAAATAACATAACAAAAACCAGAAATAAAAAATAAGAAACAAGTTTTACTAGATGTTGAGGCATGTTTTTAAACAATTCCTTAAGACAGATTCGGCCGCTCCTACGGTACTTGGAGAAACGTTGGTCTAATGTCTCCTAGGATACAACAACACGATGATCAAAGCAGTAGCACCACTGCAATGGTCAACGAATAAACGATGCCTTTTTCTATCATCGAAATGTTGGAAAATATGGGGAGAAAAGAGAAGAATTTTGGAGAGAAATAATCTCGGTGTGATAGAGTGAGATTGAACAAAAAATTCTAAAGAAGTCTTTTCCTTTTATAGGCATTCAAAGTGGAGGAATTTTGGAATTATCTATGTATAAGGAGACAAAATCTACATTTAAAGGGGCAATTAAATCAATTTAATTAAAATCAAACCAATTTGATTAGAATCAAATAAAAAATCAGGATATATGATCTTTTAAATCACATTTTGTGTATATGTATTCAAAAAAAATAAACTTCGTGTTGGGCTAAAATATCCACAAACCTATTTTGGGCCTGACATTTTGCGTCGCCTATGTCATGCAAGGGTTTGGACCTACACCCCTTTGCACGTGAGGTAAGGTTCCAAACTTTATCATTCAATCACTTTTTAAGTGGTTCTCATATATATATACACATCTCACACTTGGTATTTAACTAATGTGGGATTTAAGCTTTCTTTTCCTCAACAAATATTCATAAGCAGCTTAATTTGAGCATCAATTTCTCATTCATCACTGAACCATTTTGAGCATATGATATACCATTGTAAAGGTTTCAAGGAGTTGAATATAAAATCATAATTTTATGACTCAACTCTCAACTTTTATCAATTAAGAATATGCCTCAAAGTTCCCATAAATTACAATTTTTCCAACACTAGCATATATATAGGAATTACCAAGATAAGGAGGATACACCATTTAAAATTCAAATCAACTCAATTATAACATAGGTAGGCCAACCTTTGGACATGTTTAACTGCATATGTTATATTAATTAGGTGTGTGATAAAGTATTGATAATAATTTTAATATTTACTTAATATAAAATTTGAATAAAAAGCTTTGAAATAAATGAGAAAGGATCTTTAAAATGAGTTTTCCATTAGTTCAAGAGAATTTTATAAGAGATTTAAGTAATTTTTTAAAAATAATTAATGACTTTGTAAGTGATTCAAAATTAATTAATTATAAGTAACTTTGTAAACCTATTATAAAAGATTTGAATAATTTTGTAGAAAAATTAATAATTTTATTAAAGATTCAAGATTTACTCAATTATAAATAACTTCGCATGAGATTCAGTAATTTTGTAAAAATATTAATGATTTATAGGAATTTGGTAATTACAAAAATGTTTTAATGTTGTAACAAGTTCAACAATTTAAGCAGTTCATATTAGAACTCTCGTAATAGTTACTTATCACTTTATTTAAAAATATCATTATAGGTTCTTATCATATTTACTCTTTTTGATACAATATTTAGAATTACCCATAATCTCTCCCCAACCCTTAAATGAGAGGATAATGCGCTTCAGCGCACTCGAACCCACGTCTTTCTACACTAACAACAATATCGATGCTAATCGAGCTAAGGCTCAATCGACTATATATTAAAAATTTCTATCTGAAACAAATTATTTAAAAAAAATAAGCATTCAAATAACTGCATTTAATTTTTGTCTAAATTATCCAAATAATACAAATACTATATCAATAAAATTAAAACTAAACAAATGAAAACCTTTATTTTCATTTTAAAAATCATTTTCAAAATTTTAACTAAATATATTTAAAGGGTAAGTTATGAGGTTTGAAAAGCTCCCATTAGCATTGCTTCTTTCATTATTATTTAAACCGAATAAGTTAAAAGGGTTTTTTTTTTTTGGTGGATTGAGGATATGTCTTTTATTTATTTATGATACAACGATAACCAATTTTGTTAAGTTTAATCTTTTTTAGCTTTAGGTCAGAGGTGTTGATAGGTGGGTTAGTCGAATTTAAGTATGATATTTATAAATTTTATATTTATGCGGTCCGACATAAAATATGGGTCTAAAATTTTACTTGCGCTCACCCATATTTATAAATGGTTAATACAAGTCAATTTTAGTTTCGCTTATATTATTTTTAATTTTTTTTGAAAAATATTTATAATATTTATAATTAATATTAATTTTCCAATTATTAAATTTTTATATATTGGTATCTTAATATTTTTTTAATGTTTACATTATAGTATTATATTCATAAAATACCTCTCTAGTCCCTCTCAATTTTGATATTGAGCAAATTTGTCCCTCTTAAAAAAATAAAGCAATTTAACCCCTGTCAATTTCGAAAGTGAGCAAACTAAAGATAATTAATTACAACGTTAATGTTTTTCGTCAATTTTACATAAATCAGACTGGTATAATAACAAATTTAGCTCTCATAATTTACACATTCTATCAATTTGGTCATGATTTAACAAATTTAGCCTGCAATATCTTTGCAAATGTGTAATTGTTGAGGCTAAATTTTTTTTTTTTTAGAATCAAGACCAAATTAACAAAATATGTAAACATCGAGGGTTAAATTTGTTATTATACCAATCAAAATTATGCACAATTAACGAAAGGCATTCAACTCGTAATTAATTGTCCTTAATTTCTCACTTTTAAAATAAACAGGGATTAAATTACTTCAATTTATTTAGAGGGACTAATTTGCTTAATTTCAAATTTGAGAGAGACTGGAGAGGTCTTTTTACCTATTATATATTAAGATAGATTTAATTTTTATGTGTTATAAATTATATAATATATAAAAATAGCATAATATGATATATTACAAACTTAAAAAACGGGTCGGGTCATGCTCGAGTCTTGAATGTTCAAGCAAGGGCCCGACCCCTATTTTAAACGGACCTAATTTTTTCAACCCTGTTTTTTAAGCCTAATATATTTACCCAAGCCCTACAAAATTTCAGACAAACCTTCATACTTAAATAGATGACCTGACCTATGAACACATTTGTCTTGTTTCTTTCGTATCTTTGCTCCAAGGTTTACTTTCAATTTGTCTTCTTCTAGTTGAGGTCTTCATTTTGCCATTAGTTGGATCATCAAAGGCTCTAATCTCCTTTTAGCCACAACTTAGATACAATAAGTATTAAGTTAAAATTAAATCTAATTGTTAATACCATTAAAATTATTTTGTTTTGTTAGCGTCAACCTTCGAGCAAGTTGTTGGTCGCAACTTCTTCAATAGTGTTCTCTTATTTTTCTTTTTGTTTTTAATTTCAGTCCATACTAGTGTAGTTTTTTGTCCACACTTTCGTGGTTTTTATCTTGTTCACTCTAATTTTTGGAGAATCTATGAGATTTGCCAAGTAAAGGTGCCACTAGATTTACGAAGAACTATTCTCAAAATGCCTCATCATAATAGAGCATGGTGATGGTGTTTGTAAAATTGGAATTTAATATGATGATGAGGAGGAGGAGGATAAATCATCTAAGACATGACATTTTTGTGTATCACTGATGTTGTGGGTCTCTTAGAAGCTCTTGGAAGTGGTTTTTTGATTGATCGGAGTTCATCGTCAAATTAGTCTGATGATGGAGGGGCTAGGATACAATGGTTTGATCAAGATAATGCATCTCTGATTTATTTCTAAATTCTTCCAATGCTATGATTACTATTAGTTTATCCATCTTCTCTCCTCTTTTGAGATTATTCTACAGGCATAACATCTGTATATCAATTTATAAATTCATCAATTGAATCATCTAGTATGTTTTGTCTTTTATTATTCATATTCTTATTATTCATAATATTTTCTATAAAAGAAATTTTTGGATTATTTTCCAAATGAGAATTTAATAAATTTGACTAAGAATAAAATAAATTGACTTTTGCCTAGGATTTTCATTTTCTTTTTGAAGTTAGAATTTTTAAAATTTAAATGCAAAAGGCTAATTACATTTTAAAAGAGTAAACTATTTAGTTGGTCACTCAATTTTTAAAGTACTTTCATTTTGGTCACCCAAAACGAAATTTTTACAATTTGTCACCCAACTATTAGGTCGCTTTCATTTTGGCCACCAAAAAATATTTTTTTTAAGTATTGATTGGGATAAAAGAAAAATTAAGGATTTAAGAGAAAAAGCGAAAAAAACTAAAACAATACACAAAAATTGTCAAACTTTACTTGTTTATCCCATTACCAAAATTCTAAATTTCTTTTGAAATATTAAAATTTTAATTTCAAAACATCAAAATAAATTGAATAAATTATTAAAAAATTTTACCCATTGATAACGTTAACCGATTTATTACTATAATATTAAAATTAATTAATTGCTTGTTCTTCGTTTGAGTAAAAATGATAAAACAAAGTTTATGAGTTTTGTTAGAAATGAAAGATAAAATTAATTAATTTAATTAACTGAAAGGATTTTTCTTTCCTTTTAGTTTAGTATGGAAGATTAAGATCATATAATCAAAAGAAATTTAGGTTTTGTAGACAACTATTAAAGACAATAATTTTGATTGATAATTTTGAAGATAATTTCAAAACATCAAAATAAATAAATTAAATTGTTTTGAAAATTTTTTATCTATTGATAATGGCAATGAGTTGCTACTATAATTTTGAATCTTAATATTTAAAATTTATATTTCAAAATTCAAATTTAGAATTTCTAGCAATGGGATAAACAAGTACAATTGACAATTTTTTGTATTATTTTAGTTTTTACTTCACTTTAATCCTTGATTTTTTTACCTCAATCAATACTTAAAAAGGTATTTTTTGGGTGACCAAAATGAAAGCGACTTAAAAGTTGGATGACCAAAATGAAAATGCAAACATGACATGGCCTATACATTTAACCGCCGTTCGAGATTCAACATTTGAGTGACTAAAATGAAAGTGTCCTAAAAATTGGGTGACTAAATTGAAAGGATTTCATTTTGAGTGACCAAAACGAAAGCGCCTTAAAAGTTGGGTGACCAACTAGCTAGTTTACCCATGAAAATTAAAGGCAAGGAGTAAAAAGGAATTTGGTAAACAAAAATAAAAGTAAAATGGACAACCAAGAAAACCGACTCCTAGAAACAGGATTTCCTCGACGTTGTAACCTAGCAGTATCGCTAAAGCTTGCGATCTTCTGTCCTTCACCCCCATTCGAAACCCTAGCATTGATCCTCGCTATTCATTCTCCCCAAACTCCATTTCCCTTTTGCTTCAAAAGGGAAATGAAAACTGAATAAAACCATTCATTTATGGATCCTTTCTTAAATTTCAAAATTTCAATGGTCGCTGCTTCAAGGTGCTTCAACATTCTCCTTCGATGCAAAACCACTTTCATCTTCAATTCCAGTCTGGTCCGAGGTTTAGGTAACCGTGTATCGATTCCACATTATCGTCCCCATGTAAGTCAAAATCCGCTCCATTTTCTTTGCAAACCAATCGCATGCGTCTTTGATTGATTAATTTCTATTCTAGTGTTCTTTTTAGCTTGTAATCGGTGCCTTTGCTTCTATCCCAGAATTACTTCACTTGTGTCCACCTGTTTTGCCCTATTGTAAGCAAAATCGTCGGAAATTACAACTCGCTTGCAACTCAGGCTGCTCGAGATGATGAAGGAATGGCTGATGAATTCTTGAACCAAATCCTCGCTACCTATCGAAACGCGCCGAATTCAAGTAAGGAAAGGTGTAATGCTTATGTTCATAAGCTCTGCAAAGCAGGGAATCTTTCTACGGCTATTAGATTACTGCAATCTTTGCGTGATAATAATATATTCATCCCCAATGCATATAATACACTTTTGGCTGCAGCTGCTGAAAGAAATCAGATTGACCTTTCGTTTCGGATATTCAAAGATTTATTAGTTTTTCATGGACCCTTGACCTTAACTTGTTATCTTAACCTTGCAAGGGCTTGTGCTGATACTAATGACTGTACAGCATTGATTAGATATGTCAAGCAAGTGTCGGATTTAGCTTTCCCGAATAACATGATTGTTATAAATCGAATCATCTTTGCCTTTGGTGAATGTAGGCAGATAGAGAAGGCTCTTTTGGTATTTAATCAGATTAAGGGTTTTGGATGTAAGCCCAATGTAATAACATATAATACTATTTTGGATATCTTGGGTCGTGCTGGTCGGGTGGATGAAATGGTCCTTGAGTTTACTTCTATGAAGGAAGCTGGCTTTGTTCCAGATTTTATTACTTATAATACATTGTTGAACAATTTGAGGAGGGTTGGGAGATTGGATATGTGCTTAGTGTTTTTTAGAGAAATGGATGATAGTGGAGTTGAACCAGATTTGCTTACTTACAGAGAAATGATTGAGGCATTTGGCCGATCAGGGAACACTGGAGAAGCATTAAGACTCTTTAATGATATGAAACAGAGGAAGATACGCCCGTCAATCTACATATATCGATCCCTAGTTGACATTTTGAAGAAAGCAGGAAAGGTGGATTTGGCAATGTCGATTTCACAGGAGATGAATTCATCTACTCCAGACTTGTTTGGTTCGAAGGATTTCAAACGAAAACGTAGGTAGTTATGTAATTGATTCAGGGATTGAACTTCCAAAGAATCCTTTTTACTGTCAACATGAGTACTTCTTGGCTCAAACTATATGGATGCAAGGATGTTCCCTAGTGCATTACTGTTGATATCGGTATGTGTATTCTGTAGTCTACTTCATCCTTCTGTAAATTTGATTGATGATTTATGGTTGCAATGTAACATGTGATCCATGTTAAATGATTGATAACTAGGATTTGCGTCATGCAAAGTATGCTTTTATAGCGTAACATACATCGCATATTGTCGATAACTATGCTAATGTATGTTGTTTTCCTTCAGGTATTCTTGACATGAGAAGCAGAGCCAAAGGCCAAGCCTCAACCATGAACAATGGTGCAAATTGGCTGAACTGAGTATGCATTCAAGCATGGCATTCATTTTCCTTGTAATAGAAAATTAATTGTCTTTTTGCCAATGGTCGACATACTTCATGGCAACGTTAGGGTCAAAGAGCTTCAAATTTTTTTAACTTCAATTTTAAGTGGTTGCCTTCATCCAATACTTTTTGCCATAGGATAAGAAGAGAATAAGATTTTATGTAAAAAAATCAATTTGATTAATGTATTTGGTTCGAGCTTCTATATACAAACTTCGTCAGATCTGTGTGAATTGGTCATTCATGATCCCTATGAAAAATATGGAAATACCAAATCATTTATAGTCGAAGATCAATGTAAGTTACATTATATAGCCCAAAGTGCTATCTTCATGGATCTTACAAGAAAAAATATTGACAAGCATACACGAAGACAAGGAAACAGCATAATGAAGAGATTAAAAGCTTACATAAATATCCATACGGATGGTAATACTCATGTACAACAGATGCAATGCAAGCACCATATGAATGACGATGGAATGAAATATTATTACAAGGTTCTCTGTTGCTGCCTCAAATGCGGCTTGAATCTCTTCCGAAAATGAATCTTCGAGTCCAATCGGATACCACCAACACCCGAGTACGCCAGCTCACTTGTTTGCTGAACCAGAATGAGTGAGAAAATTAATCATGTCAAAAGAAGTCCCTCAATGTAACGTGCATGTGCTAAGCAAGTAAATGTAAAACAATAGGAAGATGGCCAGGATTTCACCTTGCATATACAGAGTACCAGAGCCACTGTGTGCTACGACCCACGGAAACCCAGTCCCCAGGCAGCTCAGCAGCTGCTTGCTCCCCTCCTAAAGGAGCAAATTGCCCAAGGTGTTTGTATCTTGCAGTTGAAATGAAAAAAACATTAAAATTAGGATTTGTCCAAGAACCATTAGCATTTATGGATGCATTCAAATTTAATTGCATCTAGTTACTTGCATAGGAAACAACTAAGAGCACATACTGAAATGGATGGAATTGATGACGACCAGACCCTCTAAAACGCCGTGGGCCTTCAGGATTATCTTTCCACTTAGACTTGCGGTTGAAGCATTTAGAAAGATATGCACCTTGTTGTGCCGCAACCTGAAGATAAAGCAATGAGATCGTGTGATCTCTACGCAATACCTAACAAACCCAACCTAGTCCAACTTGTATACCAAAAGACAAATACCTGAGCTGTTGCAGGCAGATTCTTCACTTGTGAATCAGCTTGACAAAGGGCTAGCTTAAATCCTTCAATGTCCACTTCATCTATATCATTCCCCTCGGAATCTTTCATCAGATCAGTTACATCCCTCAGGTGCTTGCTCTTCAAATAGTGTTCCACTTGCGGATACCTCTCAAGGATATCGTCTATAACATCTTTGAATTCCTCAACGGTTAAGAAACCAGAGTTATCTTTATCTGCAGCCTTAAATATGGCAGCGATATCTTCCTGAAGGAGCATAATGGAAAATTACAGACCATAATATTCATCAAAAGTTTGCAGACTTAAACTCAAAAGATTAAAGGGAAATACCATGACTTTACGCTGATTTATAGTGGCGCAATCACCAAGGGCATACACATCTTCACATCCTTTTACTCGCAACCATTCATCGGTTGCTAGAACACGTCTGTTAGCCTGAAATGTGAAAACCTATCGTATGTGACTTGACTGCAACATAACCAATAATTTCAAACATAACAACTGATGACAAGAAAGTATCACACCTGCCCAATTTGCCCCATGAAGTCCTTCACAAAAGGGCGAGTCTCAACACCAGTGGACCAAACAACCAATCCATGAGGTACAGAACAAATCTCTCCTTTCGCCTTGAGCTTCATAGTGATTTCCTTATCGGAAACACTAATAACACGAGATCCAGTTTGAACTTCGATACCATCTCTTCGAAATTTTTGCTCAGCGAAACTACTTATTCGTTCATCAAACCTGCAGGGAGTGTAAATCTGCTAAGATCTTTGTGATTTTGTCTATAAACTGCATTGCAATTTATAAGCAGCATTACAAATACCTCATGAACAATAATGTAAAACCAGTACCATTACATGTTTAGACACAGAATATGACAGAGAATGAAAAGAGAAAGATAAACAGAATCGAATAGTTCAGTCCTCAGTCACCGAAATTCAAAAACCATACAGTGGAAATAAAATCAAAAATCATATCCTCTTACATATTCAGAATATGGTCCCCTGATTGAATCACAGTTATTTTCACCATATCTTTAACCGAAGGATATAAGTTGACCAAATCCTCCTGAACAAAGTCATGCAACTCTGCTGCAAACTCCACGCCAGTAGGTCCCCCTCCAACAATTACAAAATGAAGGTTTATCCTTCGTTCTTCTTCACTTAGTCCAGGAAGGACAGCCTTTTCAAAGCAGTCAATAACGGTCCTCCGTATCTTCTGTGCATCCTCGACTTCCTGCATTCAAGTGGGGGCCCGGAAAGACTTTATTTATAAAAGGATGAGCTCCGGAATGCTATCAAATGTCCATTTCACTACAATATATACAACTAAAATGACTTTACCTTCAGAAAGTGGCAGTTCTCAAGGACACCAGGGGTGTTAAATGTATTTACTTGTGCTCCCACTGCTAGAACCAAATAGTCATATTCCAAAGAGAATTCATCATTTCCCACCAAGTTATTTTCCACAGTATACCGGCACAAAAGTTTCTTGTTTGCAGCATCAATCTTCATACATTCAGCTTCCCAAAACTGTATTTCTCCATTTCTCTGCCATCAACAATATAAATTGCTTTTGAATAACATTTCTGTTCCCTTACAATTGTTCAGATCACTTAAGCAAGCAATGCGCCAAAACTAACCCCTTGGTGCAATTACAATGTGGTCACAGGCTCACAGCAGTTCCAAGCCATTTTCTATATGCGGTCTAGAAAAGTATTGGTACAATTATAGCAACTACAACGCTTCATCACGAAAAGAAACCATATGCCTTATTCAACAGTTTATATATTATGGAAGTCAAGAAGTATCAAAATATTGCAATTCAACGAAACAACATAGAAAGGCCTATACATAATACACATCCATGAAGCTGTAACTATGTATGCACCTACATGCATATACAGTCAAGTATATCATTTAGCACCTACCAAACAATTAAAGAGAAAAGGAAAAAAATATATTGTGCAGCTCTAGTTTGTTTCATCTACCTTCTTTATAATGTTTCGAACAGGCTCTACAATGCTCCGTGCTTCAACCGTTCCACAGGTGACACTAGGCAACAATGGGGTGAATGCAAAATAATTCCGGGGTGAAACAACCTGAACATCGTAAGCCGAAACATCAAGATCTTTAAGGAAACTAATACCGGCCCATCCCGTTCCAAGAACCACCACTCTCTTTTTCTTGCAATCTTTTTCGTTCACTTGAACACTAGTTTTGCTAGCATCTACTTGTGCTTCTGAGTAAGCCACAACACCTCCACCACTGCACTAAGCCAAACATAAAAGGTAATTAATCTACCTTGTAAAACCAAATGCTGCATCTAAAATTTACACAGTAGAACAAGTGGAAAAGCAAAGTTTTACTTCAAAATGTCTAATGGTTTTCAGCTGGAACTAAATCAGTTCCCTTTATATTTAACCATAGATACCAACATTTTACAGTAAAATCAACCCTTTTGAAATTGTATCAAATCAATGCATACCCTTAGCACTTACTGATCCCATTATGCTCAACAAAATACACACTTCAGTTCCACTAAAATTTTATTAAATAAAAAACCTAAGTTTTACAGTACTATCAGATTTACTAATTTCACTTTTCACTATCCCAATCTACTGTTAGCAATAAAACAGAAGCCAAAAGAACTAAAAAGTAAACAAAAGTGGGTATTTCCTCAAAAAGTGAAAGAAAAAGAAAAAAAAAGGGGGGGGGGAGGAACCTGAGACTGAGAGTACAGAGAAGCAAAAGCTTGGCAGAAGCAGGGTAGCCATTGAAAGCCCGTGAAGCTCTGGTGAAGAAAGACAGGATTGTCATTTTAAATGGGGAAATCAGAGAGATATTTTAAAGAAATCTTGTATTTTTTTTTTTTTTTGTCTAAACAAGAACAATTACGAGAGCAGAGGAGTGAAGATGATATTTCAGAGTTTTAAGTTTGACGCAAAACGACAGTGCGTTGGATCAGCTTTCTTTTCACCATACGTTGACTTTACACGTGGTAAGTTTTTTTTAATCACTAATTATTTTATTGTTTTAATTCTTATAAAATGCTTTTTTCAACTACTAGATGAATGAAAAAAAAATCATATAATAAGGTTTAATTTATAAAAAACGATAATTAAAATTCTTGTTAGACATCATTTCAATACGAGTTTGAATATTTTTACTCTCACCTTCCACCTCAAATATTATTAAGAAAATGCAAAACTATTGGTTTAATTTTTAGGTAAATTACACAATTGTTCACTCAATTTTTATGAGTTTTCATTTTAAGCATCATAAATGTTAATAACCGTTTTGGACTTAATTCAAGGTTCATTTTAGTCACCTAACTTTAATAAGTTCTTATCACGCATTTTATTTTTCTAATTTTCTTTATTTTTTAGAATTAATTTTAATTTTCTTAGAGAAAATTGGGGTTTAAGAGGAATTGGTTTGCTTTTATAAGGAAAAACTTTTATAGGAAAAAAAACATTCATCTTTTTATTTCTTTTTTTAGAATTTATTTTAATTTTTTAGTAAAATGAAAAAAATGAGGTTTTATAGAAAATCATTACAGAGAAAAATCACTTTATTTTTTTAAATTTTTTAGTTTTTTTTGGTAAAAAGGAAAAACATGTGTTTTATAAAATAATTTAATTTCCAATAAAACCCAAGTTCTTTTTAAAAATAAAATTAATTATAAAAATTAAATGAGTGATCAAAATAAAAATTTATTAAAATTAGATGATTAAAATGAAAATAATGTCTAAAATATATATCTTTTATGTAGCATGCTCAAAACGAAATCTTATAAAATTGAGTAACTTACCCTTAATATTTTATTAGATATGCATCAATTGACTTTATATATATATATATAACACACTTGGCACTAATCACGAGAAATTAAGATATAGCATTGAAGATCCAACGCCTCATCTCTGCTTTTATTCTTTTTCCTAATGATGGTTAAGTTTTAAATTAAGCTAATCTAACTCATTCCTCTCATTGAATTGAATGCATAACTGCGTTTGCATCCTTTTTTGACAACAGAGAAAATAAAATTATTAAAAATATGGGTGTCACCGTCAACCCAATTGGTAGTGTTATGATAAAAAAAAACACTTGTTGAAATTAAAAATATTGGGCATGAAATGCATTTTCATATATTTATTTTAAAGTAAAAAAAGAATGTGTCGGTCACCAGAAAATATAATAAAATGGTGTTTTTTAAATGTCGAAAACAAAGGGTATTTTATTAAAAAGGGCCCATTTCTAATATTATTTATGAAAATGGGCCACTTAAAATATTATTTACTGGAATAGTCTAAAAACCGTAAAACGCGCTTACGTGGAAGTGTTTTAAGGGGAAATTTCAGAAAAGTGCCTTCTTGTGGGAGCGTTTTTGCTGGCGCGCTGATGTGGAAGCGCTTTTGCTGACATGGCAATAGCGCGCTTACGTGGGCGCGTTTTAGCCCCTATTTTTGCCCTAATGGTCACATCCAACTGTTATTTAAAAATTTAACCGTTGGGGCCAGCGGTCATGAAAAAATTTATAAACCCCCCACCCATTTTTTTCACACAAAATTTCCTTCAATTTACATTTTTTTCCAAATTTCTCTCTAAATTTCTCAAAAAATCTCTCAAAACTCTCTAAGTTTTTATTTTTTTGTCTAAATTAGTATTATTTTTTTATAATTTCTAAGAAATTTGATCGTGTTAGCGATGGTCTGATAATTAATTTGTCTCGATGATAAACATATCTCTGTCAACCAAATAAAAATGGTAAGGGTTAATTTTAATTTTTTAATATTATTCAATTATTTTTCATTTATGTAATTTAATTAATATTTTTATATTTTTTTATAACAGTCGGTAGATCGGGTGTTACAATGTTATATTCGTAATATGTCTAATCCTCTATCACCATTGATAGAAAATTACTTGAGGGAAACAGGTATTTGGCAAGTGGCCAATATAGGCCGGGGGAGTGTACCATCACTTTGGAAGACATACAGTTACAATTGGGGTTACCGGTGGATGGGTCCGTACTCACCGGATCTGCTTAATCTGTTGATTGGAGAGCCATATGCTACGATCTTTTAGGCACGATTTCAGATAATATTTACGGAGGTCGGATCGAGATGGGCTGGTTACGAGACACATTCCCAGAGTCGGGGGATGATTCGACTGAAGTAGAAAGAATACGATACACTCGGGCATACATCCTTGAGATCCTCAGAGGTTATCTGATGTCGGACATGTCATGAAACCTCGTACATCTGAGGTGGTTGCTGAAACTCGTCGATTTTAGAGCAGATGGCGAACTCAGTTGGAGGTCTGCTGTGTTGTCGACATTGTACCAAGAGATGTGTTGAGCGACGCAACCAAATAAAATCAAAATTGAAGGTTGCCTCTCACTGCTACAATCATGGGCTCAGTTTTGCTTTCCATTTTTACGTCCTCGAGTGAACCACCCGTATACATTCACACTCTTAACGAGGTAAAATATATATTAGATTTTACAATTATTACATAGATTTAAAATATAATTTTATGTTAAAATTATATTTAAATATGTGGAACCATTTGGCGAGTTATAGGGGAATACCTACCACTCTTGAAGATATACGGCTTCTATTAGACCAATGGTCGTACCCTGTCAATATAAGTGGATAGGGATAATTACATACCACTCTTCCATTCAGAACAAATTGAATATTACAAACCAAATAATATTGGTGGCGATTAAATACTTCATGTTAGTCACTTGTCGTCGTTCAGTGGTAGACCGATATTTCTCGTAATAATTAGGCGCAACGTGCCTTAGACAATACTAATGGTGTGTGTGATCTCATAGGCTTCCCTATCACTCAATTACAGCTAGTATTCCAACGCCCCAATCTGATATAATGTAAATATCAGCTTGGGGACAGACATGCCTCCTCAACCTAGAAAGAAAGAAATCTCAACCGTCATCTAACTCCCCCGGTGTTATTGCAAACACAATTGGAAGGATCCTCCCATCACTATCATGTGCCACAGCTAGCAATAGCTGATGGGTATATCTACCATACATAAAGGTATCATCAATTTGTACCAATGACTTGCAGTACACAAATGCGTTCTTGTATTGCTTAAAGCTCCAGAACAGACGCTTGAAAACTTAGCATCCACAGAACAAGCAGTTGTTGTAATATGTAGGAACCATTTCAAGGTCTATTACACAACCTGAGACATACTTCTCCAGCACCTGACACCAGTGCCACACCTCATTGTATGAAACGTCTCACCCACTGTACATCTTATCCAACGCTTTCTGCTTAACTATCCAGGCCTTGCAGTAAGAAGGTGTGTACTTGAATTGACTATGAATATTGGCAATTAAGACCGACACAACAGCCCTGGAATCCGCCTTCACCATCGGTAGTATTGAGCCCGCTATCATATATAAATCTATCTTGGGATGATCTTGTGAAACACCTGTCAACCCATGAGTACGTTAAATAATGCAACATTAAATAATAATAGTAATATTCAAAAACTCTAAACATCTAGTGATATTGTATCGATAATACATGTATGTGGACCTTTGAACTTCTTTATCTCCCACAAACCTGTCATCTTCTTAACCGAAGCCATGATTTTTCATGAACATGTATCATCTTGCACTACACTATTGTCCTCAAACTTCTCGTATTTGGATTTAACCACGTGGTAGTTAACCCCGTTCATGATGTTATATTGCTTCAATGTACTGAGAAAACCATCCTTATTGAAAAACTCCTTACCAACTTCCAATTCACCCGAATCCAATGACGAACTTGTGTGGCCACGCCTCCTGTGTGGTAGATTTGGAAACTCCAATGCATCATCTATCGATAGATCGACATTATGCATGTGGGCTGGAGGCGAGTACGCCATGAATTGCGGATCTTCTTCTTCTTCATCTGAATCCCCTTTACCGTATTCAGGTTCAGTTGAAACATGTTCTAGTTCAGAAAATAATGCAACTTCTACACCATCGGGACCGGGCTCTCCGGGTGAATCCATATCAGACTCATCATGTGACCCACTAACATCTACAATGTGTGAAATCCCCTCGCCGGTGGACGTCGTAGGAAGTATATTATCCCTTATCGTGGACGTTTCATAACGTCCCCAATCAGATGTGGATTGCCAACCACTAGAAGTTGATGTCATTCTCTAGTACGTATTTCCAGCATTGAACATCAACCCACCGAAGTGCATGTCTCATCTATTAACGGAGTGTCGTGCAGGGGTCGTGTATTTCATACTATCATAAAAATGGACGCTTCCGTGTTCTGCCTCCCACTAATGAAGTGTCGGGTAGGGGTCGTGTATTCCTCTCGAACAGCAGTAGATGTTGAAGTTGCAAGTGCTTCATTTGGATATGAAAATTCCACATATAACTCAAATGAGTCTGCACCATCGCCTCCAAGCCACAAGCACCTTTGATATCAAATGAGTCATATGTTAAGGGATCAATCGAACCACAAATCAATACTTAATAGACGAAACTCTTATTGGCGTCGTTCCGAAGATTTTGCACCTAATTCTTTTACAAAGTTCTATTAATTCTATGTTCTGGTTAAAAACCAGTCGCGCTGTGTTCTTTGATATAAAAACAATACCGTTCTCGGTGTCATAGACCTCACCATCATAATAAATAAGAACACTAATACGTTCACTCATTTTCAACCAAATTATCTGTCGAAAGAAATTCAAAACAAAAAACATTATGCAAAAATATAATGTTTCGTATAAATATTAATACGATAAATCAACTTATAACTTCTCAACTTCTTCAATTAAGGGATCAATCGAACCACAAAATCAATACTTAATTGACGAAACTCTCATTGGCGTCGTTCCGAAGATTTTACGCCTAATTCTTTTACAAAGTTCTATTAATCTATGTTCTGGTTAAAACCAGTCGCGCTGTGTTCTTTGATATAAAAATAATATCGTTCTTGGTGTCATAGACCTCACCATCATAGTAAATAAGAACACTAATACGTTCACTCATTTTCAACCAAATTATCTGTCAAAAGAAATTCAAAACAAAAAACATTATGCAAAAATATAATGTTTCGTATAAATATTAATACGATAAATCAACTTATAACTTCTCAAATTCTTCAGTTTCTATTCTTCTGAGCTTCTTCAATTTCTCTTGCTGTAACTTATGCAACAAGAGAATGAAATTTGGCTCATTTATACCAACATTACTGAAAAGAGCATCCAATTAGGAGCTTTTTTCAGTACATTTGCTGACAGTGCATCCGACTTGAAGTGTTTTTCAACCCCAACTATCAGATTTCCCATGAATCCCGAGATATTTTTTCAAAACCATCTTTTCGAAATTATTTTTTCAGAATCAACTGTACAAAAAAAGCGTCCAACTGGGAGCTTTTTCAGTACTTTTGCTGACAGTGTATCCTGCTTGAAGCGTTTTTCATCCCTAACTATAAGATTTCCCGTGAATTCCGAGATATTTTTTCAGAACCATCTTCTTAAAATTATTTTTTCAGAATCAATTGCACAAAAAAAGCGTCCTGCTAGAAGCTTTTTCTATACATTTACTGATTGTACAAAAAAATTCATCTTGTAAAAATAATCTTTTAAGAACACATCAAGCTAAATTTATTTTTCATAACCTTAAACCCCAAATTTATTTTTTCCAGAACAAAATTTACCAATTTAAAAATCTTAAAACCTTAAACCCTACTATATTTATTAAAAACCCTAAACCTTAATTTATTTTTTTAAAAACCTTAACCCTAAACTCTAAAACTCTAAACCCATAAACCATAAGCGATAACATACAAATAACCCAAAAACCCTAGAAAAAAATAAGGGCTAAAGTGCGCCCACATCAACGCACTTTTTGCTGGCATGGCAAAAGTGCACCTTTGACAATATGTTTTTTTTCTGCGTTTCCCCCTTAAAATGCTTCCAAGTAGGCGCGTTTTGGGTTTTTTGGCCCATTCTGAGAAATAATCTTTTAAATGACTCATTTTTGAAAATAATGTTGGAAATGGGCCTTTTTTAGTAAAATACCCAAAAATAAGAAATAATCTTTTAAATGACTCATTTTTGAAAATAATGTTGGAAATGGGCCTTTTTTAGTAAAATACCCAAAAATAAATTATTCTTTTAATAAAATGTAGGTAAAAAAATAATGTGACAATTATTTAAATATGATATGATTTTTCATGAGAAAAATTTACATTTCTACCTTTAGTTTTACTTTAGTAGTTGTGATGATAAATCATATCCGCCACCTTTAACAGTTGTTTACATATCCAAGAGTAGATCTGGGTTCAGTGGCGAAATTAGGGGCTGGCAGGGACCCGATCCTCCTAAAATGAAAAACGTTTTCATATATTTTCTTTAAAATTTTAAATTAGTAAAGGTAAAATTGTACTTTGGCCCCCCTTAAAAATATAAAATTTTCTTCAAAAATTATAAAGATATAGCCTATTAAAATGGTGAAATTACATTTTTTTCTATCGTAAAAATCACAATTTAATTTCTACCCCTAAAAAGAAATTTTAGTTTCACCCTTGTCTAGGTTTATCATAATATATAGCAATTGAATCCAAAACATTGGAAAAATTTATTACAACACCCACATTTATTTCTTTTTCAAGCAAACAAAATTTGTTAAAGTTTTTGCTTAATAGAGTGGAAAGAAAATTGAAAGGGTAGAAAATTAAAAGGATAATTTTTTTTCATAAGTGTACTTGATAGGAAGGATGAATATTACATAACATATAGTTAGAAATCCTATCACACACATATGCATGTGGAAACTACAAATTTAAAACACAAATGTGTGTTTAAAATAACACATAATAAATAATGAAACATATGGTTTGAAAGCAATTAATAATACATAAAAATATGTATGATATTATTGATATATATAATTGATGGAAGTAATAAAATATACATAATGGAATTAAAATGTATATATCAGTTAAAAATATATCTATACCTATGATAAGAAAAAGATTAATATGTAGTTTGCCCTTTAAACTTGTCCAAAAGTATCAAATAGGTGCCTAAACTTTTTCTTTTATCTAATTGTTATTGAACTTGTATTATGTTACCTAGGTTAGTACCTCTACACTAGCACCGATAGTTTGTGTTGACGTGACATTGATGGTCAATCCTATAGTGACATGTGGTAACCTCTCAATATTACACGTGGTAGACATAAATTAAAAATCTTATAAAATAAATTAATTTTAAAAAATATAATATTTTTTTGACAAGTTCAAGAACCAACTACATACTTTTTTGACAAGTTCCGGTATCAACTAGATACTTTTGGACAAGTTTAGGAGGCAAACTACATGTTACGCCTTAATAAAAATTAATGTTGTCAACAAATTGAGGCAATTTGTGGGGTGTGCCTCGTATTCTTCTCCCAGTTAAACTTTTGTTGTCTTTTTTCAGTTGAATTCTTATTACTCTAGGGATATTTTAAGTATAATTAGAACTCTAATTTTAGCCTATTTAAAGGGGTCATTGTATCTCTATTTTGATATGTCAATCAACAAAATTTTTTTTAGAGCGACAATATGTAGTCGCATATGAGTTTTGGTGAGAGTTTTCGTGATAATTATTGAGAGTATTTTATACTCATTTTGTGAGTGTCTTATGAGATTTAGGGTTTTGTTTACTAGTTTTCTCTTTGAGATTTTGAGCTATATTTGGGATTTTGGGTAATATACAAGTTGTACATTTAGATTATTTTCTCTATATTGTACTCTCATTTGTTTACTTATTGCTACCTTCACCAACAAGAGTAGCAAAGTTTTTTCTACCTCGCAAGTCATGCATAAGAGATCCGATATCCATAATGTGCCTAAGTTCTTCTAGCGAGCTACTACACTCTCTTGAATTTGAATCTGCAGCACAAACACCAACAATACTTGCATCACCAACAAGATTACCATCAACATCACTTACCATTACATGGGAGCTCGTAGAACCTTCCTGATCACTGGTAGACAAGGAAGACCGCTTGTGAGGTCACTACTTACAATAGGAATATAAAGAATTTATAGACTCAAATTTTTCTTCCTAACAAAATTAGCCTGAAATCATCGGAAGCACTGTGGACCAGGCGAGCTCTGCACGGAACATAAGATCTAGATTCGCGTTGTTCCTAATATCGATTGCCCGACAACCATTACGACCTAATTCCAGAAGGTAATATCGAAATATGTTTCACACAATTAGCAAATCCTCTAATTTCAGCACACGACCCTTACATAGCCTCGCATATTGAGTAGTGACGAGCTTAGAATCAAGGGGTTGGCATTGTGTACAAATATCTGTACTTGGAAAAGACCATTTAACAGGAAAACCAAAGTCATCTCGAAATTTTCGCTTCACCCTTGTATATTTACAATGATTAACCCAAAAATTTTATTACCAATTTCGGATAATCAATTCAAATCCCTCCCGGGGAAAAACTTATGTCATCCCCTATGAATTTTCCCAATTTGAAACCTTCAATCGATCAATTCTCTGGAAAACAGACAGCAGTGGATGCTTATCCTGTTAAGAGTATAATACTGTTATATTCGTATTTGTGTACAGTTAGTTAGAAGTTAGTTAATAATGTGTAATTAGCAGTAGGGTTTGTTACACTCTTTTGTATATATTTACTTCTCTTTTACTTGAATGAATTAATAGTTATTCATTTCAACTTCATCTTTTTACAATGGTATTAGCCTAAAGATTTTTTTCTGATCTTCGATCCAGTTTTTCCATTATTCCCTTTCTTCATTTTTTGCTCGTTTCTTTTTCAATGGCTAATTCTTCATCTCTCACTCTGCCGTTTAGTCATCCTCTTTATTTGCATCCGTCTGACATGCCAGGGATGATTTTGGTATCTCATCAGCTTACTGGTACTGACAATTATTGTGTCTGGAGCAGGTCTATGCATATCGCCCTTCTTGCAAAGAATAAGCTTGGTTTCATTGATGGTTTATGCTCTCGTGATGGCTTCGATGCAGATCTCAAGCCTCATTGGGATCGGTGTAATGCTCTAGTCTTTTCTTGGATTTTTAACACTGTCACTCAAGAACTCTCTGCTGGGATCGTTTTTGCGTCCAATGCTGCCATTGTTTGGAAGGATCTTCAGGAAAGGTATGATAAGGTTGATGGTTCTCGTGTTTACTATCTTCATCGTGCCATCTTCACTCATATACAGGGAACTTATTCTGTTTCCACTTATTTCACTAAGCTTCGCTTACTTTGGGATGAATATGATGTTCTTATTCCTTCCTCTACCTGCGATTGTGATCTTACTCGCAGAAATGCTCAACTTCAACAACAACGTCTTTTTCAGTTCTTGATGGGATTAAATGAAACTTATTCTAATGTTCGATCTCAAGTTCTTTTGATGCAGCCTTTACCCACTGTTAATCAGGCTTACTCACTTGTTATGCGTGATGAAACTCAACGTGAACTTGAATTTACTTTACCTGTCTCTGAGCCTACTGCTATTCTTAGTCAGCAATCATCAACTTCTTCAGCCCCCAAGAAGCGTTCTGATTTGACTTGTACTTTTTGCAAAAAAAAGGTCATATCCGAGCAAAATGTTATCGACTCACTGGCTTTCCTGCTAACTTAAAGTTCACCAAAAAGAAATCACCAACTGTCAATCATGTTGTTGCTACTTCTTTTGATTCTTCTGATCTGCCTGCTTCTTCCTCATCTGTCATTTCTGCTCCTACATTCACTGCTGAACAGTATCAACAGCTCTTGAACCTATTAAACAAGGAATCATTTGTGCAAGCTGTAGCCCACATGGCAGGTATATCCTATACATCAGATCTGATTCATTAGATCCTTGATACTGGGGCCTCTAATCACATGACTCATGCTTTTAATTCTTTAATTCAACCTGTTGCATGTGCTAACAACTCTTTTGTTAAATTGCCTACTGGTAACACAACCACCATCACTCATATTGGTACTCACAACCTTACACCTTATTATACCCTTAAATATGTTCTTTACGTACCTTCTTTCAATTTTAATCTTCTCCCCATTTCCAAACTCACCAAAGATCTTAACTGTTTTGTTTCTTTTTATCCTACTTTTTGTATTTTGTAGGACCTTTACAGTGGAAGGATGATGGGGATTGGTAAAGAACAAGATGGCCTCTATCTACTTCTACCTCACCCCTCCCCAACCCATACTTCTCCATCTGTACCTTTTCCTGTACAACCTTTCGATATTACTTCTTTATCTGTTTCTAAGCATGTTGATTATTCTTTGTGGCATGCTAGACTTGGTCACACATCCTTTTCAAAGATGAATAAAATCCCTTTTTTACATACTGGTTCTTTGCATTCCTATGACATTCAGACTTGTACTGTCTGTCCATTGGCAAAACAAACACGATTACCTTTCCCACAAAGTAATTCAAGGAAATCCACACATTTTACTCTTATTCATGTTGATCTTTGGGGTCCTTATCGAATTTCCACTCATTCTGGTAATAGGTATTTTTTAACACTTGTTGATGACCATACTCGAATGACATAGATTTATCTTTTAAAACTTAAGAGTGATGCCTTTCTTTACCTTAAACAATTCGTTACATTAGCCAACACACATTTTTCTGGGAAAGTTCAAGTTGTTCGAAGTGACAATGGTCATGAATTTTTCACTAAAGAAGGCACTCTTTTTTTTCCACACCCTTGGAATCATTCATCAATCATCTTGTGCCCACACACCATAGCAAAATGGTGTGGCAGAACGTAAACACAGCCACCTTTTAGATATTGCACGAGCATTAAAATTTCAGTCGCACATACCAGTCAAATTTTGGGGAGAATGTGTCCTCATTGCTTACTTGATCAATAGATTGCCCTCCGTTGTGCTTGGCTGGAAAACACATTTTGAAATGTTGCATCATAAGCCACCAAACCTCTCTCATCTCAAAATTTTTGGCTGTTTTTGCTATGTTACAGTCACCAATTCTCATGACAAGTTTTCTCTAAAAGCAACACCATTTATCTTTATGGGATATTCTCAAGTGCAAAAAGGATACATACTGTTTGATCCTATTTCACACAAATCTTTTGTCAACCGAGATGTCATATTTCATGAGTCTATTTTTCCTTTTAAAACACCATTCGAAGATCAACCACTCTTTCCCTTAGATGTCAATGCATTTGGCTTCTTGTATGATCCTGATTTTCTCTTTATCACCCCTTCAACACCACCACCACCACCACCTTCCCTATCTATTTATTCTCTTCCTCCTGCACCACCTGTAATACCCATTCCCCGTATTCGACACCGGAATAGGGTACGAGGCATTACCAGAACACATACACTTGTAAACGTATTTAACCGAGTTATAAAATTTTATTATAAATTAAAACTTTCAAATTATTAGCATGCTTTTACAATTCTTCATAATATATCCTTAAAATATTATAAGAAATAGGGCCTACGAGACCCGATATATATCATTCTCTTATCGTTTCTTCATAGGCATATATCATTCATTTCATTTTACTAAATTCAGTTCAATACTAACACATATACATATATATTATTCATCACTAAATAACATTCACTTTAATCAAAATTGTACGTAATATAATTCATATGAACTTACCAGGCTATTTTGCAGAAATACTGTAACTATGTATCAACTTACCAACATGAGTTAATCCATAACCATTCATGACATTCTTCATGCCAAATCATATACCAAACACTCCACACACATATATGCTATGAAACTTTATTTCTTCACATGAGCTTAAACCATGACCAATAATGCACAAATATAAACATCAATTATATTTCAACATTTGTCGATTATAATCGAACATATGACCAATTATACACAATTCATTCATATATATATATATATATATTTCCAATTTTCCTCCTTCTCCTCTCCATTCCACATCCTTAATGTATATAACACGTTTAAACAAACATTAACTATATTTTCACTGCTTACTTATATGTAAATTCAAAGCTGTCTATTCGAGTCAGAGTCATTAAATTATTTATATCTCGAGCTACAGAGCTCCAAATTAAGATCCTTTAATTTTCCCAAAACTAGACTCATATATATTATTACCATAAAATTTTCAGAATTTTGGCTTAGCCAATAAGTACAGTTTATTCTTTAAATCTCCCATGTTTCACTGTTTAGCAGTTCTAACCTCTCTTCACTAAAATTAATTATCTCATTGTACAGAGTTCGGATGACATTCTCATTTGTTTATCTTGAAAATAGACTCTTTCATGATTTCAAAATATAAACTATAACTCATAATTATTTTTGTATAATTTTAATGATTTTCCAAATTCAAAACAGGGATTCCGAAATCATTATGACTCTGTCTTACTAAAATTCAAATATATCAAAATATATAACTCTTTTGCTTACTATGTTTCTTTTATGTTAAAATATATTCATTCAGCTTTAATTTCATATATTATTCAGCTTCTAATTCAATTTCCACAATTTTGGTGATTTTTCAAAGTCACATGACTGTTGCTGTCCAAAACTGTTTTGTTGCTAAATTTACTCTTTCATAATTTCACTTACTTCCCTAACTCAATTCATACTTCTTTTCTATTCAAATTCCACCCAAACTCAAATTTAACTATTAAATTTTCAGAAAATTTTCTTAATTTCGAATTTTCCTCAATTTAGTCCCTACAACATAAAATTTATAGCTTACTTTTCAATTTAATCCTTTTATCAATTCTAGCTTGAAATTCATTCAATTATGTTCCTAATTCATGTTTTTGTTCAACATAAACTATACTTGAGAACACATAAAATTTCAATATGCCAACTTAGTTTCATCAAAACCTTATTCTAAAGTTTCTAAAATATAAAATTAAAAAGAAAGGACTTGATTGACTTACCAAAATAAGCTCCAAGCTTCAAATCTCTAATTTCCCCCTTGTTCTTTTCTTTCCCTTATTTTCGTTGTTTCTTCTCTGTAACTTTCTTCTCGCCCTTTTTTTTATATCTTATATATATATATAGTTAATAATAATAAATATCTATTTAATAAACAATATAAATATTACATTTGTACATTTACATATTATTACACATGTGTTTTATCATTACCATCCATTTGTCATATTTTAATTTATTTCATAATATAATAACAATAATAACAAAATAATAAAATGTCATTTAAAAATCTAATTAAAATATTAATAAACTAATATTTATTTATTTATTCTAAAATATCTCCAATATCATCATTATTTTCTAGATTTCTCTTTCTTCTAATTGACCATTTTGCCCTTTAGATCTTTTAAAATTTCATCCTTGAGTCATCACTTAATTTGGTAAAATTATAATTTAGTCCCTCATAATTATTCATCTATTCAATTTGGTCTAAATCCATCCATTTTCCTTAGTTTCTAGATTATTCCACCCTTAAAATATTTACACTATTGGTCCTTCAAATTTTTCATATTTACACTTTAACCCCTCAACTTTTGAGTATTTACTCTTGGGTAACAAAATTTTTTTCACTTTTACGATTTAATCCTTTCTTGAATTAATATGTCATAATATACTTCCCAATGTTACGATAACTCAAAATTACCCTTTTTAGCACATTATTTCCTTATTTTACTATATCAGAGATATTATCTTACTTCTCTTACTGTAGAAATTTTCGGGGTATTACACCACCACTAGACCTGTCCATGGGCCGGGCTGGGTTCGGGCCGGACCTACAAAAAAATTTCAGCCCGTTTACTAGGCCTGGGCCCGGCCCGAAATATGGGCTTGAGATTTTGCCCAGGCCCGGCCCGAAGAAAAAATATGGGGCCCGAGCCCGGTCCGGCCCGTTTTTAATTAAAATTAAAATTAAAATTATTTTTTAAATAAAATTAAAACTAATTTTTATTAAAATTAATTGTTAGTAAAATTATCAAATTATTAATTGTTAATTGTATTAATTGTTGTAATAAAATCTAACATTTGATTAGTAAATTTATCAAATTATTAATTGTATTAATTGTATTAATTGTTGTAACAAAATCTAACATTTGATTAGTAAAACAAACTTGATGTTTTATTATTATTATTTTGTAACACTAGTTAAGGAAATGAAAGTAAATAAACTTAAAATAAAAACTATTATATTTTAAAAATAAAAATATATATTTAATATTTTTGGTAGGTCGGGTTGCCCTGCCAAAAAATCTTGCTTTCGAGGTCTGCCCATTTTTAAACGGCCTAAAATTTTGCCCAAGCCCATATTTCGGGCCTATATTTTTACCCAAACCCTCCCATATTTCGGGCGGGCCGCCCGACCCATGGACAGGTCTAACCACCACCATCTCATCTACCCTCTAATCCTTCTCGAAAAAGTACTAGAACCACCAAACAACCTGCCTGGATGTAGGATTACATTTGTCCCAATTCATCCCTTTCTTCATCATCTTCTACTGCTGCACAAGGTCAGTACTCTACCTCTAATTTTATCACCTATCATCATTTACCCTTACAAACTCAATGCTTTATTGCTTCCATTTCTCATATCTCTGAACCTTGCACCTACCAAGAGGCAATTAAGCATGATTGTTAAAAAGCTGCAATGCAACAGGAAATTCAAGCTTTAGAAGCAAACTCCACTTGGGAGGTTGTTCCACTCCCGCCAGGAAAACGTTCCATTGGCTGCAAATGGGTTTTTCGCATCAAGTACCATTCAGATGGCTCTATTGAACGTTATAAGGCCAGGTTAGTATCTAAAGGCTATAGTCAAAAAGAAGGTATTGACTTTCAGGACACTTTTTCACCGGTTGTCAAGTAGGTTACAATCAAAGTCATTGTTGCCCTTGCTGCTCTATTTGACTAGCCTCTCATTCAAATGGATGTTTACAATGCCTTTCTTCAAGGTGACCTTTATGAAGAAGTTTACATGCACTTACCTCAGGGTTTTGGCACTCTAAGGGGCACTCATGTATGTAGACTACTCAAATCTCTTTATGGGTTAAAACAGGCTTCAAGACAATGGAATTTGAAACTCAATAAGGCTCTCATCAACAATGGTTATGTTCAAAGTAAGCATGATTACTCTATGTTCATCAAATCGTTTGGCAACAATATTGTAATCATGCTCATCTATGTTGATGATCTCTTGATCACTGGGAATGATAAATCCTTAATTGAAGACTTGCAGGCAACTCTTCATCAGAATTTTAAAATGAAGAACTTGGGTACTCTCAAGTACTTTCTTGGCATTGAGATTGCAAGATCAAAAGAAGGCATCATCATGAATAAGAGAAAATATGCCCTTGAACTCATTGATGATCTTGGTTTGACAAATGCAAAACCTGCAAATACACCATTGGAGCAGAATTTAAAGATGACAAGTTTGGAGTATGATGCAGCACTAGACATACACGATGCAGATGAAGAATTAGAAGATGCAAGTGTATACCAAAGATTAATAGGGAGACTCCTATACCTCACCAACACTAGACCAAATATTGCCTTTGGAGTACAACACCTTAGTCAGTTTATGCAAAAGCCAAAAAAGAACCATTATGAAGTTGCTTTGCGTATTGTGAGATACATTAAGAAAAATCCTGGTCAAGGTATTTTTCTTTCAGCTGAAGGTACGACTGATATTCAAGCATATTGTGACTCTGATTGGGCTTCATGCAACATGACTAGAAAATCAATCACAGGATATTGCATTAAGCTAGGAAATTCCTTGGTTTCCTGGAAATCCAAGAAACAGAATACAGTGTCCAGATCATCTGCAGAAGCAGAATACAGAAGCATGGCCACTACAGTAGCAGAATTGATTTGGTTGAAAGGTTTATTAACTGAGTTGGGAGTTCAAATTTCAAGACTTATGTTGTTACACTGTGATAATCAAACAGCCATTCAAATTGCTTCAATTCCATTCTTTCATAAAAGAACAAAGCACATAGAAATCGATTGTCACTTTGTTCGAGAGAAAATTCAAAAGGGGGAGGTGGAAACGAAGCACATTTCAACAAATGAGCAAATGGCAGATTTACTCACTAAAGGATTAAGCATTCCTCAGCACAAATATTTAGTGTCCAACTTGGGAATGAAAGATATTTTTCATCCTCCAACTTGAGGGGGCGTGTTGAGAGTATAATATTGTTATATTGGTATTAGTGTACAGTTAGTTAGAAGTTAGTTAATAACGTGTAATTAACAATAGGGTTTGTTACACTATTTTGTATATATTTACTACTCTTTTACTTGAGTGAATTAACAGTTATTCATTTCAACTTCATCTTTTTAACATATCCTTAAGACAACAATTAATGAAGTATGCGACCAATATCCACTAAGAAAAGTTAGAGCTTGTCCCACTGCGATTCTATACTCTTGAAAGACAGTACAAAAAAAAGGATGAAGAAGAAGATGGAAACATGCATCTTTTAGATGTAAAGGCAACATAAAGCCCTCTTTAGTATCACTCAGCCTTTTTCACCCTCGACAATATCGAAATCAAAAGTAAAGTTCGACAACTTGATCCCCCAAACAGCAAGATACTGAACCATCTCTTTCTTTTTTGTTGTACACCGATATACGTTGCCTCTATAGGTACATAAGCCTCACGACTCTTCTTTCGGCCACCACCTTCACTCTCAACCCCAGACCCATGACCTCAACTACAGCAACCACCACCCCTGCCACCCCACCCCAACCCATCCTAACCCTAGCCATATTAAGTAAACAAATTCAAAGCAAAAAAAGAGCAGTCGAACGACTTACCTATAAACCGATGATTTTTTTCCACCAAAAGGTTGTGAAATCTCTAAGTTAGAGTATACTGAAACCGAAAAAGAAGAAAAATGGGAAACCGAAATAAAGGAGGTAGTCAAAAAATAAAATAATAAGAAGATGAAGAATGGAAACAAAATTTTAGCGAGATAATCTAGGGTTTGTGCGAAATTCTTTTTTAAAGGAAATAAAATGATTCAAATTTATTTCCTTAAAATTAATTCCCCAATAACCTTATTATTTATGTACCTCGCTGTCATGCAACAAAGCTTACTCAATAAGTTTTCAGTTAAAATGTGCATATAAAAGCCCCCAGCTACACGATTTACGCAAGTCTGACTCAGAAGGGTCACTTTATAACTCTTATTCGACAAAGTGGGGAACAAATTGTTATAAAATATTTCACAACTCAAAATCCAACCCATTCTTATGACCATGGAGCCCGACCCACCTCATGAGGTGGAATGCTTATGACCCTCCTCGCGAGGTGGAAGGAGATCACGTGTGAGCACACCACACACACCACTTATATCTTACGAGGTTATCGGCTCACCACCTCAACAAGTAAGTACAAGGGAGATCACGTGTGAACACTCTACACACCATCGATATCACGTGAGGTGGTCCATGTGCAAGTTGATCCTATCATGCCTCACCACCTCACAAGGTGGAGGTGGAATGCGAAGGACGTGCGAGTAGTGCTAGTTCTCTATGGTGATACCTTCCCACTAAATAGACATGTCAAAGGGTACGTGTCAAGCCTAAAAGGGAAACGTGTCGTATGCATAACACCTAATTATTCCCTAACATATCATATAAAAGACTATGCATTATAAATACGAAAGAATTGTTGTCAAGAAGTAGAGACCGAAAAATAACCTCATCAATCCTTGAAAATATTGATATTTAAATTTAACAGATAAATTGAAAAACAGACTGACGGCAAACTTATATAAAAGGAAAGGTAAAAAGGAAACTTAATTTACATTTCTTTCGCCACAAACAAGGGTAAAAGAAAAAAAGAAACATGTGTTTTTTTCTTTTCTTTCTAAAAAGTAATCAAATTGGGCCTTAGGTCTTAGTTTCTACATTGTTCTATGAAACTCGGTAACAGATACAGATTCAAGAACAACCTAGAAAATGGTCGTCTTTCTCTCTCTCGGCATCAACGACAGGGCCCTGAAACTTGGGCAACTACAAGGCCCTAACTATAAATATCATAAGTTCCTTACGTGCAAAGTAACATTCCCTTTTTCTCTTTGCATTAAGTCGCTCTACATAAAAAATGGCTCCTCCAACAACTACTGTCACTGCCCCAAGCTACCCCAAACTCGCCACTGTCGCCGTTCTTCGGTAAACTCTTTTTCATTTTCATTCAAATTTAATTTACCGGGTCTTTTTTAAATCAATGGGCTGTTATTCTGTAAAACTTCTGATTTTTAAGTTGATAAAATATTTTGGTGATTTTTAGACAAGATGATATATATGTTTGGTTTGGGTTTAGCCTTTTTAGGGTTTTCGTCCATCTTGAGTTATGCCTTTTGTTTCTTTTTGGCTCTTTTTATCTCTTCCTTTTTGTGATTTAGGTATTTGAATGAATATATTTCTTAGTTAAATGTGAGACTTTTAGTTTGCTATATTCTTGTGTGCTCTTGCTAATGGGAATTGACCGCTAAATTTATTGGAAAACCCTTTGGTTATTTAACTGGTCAGGACAGTCATACATGCTTGTTTCTTGTATGCTTCTGATCCTGCTTGATAACATGTTTGTACTCACCAGGTCTAAAGTTTTTATTTTAAACCGACACAACCCGAGATATAAGTCCTCGGTTGTTACATTAAGCTCAAGTTTGCAGGCCAATCCTATGTTGTCAAGCAACAGTGGTTCACAGGGTTTCTTGTCTTCTACGGGTACTCTAATTTGTATTGCCTTAGAATATATGATTTATACTCTAAATTATGTATATTTTGATAGTTCATAATCCGTTCGCAGGCGCACGGTGTAAGGCACTTTCGGCCTTATCATCACCATTTTTAGGCGAAGATGACGATGACTTGTGGCGTACAACGAATGTTTTACCTCTACGGTCGAGATCTCTCTCTTTACCAAGAGCATATAAGGATGACGTATTCAAATTTCGCTACCCTGTAATAACCGAGAAGCCTGAATGGTGGTTGAGGACTTTAGCCTGTGTTCCATATCTATTAGCTTTGCAGATTTCCGATGCCGGATATTTTCTTCATCCCTTCCTAGAACATTGCGAAATGTTCGAAAACTTGATTTATTTCGTCCCGGGAGCCATAAAGAGATTACCTCCATGGTTCTCAATGATATATTGCTACTTTGGATATATTGGAATTGTGAAGAACAAAGATTGGTCTCATTACATTAGGTTCCATCTCATGATGGGCATGTTACTGGAAACCGCTTTGCAGTTAATATGGTATACGAGCAACTTTCTCCCGCTCATACACTATAATGGCTGTTTCGGGATGCACTATTGGGCCGGCATCGGATTCGGCTATATCCTCGTGTTGTTTGAATGTGTTAGGTGTGCTCTTGGTGGCAGGTATGCCCACATCCCTTTTATTAGTGATGCTGCATATATACATACTGTGTTCAATGTAGGAGGTTTTCAGAGACCATTCTAGGGGCTCTTTAATGGGTTTGGTTTTCAAAGGACAAAAGCAATTGCTTAAGGTTTATTTGAGGAGTTGTATAGTTCTTAAGAGTATTTTACTTACTTTTTAAGTTTTTTTATATATGACTTTTAAAAAACACTTTAAAAATACTACAAAACTTTATCATTTATTTTGAAATTAATTAATTAATTTCATTAGAAAAATAACTATTGTTTTATTTTTAGAGATATATTTCTATTAAATTAGAATATGTGACATTTTAAATTTTAAATTATGATTTATAATTTAAATTAATATCATATCATTTAATTAAGTTTATATTATAAAATTATTATTTTACTCATTTTTCTTACTTACATATACCTTTACAAAAATTAAAATGCATAATGATAAATTTAATCCTTAATATTTATATTTTTATTAATTTAATTATTTTTTAGCTGCATTAGGCTTTCAACTGAAAGTGTTCATAGGTTGGGTTGAGTTTAAATATGATATTAATACATTTTATGCTTGTCTACATTCAGCTTGAGTCAAAATATGGAGTTACAATTTTGTACAAGCCCATTTTAGGTCTCACTCATATTATTTTTAAAATTTTAAAATATGTTTATATTATTTTTAATTTAATATTCTTTATTTATTAAAATTTTATATGTAATCATCTTAACGTTTTTATAATGTTTATATTCTAGGAGTGTTATAAATTATATAATATAAAACAATACAAACTCAAAAAAAAAAATCAAGCCCAACCTATATTTTAAATGGACTTAATTTTTTCAAGCTCACTTTTCGAGCCTAATATATTTGCTTAAATCTTCTCACTTTTCGACTCATGAACAAGTCTATTTGCAATCTTTTTAAAAGAGTGAAATTTGACCATTAACATTTTAAAAAGTCGAATTACTATTTTTATAACAAAATACTAATTAAAGCATTTAATATGGTAATCTATGTGTATTTCATTCTACCGCCTTTGAGTGTTTATGGATTTTTAAAAATTTAGAATATTTTTATAAAATTTAATTTATTTATTGATATGACGTAAGACAAAAATGTTATATTTTTGAACTATTATATAGTACTATGTTTGTATGAAGTACATATAAACTATCACACATGTTACCGTGCAACACTACTAAAAAATAATATTTTAAGTTAACATTTTCATTTAAATTTAAATTATTTAATTTTTTAAAAAGTTAATGATCAAATTTAATTAAAAAATCACCAGTTTAAATATATATTTTACAACACTTAAATTTTTAAGTGGTGAAAAGTTGATTAATCATCTCTCACTCTAATTTTTATTTTTTTTAATTTTACATTTTAGTTGCGATGCTAAAATCAAATATGGCACCTTCAATGATTGTGGGTTACATATCCATGTGTAGGTTACCTTTTCTCAATTATGATAAAATGTATGGTAAATGTTAAGTATTATGGAAGTTTTGTATTAAGAAATGGATTGTAACTTAAAAAGTGAATAAATTATTTATTGTATGTTAAATTAAAAAGTAAATTGGTCATTTAATTAAAATTTTATTCATTCACACCATTAAAAATTAACGTGGTTGATGAATTTTTTATCTAATATATAATAAAGTTTATTTTATGATATAAAAAATATTTTGCATTTAAAATAGTGAAAATAATTTTAAATTTTGAAAATTATTGTTTTTAGAAATTTTATGGAAATGACGTTGAAATTTTGTCAAATAATATTGAAAAGTCAAAAAATTTATTTTTATCAAAATAAGTCTAAAAAGTTAAAACAAAATTAACATGAAAAAATTGAGAATCGAACCGAGCTGAATTGAATTATGATGGACAATTTAAAAATCTAAAAAAACTAATTGAACCAAACCGATATCACCCTTAACTAATTGATACGAGTCTCAAAGTCAAATTTCAGGCTTATAAATATAATGAGTTTACACTACCTCAAGACTCAATAACAAGGTCAGAAGTCTAGAAAATCAAAACAATATTCGATCAAGTACAATATGTGAGGATAAATCTTTTTAAGGGAAGGAGGAATGATACATGCACAGAATGTGTGAAATTTATTAAAGTCAATTTAACAAAGCTGTCAATTTTCAAGCTAAAAAGATTAATCAACTTGCGACGGATTTTTGGATGAGATCGAGACATTTATGAGTTTAGATGTCTGCATAGCATTTGAAAAGTTATCTCTTAGCTTTGAAGTGCATTTTGAATCACTCGATTTCAAGTGCGGGAGCTTAAGTTATGATTATTTTAGTAAAGATTGCGCGTGCAAAATTTCTAGATGAGACTATTACAGAAATTACGAGTTTTAAGCTTTTTAATAAGTTTAAATCATATTGGATTCGAATTTTAGGCTTAATTTTTTTATATACTAGTCCAATATTATATTTGCCTATATAAATGCATATTCATTATATAGAATCAATTCATTCATTTTTGTTAATAAAATTCTCTTTGAGTTTTCTTTTTAGCCCTTTTCATTATACAAAATTAATTCATTCATTTTTCACTTTGAGTTAATAAAATTCTCTTTTGAGTTTTCTTTTGAAAGAGTTTTAACAATCTTTTCAGATTATGGGATCATTTTCAAACATTTTCTTGCCAAGTTTCATTTTTTAGAGGATAAATTAGAGCTTTCGAAGGGAGTTGTGAATTCTTTTTGTTTCGAAGACTCTTTAGGACTTGTACATGTCACATTCATATATATTTTTTATCTATCTTCTTTATTTTCTTACTATTTTCTTCTTGTTTAATTATTTGATTATTTGATTTATTTAATTATCTATTTTAGTTGCTTCCTTTATTTTGTAAATTCTTGGTTTTGACTTGAATTTATTAACGTTTCAGGTTGTGTCAAAATCTATTTATTTTTTGATCATGTAGAGCCCTATGTCAAATCCGCGACTTGGACAAATTTACGATCCTATTCTGCACTATCCGTATCACTATTTCAATCAAAGTATGTTTAAATTGGCATGATGATTTTTTTTGCCCTCCAACTTTACAAAAAAAAAACTTATTTTAGTCATTTATTTATTTTTTGTCTCTTTTAGTCATTAAACTTACGTTTTTTATCAAACAATCCTAAAATAGATAGAAAAGTTAATGTTTGTTAATTTTATTGATGTGACACATACACATGGATTGTCATGTGATGGCATGCCAATATTTAATTAATTTTTAAAATTAAAACATATTAAAATATCTTTTTTTATAATTTTTAAAAATTTTAAAATTAATTAAATATTGACATGTCATCTGTGTATAAATTTTTTTTTTTGTATAAAAGAGAACGTGCATTCACTATCAAATTAAAAAACCATACTTTATAAAAGCGCAAGAATTATTGTCCGGAAGGAGAGAGCGAAAAAGAACTTCACCAATCCCTAAAAATATTGATGAGATGTATTTATATGTAACAAATAAATTTAAAAAGGAAAGTCAATAACAGATGCATATTCTAGAACAAACAGAAAACGGTCATCTTTTTCTCACTCAGCAGCAACGACAGGGCTCTGAAACTTGGGCAACTACAAGGCCCTAACTATAAATATCACAAGTTTCTTGCGTGCAAAGTAACTTCTCTTTTTTTTCTTTGCATCAAGTCCAAAAAATGGCTCCTCCAACAGCTACTCTCTCTGCCCCAAGCTACCCCAAACTCGCCCCTGTCCCCGCTCTTTGGTAAACTCTTTTTCATCTTCATTCAAATTTAATTTACTGGGTCTTTTTTTTAATCAATGGGCTGTGATTCTGTGAAGTTTCTGAATTTTAAGTTGATTAAAAATTTTGGTGATTTTTAGACAAGATGGAGTGTATGTTTGGTTCGGGTTTAGCCTTTTTAGGGTTTTCGTCCATCTTAGGTTATGCCTTTTGTTTCTTCTTGGCTCTTTTTATCTCTTCATTATTGTGATTTAGGCATTTGAATGAATATGTTCCATAGTTAAATGTGAAACTTTTAGTTTGCTATATTCTTGTTAATGGGAATTGACTGCTAAATTTGTTGGAAATCCTTTGGTTATTTAATTGCTCAGGACATTCCTACATGCTTGTTTCTTGTATGCTTCTGGTCCTGCTTGATAACATGTTTGTACTCACCAGGTCTAAAGATCCTAATTTAAAACGACACAACCCGAGAAATAAGTCCTCGGTTGTTGCATTAAGCCCAAGTTTTCAGGCCAATCCTCTGTTGTCAAGCAACAGTGGTTCACAGGGTTTCTTGTCTTCTACAGGTACTCTAATTTGTATTGCCTTAGAATGTAAGACTTATACTCTAAATTATGTATATTTTGATAGTTCATAATCCGTTCGCAGGCGCACGGTGTAAAACGAATGTTTTACCTATACGGTCGAGATCTCTCTCTTTACCAAGAGCATATAAGGATGACATATCCAAATTTTGCTACCCTGTAATAACCGAGAAGCCTGAATGGTGGCTGAGGACTTTAGCCTGTATTCCATATCTAATAGCTTTGCAGACTTCCGGTACCGGATATTTTCTTCATCCCTTCCTAGAACATTACGAAATGTTCGAAAACTTGATTTATTTCGTCCCGGGAGCCATAAAGAGATTACCTCCATGGTTCTCAATGATATATTGCTACTTTGGATATGCTGGAATTGTGAAGAACAAAGCTTTGTCTCGCTACATTAGGATCCATCTCATGATGGGCATGTTACTGGAAACCGCTTTCAAGTTAATATGGTATACGGGCACCTTTCTCCCGCTCACACACTTTAACGGCAATTTCATGATGCACTTTTGGGCCGGCATTGGAATCGGCTACATCTTCGTGTTGTTGGAATGTGTTAGGTGTGCTCTTGGTGGCAAGTGTGCTCACATCCCTGTTATTAGTAATGCTGCATATATACATACTCGGTTCAATGTAGGAGGTTTACAGAGACCATTCTAGGAGATCTTTAATGGGGTTGGTTTTCACAGGACAAAAGCAATTGCTTAGGGTCTATTTGAGGAGTTGTAGAGTTTTTTTTTTGTTAAAATGTTGTATCAAAATAAATTTTTGGAGAGAAATCCAAAAATAGGTGGATAATGCATTTCAGCGAATTCGAATTACGTTTGAATCCTCTTGTATTAGTAATATTGTCCACGCCAATCGAGTTAAGACTCAATCGGTGGAGAGAAACTTTTAATATTGTTTTTAAATTAGCTTGTATTTTACTTATTCTCCTGATAATTGAATAATAATTATCCATTGATAAACATGAGAGAATAGCTGATATGCATATCATCATTGAATGATTGCAAAGCATTATTGAGGGATGGGCCTTGGCTTGTTCCCTAATTCAACATTGCCTGACCACTAGTTTTATTTCATTTGGATTTTGGAAGCCACCCATGTCCTTTATGTTTTTAAGTTTTTTTATTTTTATTTTATTTAATCATCCTATGAACATAGACAACAAAACAATGATCCTAATTATCAATTTCTTTTCTTCTCTCGGCCAACTTCATCTCTTCCACGGGAAAATATATAGCTAATGAACTTTCATTTTAAATGTCATTATGAAGACGATAAAGAGAACAAAACAATTATTCTAACTACTGACTTCTTCTCTTCTCTCAGTCAAGTTCATCTCTTTCACTAGAAGACATATAACCTATGAACGTTCCTTTAAATATCTTTATGAAAATAATAAAAGCACAAGACAATTATCCTATTTACCAATTTTCTCTTCTCTTTGACCAAATACCTCTAATGATTTTCAACGCACCAAAAGAACCATTTCTCATTATAGATAAATTTTTATGATTATCACTATTCATTTAAAAAAACATATAACTATATATATTTTAAACTTTTATTTATATTTTTGTTAAAAATCCATAGTTTCTTAATTAATAACCATAGAAATAATCATCCTTTTTTATGCATTTAGTGCAAGTCTATCAATTTGAGTGAAATATAAACACTCTTAAGAAATGTAAGTAAAACAATCAAATAAATCAGATCGAGAGCAATAATACCCAAATTTAGCAATGGCATTCACTTTATTACACGACACAACACAAAAAAACAGTCTTTTTAACATCAACACCACCACCACCAATTGCTAAATACGATCCCATCCTTCACTGCCCAACAACAACAAAAAGGAAACTCTTCGCTTCACTTAAATCCACGTAAAAGGAAAAACCCACAGCACTTTCCCTTTCATTTCCTATTTTGATTTGTTATTTTCTTTTAGTTAATACGATCCCTTAACCTTAGTTAGATCTAAAGTTAATTTGTAGGGGAACTAGTGTTAATTGTCCCAGGAGAACCATACGGGAGCTGTGGAGGTTTTGAAAGATGAGGCGGAGAGGACTAGATTTTAGGAGACCAGTGAGGAAGAGGTTTCCCAATGTGGTGTGGTGGACAGTGTGCGGAATTTTGGTTTTGGTTCTCATCGTGGTTTTGAGCAGAGAGGGTCAGATTGAATCAAAACCCACTATTTCTAGGGTAAATCTACCCTTTCTTTTTTTCTATCTTTCCTTTTTTTTTTCACTAGTTACCAAGATCGAAAATTTCTCATCTGTTTTTTTGTTGTTGTAATTTCTGGACATATTTGAACATGTTTCTACTTTGGGTTATGGCTAAATTAATTGATTGAGGTGAATTTAGGAAATGAATTTGCTTGATCTGTTTTTTTTTGTTTGCTCGTAAGATCTGGGGTATGTCTCAACTTTCAGAGATTTATATACTAATTGTTTGATTTATAGTTCTAACTGTTTTGTTGGGACATTTTTTGTCTGAAAGAGTTGTGTTATTAGTTTGTTCTTTGTTTGGGATTTTGTTTAGCTAAAATGTCGTTTTCTTTGATATCTAAAATGGTTTTGATTATGCTGCTGTTAGTTCTAGCCAAAAAGGAAAAAAAGAAAAAAAAGGGGTTTGTTTGGCATGCCAATTGTCATTTATTTGCCCAGATCATTTTGAACTGTTTTAAGACAAACTTTAGGAAGTACAAACCTGAACCGAAGAGAGTTTGCTGCAACTTTGGTCCCTCTGTAAGGACTGAGTAATCGAGCCTGTAAGGAAGTTGGAAGACAACTTCAGACTCAAAAGAAGTTGATATGTATTGTAGGGTTGATCTTATGATGTGGTGATATATGCTTATTTGTTCTAGGAAATATGCCTTGAGCAGTGAATGAGTGTTTTAAACAAAGGGAGTCATATAATGGTCAGGTGTCATTTTCTTTTCAACAATAGCTTGGAGATTTTGATCACCTCATCTCTGTGGTGATGTATGGCTTGTTTCATACATGTTAATCATATGCAGTAAATCATTTCTATAGCAGCTAAGTCAGCATATTAAGATCATACTTCTGTAGCAAAAAAGTATTACTCTTTAGCCCCAGTGAACATTAATGGCTTTATGTATCTTTTGAAGCCATAGGATAGTAAGAGGAGTTTAAGAACTGTACATCATTACTTTTAGGGGAATGAATTGATCTTTAATTAGAGAAAGAGAAAAGTTGGATAACCAAAAGCAATGCTGTGCTTTCTGTCATGGTACTATTTGCTTTGTGGTATAGGCCATCAGGATATAGAAGTAAAGAGGAAATGCTCACGAGCCTCGGAATGTATTTGCTTTCAAGAAGTATGGTTTTTTATGAAAGTAGAACTCTGTAATCCATGTTGATTTAAAGCAACAATTTAAAGGTAGTTTTGATCCCTTAGAAAAGTAAGTTGTTACCGCTTATCATGCAATGACAATGTTTTTGAGGATAGGCCATTCGAGATGAGATAGTTTAATGCTGGATATGCCAAGTTGCATAATGATGCTAAATTTTTTTTATATATAATAATATTTATGCTCTTGCCAAATCCCTTCCAAGTGATGGTCCTATGTAAACCATGTTTCATTTATCTGCTATCGTTAAACTCAATTTCAGCTGATAAATTCTGAATCATAGATGGATTGTACCATAAGCACCTAGTTTCCAAGGTGCTCTTGCACTTTTGTCTACTGTTGTAAACTGATGTTTCAGGGGATCTCAGCTTTGCATTGCATTTGGTAATTCCTTTGATTTTTTAGTGGAAAACATCAAAATCATTTGTTTGTTCTGTCTCTTCTTCTTGTTGTCGCCACCTAGTAATATAAGCTCTACTTGTTTAATGGTATCTGTTCTTTTCTTTTCTGCACATGTTGTGTTGATACTTAAAACTTACCAGAAGAAATTAAGAAAATGGTTTTTAAACCACGGAATGGTTGGAGTACTTTGTCTAACATTCTGAACGGACATTTATTGTCTCAAATCATAGGACTAGATAAGATTGTTAGGATGCTTCTGTTCTCTAGTGGCACTACTACTTCCATTCATAGTCTGGCTTATTATGAGTAAAACTTTTATCTATGTTAAATTCTCAAATTATGTGTTTGTGTTGCATATTTGCAGAAACCTTATCGGCGTGACAGAATTATGGAAGGTGTAACCGTCACTGATGAAATGTTGAGCTCCAACTCTGTCACCAGACAACTTACTGATCAAATTTCTCTTGCAAAGGCTTTTGTTGTGATAGCAAAAGAAAGCAACAATCTCCAATTTGCTTGGGAGCTAAGTGCTCAAATCCGTAACTCACAGGCTCTTCTGTCAAATGCTGCAACTAGGCGAACTCCATTGACAGTTGGAGAATCAGAGACCGCAATTCGTGATATGGCACTTTTGCTCTACCAAGCTCAGCAGCTCCATTATGACAGTGCTACAATGCTCATGAGATTGAGAGCTAAAATCCAAACTCTTGAAGAACAGATGAGTTCAGCGAATGAGAAAAGTTCAAAGTATGGACAAATAGCTGCCGAAGAAGTCCCCAAAAGTCTATATTGTCTCGGTGTTAGGTTGACAACTGAATGGTTTGGAAACCCTAATTTACAGAAGAAACACAGGGAAAGAAAGCAAATGGATGCGAAACTTAAAGACAACAGTATGTATCATTTCTGTATCTTCTCTGATAACATCCTTGCAAGTTCCGTCGTGGTTAACTCGACAGCTTTAAATTCCAAAAATCCAGATAAGATTGTCTTTCATCTTGTAACTGATGAAATAAACTATGCTGCGATGAAGGCCTGGTTCACTGTGAACAGTTTTCGGGGAGTGACTGTTGAGGTTCAGAAGTTTGAGGACTTCAAGTGGTTGAATGCTTCTTATGTTCCGGTTCTTAAGCAGTTGCAAGATTCCGAGACTCAGAGTTACTATTTTTCTGGCCATAATGATGATGGCCGGACCCCAATCAAGTTCAGAAATCCCAAGTACCTGTCGATGCTTAATCATTTGAGGTTTTATATCCCTGAAGTTTATCCTGCACTAAAGAAGGTGGTATTTCTGGATGATGACATCGTGGTTCAGAAGGATCTGTCTGGTCTATTCTCCATTGATTTGAATGGAAATGTTAATGGAGCGGTTGAGACATGCATGGAGACATTTCACCGATATCACAAGTACCTAAATTACTCTCACCCTCTTATAAGAGCACATTTTGACCCTGATGCATGTGGGTGGGCATTTGGGATGAATGTTTTCGATTTAGTCGAGTGGAGGAAGAGGAATGTGACTGGCATCTATCACTATTGGCAAGAACGGAATGTGGACCGGACATTGTGGAAACTTGGGACACTGCCACCTGGACTGCTGACATTCTATGGATTAACAGAGGCATTGGATCCCTCATGGCATGTACTGGGGCTAGGCTATACAAATGTTGATCCCCAGTTAATAGAGAAAGGAGCTGTTCTACACTTCAATGGAAATTCAAAGCCGTGGTTGAAAATCGGGATAGAGAAATACAAGCCACTGTGGGAGAAATACGTCGATTACTCTCACCCTCTCTTGCAACAATGCAATTTTCATTGATACAACCGCCAACGGGAATCTGTAGTCTTTCCACACCGTATTAGAAGCTTGAAGGTTAAGTAATGCTTGTATAATTTTAAAGAGGTCAAGCATGGCTGCTGCTGCTGGTTGTAACATGGTATTTATAATTCATCCCAACTTTAGTAGTTTGTTTTTAGTGTAGACTCTTCATTCATATAAAAAATTATTTAAACAATTTTGATATACTATCATTTAGGTCAAGCTGTAAACTTATACGGTCGTAATCCGCATTAAATCAACCTTTCTTTTCCATTTGTGAGACCTCTGATCTAATGCATCCATTGTAATGTTGATATCAGTTTGATCTATAGGATGGCTTTTGTTTGTTATTATCATTATTACTTGGGAGGAATGGATTCTTTTGGTTAAGATTTATTTTCTTCAGTTTTTTTCATGAATAAAATTTTAAGGTTCATGAACAAAGATTGTTTAATTCATTATGTTCATTTTGAGATTTGCTTATTTTATTATTATTTATTAATATTTTATTATTGTTTGTGTGCTTATATTATTTATATTTATATTTGAAAATTAAGATATATGTTTTTTTCATAAATATTATTCGGGAACATGTTCATTTAATTTAAATCAATAGACACAAATATACGTAGATTTAACAAACATAAATCGAATATGAACAAATTTAAAATAAGCAAACAAATATAAATAGAGATCCATTTACTCGAAAACTGCTGGTCGGAGCCTTATTTAAACTGATCTTCTCTTAAGAATAAAATTTTGCAGTACTAACGTTAAAGTCGTCCTGGTATTCCCGCCTGTCACGTGGGTGAGATCAAACTTTTTATCATTCAACTCGATAGTTAATGCTTCATTTTGATTTTGCATAATGACATTTTTTACCCTACAATTTTATAAAATTAAAAAAAAAAATCATTTTAACCCTTTATTTAATTTTTCGCCTTGCCCTTAAACTTTTATTTTTTATCAAATCACTTCAAAATGGATAGAAAAGTTAACATTTGTTAACTTTGATGACATGTCAATATTTAATAAACTTTTTGAAATTTTAAAATACTAAAAGATATTTTTCTTATATTTTTAATATTTTTTAAAATTTTTAAATTTTTAATTTAAAAAATTAATTAAATGTTGATATATCATCCATGTGACAATCTACTTGTATGTCATTAGTAAAGTTAAAAACATTAATTTTTCATCTAATTTTAGGTGATTTGATAAAAAAAACACAAATTTAAGAATTAAAAAAGTAAAAAATTAAAAAATATCAAAATAACTTTTTATAAAATTGAAAGGCTAAATAATTCATTATAATTACTTTTGATTGTAAGAACTAACAAACAAGATTCCACTTTTAATTTCCCAGCCAATTCAATTATTTATTTTATTTATTTTTAAATAATCTCATTATGCAATACTTAGTCTCTTCGCAAGATTTATTTATTTTTTGATTGTAAGAACGTACAAACAAGATTCCACTCTTTAATTTCCCAGCCAATTCAATTATTTATTTATTTTATTTTTAAATTACCTATAGTCTCTTCACAACCCGTAAATAGGAGGAATATGCAGTTCATCGCATTCGAATTCACGTCCTCCTGTATTGACATCAACACCCATACCAATCGAATTAAAACTCAATCGACTATCTAATTTATTTAATATAATATGAGTACACAAATTATCTTATTTAATACGCATAAAGTAGTATGAGAGTAGTAATCGACTTACGTTTAGAATTTTAGTTAACACCAACTTCCTTGTATAATTTCTATTTTACCCTTTTATATATAATTAGATTATATGACACCAAAGAAAATTTTTACATAAAATAAATTTATAAAAAAGTTATTGAAAATTAAATCATAAGCGAAATGGCAAAGTGCTCGTGTATAAATTATTATTATGCTATATTTGTTTTATTTTTGTAAGTACTGATTTTTAATTTTTTATTTAAAATTTCATATAAAATAATAAAAAGATAAAATGTCATTTTAATGATTTTATTACTTTCTTAAAAGATGATTCTTAAGGTTGATTTATTAAATGAAGTGAACATGACCAAAAATTATTTACCTTATTTATGTTTATAAATAAATTTATTTTAGAATGTGGTTAATAAATTATTTAAAGCTCATTTAAGATTTATTTAATGTTTGATTATTATATATTAATAAATAAGAAATTATTTGATGTATTACGGTGAAGTTTTTAAACCCTATAATCGGGGTTAAGAGGTTGACAAATGTCATATAAGGGTATAATAAAATGTTAAAAAATAAATACCTAAAACAAGGAGACACTTATCAAAATTTTAAGGTCGTGTGAAATAAAATAAAAAAGAGTATATTGTCAGTGTACCAAATATTAACCCTAAATTTATTTGTGTTTTTTGTTTGTTTATGATTTATAAACATTATCCGTAAACATATTCATTTAATTTAAATCAACTAACACAAATATACATAATTTTAAATAAATAAACACAAACACAATTTTAAAATTATTAAGCACCATAAACCCCGATAGATACCCTAAACCTATAGACTCATTCAAACTCAATTCATCTTCCACCCTAATAAATTCAGAAGTTACTTATATGTGTCCATTGTCAAATGCATGACATTAATCAATCTGCAATAAAATCAACATTTTCCTGCTGTCCCAACTATTCTCCGATTTAAACTTTTTACATTCTAAATCAATTTATTTCAAAATTTGGACGGCCAAGTATCCCCGCCTGTCACGCGGGTGACTGGGTTCGATCCCGGGCAACGGCGATCTATCCTTTGGTTTATATTTTCTGACAATCTAAAGTAATTTATAACAAATAATATAATTTCGAAATTATGACATCGAAGTCGTTGTAGTATAGTGGTGAGTATTCCCGCCTGTCACGCGGGCGACCCGGGTTCGATCCCCGGCAACGGCGTTTTCGTATTTTTCCTTTCCTTTTTGCCTCTCCATCCTAAGCACTTTCCTCCGCTTTATCTACAGCAAAAACACCTCCTTTTTTCAATGAATCATTTTTTACCTAATCCAAAATAAACAAAGAAACAAGAGAATCTTTGTACACCACCACCACCAAAAATAAGCAGTACAGGGCAGAAAGCATATGAAGACATGATAGTAAATTCTTTCAAAGAGATGAACAATGTTGCCATAGGTATTTTTAGTCACATTAACCTTCGACTAAATTTAAGATAGAACTAGATTAAACTCTGAGAAGAAGACAAAGCTCTTCTAGCATTGTTTCTTTTTTATTCATAAGACTCAAACTCAAATTCCCTTATATAATCTTTATTTTACCTTTTTAATATATATATATATATATATATATATATGTATGTAAATGATGCCATGCTTATAATGTGGATGAAAGAAAAACTTAAATTAAAAATATATTTAATAGGTGAATTATAGGTGGGGAGACAAAAGTTTATTTATAAATTATCATGTTCAATTTTGTATAATTATATAAATAAAATTTTAATTGTGGTTCAAATGTATATATAAAATTTTAATCTGGATTCAATTGTATACATTTAAATAAATACATCGGTTTATTTTTATATTAGATAAATATAATTATTCGTATGTATAATATGTAAACTTCCAAAAGTCGGTTCTCACGTAAAGATATGAGAAAATTGGTTGGGTTCCCCTTGGGGCAACAATGCAACACCGACTTAGAAGAAAATTCAAACCACTGCTTTGCACAGGGAGACAAGTTGAAGTTATGGTGGAGCGCCTTGTAACTATCATCAACCAAAACACTTAAAAGAGTACTGCTCACTTCTTTCCGCCGCTATACCCCCGTATATACCTCACAAGGAGAAATTTTTAGTGGGAATAGAGGAATATTGGGAGCTCCACCAACCATGCGATTTGACCCTTGGAAGAAAAAATCTACAGAAGAATGCTTATAGCATAACGATATAGGCCATGCTACTATTGATTGCCTTTGCTTAAAGGACGCCATCAAGGAAGCCGTGGGGAAGGGATAACTTGAAGAATTTGTAGAAAGGACACCATACTCCCAACAGAGAAAGGCATGAGGAAGAGGACCTCAGTAGGCATTCTAAAAGTTTTAAAATTTTGGTTTAGAAAGGGCCCATAGATGTGCATAAACACATCTTTTTCCTATGGAGAGGATCTCCAAATGTTAGAAAATGAGAATCTTCGTCGGGAAGATAGGGCCCCAAGGGAAACCAGCTAGTAGGACCGTATCATCAACTTCATAGAACTTTTGATCCACTAGCGAGATTGTATGTGCAACAATCGAAGGAATTATCATTCTCCATTCCTTAAAATTATAGACCTCAAATATACATGTGCATCACTCAAAAGGAATTATTCTTGAATCTTTTAGTTTGATTCGGAAGGAATTATTCTCGAAACTTTTAGTTTGATTCGGAAAAATCTAAAAGCTCTGCATTTTTCATGCACTTGTCATGAAACTAAACCTGTTTATGGGTCGAATTATTCGCTTAGACCTGAAGGCTAACTCGAAATTTGAGAGGGTTTGTGCAAAAATGTTAAGCTTATTTAAAATATGATCCAGGCTCTATCCATTTTTTTTTAAGTTTGTAACATTTTGTATTATGTTATTTTTATATATTATGTAATTTTTAAGACATAAAAAGTAAATCTATAGTAATATATAATACTACTACAATGCAAATATTAAAAAAAATAGATAAAAGGAAAAATGTTAAGATAATTATATATAAAATTTTAATAAATTAAGATAATATAAATATATGTTTTAATTTTTTTAAAATAATATGGGTAGACCTAAAATAGACTTGGGTTAAGCATTTGCAAATATGAGAGTATTTGAACGAAATTTTAAGTCCATATTTTGGCCAATATTTTTAGGCATAAAATATCCTTTATTTAAATTTATCATTTGAAAATCAAATTTAATTGAATTCGTTTGAGAAACATTTAAACCGAAACCAAATTGAACACAATAAAATTCAAACTAAATACCATAGTTTTAATCGATTTTTGATTTTTTATTTGATCCTAATTTTAAATGATACTTCTAATTAAGATTCTTTTCCAACCCTTAAATTAGAAAAAGACCGTACTTAAACATGTTTGAACCCATGCTTTTTAATTGTTACAATAACAACAGTACCAACTGAATCAATTATGAGACACTAAAATCTTTTATTATTTAAGAAAATGAAGAAAAGAAATTCTGATCTTAGAATACCATTCCACCGAGCTTGACAAAGATATGGTATGTTCAAACTGATTTTTTATGAAAGAGAAAATTATCCTTTTAGAAAAAAAAAAGTTAACATTCAAATTAGGCTTAGGAATTTCTGTGAAGTTAAACAGAATTTTCTTTGAAGATGAATGCTTTGCTTTAGAAAGAGCAAAAAAGAAGAGCTAAAGAATAAAATCATTAAGCATATAACATATGGCAGCCCAGGCCTAGTTCATAGCTGACCATATCTTTAAACACGCTTCAAATAGTGAAAAGAAGGGTAAACTATCAAAGTAGTTATTTTTGTTTGTCTCATGTTATATTTTAGTTATTTATGTTTGAAATGTTACGTTTTAGTCACTTATATTATCGTGTTATAGCATTTTAGTCATTGAGCCATTAATTGTCATCAACGGTGTAACAGTAAGCTAACGTGGCATGTTAAATCACCATTTCAAACGGAAATTTTAAGTTAAATTCTAAAATTGGTCTCTATATTTTTTCATTTTGAACAAATTTTTTTATGTTCTTTTAACTTTATTTTTTTTAATTTTCCATTCTCTTCTGCTTCTCCTTTTGTTTTCTTTCCTTCTTTATTTCTTTTAACATAGTTTTTCTATGATTTCCATTTGTTAAAACTAGTATACAAGCTTGCCTCACTCGAAAAAAATTAAATTGTTCAAAAAAATAAAAGTACGGGGACTAGTTTTAACAAATGGAAAATATAGAAAAACTGCATATTAAAATAAATGGAGAAGGGAGGAAAATAGATGGAGAAGCAAAAGAGAACGGAAAATAAAGAAAAAGTGAAAGTTAAAAGAACATAAAAGAAAAAAATTAAATTGCTCAAAATGAAACAATATAGGGACCGATTGTATAAATTAACCTAAATTTTTTTTTTGAAATGATAATTTAACGTGCCGCGTCAACTTAACGTTATAGCGCTAACAACAATTAATAATTCAGTGACTAAAATGTTACACCGCAATAATATAAGTAACTAAAATGCAAAGAAAAATAACTATTTTAATCATTTACCCTTAAAAATGTAAGTAGAATTTTCTTGTAATTAAGTTTGAATTTTAAAATAATTATTATTAGGAGGATTTTATTTATATAATTAATTTTAAATCATAAAACGAACAAATTATATATAATAAAAAAAACCCATGGTAGCCTCGAATATTAGCCATATCTTCCATTTCCTACTTTGTCTGAGATTAGTACAACAGTGACTATTACACGGAGTTAGGTGAGTAAAAATATGTTAATATATAGAGAAAGTATCAACCTCATTTAATAAAAAATTATATTCAATCCAAACGTATATTAGTGATCAATAGTTTAATCCTCATTTTAAGTATGGAGTAGTTCTAAAATTCGTGATTAATATTTACCTTTTAATGGGCATGTAAAATACAGAACATTAATGGTTGGTTAAAAAAAATCTACTCAAATCCGTGATCTCCAATAATAATATTTGTTTAAAAGAAATTGGAAGAGTACGAACCGAAAGGCCTCGAGGATTCTATGTGGTCCGAAAAGCAAAAGCCACTTTAGCTCTTTCTTTAGGTTTGATTCCGCATAAATTCTAAGGTCTCTTAGGATGCTTCATTAGAAGGCACACCACAATCCTTCTTAACATTATATATATTTACTAGAATTTCCCCATCCATCATTAACAACAACCCAAACCCAAAACAAAAACAATCTTTGTTTCCTCACCTTTGTTACTTTCCTTTGATAAAAACAACCCTTTCAATGGACACCACTCGAAAGAATAAAGGGTTCTTCAAAAGCAAGCTGCTACCCAAGTCTTTCTCTCGACCCGTCACCAAGCATGGTAGCGGAGGAAGCCGAAAGGTTTCGCCGTCGATGAACACCGCCCAGAACATGGCAAACTATTCGTCCACGCTGATTCCAATGGTAACGTCTAAGCAACCAACTGGTTACCAACAACACAAGGCGGTGCCTTACTTTAGGTCGCCTAGCTTTTACGACCACAACGGCTACGCAAATGAAACTTGGGGTCTTGGAGACGAAAACGTGGATTCCATGGCTTCCACCTTTATTTCCAATGTCAAAGAACGTTTTAAGATTGATGGAGAACCGAGTCTCTGCCATGGCTGAGTTTCAACCAGTACTAATTGTTCTTTCAGTAATTATATAATCTAGTAATCTACTAGTTTTTAGCTACTGATTGATTATATATTATATATGTAAAACAAGGATTTATAGTTCTAGTGATGTGTAATCATTTGGGTTTTCATCCATCCTGAAGTATATTTCTTCTACATGTGTAGTTTATGAGTACTTATTATTACTATATGTAAAATACACCGCAATCTGTGAAACTATCCTTATTTCTTTCTAATGAGAAAATGACAAATTAAATTTTATTCTCAACTTTTAGTATTTTTAGTTGGATTTAAACTTTTTAGGAGAAAAAACTGAAAATCAGGAGGAAAATTTTAATTTGTCATCCTTCTATTGAAAAGAAATAAAATGACATAGAATCACAATTTCATACAATCCTTCTCGATTTTAATCTGAAGTATTACCGATCAACATGTTAAAATTTAGCTAATTTATTTATTAATTTATATGATACATATTACATACGCTGTAAGTATGAGGTAATGTTTTGGATGTCAACTTCGAATATATTCTGTGGTGAAACACCTAAAGTAACCCATATTATGGAGGACCAAATGAGAAATGTGAAAACCTATGGATTCATTTATACTTGAAGATTCATGTTTGTGGAAAAAATGATAACAAATTAAAATTAATAAAAGTTATCAAAATTATTAAATTTTAATAAATAAAATATAAGAAATATTTAATTTTATTAAAATTAGAAAAAGATTATAAAATTCATAAAAATTATAAAATTTTAAATTTTATAAAATGGTAAAATTTATAAAATATATAAAAAATAGAAAAATATATATACAATTTTATAAAGTTGTAAGAAAATGATAAAAATGTAAAGAAATATAAAATTAGTAAAAGAATTATAAAATTATCATACCAAAAGAAACATTTTGTATTTTTTCTATAATTTTTATTGTTTTTATTATTTTTTGCCACATATCACATTGTGGTGCGACACGTGATGACTTTAACTGAAAAAAAGGGAGATTGTTAACTTTAACTGTCAACGGTTAAAGTTAATGGTTAAAGGGCATTTTTGATAGATTTTATAATTTTTTATGATTTTTATAAAATTTTACAATTTTTATATTTTTTACGATTTTTATATTTTTTTTTCTAATTTTTAGTAAATTTTAAATATTTTTTATTAAAGTTTAATAATTTTATAATTTTTATTGATTTTTATTTTTTATAATTTTTTTGTCACATGTGACATAATGGTTGTGACACAAGGTGGCTTTAACTGAAAAGAAATTAAGGGCAGTTAACTTTAACGGTTAGCTGTTAAAGTTTACAGTCAAAGGGCCTTTTTGATGCATTTTAGCAATTGAATGCAAAAAAAAAAAAGCAATGGTTTAATTGCTTTTTTTTGAAAAAATTGAGTCTTTTTCATGCATTTTGACAATTTAAGTACTCAATTGAGTGCAAAAAAAAAAAGCAGGGACATTGCTTTTCTTGAAAAATTTTGAGAGGCTTTTTTATATATTTTGAAAGCTCAAGTATCTAATTTAGTGTAAAAAAATGCAAGAACTTAATTGGGTTTCTAAAAAAAATTGAGGATTTTTTACCCCCTTAAACTTAAAAAAATTAACATTAGCACAAAATAAATAAAAAATATAAAAAATGCAGATGAAAAAAAATTAACTTAGACGGTGATTTAATTTGTAGAGTTAAAAATTTAAGGTTTAAAATTTATAGATATAAGTTTTTAGTGCTTCGAGAAAGTACCATCCTCATTAAGGGTGTAAACATTAGAAAACCAATCATGATTATATGCTCCACTGCTTGACGCTACCAAGGATGGAGATTGAGGGTTTAAAGAAATGGGTTATGGCGTATTTGTTTAGAGGTGGTACTGATCCACCTTGTCATCTATGTATTCAACACCTTGTGCTTATATTAGCTTTTTCTCGATGTGCCACTCATCTTCATGCTAATATTTGTTGATTGGACCAATTGGTGTGTTGGATGGGATGAATGAAATTAGAGAAACAAGTTAAGTGGGAAGTCGTATTTATATTTATAACTGTAGTATGGATCATCTTTATGCATTTCGACACTTGGTATAAATTTCTGTGAAAGTTTGCATCTAATTTGATTAAATGAAGTTGAATCATCAATAATTTTAAAAGTCAAAATAAACATAAACGATATGGAATGCTTTAGAGTTTAGGGAATGGATTTTATTTTTACATGTAATATTATGCTACCAACTAAACAAGTTTTTGTCTAAATGTGTAATGTGATGTTAATTATTAACCTTAAATAATTTTTCTTGAATTTGTTCTCTTAATTAAATGTGTTATTCCTAAATAAATTTTTACTCACTTTTACATATGTTTGACTAAATCCTAAATACTACACCATAACTTATGTTCCTAATTTCTCAAAATTAATTGAAGAAATTAAAAAAAAACTAATTCGGAATCAAAATAACTGTTCTAAGTAAATTCAAGAAATGTTACACAAACAATGATTGTGGAATTTAGCAAGGTATTTGCCTTATAAATATGCCCAAAGTCTCATTCACCTTCCAATCGCATCCAATGGTTATTGTTGCAAGATTATCTAATGATATGCAAGTGTATACAATCGTCAATAAGTAATAAAGTAGTGAGTTAAGAGTATCGTCTCCATAAAGACTGTATATGTAAGGCAAATCTTATAAAATTACCAATTGACAAGTTGATGATAGAAATAATTAAAAGTGAATTGAGTTAACTAATTAACCTAAATAAAATTACTAAGTATGTGAAACAAATAAATGTGTTAACACAAAATAATAAGCAACAAATCATGAGATTTAATTACTATGACATAAAGGAGCTAGAATAATTACCTTCCCTTAACTTAGAATTATTAGAAACAATGCTAAAGAATGTTACGGCGGACCCATGACAATTTTGGTGGTTTACTAACCCAAAATTTATAAGTTATGAAGTCCTACTTTTAACCTTTTAGTTTCTTTAGCATATTTCTATGTTCAATTAACTTCAAAGTTTCATATGCAAGCATCATCTCAGGGGTTATGTAAGGTAACAATATTGCTAAATATCATTACTAAATCAATCATTAAGTAATCAATCATGCACCATTCAAATAGTGTGTCCACTAATTACCATCTTATTTAAATTAATAAATTAGTTCATATACTTCTCAACATTAATTATGTATGAGTAAGCATGTTCATGATATTATTTGAATGAATAAACAACCAATGCACAGAACATGATCAGCAGAGTATTAATAACAGAAGCTAAGGAATTGTGATCATTCTAGCATCAACAAAATTAAGTGATCATCATTAAATTGAAAGTAAAAGAATAAGTTGCAATCATGTTAATCAACACTGAACAAAATAAAAGATTAAAAGAAAGGAAACTGTAAGCCAATTCCGGTAATTTTCCGTGGCACTGCTTCCATTGCTCCTTCTTCTCTCTTTTCCTTTGCTCCTATGCACAAATGCTCTCAAGTTGCCGAAATTGGCTGCTCTCAATAACTCTAAATTGCTCTCTCAATTCTATATTGTTTTCTTTTAAAATGTGATGTATTGACAGATGGATGAATGAACTGTTAGAGTATGCCCAAAGATCAATCATGAGATGGTTGTAATAACATACTTGATTTATCATGTTTATTAATTTAAGGCGTTACCATTATTATTTCAGTTTCTTTTCTGTGTATATAAATAAACTGTTTTATAATAATGTCACGAGAGTAATATGATTATTCTTAAAGGTCCTTAGTCAAGTATTATTGTAGGATAGGACAACAATAATGCATTAAGACTAATATGTAGTTGATTGGTGATAAAGAGTTGTCATTGATATGGAATGTCAAAATCAATGCATGAATATGTGTGTTAGAGAACAACATATTGTACTGACCCGTTATGAGTATGTTTCTTGGATTATTATGTAATTGTCACAACATTACTCATAGTGATTAATATGTATATGATCCTCAGACTTGAGATCATCATAATCCCAACATCGTGAGTTGTATATTTTGATACAGTCAAACGTACACCGTAATTGGTTGTTCTATAAAAGCTGATGTTGGATATACCACGACCTATGTAGAGGGATATGGTTGATCGATATAGGATAAGTCCCTCCTACATAATGGGAGTAATATCTTAGACCACTTGATTGAATGAGACTAGAAATGTATGGCCATGCTCAAATAAGCTGATATGAGATGTCATACTTATTTGTATATCATAGTGTACTTAAGATATCAAGGAACATGGAATGGACTATGCAAGTGTGACTATTCCATGACTTGTGTCCAATCCAGAGGTAAAGGACTTAAGGATTATTGCATGAAAAGTTAATCATAAAAATATTATGTCGAATCATGATTTCTTGTGACTTAGGTAGCAATGATGCATTGCTAGGTGCCACTCATTGTTTGTAACATTGGAATCGTTCTAGTATTACTGCTAACGTTACAAGAACCTACAGGGTCACACCCTATAGTTGAAATGAACGGAATAAAACATAGTTGGTATTGTGTTTGGTTGTCGCTTGAATTAAATTAATTATAGAATTAATTTAATTGGATAATCAAATATCGAACACATTATATACAAGGTTATTGTACGTATAATGAGAACATGAATTTGGTTAGTATATAAATTCAAATAAATATATAGTTTACCGAAATCATTATTATAATTAATGTAATTATAATTTTCGGTTTAAAACATAGTTATATTTATTTAATTTCTAGAAACCCTAAAAATAGATATAAAAATCTCATTTTTTCTTTGCTTGGGGTCTAGCAGCCATCAAAGAAAAGTTTTTCCAAAATCAGTTTTGGGGATTCCTTTCGTTCATTGTCAACTGGGTGAATTACGTAGAGGCCGGAGTCACGATAGGTTGCGGCTTGGTTTGATAGTAGATTAGATTACTCGTTGCTGACGCGTTGCTGTCTACTCAGAATAAAGATTCGGTAATTTCGAAACCTTTATTTCACCCCTATTCGTTCCTCACACATGGATCCATGGTTAGGATCACCGAATGTTTTAATTTTCCGCTGCGCCGTAGGGGTGTTGGCGTTCCAACATGAACGATCTCAAATGCTTGCCCCTATTTATACTAGTGAGCACCCCTTATCCTTTTACTATTTTTGGCGTCTCACCCTTGATTTCTCTTTATAGGTGGATGATTTGCTTGATTCAAGGGAGAGGGTGGACGATTTTTCTTGATTTGGGAGAGGAATTGCTTGATTTTCTCCATGGAGGTTAGTGGTTGCAAGATTCTCTCCATGGCTGATTTGGTGGTCAAGACTAAGCCTCATGGATAGTTTGGGCTCCCCTCTCCTACTAGTGGACAGTTTAGGCCACCTTTGGTATGTAGACTTGGTCCTCATTGATGTTTTGAAGTCTTCTTGGTTGCTTTTGGCCTCTTAGACATCCAAGCTTGTAAGTCCACTTAACATTGGGTCAAGATGAAGCTATGGAGTCCAATCATGCTGTATTAAGGTGACCAAAATGCATATTTTTGTGCTTGACCTCATCTGTAACACCCCGAACCCGAGTCCATCGCCAGATTACGGTTACTAGGCATTACCAAACAGATCACAGCTCAAAAAAGACATTCATTTCAACTTATGATCGTAAATTAACCTTATCAATACATTTAGCCCGTTTAAATTTCAGATCTTAAATCACCCATATTCATCTCATTTGCGTTTAAAAAAAATTATTATCTAAGCTTAAACTATTATATAACGTATATCATGTATGTTATAATTATTACGCAGTATCACCTAGTATATGAACTCCAACATATTTGGCCTAAATAACCTCAACAAATGGGCATGTATGAAATTTTTAAACTTCATAATCATGCACTCAAGTTACAAATTTCATAATCAAGCCAAACCACATTTATTTATTTATTCACCTCATGAACTATTCAGATAGCATACTAATCAAAATTTAGCCATTCACACGGCCTAATAACATATATTTTTACACAAAAACCATCATTACAAAAAAAAAAGAGAGACCAAATACACCACTTTATTCATCATGCGATTATGCGCTTATGATCACTTTATTTAAGCAAATTTCTTTCACCTATATTGAAACATATCATACCATCACAAACCTAATCATAGTAATTCAACCTTAAGTGATTACAATACTAGTATATACATTTACCTTCACTAATGAATATCCAAATTCACGTACACATCAAATACTAACTCTCAAATTATTTCTAATATAAAATTTCCTCAAATTATAACACCATAACAAAACCATCAATCAAACAAACATATAAAATGCCCATTCTTGCATTGGACAACTGAACTTATATAATCAAAATTCCAACAAATATATATCGGTTTTACATTACTAAACTAAATTATACAAATATCCACCATTCAATGTTTATTCCACAACTCATATTTCCAAATTTAACTAACTATCAAACCACTTTTTAATCTACCTATCAATTCTCCATACCGATTTATAACCAAATCTCAATCATATATATATAAATAAATAACCTACTTTCATAATAGTATCAAGTTCTAGCCATATATGCACAAACTTTAACATTATTACCAAACAATATAACCAAACACCATATATATATATATATATATATATATATATATATCTATATCATGAAATCCACTTCTATAATAAACTATTGCCATGACCGAACATGCATAGCATTAATATCAAAATTAAGCCATTTTAGCATGGCTAAATATCTACAATTCAAAACCAAGCATATCAAGCTAGACTATACATGCCATATGACATAAATACAAGTTTTCAAAAAAATCTATAAAACAACAAATACACATACAAAGTATGCTTGGAAAGCTTAATAAGTCATAAGTAATTAAATTAACAAATGAACATTAATATGGTTATTTCAAGTAGGTCGAATACTCTCAATCTCAAACACATGTATTTATAATCACATTTAAACAATTAGTTCACAATATCATATTATACAACAACACCTACCTTTATTATCAAACTTTATATAAACTTAAACATACATGAATCATTTAATTCGAACTCACATTCAGTTTTTACCGTACCATTGCCCGTTGAACCGTTCGGAATCAAATAGGATACTTAGATAACTCGGAAAGCTCGTACAATGCCAACATCCCAGACATGATCTTACATGTAATCAAATATCGATGCCACTGTCCCAGACAGGGTCTTACACGAAATCATATACGATGCCAATGTCCTAGACATGGTCTTACATGTAAATCTCAAATCGATGCCAATGTCCCAAACGTGGTCTTACACGAGATCACATATCGAAATCCTATGTCATGACATATGTATCCTATTTATTCCTATGTTTCGTACGGGGCTTTTGGACGTCGTAATTCGATCGAATCGAACTCGTAATTAATTCTCCCATGCTTATATCAAATTCGACATTTACCCAAATATATTTAATAATTCAATTCAGCACTTATAATTTATACATATTCGAAATTAACAGCATGTATTTACTATGAACTTACCTCAGACAAAGATGAACTGACCGGGACGACTATTCGACAACTTTTGATTTCCCCCGATCCAAATCTGATTTCTTCTTTTCTTGATCTAATAAATTCAAATTTGGCTATTTAATAACACATTTCATTCAAATTTATTCCAAAAACATATAAATGAGCAATTTGCATTTTAACCCCTAACATTTTATATTTTTTTACAATTTAGTCCTTATTTCACAAAACACAAAACACATATACTTTAAAAAATCTCCTAGCTTGGCCGAATATCCCTATAGCTTATATAAGCCCTTCAATTTTTTCATTTTCACAAATAAATCCCTAATTTGGACTTTTATCAAAAATTACTTAACAAAATTTAATAATCTATCAACAAATATTTATTTTTCATCATCAAACAACAACAAAAATTTCTCATCAATGGCAATTCAAAAAATACACAACCAATTCAAAAATTAGGGCACGGGCTAGTTAGAATACGATACAACGATCTCAAAAACATGAAAATTATAAAAAACCAAGCAAAATACATACCAAATTTTAGCTTCCAAAGTGCCGAATGCTTAAAATTTGTTCTTCAACTTTTGGCAAAAACAAAGCCAAATGCATGGCATTTTGTGTTTTGTTTTATTTAATATTAATATTATGTTATTTACTAATTACTATTTTAACCTTAACTAATTCATTTAAAAATCCACTACCATATGTCCATAAAAGTTCACTCATACTTTCATTGGTATAATATCAACATAAGGACCGCACATTAGAAAAGCCATAACAATAAAGCACTTTAAAAATAGCTAGCCACTTTTGCATTTTACGTGATTAAGTCCTTTTTCACAAATCGGCACACAAACAATAAAATTAATTCACAAAAATTTTACACATGTCAGCTCACATACTATAAGCACGGTAAATAATATTAAAATATTTTTCTGACTCAGTTTTGTGATCCCGAAACCACTGTTCGACTAGGGTCTAAACCCGGCTGTTACATCATCGGTCCAAGGCTGCAACAATGCTATGGCGTTGCACATCAACATATGAATTTCTAAGTCTTCATTTCCTCCTAATGCACCAACTACCTTCAAAGATAAAGAAATCACATATTTAGCATAAAAATCAACCAAGATAGCAAATTTGTCCTAGAATTACTGAGAAATATAATAAAAGTTACAAAATTTGCTGTCACCCACTCATCATTTACATGAATTATCGGTCTAAAAAGTATAAAAAATAACTCTATATTCTAGAGTTATCACACTCCCAAACTTAATTCATTGCTCGTCCCAAGCGCTAATATTTAACAAATGCTGAAAACATACACACCGCACTTAAACAGAATTAACCCCTCACAAAGTCATGCATTAGTGAAATTATGCTCTCAAATTTTGCAAATATGTAACTCAGATGCATATATCATTCAATTTCTCTCACGTATTAAAGTGCTAACAAAATTATGAACTGAATGTCTTCTCCTCATGAATGTGCACTTAGTTATTCCCAATCAATTTTTAATTCCCTTGATTAAGCTAAGCAACAATCTTAAGGTTTAAATTATGTCTTCATATGTTGAACTCAGTAATTCCTTTCCACTAATGTAGTAAGCATAGTAATCTAAATCAATAGGGCTTTAACAAGATTGTAATGTGGCTTGGTTCAAGGTAAAGAAATAGATGGATATTTTTTAGGCTAAACAACCTTAAACTCAGCTTACCTTGGGCCTCTGAAATGCAATCATCCCCTAAAATACCCAAATTTTATCTTTTTCTTAATTTGGAAGTATGTGCTCACTGGTACCCTTTTTACAATTTCTAAAGTTTTTTTAGCATCATATCATCTAGGGTACCTGCTCGAGCATACAACTAGATATAAATTAGCATTAAGCACTTGCAATAAGCACCCAATACCCCTCTCTAACTCCCCCAAAATTAAACACTAAAATGCCCAAAACAAGCTGAGTCTAAGGTTTGGAGGAAAAAAATAAAGACAAGTATTTAAACAAAGGATGACTCATTAATGCAAGGTTTTAAAAAGAACAAGCCATACAACTCAAATTAGGTCTTCAAGGGATATATATTTAATAAGGTTGACTTGAAAGGCTTAAATGATTCAAACAAAAATTTGCCTAAATCCTTTTTAAATCGCTATGCCTCCTAGGATTCCGCATCGAGGAGATTATCAAGTCAATTCTAAAGACTTAAACCTTCATGCATGTTTAGTTTTTTTAGAGAATTAAAATTTCATGGTTGAGCGCATACACAACCACTAAGATCTACATTCGTATCACAACTCAGTTAACATAAAAATACTAGAGGTAATAAAGATTTATACCTGCACTAGAGCTAACATTATTATGCAAAATTAATTAATGTTGAGCATCATTTCACTTAAACATACCTTTTTGTGAGTATCAATTCCCAGAAAAGAGGTCATGCAAAACCAAGCATGGTCCACCACCCCCAAACTTAAGAGAAGGAATTCCCTCATTGCTTAAAAGCATTTATTAAAATAGAAAAATTGAAAAAAAAAATGAATGTGACCTGTGCACCAGGTAGGGTCCCAAGAAAGAGAAGTGAGTCGTATTTGACTGCTTAAAAACCAAGCTTTTCCTTGCCAGAGCTACAAGACCCTTTCTCTTTTCCATGGAGCGGCATATTGTGCCAGTAATGATCCCAGTCTAGGAATGGGTTCCATTGAGAACAATCCTTACAATGTTGTTCACTGCTGGGTTGGTGACAAGCAGGAGACATTTTTTGAAGTTATGAGGAACTACTTTGCAAGTAAAGATAAAAACTACAAAATGGGTCGAGGCACAGTGGTGGTGGGGAGGTTCGGTGGGAGAGACAGAGGGATGGGGTGGGTGTGGGGGAGGGGAAGGGGAAGGAGTTTTATTTTATTTTATTTAATATTAATATACATATTAATATAAAATTTAAATTCATTATTATAATTTTAAAAAATTTACAAATTTAACAAATTGATGTAACTGTAGTGGTGAAAGTTTGTTTGAATCGAATGAAAAAATTTTGTGTTAATCGAGTTTACGAGTCTTATTTTGTCATCCTAACTTGATTCTAAATTTTTTCGAATCGAGTCAAATAAAATCAAAATCGAGTAAAATTGTTTGAGTTAAATTAAAAAATTAAACATTTTAAATTAAAATATTGTTACACTATAACTAATTACATATTAGAGCACATAAATTTGAAACCATATATGTAATACCAATTATTTGCCCGGCCCTACCAATAATAGAATACAATAGCAGGCCCAATAAAATTAAAACCCAATACCCAATTGACCCCAGCCCAAGACCCAAACATTAAACCAAAACTCAACTAAATCAAAAAAAAAACCTAAGCAAAACCCTAGCTGCATAGCGACCACCAATGAGACCAAGCCACCTTGCGTCTCGAACGCCCTCTCCACGCGCGCCATTTGCTCCCCACGACACCTGCAAAAAATGGACTCAAAGAATCCGGAGGAGAAAAACCAGCAAAGAAATAGCATTATCGATTTATTTTCTTTTTCTTTTTCAGCCTATAAAAGGCCACTTTCACTTTGTAACGGGGGGATTATTCAGTGTAAAAAAGATACGAAAATAGAGGGGAAAATAGAGAGAAATACAGAGGAAATTTGTTTTTTCGAATGTTTTGTTTTTACTTTGAAGTGTTCATCGTTTCTTTTTATTTATATATTTCTTTCTTATTTTCTTTTATTTTTTCATTTTATTTTACCTAAAACAAAAAAGAAAAGAAAGGGAGACTTACCTTTCGCCGGAGTCGTCAAGCTGGTGTCCCCTCGTCGGAATCGGGGCGTGGGCTGAACGGCGGCTAAAGGGTTAAGGAAACCCTAAAAGAAGCAGTTTCTACTTCAAAGGGAAAGGCCAAATATTTCCCTAAATTTGTTTTTTTTTAAACTTAAAACAGAGCAAGGATGGCGCTGTTTAGTTTGGGGGTTCACGCATATCAACCTTAAATGGGATAATTCGCAATAAGTCCTTCCCCTTTGCGCCATGTTTTATTAAGCCAGTTATCTCTTTTTAATTTGGCCCGAATGTTTTTACCTCGTTTCAAATCGGTCCCCATTGCGGCACAGCGTTTTAAGGAGGCGGATTATTTCCATTTGGGCCCCCTCATATATTGCGCGCGTTGCAAATTGGTCCCTGTTCTATTTTAATTTCATTTTTTGGTTATTTTGTTTTTGTTGCAATTAGTTTTTTTAAATTTTTATTTTTAAATTATTACTATATTATTTATTATCATTTATTACTATTTCTATATTTATACACGTATTTTTTATATAGTATATATACATATTTCTTTATATAATATATATAACACTTTTATGAATGTATGCATTTTACATACGTTTTTTTATCATTTTCTTATATACTTTATATTATATATATGCTTATTCCTTTCTTTTATTTTGTAAATATATACATATCCACATACTTTTATATCTGCTTTTGTATTGTTTTGTTCCTATAGTTTATGCGTTCATATAAGTACATATATTTATATTTTAGTACATGCGAATTTATATATTTGTCTTTTTGGTTTTCATAGTTTTATAAATAAGTAAACATACGTATGTACACTTATATTTTACAATACATATGCATTTTTCTTACTTTTGTACATATACATGTTTTATATGAAATATACATGCATATTAATTTTGAAGATTATTATAAGCTTTTTGCTATACATGCTTTTACATATGTATACTTGTATGTGTGTGTTAAATATATGCATGCACATAATTTCAAATTTACTTGTATGTTGTGCTTGAATTTATATATTTAATAAATACTCATACATGTATATTTTAAATTATAGTGTTTGCTTCATGTTATACATTAACTTTTTACATATGTATTCTGGTTGCGTCAAAGCATTATTATAATCAATATTTTTTATAAATTTCCAAAATATTTGGCATTCATGATTCTCGAGAAAGTTCGTGTCCTAACTTACTGGATTGCGATTATTTCACGAAGAATTTAGAAAGCCAAGTATTTGTTTTGCAATAAATTCGTAAATTTTAAATAAAAGCTTATTCTCGGGGATTCAAAAATGTTGGGTCCTAACTTACTGGTCATGACATTTTCTTCTCGAAATAAGAATTTTCAAAAGCAAAAGGCAATATTCGGGTATTTTGAAGATTTAAAAACATTGTGCCCTAACTCACTGGGTGTGGTGTTTTATTTCTTTGAAATAAGAATGTCTTACTATTTTGATTCATTCATGAAATAAAAAGTTTTCTTTAAAATCTTTTCAAATTTTCGACACCAAGACATTAAACAATCAATTTGGTACCGATTTTGGGCGTTCTGAGGTGCTAATCCTTCCTCGTGCGTAATCGACTCCGAACCTGTTTTCTCAAATTTCGCAGACCAAAATTATTTTTAAGGTGGGCCGATCACACTTTAATAAAGGATCGGTGGCGACTCCAGTTTTTATTTTTAAGTCGAAACTAAAATTTTTGTTTTCAAAAAACGGTTTCGACAGCTTGGCGACTCCACTGGGGACTTTGAGAGTCGAGCCATGAATTGATTATGCTTTGTCTTTTTGTCGAAAATCAAAAGTTTTTAAAAAAAATCATGAGTTCTCTTCGCATTCATTGATTTTTCATATTGGTATGTTGGCAACTTTGCACTTTGCATTGCATGGTCCGTTTTACCCCCTTAAGTGGGAGCGAGAAACTAGTCCTTCGTGAGGTCTTCACCTCCGTGCAAGGTAGTGGACCGCTTCCGAGATACATCCGTACCTATGTCTTCGTGAGATTTTCATCTCCGTGCAGCCATAGGGAAATGTATCCCCCTGAACTGAACTCGATCCACATGAGCCTATAATGGGTGAGGACCGAGGAATCTGCTGGTTCGGGTACCCTTACTCTAGAAACTAAGCCTCATATAGTGAGTTTTAGGAACTTGCCCTAGGTAGAGCTATACCAAACCCCAGTAGATTCCTGAATAAATGTTCTTGCTATTTCATATTTGTGTTGGATTATATATTTTTGGTGTGATACTGACTTGTGTTTATTTTGTTTTGATTGCATGACATCATGATTGCATTGCATTTGTATTTTAGAAAAGAGATGTTGATTTGAGTTCGATTACTAGATTAGAAAGCTTGTTATGGAATACGGGTTTCTTGATAAGGTGGAAGATAATACGGTGGTCCGAAGAAAACATGGCACGAAAAGCCTAACAAAAGGAGTATATGACTTTGCTGCATGACCTGAGGATCCAAATTGTCAAAGTTTATTCAAAAGTCATCAAATGTCTCAGTCTCATAAAGAAGCTAATGAACGTGAATGAGCAAGGATTTACGACCTAGATCAAACAAAACGGAGATCAAATTCGTGAGATGTATTTTAATATCTCAAGGGCCGATGTCTTCACTTGGAGTATGAGGGTAAAGCCGTATATATATGTCTGCTTTATGTAAAGAGATTTGTTTTCTAGTAAAGTTTTCTAGTAAAAAAATTGAACATGAATCAACGTCTCTTTTCGCATTCATTTCATGCATTTGTATTACATTACATCATATGCATCAAAGATTATTAAAAGATCCTAATTAACTAAAATCATTGCTCAGTTAACCTGGAAACCAACCAACCAACCAACCAACCAAACACCGTTACGGTACTTGAGCAAAGATTAAGGACATGGATTAGAGATTGGAAAAACTCGAACAGTGTCAGAAGGAGATGCAAGACTGACTTCAGCTACAGGTGCAGGAGCAGTTAGATAAGATGCAACAGGATATATCTGAGAAGATGCGAGAATCCCGAGATGATATGATGGCGAAGCTAACCAAACTGTTGACTGGAGGAGGTGATAAGGGAAAGGGTCACATGGCTGATGTTGATGAACCACTCTATCCTCCAGGCTTTACTCCTCCACATGTTCGAACTCAAACTGAATATCCGCACAAACCCACTGTCACAATCAGGCCTCAACAGTCTCAGGCCAGTGCTTCAAACTTTCAAGCTAGATTGGGCTCTAACCCCGAAAACTACTCTGTTAACTCTACCATTCCTGACTTCGATGAAGTGGCTGAAAAGGAAAGAATAAAGGAGGAGTTGCCAAAGCAGTTGGAGGAAAGGTGCAAATGGCTCGAGGAGAAATTCAAGGCGATGGAAGTCACTGAAAGCTATCGCGGGATTGACGCTAAAGAGCTAAGCTTAGTTCCAGATTTGGTACTCCCTCACAAGTTCAAGATACCAGAATTCGAGAAGTACAATGGGACAACTTGCCCAGAAGCTCATATCACCATGTTCTGCAGGCGAATGGCTGGATATGTTAGCAATGACCAGCTATTGGTACACTGTTTCCAAGATAGCCTCATAGGGGCAACATCTAAACGGTACAATCAATTGAGTCGTACCACGATTAGTTTATGGAGGGATTTGGCACAGGCGTTCATGAAACAGTATAGTCATGTAGCAAACATGGCTCCTGATAGAATCACCCTTCAAAATATGAAGGGAAATCGCAGTCCAAGTTTAGCCACCGCTCTTGGAGAAAGAAATGACCATGCTGTTTATTAACACACTGAAGGCACCGTTCATTACGCATATGTTAGGGAGTGCTACAAAAAGCTTTCCTGGTATAGTTATGAATGGAGAGATGATCGAAAATGCCATAAGAAATGGAAAAATTGATGCAGAGGAGAGTAACAAGAGGTTAGTCTCAAAGAAGAGAGGATGAGGTGAACAACACGGGTTACTCTAAATCAGTTACTGTAAGTTAGCCAAGAAAGGTGGTTGATAATCAACAGAATTCATTGAGGCAAGATTCGGCATGGCCGAAGTTCAGTTACGCCAATCCCATCTCGTATAAGGCGTATCAAAATTTGTTTGATGCACATGTTATTTCCCCTTTTCATGTGAAGCCTCTACAACCTCTGTATCTTGAATGGTATGATGCGAACACACAATGTGAATACCATGCTGGGGTTACGGGACACTCGATTGAGAATTGCACTGCCTTCAAGAAGCAAGTTGAAAGACTTATCAACATGGGTATTGTCAAGTTTGGTGACTCGTCTAGTGCAGAAAATTTGCTACCCAGTCATGATTGAGGATGGGGGGACTGCAATGTATGAAGAAGTGGTGAGAAATTTGCACATCGATGTCATACATGCAGACACAATTAAAAGAGTCCTTCTTAGATATTCGCCTTAGAGGTGTTCTAAATAATGGGACTGTAGAGGAAACCCCTGATGTATTTAGAGTCTGCTAGAGTAATGTTCAGAACACACTTGTTGCTTTCAGCCTAGAAGCAATAGGAATTTCTTTGTGAGATAGGCTCACGTCTAAACATTATTATTTTAATGAAATACATTATTGCAATCATCTTTGAGCAAATGTTCTTTCATTCTTTACGATTTTTTTTCCATTCTTTTGGATTTTTTCTGCCAAACCATTCATTCATTCATTCATATTATTCTTTGTATATCCTTTAGCACCTACAATAGGTCCTTGGATATCAATGACATGAGTGACGCTGCTACAGACTCAAAATCGCCTTTTGAGTGAGACATATGTTTAGAGAGATCTCATGACTTTGAAGATGTCATAAATTGTAGCTTATCTCCTGACTTGTTGAGGATGGTAATGCAATAAGAGAAACAAATAAGACAATAGAGACTGTGACCTTGAGGGAATATGCATGACCGAAAAAACAAAGCAATACATTGTTGGGTTACTTCAAGCATTCAAAGATGCCTTCGCATGGTCATACCAAGATGTGCCCGGTTTAAGTGCTATTATTGTAATCTGAACAACAGCACGATACTAGAAATTTGCAGTATGTTCAAGGTGAATATCATGAATGGTGCAATGAAAACTCTACTGGGGCAATGCCACTCTTTCCAGTTTATCACATTTTTTTTCATTGAAGTTGAAATTCTTTCTCTTCAAGTTTTGGCTGAGCTGAAGTAGGATGAAGATCCAATCCAGATACGGTTAGCTGAACTTAGTTGAAGAAAAAGGCTAGAAACTATTCATCAGGGTCATATATACTAAGAAATGAATGATGCGAACCTACAGCAAAAGGTTTGTCCCAGAGAATTCCACGATGGCGACCTAATGTTGAGGAAGATCCTCACTCTAAAAAAAATATAACGGATGCCAAATTGGGAAGAACCTTATGTTATAGAGAAGGTCTTTTCCAAAGGAGCTTTGATTTTGAAGGAGATGGATGATAAACCTGCAAAGTCCTGTAAACTCAGGTTCAGTCAGAAAATACTCCTCTTAAAGAATGAGATGACCAAGGTAAAAACCCGCAAAGGGCACTTTGAGTCAAAAAAATGATGAGATGAAAAATGAAAAAGTGAAAATGAAAACTGAAAAATGGAAAAGTAAAATGGAGAGGCTAAGGTGAAAACCCGCAAAGGGCGCCTTAGACCAAAGGGGATTTGAGTTGAAAACCCGAAAAGTGCGGCTCAAATATTGATCAGAATGTGGCATGAGATTATCGAGTAGCTCAAATATTGATCAACATGGGGCATGCAGTGGTCTTGCTATACCTGAATCAACAGGAAAAGGTAGGCGGCATTTTGGGGTAGGCGACATTTTGGGGCATCGACGAAGTACCATAGATCTCCTAAACACATGTTGAACTCAGAATGGTCTTCAGAAAGTCTGTACAGCAAAGTTCAAGCTACGATATCTGGGGCACCTAATCCTTATACTATTTTTGCCATTCTTGGAACACTTCATTCATTTCCAAAATACGTATTCCTAAATCAATTTCTTTGCTATCCATCTTTATTACCCTTGACAATTTATTCATTTCGAGCTATGCTCAAAGCCAACTCTATTCTTATCCATGATCTTTTTGCAAGCATGTTGCATTAGAATAATAATTAATAGACTAATAAAACTTTCACAAGAGAAGTTTTGCATATTACTCTAGAAGCTTCTAAATAATAAAGTAACCTGAAACAAGGCTATTATTTAGAATACATCGAGCTTAAATGTTGAATATCTAAGAGGGAGAGTCTAAATTAAGACTATCCCTTCATATTTTGTTGTCAAAAACATTGGCTGAACAAGATGACGAGGTCGTGTTGGTGATAAGGCTTCGATAACGGGGCAAGCGATGTTCACCAAATAATGAGAAGAAGTTGTTCTTGGAGAAGAAAATTTTTTATTTGTGCATTGGCATTTGGTATGACGCCCAGTGAATGGTAAAAGACCAAAGAGCGTCACATCCTGTATCCTTGAATCGTGATAGCAGAGGATTGAGAAAATGTCAAATCTTTTTACTTTTGGGTTACAACGGGAGAAAGATGGTACAAATTGTACATCCCAGCAGATCAAACTTAGAGGTTTACAGTGGGGGACAATCTGGTCAAGTGCTTATTGGGTTCGCTAGCTGAGCAAAAAGGAGCCATAGCATATTGGCAATAAAACTTTAAATAAACTTTGAGTAATGATAACCTAAGTGACAAGGAGGAGTCATTCTCGAAAATGACATTCTGCATTTATTCAAATGACATTCATACATGTCTAGTTAGGAGCATTTGATTCATTCTGTTCATGACATCTTAATCACTAGGCATAATTAGGTTCATAAAATGAATCATACATGTCATGTTCCACAGAGAGCAGATCGGTGAAATCATAAGCCTTATCTCCCTGAGCAACAGTGGAGCAGGTTAAAAAAAGAAGCAGATCTTGTCTTCCCATACTGGTGGCGAAACAGATCGAAGAAAGCAGATCTTGTCTTCATGTACTGGCGTGAAGTAGATCAAAGATAACAAATCTTGTCTTCCCATACTGGTGGCGAAATAGATCGAAGAAAGCAGACCTTGTCTTCATGTACTGGCTTGAAGTAGATCAAAGATAACAGATCTTGTCTTCCCATACTGGTGGCGAAACAGATCGAAAAAAGCGGATCTTGTCTTCATGTACTGGCGTGAAGTAGATCAAAGATAACAGATCTTGTCTTCCCATACTGGTGGCGAAACAGATCGAAGAAAGCAGATCTTGTCTTCATGTACTGGCGTGAAATAGATCAAAGGTAACAGATCTTGTCTTCCCATACTAGTGGCAAAACAGATCGAAGAAAGCAGATCTTGTCTTCATGTACTGGCGTGAAGTAGATCAAAGATAACAGGTCTTGTCTCCCCATACTGGTGGTGGAGTAGATCAAAGAGAACAGATCTTGTCTTCATGTATTGGCGTGAAGTAGATCAAAGATACTAGATCTTGTCTTCCCATACTGGTGGCGAAGTAGATCGAAGAAAGCAGATATTGTCTTCATGTATTGGCGTGAAGTAGATCAAAGACAGCAGATCTTGTCTTCCCATACTGATGGCGAAGCAGATCGAAGATGGCAGATTTTACCTCCCTGAGGTTACAGTGGAGTACATTGAAGCCAGTAATTCTATCTCCCTGGTCGGCAGTGGAATAGATCGAAGATAGCAGATCTTGTCTTCATGTATTGGCGTGAAGTAGATCGAAGAAAGCAGGTCTTGTCTTCCCATACTGGTGGTGAAGTAGATCGAAGAAAGCAGATCTTGTCTTCATGTATTGGCGTGAAGTAGATCAAAGACAACAGATCTTGTCTTCCCATATCGGTGGCGAAGTAGATCGAAGATACAAGTCTTATCTTCCTGAAGTTGCAGTGGAGCAGACAGAAGTATATCAATCCTATCTCCTTGAAGTTACAATGAAGTGGATTAAAACCGTAGATCACATCTCTCTGAAGTTGCAATAGAGCGGATCGCATCAGATGTATTTTTAAGTTGTAGCAGAATGAGTTGAAGCTATAAGTCTTATCTCCCTAAAGTTACAGTGGAGCAGATTAAAGATAGCAAATTTTGTTCTTTTGAGAAGCTACAACGTATGAATCCTATCTCCCTAACATTCCAGTAGAGTAGATTGAAGCACCAGTTCCTATACCTCTGAAGATGCAGTAGGAAGGAACGAGGCTATTAACGCTAAGGTCCATACGGCCAGGCAAAAATTGGTCTTTTTAAGTCTTTGCTCCATTCTCGTCACACGATAACGAGCAAAAAGGGGCAGCTGTAATACCAATTATTTTCCCGGCCCTACCAATAATAGAATACAATAGCAGGCCCAATAAAATTAAAACCCAATACCCAATTGACCCCAGCCCAAGACCCAAACATTAACCCAAAACTCAACTAAATCAAAAAAAACCTAAGCGAAACCCTAGTCGCATAGCGACCACCAATGAAGACCCGGCCACCCAGACGTCTGGGGCGCCCTCTCCACGCGCGCCATTTGCTCCCCACGACACCTGCAAAAAATGGACTCAAAGAATTCGGAGGAGAAAAACCAGCAAAGAAATAGCATTATCGATTTATTTTCTTTTTCTTTTTCGGCCTATAAAAGGTCACTTTCACTTTGTAACGGGGGGATTATTGAGTGTAAAAAAGATACGAAAATAGAGGGGAAAATAGAGAGAAATACAGAGGAAATTTGTTTTTTCAAAGGTTTTGTTTTTACTTTGAAGTGTTCATCGTTTCTTTTTATTTATATATTTCTTTCTTATTTTCTTTTATTTTTTCATTTTATTTTACCTAAAATAACAAAGAAAAGAAAGGGAGACTTACCTTTCGCCGAAGTTGTCAAGCTGGTGTCCCCCGTCGGAATCGGGCGTGAAATTTGACAATGACCAAAGGGTTAAGAAACCCTAAAAAGCGATTTACGCTTCAAAGGGAAAGGCCAAATATTTCCCTAAATTTGTTTTTTTTTTAAAACTTAAAACAGAGCAAGGATGGCGCTGTTTAGTTTGGGGGTTCAAGCATATCAACCTTAAATGGGATAATTCACAATAAGTCCTTCCCCTTTGCGCCATGTTTTATTAAGCCAGTTATCTCTTTTTAATTTGGCCCGAATGTTTTTACCTCGTTTCAAATCGGTCCCCATTATGCACTGACGTTTTAAGGAGGCGGATTATTTCCATTTGGGCCCCCTCATATATTCTTAGCGTTGCAAATTGGTCCTGTTCTATTTTAATTTCATTTTTGGTTATTTTGTTTTTGTTGCAATTAGTTTTTTAAATTTTATTTTAAATTATTACTATATTATTTATTATCATTTATTACTATTTCTATATTTATACACGCATTTTTTATATAGTATATATACATATTTCTTTATATAATATATATAACACTTTTATGAATGTATGCATTTTACATACGTTTTTTTATCATTTTCTTATATACTTTATATTATATATATGCTTATTCCTTTCTTTTATTTTGTAAATATATACATATCCACATACTTTTATATACGCTTTTGTATTGTTTTGTTCCTATAGTTTATGCGTTCATAAAAGTACGTATATTTATATTTTAGTACATGCAGAATTTATATATTTGTCTTTTTTGGTTTTCATAGTTTTATAAATAAGTAAACATACGTATGTACACTTATATTTTACAATACATATGCATTTTTTCTTACTTTTGTACATATACACACTACACCAAAACAGGCTTTTAGTGGCGCTTCTAGCGGCGTTTAGACAGAAAACGCCACTAAAAATCAAGCTATAGCGGCACTTCTATAAAAACGCCGCTGAAGGTCGATTATTAGCGGCGCTTTGTAACAAACGCCGCTAAAAATAAGCATTAGCGGCGTTTTTATAAAAGCGCCGCAAAAAGCCAAAGACAAACGACACCGTTTTCTGATTTTTTGGGGTCTTTAGCGTTTTACAGTAAAAGCGCCGCTAATGCTCAGTCTTTAGCGGCGTTGTTTTAAAAGCGCCGCAAAAAGTCTAAACCCAACGGCACCGTTTTCTGAGTTTTGGGGTGTTTAGTGGCGTTTATGTAAAGTGCCGCTAATGCTCATGTCTTTAGCGGTGTTTTTTTAAAGCGCGCATAAAAAGCCCTAAGCTCAACAACACCGTTTACGAGTTTTAGGGTCTTCGGCGTTTATGTAAAGCGCCGCTAATGTTCAGGTCTTTAGTGGCGTTTTTTTAAATGCGCCGCAAAAAGCCTAAGCCCAACGGCACCGTTTTCTGAGTTTTTGGGGGTCTTTAGCGGCGCATTTATAAAGCGCCGCTAATGCTGAGGTCTTTAGCGGCGTTTTCTCAAAAGCGCCGCAAAAAGCCTAAACCCAACGGCACCGTTTTATGAGTTTTTGGGGTCTTTAGTGACGTTTTATGTAAAGCGCCGCTAATGCTCAGGTCTTTAGCGGCGTTTTTTTAAATGCGCCGCAAAAGCCTAAGCCCAACGGCACCGTTTTCTGAGTTTTTGGGGTCTTTAGTGGCGTTTTATGTAAAGCGCCGCTAATGCTCAGGTCGTTAGCGGCGTTTTTTTAAATGTGCCGCAAAAGCCTAAGCCCAACGGCACCGTTTTCTGAGTTTTTGGGGACTTTAGCGGCGTTTTTGAATAAGCGCCGCTAATGCTGATGCCTTTAGCGGCGTTTTTTGTAAAGCGCCGCAAAAACATTTTATCTATCTATTTGCTATGTAATTTGTTTATTTATATTAATTAAAATCCAATTTATTTTTAATTGAATATTTGTTAAAAATGAATAAATTTGAAATAATGACACGTAGATATAATTTGAAATAAAAAAACATAGAAAAATATTTGTTAAAAATGGAGAAATTAAGATTCTATAATTTAATTAAAATAATTTTAAAATTTTTTGGGTACATAATTGACTGATTTTTAATTTATATATTAAATAATTTCAAATATAATTTTAAAAGATACGATAGTATTAATTTTAAAATATTTAATTTAATTATCATTATAGTTTAGGGTAACGTATATATATGGTTAATTTAAGATTTAGGGCCGGTTAATTTAAGAGTTACAATTTTAAGGTTTAGATTATGGAAATAGGGTTTATTGGTTAATTAGGGGTTAGGGGTTAGAGGTTAAAGGTTAGAAGTTTAGGGTTTATGGATTCGGTGTTAGGTTAGAGTTTAGTGTTTAGACTAATTAATATATTTTAAATTATATAATATTAAATAATGTTTAGGGGTTAGGGATTTAGGGTTAGCTAGGGGTTTAGGATTTAGATTAATTAGTGTTTTTTATTTATATATTAAATAATGTTTAGGGGTTAGGGGTAGGGTTTAGGATTTAGATTAATTAGTATTTTTTTAATTTATATATTAAATAATGTTTAGGGGTTGGGGGTTAGTGATTCGTGGTCGAGTGAGGGTTTAGGGTTTAGATTAATTAGTGTTTTTTAAATTATATATTAAATAGTGTTTAGGGTTTAGGGGTAGGGTTTGGGGTTTGGGGTTTGGGGTACTTAATTATGGTTAAGAGTTAGTGATTTAAGGTAGATCAGAATAAGGTTTAAGCTCAGATTAATTAGTTCTATTAATTTATATATTAAATATTTTCTTAATAATAAAATAAATATATTTAAATTATGAGTATATATTACTAAAATATATTAATTTATATATTGACCGCTTATATATTAATGGTTAAATTAGGGTATTAAGGTTTATTTGAGACTTGTTAAATGATACAATTAATTAATACTAAATTGTCTGAAAAATATTAAACCTTAACAATTTGATATTTTATATGAATATATATATATATATATATATATATGATTAATTATTTAATTTGGACAGGACCAAAGTATAAGAAAAAATAAAAAAATTATAAAAAGGAAATAAAAAAACAAAAATTTATAATTTTATCAAAAACTTTTAAACATTACTTAAAACTTTAATAATTATTTACTAAAAATTTTAATGAAAATACAATAAATAAATAATGTGATAAAAACGCCGCTAATATATACAAATTTCCCAAAACGGCACCGTTTTGTTAAAAGAATTTATATTTTTTACTGGCGGTTTTGCCAAAAACGCCGCTAAAGGTGGACATTACCGGCGTTTTTTTAAAAAACACTACAAAAAAATTCCAAGCTGGTTTGATACGCCGTCGTTTCAGTTTATGGATAAAATTTAAAATTTGGAAAAACGGCGCCGTTTCTTTACGTGCTTTAAAATATTAGTGGCGTTTCTGTATAAAACGCCGCAAATGGGAATACAATAGAGGCGTTTGTTTTAAAAACGCCGCAAACGAGACTTAAAATTACCTTAAACGGTGCCGTTTCCTATGAGGACATTTTGACTTAATCCCTCCCCTCCGTCTCCTTTACGATTATCTGAAGAAACTTAATTAGCAGAGGCACAGCAGCGATTCCACAGGGAAGAAAAAAATTAGCAAGAAAATAAGAGGAGCCGACATCTCAGGAATCAACAGAAGAGAGAACATCGTCTTTACACCATTGTTGGGCAAAGCTGCGAGATTTGTATCCCAGGTGAGCCATTTCTGTCGATGACCGATTAAAATTTTAGGGTTTTGTTTTTTTGGGTTTAGGGTTTCGATTAAACTGATTCTGTCATGGAAATTTGTGGATTCGATGAATCGATTGGGAATGGGCAATTTGCGCATATTTTTAACGTGATTAATTACAAATTTGTTGAATATTTTTTGTTTATTCTGTCGATGTTAATTACAAATTGCGATTAAAAATTTGTTTATTCTATCGATGTTAATTACAAATTTTTTGAATATTTGTTGAGTTGAAATCATTACGGAATTCATCTATTTGAGTTTAAAGCTGAAGCTTTTGAACCCACACCTGTATTTTATTCTCCCCCTCCCACGGTTCATATGCCTAGATAGGAAGACAATACCTAAGTCTGATTAAAATTCAAATTTTTCTACTCAATCTCCCTGTTCCTATCACCTTAGCTCCCCCAATTTCCTATATTACCATTTGATTCAAGAGCAATAAAATCATTAACCTCTAGCTAGATCCATTAGAAGGTCAGAAAAAGGAGGCTAAGAGCTTGTTTAATAGCATGGTGAATAGAGGCTTGGAGCCTGTAGTAATTGTTATTTCAATATGGTTCATTTCTTGTGTCAAGGTGGGGATTTTGAGGTGCCTTGAAAATTTGTAAGAGAGATATGGAGAAAAATGGGTTCAAATTTCGACTATGAAATCACTCGTGAATGGACTTCGAAGCATATCTAAGGTTGAGGAAGCTAAAGAACTTATCAAGAATGTTAAGAAGAAGTTCTCGAAAAATGCGGATTTGTGGGATGAAATCGAGAAGGGTTTGTTGTAACTAGGGTGACAACGGCATAGACTGTTCTTTAAATAATGACTATGAACTATTAGAGCTAGTTAGGTCTGGTCTTAGCCATTTTATATGGAAATGAAAATGAATTGGACAGTTTTTCATTATAGGGACGGATCTTTTTCCTTCATTTGTTAATTAGTGAAAAGCTTGTCTTTTTCGAACTTGGGTTATTTAGCGATGGAATCCACCACTTTTAAACAATAATGTCTTTCGAATGAAATCACATTATCAAGTTGATATTTATAATAGAATTGAAGTCTGCTGGTTCGGCTCGCTTCTTGATAAAACTTTACATTGATTTCATCTAGTGAAAGTTCTTCATATTTGAGGTCGATGAGGTGGGAAGCGATTCATTCATTGGATATAGTATTTTTCTAATGATTCGATTCTTGGTCGAGCAATAAAATTTGGTTTTTCTAACAGTTCAGTTACTGGTCTTTTTAAAATTTAAAATACTTTTTTTATATAGTATTTTTCAATAATTTAGTCATAAATTATTAATTTTATACTCTCAAAAAATTAGAAACCGACTATAAATTAAATAAGAAATAGGTTTTGGTTAGTTTGAATAATTGCGGTTTTAAACTTCTGAACCAAAAACCAAATTTGTTTAACTATAACCCGAACCAAATTTTGCAGTTGGAGTCACTTTCCAGCTTCCTTGGGTTCTTTTTGCTCATTCCAATTAATGCTTTTATTCTAGATACTTCAAGTAATAATTTCACATATTACACCAAGTTTATCATGTCAACATTTCAAATCCACATGGTACTCATAACTGCTAAAACATAATAGATTAAAGTCAAACCGAAGCCCTCAAGACAAGAGAATTCGACCTATAGAACTTAACCAATATTGTGGGTAAATAACAGGATATATAATTAAATTATTTTTTCTCTAATAAGTCATTAAGAAAAATCAAAGTCGAATTTGGTTAATAGGGTTCATTAAAAATGAATTAGGCTTCCATTTGCAACCCAACGAGCCTTAAACCTAGGATTTAGGGGGAAAAGTAGTGGAATATATATATTTGGCACTTAAATTTGTTCAAAAAAATGTATAAAAAAATTAATATTATACATAACTTGATTATTTAATATTATACATAAATTACATAAATTACATAACTTAATTAATTAATATTATACATATATTACATAACTTGCATTAATATTATACATAAATTATATGACTTAATTGATTAATATTATACATTAATTACATAACTTACATTAATATTATACATAAATTATATGACTTAATTAATTAATATTATACATTAATTACATAACTTACATTAATATTATACATAAATTACATGACTTAATTAATTAATATTATACATTAATTACATAACTTACATTAATATTATACATAAATTACATGACTTAATTAATTAATATTATACATTAATTACATAACTTACATTAATATTATACATAAATTACATGACTTAATTAATTAATATTATACATTAATTACATAACTTACATTAATATTATACTTAAATTACATAAGTTAGTTAATTAATATTATACATAACTTACATAACTTACAACTTACATAACTTACATTAATATTATACTTAAATTACATAAGTTAGTTAATTAATTAATATTATACATAACTTACATAACTTACAACTTACATAACTTACAATCTACATAACTTACATTTTTTAATTATTCGTAAAGTACATAACTTAATTAATTTTCATAATAAATAACTTACATAACCTACAACTTCTTACATAGCTTATGTGACTTACATAACTTACATAGCATAATTTTCATAATACTAGACTTACATAATTTGGGTAATAAATAACTTACATATAATACATAACTTACATAGCGTAACTATACTTATTCCTAAATCCTAAACCCGTGCAATTTATTGTCAAGATTAGGCTTCAAGAAATAAGAAATGGACCGATCTTGGATGAATTTGTCAAGGGTAAGCGACGGTTACCGAAATGGAGTGCAAGCTTTTCTAAATTTTGCATTTCAATATGCAAGCCAAGAGAACATGATTCTTTGCCCGTGTAAGAAGTGTGTCAACATAAACTGGCATTATCGTGAAGTTGTATACGAGCATCTAATTGTTGATGGGTTTGTTCGTGGTTATAAACAATGGTTTTTCATGGAGAATGCCCGCCTAGTACTTCCTCTTCAAGGATGGATGTATCTTATGTGATCGCCTACCATCGATCATTAGAGGGATGACATGGAAGGATGTTGCGGGAAGCATTTAATATTCACAATCATGGTTTCTGATCGTTCCCACCCGACTTTGTACCATCGATGATTGCAATCTCGGTGGAAATGCTTTTACCGAACCCGGAAGAAACCAACATCATGAAGAGCCGAATGGAGAAGCGGCAAAGTTCTACGCGCTACTTAATGAGATGAACGAAGAACTATATGAGGGATCGAAATTTTCAAAAATGTCTTTCTGCATTCGTCTTTTCCAGTTAAAATGTTTGGGAGGGTGGACCGGAAACTCATTGACAATGCTGTTAGAGTTTTTGAGAAAAATGTCTCCGTTTGCAAAAACCCCTCAGTCATGCAAAGATATGAAGAAAATGATAAAAGACTTAGGTCTTGGGTACAACAAAATCCATAGTTGCCCGAATGATTACATGTTGTACTGGGGCGATCGGAGAAACCAACAGTGCTGTCATGTATGCGGCGAATCCCGTTGGATGAATAGAAACACAGAAGATGAGAACGACGATGAAAATGATGCACAGCCAAGAAAGAAGCTGGTCAAGATTTTGCGGTATTTTCCGCTGATACCAAGGCTTCAAAGGCTTTTCATGTCGTCGAAGACAGCGGAGTCAATGACGTGGCACCATGAAGGACGAACCAATGATGGACTATTAAGGCATTCCTCATAAACGGATTCAGATTTCATATAAAATATCGCCAGAGATTGAGGAGAACGCAAAATTGTGGAATAGTTGTTAATTCCTCAATTACAAGTTATGCTAGTGCTAGGGACAATAATCCTATGGAGGGAAATGTAGAATATTTTGGACTTCTTACTGACATAATTGAGTTGGATTACTACGGCAAATGGAAAGTTATCTTATTTCGAGGTGATTGGGCGATGTTATATCTGCACGTGGAATCAAGCAAGATCAATTTAGTTTCACAATGGTAAACTTCGCCGATTGATTCACAGGACAACAATTGATTGATGAGTAGTATGTATTTCCTTCTCAAGTCAAACAAGTTTTTACTCAAAAGATCCAACGATGAGGGTTGGTACGTTGTACTCGTAACATCCCTAGAGACTTGTTTGACATGGGCGGTGGAAGTAGAGATGACATTGACGACGAACACAAACTTTACCATTTCGAGCGAACTTAAACGAAAACATCCCTAGTACTAGTACACAATTTCAATGGGTCCGCCAGGATACGGATGAAGATATTTACGAATTATAATGTAGTCAGCTTTTACGATTATCTTATTATATTTACGAATGATGTTATTGTTGTAATTGTATACTAAGTTTTCAACTAATTTATTTATATTGCAGATAAAATGCCTAGAAGAAAAGTGCGACCGCACCGCATTGTTCAAGGTACTCCAAACTCGGCGGAAACAAACAGCACTGAACAACAGATTGCAATTGGATCTTCGAATGTTCCGGTTACACCTGAGGAACATATAGAAGTTCAAAGTAATTTAACATTTAATTTTCATGTGTCTTGACTTCTTGTTTATTTTTTAAATTTCAGTATATTACAATACTTTTATTTTTCAGATGAAACTGGTGAGATACGGAGAGTTTGGACGTCTGATCTTGAAGCGATTTATCGACCTAGATCCGATCGGCGTGTCCAAGTATCCAGAATAGCTTTGGTCACTGTTGGATCGAAGCCCGCTTTAGCAGGATACATGGGCATTCTAGCACGGAATGCAAATATGTTGCCAATTAACTTCGAGTCATGGCATAAAGTGCCCGAGAGTAACAAGAACCAAGCTCTCGATAACATTAAGGTAATAAAACGTGTATGTCATTTATAATACTTGGGTTTAAGTTTCGTTTACATTTACTTTCTTAAGTTGTGTTTTTTGTAGGTAGATTTGCTCTAGAGGTCTCCGATGCTTATGTAAAGAAGGCATTGGGAAAAGATGGAGAGACCATAAGAGCACTTTAAAGAAAGAATATTTTAAAACAAAAACAACACTCGATGAGAGATTACAAAATGTCCTTTGGGAATCTTTGAGGTACCGATGGGAAGAGGTCGTTAGATTTTGGACTTGAAGAAAGGAGAGGTATGTGTAACTTATAAAATTTTGTAATTATTTTGGTGTATAGTATTTCCTAATTAACGTACTAATAATTTCATAATGTAGGATCGTGAACAAGTTGGAAAAAAGCAGTGGCGACAACAAAAATTCACTCACACAAATTGGGTCGAAAAGTTTTGCGTGTGTAGCTCATGCAAAGGTATTTTGAAATGCTTTTAATATTGGCAGATATTTATTACTTTCTATCAATTAATATTTTTACTATTGTATTGTAGGAACTGTCGTCCGGTCAAAAAGTTGGACGACTTCAACTTTTTGACATTACACATAGGAAGAAAGATGGAAACCCTATGACTCTGAAGCTGCAGAAATTATGGTACGTTTGCTTAATACAATTTCACTTGTTTTAATTATTTATATAGTGTTTACTTTCTAATGATTTATTTCATTTATTATAATGCAAATATTGTTAAGTTATGTTGCATTCTTATTTTTAATATATATTGCGTTCCTATCTATGTGTGATTTATTTTTTAGGAAAAATTAAAGAATAAAAAGGCGGAGTACGACGCGATTGCATCCAGTGATAGTTATGTTCATATTGACGACATTGATAACCAGATTATCACTGAAGTTTTGGGTCCTGAAAGGTATGGTCGGGTTCGATTCCAAGGATCTTTTGTTAACCCGTCCCAATATTTTGGATCTAGCTCATAAAGATATGCCTTGGGAGTCGAAATAAGTCAAGTTCGAGGTTAAGAGACCAGATTGCTCGATGCAAGCGACAACAACTGAGCAAATTACACAACTTAAAGCGGAGGCAACATCGAGAGAAGCTGATGTTCAAAAAAGATATGAAGAACTCCAGCTACAACTTAAAGCAGATGCAGCTGCGAGAGAAGCTGAGGTTCAACGAAAGTATGAAGAACTCAGCAGACTTAGAGCGAATCTGGCAAGAAGAGAAGCAGAGGCGGCAAGAGAGAAGAACAGTGCAAAGAAGGGAAGCAGAGGCTAAAGCGAGGGAAGCGAGAGGCGGCGAGAGAAGCGAGCGGCGTCAAAGTTCGATGAACTCTAGCAGCAGACTCAGAGTATGATGAAGATGTTTCAAAGATGCATAATTGCCGCGTCTTAGACTATCGTGTAAATATACTTCAATTTTGACTTTCAATTATCATTTTAACTTTTAACATTTTTGTAAGAATAATACGAATTTGTTTATATTTATTGATATTTATTATATTATTTGTTTAATCCATAGATTTGTTACTTTTGGCTGGTTTAGATATGATTTCTTTTGATTTGTTTTTTACAGGAGGGTAGAAAATATAAAAAAAAAATTTACAAATCTGCCAAATTTAGCGGCGTTTTTGGTAAAAGCGCCGCTATAGATTAAGGTCTTTAGCAGCGTTTTTGCGCGAAGCGCCGCTATATAGACAAAGGGTATTTAGCGGCGTTTTCAAGATAAGCGCCGCTATAGATCAGGGTCTATTGCGGCGTTTTCTGTATAAGTGCCACTATAGATCAGGGTCTATTGCGGCGTTTTTGGGAAAAGCGCCGCTAAAGGCCATGATCTATAGCGGCGCTTATATAAAAAACGCCGCTAAAGACCCTGATCTATAGCGGCGCTTTCAACAAAAACGCCGCTAAAGACACCAATCTATAGCGGCGGTTATATTAAAAACGCCGCTAAAGCTCTTAGTCTTCAGCGGCGTTTGTGATAGAAGCGCCGCTATAGAATAACACCTTTAGCGGCGTTTTTGTGAAAACGCGCTAAAGGTAAAGCGCTTATCTTTAGCGGCATCTTTTTGGCGCTTATCAAAGCGCCGCTAAAAGTATTTCTTGACACTAAAAAGCGCCGCTAAAGGCCTAAAAAAGCACCGCTAAAAGCCTGTTATGGTGTAGTGACATGTTTTTATATGAAATATACATGCATATTAATTTTGAAGATTATTATAAGCTTTTTGCTATACATGCTTTTACATATGTATACTTGTATGTGTGTGTTAAATATATGCATGCACATAATTTCAAATTTACTTGTATGTTGTGCTTGAATTTATATATTTAATAAATACTCATACATGTATATTTTAAATTATAGTGTTTGCTTCATGTTATACATTAACTTTTTACATATGTATTCAGTTGCGTCAAAGCATTATTATAATCAATATTTTTATAAATTTCCAAAATATTTGGCATTCATGATTCTCGAGAAAGTTCGTGTCCTAACTTCTTTGGATTGCGATTATTTCACGAAGAATTTAGAAAGCCAAGTATTTGTTTTGCAATAAATTCAGTAAATTTTAAATAAAAGCTTATTCTCGGGATTCAAAATGTTGGGTCCTAACTACTGGTCATGATATTTTCTTCTCGAAATAAGAATTTTCAAAAGCAAAAGGCAATATTCGGGTATTTTGAAGATTTAAAAACATTGTGCCCTAACTCACTGGGTGTGGTGTTTTATTTCTTTGAAATAAGAATGTCTTACTATTTTGATTCATTCATGAAATAAAAAGTTTTCTTTAAAATCTTTTCAAATTTTCGACACCAAGACATTAAACAATCAATTTGGTACCGATTTTGGGCGTTACGAGGGTGCTAATCCTTCCTCGTGCGTAACTGACTCCCGAACCTGTTTTCTCAAATTTCGCAGACCAAAATTATTTTTAAGGTGGGCCGATCACACTTTAATAAAGGATTGGTGGCGACTCCAGTTTTTATTTTTAAGTCGAAACTAAAATTTTTGTTTTCAAAAAACGGTTTCGACAATATATATTTGAAAACTTTTTAAAAGAAAAATAATAAAAAAATAAGATACTTTAATATGATAAATTTGAATCATTAATTAACTTATTTAGATCCTTAAAATTTTTATTTTAGAATTTTTTAATTTTTAATATATTCTTTAGAAATTTTTAAATTTATAAATTTTTAAAAATATAAATTTTGGATTTAAAAAATATTTTTGAATTTTTGAAAATTATTTAATTTTTTTAACTTTTGTTGAGAGAGTGATCAATTTGCTCATTTTAAAATTGATAGGGACAAAAGAATTATTTACATCAATTTGTTCTTCAAATTATTCGAGTTATTTGAATTGTAAAATTCAACTCGATTTGAACTCGAAGCTTGAATTAATTATTTTAGTTGAATCAAATAACTCGAATTACTCGAATAACTCGATTCAAGGAAGATTTCAAAGTCAACTAAATAAAGAGTTAGTTACAAGAATTATTGAATTGTGTCAAAGACAATGGAAGGTAAAGATCCAATATATCTCGAGGGAGGCTAATACGATTGCATATACTCTTGCCAGCTCGATGAAAATCTGTAACACCCCTAACCCATATCCGTCACTGAAACAGGGTTACGGAGCATTACCGGAGTTTACATATAAAATAAACAGACACTTCACATCATTTAACATTAATGTCAAAAACCAATCAAAAATCAAACATATTGTCCCTTATGCGAGTCATCGAGGCCCAAAATACACATTAGAAATAAGTCGGGACTAAATCGAGTACTCAAAGAATTTTTTAGAAATCATTAAAAATTTTTCAAAGATGCAGAGGACAGTACCGTGTGGCCAGGCCGTGTGACTCACACGGTCAGTAGACACGCCCGTGTCTCAGGCCGTGTGGGCTTTCGAAATAGGGACACACGGCTATGTCCCAGCCTGTGTCCTTACCCGTGTAACCCTCTGACTTGGGTCACATGGCCGTGTGTCACACATGGCAGAGACACACGCCCGTGTCTCTACCCGTGTGGACGAAAATAGGCCATTTTCCAAGCCACATTTCTCACCCAAATTGTTACCAACCTAGCCTCAACAAATCACACATCAACAAGCCATATCAATGCGTTCAACACAAACTAAAATCAAGTCGTAAACAAGCATTATCACCACATATAACCAAAAATGATATTAGGTTCCTTAAATGTTAAACTAAAAAAAATGTCTAAACTTACCTAATTAATTTTACCTAATCTAGTTACTAAAGTTCACTATAATTCAAATACATGCATACATACATATATCACTCATACTCATATCACAATATACTTCATTCTCATAAGTTGGTTATTTAAACAAAATATCAATCATAATATTTACACAAGCCAAACCTTGACTAAAACCACATAAAAGTCTATACATGCCATATAAACCATATTGAATGTTTCAAAAACCACTGGAACAAGCTGGATAGTGTGACTTGAGTGCTGATTCAGCCGTCCAACCTTTTGAAAATCACAATGACATTAAACAACATAAATAAGCTTAATGAAGCTTAGTAAGTTCGGCGGGATAAATAAAAATCTTACCGAACTAACTATAATAAATCAAATAATAAAATTATTCAAGATAATTCCCTGTCAATCACAACTTCATTCAATAAATACATCTGTCTTCAAATTGATACAAAAATAATTAACATGTCTTTCAAAATTCGATAAATCACCTTATCAAAATTCTTTCATTCGAAGAACGACTGACGGATAAGAGTACATTGTTAATAGAAGCTTATAAGAGTTGGGCCTCCCAAATGAGCCAACAGAAGCTCAAAAGCTGAACAGAAGCTCGTAAGAGCTGAACAGAAACATAAGAGCTGAACAGAAACTCGTAAAAGCTGAAAAGAAGCTCATAAAAGCTAAACAGAAAGTAAAACACGAGATTTCGCAACAAATGTTGAACTCCAGTTTACTTGGGTAATTTTTCGATATCTTCCTCCAATACTGTCATACGCCGAATCACGAATATACTCAAATCTTGCGTTCCATTCAAATCAAATATCCAATTCAATATTATAATTCGAACAATAAATTATTTCCAACAATAAAATATATACTTAATACCAACCATCAATTTATACAAATATTAAAGTTTAACCGCATTTAACTTACCTGGATTGAATTATAGTAATTATAGAAGTTCAAGGACTATTCGCTATTTTTCCTTTTTATGAGTATCTATGGGATCTTGATCTAAAATATAAAATTACTCATTCATTAGCATAAATTTCCTTTCAATTCACTTCACAATTAATACCCTTTTATTTTATTTTTTGAATTTACACAATTACCCCAAACTTTTACAATTTTTTTGCAATTTAATCCTTTAATTAATTAATCTATCAAATTAACTAATTTTCCTCAATCAATAATTTATTAAAATATTCTAAGCCATTATACAGCCCTAATACACCAAAAATTCACTATCAAACCCTAATATTTTAACATTTTCACAATTTAATTCTAAAATTAATATTTAAAAAATCACTTTATAAAATCATCATACAACACAATCAAGGCTCTAAATCTATGTTATTCATCAAAAACATCTAATATTCATCAATAGAAACTTCCAAAAGTTTTAATAAAATAAAAACTAAGGTAAGATTTAGTTGGACCTAATTGTAACAATCTCAAAAATATAAAAATTAAAAAAATAGAAATTAAACTCACATAAAGCAAAAATAGGTAAAACCAGCTTAAGGAACTCTCTCTATGTCTGTTTGAACCAAAATTGAAGAATTGCATAAAATATCTTCAATTTCAATTTGTTTGATTTAATTTCAGCAATATTACAAATTTGCCGTTAATTGACTTTATTAACTTTTTTTCTCCTTATACCGCCTAATCTTTTAATTTAGGCATAATTGTTTCTTAAGTCCTCTCTCATTTATTAATTAAGTCATTTAGTCACTTAATTATTATAATTAGTAAGTTTTGTACCTTTATCAATTTAATTTTTTAATTAATTAACTATCGAAACGTTAAAATTTTTCAACAAAACTTTAATATTACTTTAATGCACTCCGTAAATATTTATAAAAGTATTTATAGTTCGGTTTATAGAAACGAGGTCCTGATACTTCACTTTCTAAAACCATTTGACCTAGAGTTTTACTACTTGAACCTAATAATTCATTATAAAACATAAATTACTAATTCAAAAATCTTTTTAAAATTCTATTTGACTTGTAAATATTAAATAATAATATTTACGAGCTTACTCACCAGATTTGGTGGCTTCGAACCACTGTTTTCGACACCACTAAAAAATCGAGCTATTATAAGATTAATTATGAAGAGAGAATTCTGCATCCAGATTTGGATACGATGATTAAAGTGTAATTATTTTATTTATAAAAAAATTCAATTTTTTAAATCAAAGGAATGATTGACAAACGAAACGATACCGTTTCAGTTCCATTTCAACTTTACAATAGCTAATTTCTTCAAGTTTCTAGTTGTCTCTTCTCTCTCCCATTTCCCTTGTAAAAACAAAACATCATCGATTCCTTCTAAAGAAATAACCCACGGAAGATGGCTACTTTGGCGGCGGTTGCAGCTCGTAGAGCAGCTACTCTAGCTCGAACACCCCTTCCATCTCAACCCGCTTCTCTCATTCCTCGCCGTGGTCTTGCCGGCGCCGCAGGTATTCTCCATTTACCTTTTTTTTTTAAATATATATATATATATATTTATAACCAATAGAGGTAAAATTCGTCTCTCGATTCCACTTCAGTTTTAATCTCATTTCACCTTAGATCCTAGATGAAACTTGAAACTATAGGATCTTACAAGTTTTCTTTTGCAGATCACCATGGACCTCCAAAGGTTAATTTTTGGCAAGACCCAATGAGCCCATCTAAATGGAAGGAAGAACATGTTAGTTTGTTTACTTCCCCTTCATTTTAATACCCTAGTTTCAAGATTCTTTTTTTTTTCCTGTTGTTTCACTTTGCAGATTTGGGAATTGGGGTATTTTGATTTGGTTTTGTTTATCTAATTCAAGCCCTCACAGTGGTCAATGCTACATTTTATTCATTTGAAGTTACTCGATCTTTTTTTTTTTTCACTCAATATCTTATCTTATTGTGTACATATTCATACTTCATAGGCACTGTTTCTCAATCAGTGTAATGCATGTCGACTAGAATATAAATTTAGGGAAATTAGAGTAGGCGTAAATGTTGAACTGTATTGACATTTTTTTGGTATGGTTGTGCAGTTTGTTATCGTCTCTTTAACTGGTTGGGGTCTGCTTTTCTTTAGTGGATACAAGTTCTTCACTAAAGGCAAAGGCAAAAAGGAAGAGGTACCTTCCTATACTCTGGAACTTTGCTATATTTGAATTCTTCACCAAAGAATTTTTATTTTGTTAAATGATTTTGTTATGGATTAATTTTAAATAAACAGAAAAAAAAGAGAGTTAAGTTTATTATGAATAGCTTTATGTTTAGGGTTTTAATTCTTCATTAATTTTAAGAAGCAAACGAATTTATTTGATAAATAAAGATTTTTTTTGGGTACCAAAACAACTATACAAACTCTACACTGTGGGATCAGTTTGCACACAGGGTTTGAATGTTGAACATGGTGCCAACAAACTTGAAACCACGTAAGTCATTGCCACTAGTTTAGTAGCTTGTGCAATAAAGAAAAGTTAAAGTTTATATTGAACATATTTGTCTTCATTATTTTAATTTTATATTACATTAAAAATAATCAATTTCATTGTTGATACACAATTTAGGTAATAGTTAGGGGTAAGTAAGAGTTGGTGCAAACCGGCTTAATTGACACATTTGGTTAAGTCAGTTATTTTGGCTAAATAGATTTAGGGTTTGGTTAATATTATTTTAATATATTTTAAATATATCTATAATATATATAGTTTAAATTAACCCAACCCAATTATTTTAACCAAACCAAACCCAATCCAATTATGATATATATTTAAATTAAACCCAACAAAACATTAACTAAAAGTAAAAACTCAAAGCTAATTTTACCTGTGCAAAATTATATCTTTGTAATAAAGAATTATTTCATTTCTTGATTAATAGAAATTAAACTCATTGTTAATTAATTTAGTTAGTGAAATATAGCAAATAAAATTCTATTAATTGATTGAACTAACTGATGTTATGTCGGTTCAGTTAGGTTAATTAAGACCTATGGTAGTTGGTTAGTTGGTTAAATTTGGCGGTGGTCGGTTAAGTCGGATAAGTCAGGAAAATCGACCAAACTAACTAACAACCAAGTATTCTCCCCTGTTAATGGTGGTTGATGATTGTTCGCATTGTGGTGTCAAGAGCCGATGAGTATAGCTTTGGTGATTAAGGAGAAAGGTCCTATGTAAATTTGGCGGTGATTGGTTAAGGCGGATAAGTCATGAAAATCGACCAATCCAACTAAAAACCATTACTCTCACCTAGTAATGGTGGCTGATGATTGTTCGCATTGTGGTGTCAAGAGCTGATGAGTATAGCTTTGGTGATTAAGGAGAAAGGTCCAAGGTTATAGGAGTGTGTGTAAAGTTCTAGTGGAGTCTTTTTGTCTTAGTTGAATATGGTCAACGATGAAGGTTTACATACCTGTGAATCTCTTGGGACAGGTGTCTTGCTAGTGAAAGCAACTAGTTGAGTCGTAATGGGCCTCCAACACGTGCACTTAGATGTGATTGGGAGGTCTATACTCCGTTGTCTTATTAAGGGGACGCTCAAGTGGGGTTGGTGTGACTTGGCACTTGTACACATGTTATGCATGCAAGAGACATGTATCAATCAAAGCAGTAGCTTAGACCTTATAGAAATGGTGGCTCTATGTTGTTTGGCAAAGTAGCTTATTTGGATGAGGTGTTCCCTCTGTTATAGATTGGGTGAGCTCCTATATTATACGACTGTTCAGGTCTGGAAAGAGTTGCAGATTGAGTTAGACACATTATTTTAAACTAGACTTGGAAATAGGACTTTTGTCTGAATATGAAATGGAAGTGGTGATTGATCTTGATGCTCAACTTGGCAACAAATGGTTTAAGATAGCTTGTCATCTTCTTGGAAGAATCAATAAAGAGATAAGAACCATTAGAATACTCACATCAAGTAAAACTATGGAAAGGGGGGTCGATCCTCTCACCTATAAGCCATTATCCATTACTGAAGAACATCCCAAACAGCCTACGAAGCATGACTTCAGGTCTCAAGTAACGGACAAAACAAAGGAACCCGAAACATGCTTAACATCCACAATAAATTAAGCAAAGGAAGAAGACCCAATGCAAATGATGATGATGAACCCATGAAATTTTGATCCCTAATTGTGCACCATCAACTTCTTGTTGTCACCCTCCCTTGTCCCTCGAAGAATTGCTATTCCCCACTTTTGAATTGCCCTTTAATGATTACAACACAAGTTATATATGGAATCACCCAAGTAAACTGACTTGACTAGAGAAGAATATGAGGAGGAGCTTGCCAATTTATGATAAGACATAGGACCACCATGCCTATAAAGTCTAGTTCACTTCTTTGATCAACACATCTCTTGCATACATAACACGTGGGCAAGTGCCAAGTCACATTGACCCCGCCTAGGGACCCCTTAACAAGACAACGGTTCTTCCAATCACATCCAAGTGCACGTGTTGAAGGTTCACTATGATTCAACTAGTTGCTTTACCAAGACACTTGCCCCAAGATACCCACTCCAAGGCTTCATTGACCATATTTAACTAAGAATGTAGACTCCTTAGAAATTCTACACAATTAATCCTAACTTTCCTCCTTGACCTTTAGAGTCATCCTCACCGTTCTTGGCACCATTTTGCGAACTGTCATCAAATCACCATTACCTCAGTTGTGTATCAACATTTATATTAATTTAATATAATTTGTGTATGGAACAAACTTCACATGTTAGTATAACTTTGGTTAATACACACTTTATTTGTAAAATATACTATATATTAAAAATATAGAAAGCAATGAGCATATGTATGTGACACACATTTATGTTACTTGAACTCTTCATTTTCTAAAATACTTATATCCGACATATATTCAGAGTTATGGGGTATGATTCTCTAAATATATAAAAGACTTGGAAAAATTGAGTATAGACATGTTTGTATCTAACATATTTTTAGTCAGGATAACATAGATGCATATGACAAGAAATAGTAGTATGACAAAAAGTAAATGCGAAATTTGCAACTATATATTGTTGATGAATATTTTGAAACACACTAATTTTTAGCCCACTTGGTCACCATTCCATGAGTATTATTATTACCTGTAGTGAATATCCAGGTCCATAATTTTGAGTTATCATGATAACATGTACTTTAGTTTAAAAATCAGACATTGTTTTTCATACTATATGAGTTTATGTTTTGGGGATCAAGTGCAGTCGATATGCCTGGTTCCCTGCCACTCTTCCCTTTCGTTGGTTCCACCTGGATAACCCTCTTTAATAGAGAATCCAACAGGGAATTGGTAATAGGGTTGCTAAATCTTTTCTAAAAGTATTATGGGGAATGCCCAAGTATAAAATCAAATTCTACTTAACAAGGAATTTCTGTATGGTTACCATGGATGTTCCCTTCATTTGAACTTATGTTTTGTTGCAGAACGCGGTGGAAACAACACACTAACGAGGTTGGAGTTTTTATTTTATTTTTATAAGATTTCAAGTAATAATGTATGGGTGGAACTTTCATGTCCTTGGGATGTTTTTGTTGGCAAATTATTCAGTTTTCTTGTTCATCATTTCTTTTATGACCATTTAGTAAAACTTGGAGGTCCGTTGTACCTGTTTCTGTGGGCATAGGATGTAACAGTTTCTTGAAACTCAAAATCCGTCTGTTGATGGATTTGAAAAGTTAATAATGAAGTATGCTTTTGTGCATGTCGTCCTGGTTTCTGATGATCGTCTATCAACTTAGAAAAAGGTAAAATTAGTCTATAAATTCAGTCTTCTATAGAAAAATCCCACAGGCAGTCTAAACTATTGAAAGCCTTACTTGATCATAAACGTAACCACCAAAAACACTTGAAAAGTTCTGTCCATCACCAAATGTCAATTCGAGAACCACTAACATGTATCCATCACCTCTCTGATCATTCACTGCTGCTTTGCTCACTGATCACTCCAATGTTCCACCATTCGTTTGGATTAGGATTGTGTTATTTCTCCCTCTCAGAGGATCTTGAATCAAGTGGATGAGGATCCGCTCTTCTAAATTCTACATTCCTTCGGTCATTTTAAGCCTTTTGTTGATGAGATTGAGATTACGGCATTCAGTTCCATTGTTTTATGATCATGCATTGTGTAATCTTCAGACGTTTTTTTTAAAAAAAAAAATACATTTCCTAAACTATCTTTTTAAGTCCCTGACCCCCGAGTAAATATTAAGGATGACAATAGAGCGGGGCGGGTTTATATTGCGAATTCTACCAATGCTCTGCAGCTGGCATGTTTTTCCTCACCATTTACCTCGTTCCATGATAAATATATAATCTTGAAAAGTATTACTACTTTCATGGGTGTTGTGTTGAATGTATCCATTTTTGTTTTAATTATATATGCAAGAATAAAATAGGAATTTGTATAGTGGAGCATCGCGAGGTAGATACTCGCAGGTCAGAATAGAAAATCCAGCTTGTATTGTCCCGTGGCTGCTTTTCAACAAAAGGTTCTACTCTATTCGGAGCAGATTAATTTGAAATTTATTCGCTTTCAACAGTATTGGTTTAACTAGATTACATCTGATGATATTTCCTTTTCTCTACTATGTTTAGTAATAATAAATGACCTACTTGTTTTAGTATTATATGGCGAGATTTATATCTTAAAATGTATAAATTAAAGATGAGGTACATGTGATTTTGGCTTTAAATGACAGCTATTTGATTGATGGTCACCAATACATGTGTTTATGTTGATTTTGACATGAGCTCATTCCTTTCCTCACTCCTAACGAATGTTGTTGAGGTAATTGATTCAAGTCTTGTAATATTAATTCTTAATCTTTTAGATTATTTGATACACAAGAGTTCTTAATTTGAATTAAGAAATGATCATGTTTTTATTTAGGGTAAATGATTTGAACTTCTTTTCGGTCCAAATTAAGCCCCAAATTCAGCAAATGTTCCCATATTGGGACTTCAACTTTGTTTTTATCCAAATTAGTCCTTGAAATTCCTATATTCAAACATTAATTTGGAAACAATTGTCAAGTTGAAAAGTTATCAAATTCAGGTTCCAAAGAGTGATTCAACTCTCATCTATTAGTCAAGTTTCCGGGGCAGGAATCGAACAAATGCTGTTTTTGCACTGTGTTCTTTGACATCATAGTAGTCGATTTGTTTCAAAATTTTGTGAAATATGTTGCTGAGTGGATAATGTTATAAAACTGAACATTCATCGAAAATTCTGCCACCTTCAGGAAATTTTTTGCATATACGCACAAAACACTGGGCAAGAGCTGAGCTGGGTTGAGGCCGCCTTGGGCCATGACCATGTATGGCTGACAATTCATTTCTGCCACTGTTGCTTATTCCTTCGTACAAACATCTTTGAATGCCAATCACAATATTCCACGGCATCCAAGCATATATAAGTTGAGAAAAATATAGCAGCTATTAATTGATGCATTCATGGAGGCCCAAGCTCAACACCCAATTAGAATTATGAACAACTCAGAAAAACATGCTTAATTTTGGTATAAATTGAAGCCACTATTTACATTCTACCTTCTTCAATCACTTTTGACTTCTATTATCTACACAACTAAATCTTGGAAGCTTTTTATGTTGCTGTCACTCTACAGTATACACCCCATCGGAGACAGTTCAATACATTTGAATACGATATTGGATTCTAAGATTCAAGAGAACATACCGTGTTCTTTCCTTCGGCCTTGGGCTCTCCAAATAATCTTTGCTTTTTGAGCACAAATTTCATCTCTTGGTAAATATATACTTGAATTCTACAGGTCGAGAACAATGTCTTCTTCGCTTTTGCTTTCGCCTTCAATCTCAGACTCCGAATAATCTGGTCCTTCAAAAGCGAATTTCATCTCTTGGTTGACTAATTCAGCAAGGTCTGGCTTGTTAGCATCTTTGTATGCATCCATGACAGCCTTAAACAACGATTCGTTAGGCTCAATCTCTCCGAACTTTAGTTGGCTGTATATTCTCTTCACACCTTCCAACATACCAGCTTTCCCATAACAACTCACCAGATTAATATAAGTAATAATGTCTGGCTCCAGACCATCATCCTTCATTTTCATGAACACGTTCAAAGCCTTGTCAATCTGCCCTGATGACCCGTAAGCATATATCATTGCATTGTACACAAAAGACTCGAGAGGTATTTCCGCTTTTATGATGGCGTCACAAGATTTGAGTGCATAAGCATGTAAACCTACTAAAGAAAAAACAGTAATGATAACAGCTTGTCTTGCATATGGTTTCCCTTCCTGGTATGATGATTCTAGTTGTGTTACGGCTTCAATCGGAATGCCTCCCTTCTTGAGTGACGTTAATAGTACATTAAAGGTTCCCATGTCGGGCAAAATCTTTCGGTTAATCATTTCATGCAACAATTCACCACATCCACGCAACTGGCCATTCGTGACATAGCATGCCATCACCTTATTGTATGAAGAACAGTCCCTTAACAAACCAGACTGTTTCATCTCATCTGCAACATCAATCGCTTCGTCGAGCATACCCATGCTTTTGTACAAATACATCATAGCTGCAAACGAAAACCCATCCGCGCTACCAGTTTCTTTCAGATTGTCAAAAACACATCTGGCTTCAGATACCATCCCTAAATCCGCATAAAGATTTAGCATACTATTTGATGCAACAATATCTGGACCACCCTCTAGATCCTTAATCTTTTCGTACGCACGTTTTGCTCCTTCCAAACACCCGACCTTGGTATAAGCCTTAATCAGCGAAGTTAGCACTATCTTGTTTGCCGATATACCAGATTCTTCCATCATGCGAAAATATTGAAGAGCTTCTTCAACACCACCAGTTTCAGCAAATCCATTGATTAAGGACCCAAAAACAACTTCATTAGGCTTCACCCCTGCACTGATCATTTCTTGGTACACATCAACAGCATCAGAAAGCTGGCCAAGACGGGCATAGCATGCAATAAGAGAGGAATATGTTTGACACTTTGGTTTTAATCCTGCTGCTCGCATTTCACCTAAGAGGTCTCTTGCATGATCCACTAAATCACCTCCAGAAAACATTTGAATTAGGGAATTATAAGTGCATTCGTCAGGCCAAGTCCCATGATTCCTCATGCTCTTGAAGAGAGAATAAGCTTTATCGTAAAGTTCTGCTTTGCCATAGGCTTTGACCATGACATTATACTCGAGAACACTTCTGTTCTGCCTCGGACTATCTCTTTTGCCATAAAATACAGCCTCAGCTTCAGACCAAAGCCCCCTTTCAGCATAAGCATCTATAATTGCAGCACTTGTTTTGGATGAAAGCTCATGATCCGAAATGAACTTTTCAAAAAGCATCTTTGCTCGGTCAAGCAGTCCTTCAGCAATATACATCTTTATAATTACAGGAAGAGATTGCTCATCAATGTGAATACCAAATTCCTCCATTTCTTCAATCACAGTCTCCGCTTCTTGAACCATATTCCTCTCGCACAATATATGAAGAACAGCTCTGTGAGTTACAATATCAGGGAAAAGACCTACTTTTCTGATTTTCCTATAATATTCCAGGGCTGCTTCAATATTTCCTGCACCAGCATACAAAGACAAAAAGATGTTATAAGTCTTCGTGTCAGGAGGTATTCCCCTTTCTTCCATCTTAGCAAGCAAGGATTCAGCCTCCAATAAATGACCATGACTTCCACATGTAAAGATCATAGTGTTAAAGGTGATTGTATCCATTGCCACACCGGATTTCAACATTTCAGCAAACACATCCGCAGCATCTTTGAGGCGATCTGCTTTTCCATACAAATCAATCAAAGCATTGTATGTAGACGTTAGTCGTGGCTTTCTCACAGAACTTTCTGTATCTGGTGAACCTGAAGTTCCCGAAACAGGACTTCTACCACCTGTCCTGAATAGCTCAGTGGACAGAAACTGCTTAAAACTAATGGCTGAACCAGACCCATTGTCTAAATCAATCATCGAATCCAACTCAATATCATTCAAGTCCACCCTCCCAATGCACCAATCCTTATAAAACCTATCTGCCCTATCAAAATCCCCAGCATCCTTGAGAACCCTAACAATCGTATTCATGGTTACTTCGTCGGGGTAAAGTCCCCTAAGTCTCATATGCTTAATCCACAGCAATGCTTCTTTCACCATACCAGCCTTCCCATAAACATCAACAAGCATACCGTAAGTATTATTCGTGGGCAAGACACCATTTTTCGCCATTTCAATCCAACAAAGCCTCAACTTATCCCATTTTTGAGCTCTCCCCAGCGCTCGAAGCACGATATTATAATGAATTACATTCGGCACATAATCTTTCAATGATTTGAAAAACTCAAAAACACGAATAAGCCTCTCACAGTTACTCTGTTCTTTGAGTACCAGAGTCTGTTCTTTAGGACTCAAATTCTCACAAACCGAAGCAAGGGTTTTCTCTAAATCCTTATCGGAATCCAAAGACCTAAGAATCGAAGGCAAAACACCTCCATACCTCTTCTTTTTAACATTACTCGAAGAACTTCTAGCAGGCAAAAACAGGGTTTTAGGATGACAGTGTAGCTTAAACTCTGGATGAAACCTACATCCTCTTGAATTCAGCATCTGGGAATAAAAGTTTACGCTTGTACGTAGTCCTGGCTCAAGCAAATTTAGGTTATTAGAAAATCTTGGGTCAGTGAATTTAAACCCGGTAAAAGCTCTAGCAACGCAAGGAAAATGGAGGGGAGGGAACTTACTGGGCAAAACCAAGATGTGAGGTTGGAAACTTTCACGACTCAATTCTCCTGAACTGTAACTCCGAATCATTTTGTGGGTATTGGGGGTTTTCCTTTGGGTGGGGTTTTCGTGGGGATTTAGGGTTTTAGGGTGAGTGCATTTGGTAGGGTTTTGGTGGTGCTCCGCTCAGCTGGACATTGGGTTTTTAGCATTTAAGGCGAATTGGATTTGGAGTTAGCACGTCAGCATTTGCCACAAAGGCCCAAGAGTCGGTGTTAGGGTTGGTATTGATTCGGTTCAGTCGAATATTTTAATTGTTTATATAATTAAATTTGATTGAATTTGGTTCTCAATTTTTTTATATTAATTTTTAGATTTATTTTGCTAAAAATGAATTTTATTTTATGATTTTTAAATATTATTTAAAAAAATTTTAAATTCTTTTTTATAAATATTTAAAAAATAAAATTTAAATTATTTTCATCATTTTAAATACAAAATATTTATTTTATATTATAAAAAGTAAAATCAATTATGTATTAAATAATTTTAAATTTATATTTCATAAATTATGTTTTATTTTTTGACAAACATAAATTATCTATATATCTTGATTCGGGTTGATTTTTGATTTTACATCTAGTGTTACCAAAGTGAAACCAACACTCAACAAGTTTACAAAAGCGAATGTATGAATTAAGTTAAGTCGGTCAATATTTCATTAACAAATGATTGATCAATTTAATTTAACTTTAAATCGAATTATCTAAAATAATTAATTTAATAAAAACTGATAAAATTGAATGTATGAATTAAGTTAGTTTGCACTGACTTTTGCTCAACCACAACCAATAAAATTAAATTATTATTAGAGTGATATTTTCTAAGTTCAGTAAAAAGTGCAACACAGTTTTATTTTACATTAATGGAGGTTTGTTGTGGTTTTTTAGAGGTGTAAAGGGAATAAGGTATCATTAAGAGTATTCTTTCAAAATTGTTGGATAGGTCAGTGATGCAAGGAGTTTTCAAGTTTCATCCTAAATGTCTCAGAGTTCATCTTACTCATCTTTCATTTGTTGATGATCTTATTTTTGCAAAGGGCACAATTAATTTAGTTATTGGTATTTGGTGCATCCTTCAAGAGTTCTACTATTTTTCTGATTTGCAACTTAATGTTTCTAAGACTGAGATCTTTGCTGCTAGTATGACTAAGGATGATCAAGTAATTGTGCAAAGGGTCACTGGTTTTAAGTTGGGAAGGTTGCCTGTAAGCTATTCGGGTTTGCCTCTGGTTTCTAGGAAGCTGTCTATTAACGATTGTAATTCTCGTTTGGAGAAAATTCAGGCAAGAGTTAATGGTTGGGCGACTTAACATCTTAGCTATGCTGGCCGGTTGTAGCTTATCAAATCTGTTATCTTTAGCATTCAGGCTTTTTGGTGTAGACAATTCTTAATGCCTGCAGCTATGCTAAGAAGAATTAATCAAATCTGCACCAGATTCTTTTGAAAGGGGAAAGATTTTGCAGCTACTGGTGCTAGAATTTGCTGGTAGTCAAATTTGCTTACTCAAGGCTGAAGGTGGCTTAGGATTGAGAAGCTTGGTTGACTGGAATAAGGCTTGTATTCTACAAAAAATCAAGGCCCGTCTTGCTGGAGAAGGCTTCCTTTAGATTGCTTAGGTTCAGGCTTATGTTTTGAAGGGAGGGAGCTTTTGGGATGCTACTTGTAATTCTGCCAGTAGCTAGAACTGGAGAAGATTTCTTAAGCTAAAAGACATTGTTGCTAGGTTGTCTGCTGGCAATATTGTTACTTCAAAGATTTTGGAGGAGGTTCGAGTTAAAAATAATAAAGTTCCATGGCATAAGCTGATCTGCTTTGCCTTGCATATTCCAAAGCACTCGATCATTGCTTGGATGGTTGTGTTAAATAGGCTTCCAACTAAAGATAAGCTTTCTTCTCAAGGTCTCAATGTTGATACGGTATGCTTATTGTGCAACAGGGCTGATGAGTCTAGGGATCACATGTTTTTATTTATTTATTATTAATGTGACTATTCTAAGAAGATTTGGGGTTGTTGGCTCTTGGAGACAAGAGCTTTCATGGGCTATTACGCGATTTAAAGGTTAGTTTCTTATCGTTAATATTCTCAAACTTGCTTAGAGTGCTTTTATTTACTTTATATGAAAAGAGTGAAATGTGCTAAGATTCAACAAACTCTGAAGAATTGATAGTAATACTGCATTAATTCTTTCCAAGCTATTACATGCATTTAATACAAAGATGAGGATAGTTAGTTAACTACCTTTACTAACAGTTTTGTAACTAATTATACTAACAGTAACTAACTAACTGAATATTTATTTACTCCTGATATACCCCATACTTATTCACTTTCTTCTCCACCAAAACCTACTAATTCATGTCAACAACTTGAAGTTGATCTCGAAATCTAGTGAACACTACTGCGGACAGCGGTTTGGTTAATATATTCGCAATCTGATTGGAAGCAGGAACATGTCCTACTTGGAGTATTCCAGCTGCCACCTTCTCTTTGACAATGAACACATCCAATTCAACGTGCTTGAATTTGGAGTGCATAATAGGATTCCCTGCTACTGCAACCGCAGCGGAGCTGTCACACCATATCATTCCCTTGTTTGAAACTGAAGCACACAACTCAGTTAATAAGGATTGAATCCACACCATTTCTGCAGCTACATGAGCAACACTCCTGTATTCTGCCTCTGCTGTAGATCTGGAGACCACTTGCTGTTTCTTTGAGCTCCAAGAAATTGGATTCCCTCCAAGAAACACACAAAATCCGGAGGTCGACCTACGGTCATCAACATCCAAACTCCAGCTAGCATCTGAATATCCTTCAAGCAGAAACTTGGAAGCTCGAGTGAATTTCAAGTCATAGTTTAGTGTCCCTTGTAAATACCTCAATATCCTTTTGACAGCTTTGTAGTGCAAGTCCAAAGGCTTATGTATGAACTGACACACCTTGTTTACTGAGTAAGCTATGTCAGGTCTGGTGATCACCACGTATTGTAAGGCACCAACAATGCTTCTGTATTGATGCTCATCCTCAACAGGACTCCGTGCAGCAGTTGACAGATGGTGTGTAGTGACCATTGGTGTTGGCAGACCATTTGATTTATCCATGGATGCTTTCCGAAGTAAGTCTCGAATGTACTTTGTCTGAGACAGGAACATCCCTTTAGAAGTGTAGCGAACCTTTATGCTAAGAAAATAACTCAACTTTCCCAGATCTTTTAAAGAGAACTTAGTATTGAGCTGAGTAACAAATTGATCAATAGCCTGAGAGTCATTCCCAGTGACTATAATGTCATCGACATAAACTAAAACATAAAGTAACTAAGAATCTGACCAAATAATAAAGAGGGAGTTATCAGCTTTGGAGACCTCAAACTTTATGGCTACCAAAAAATCTTTCAACTTTTGAAACCAAGCCCGAGGGGATTATTTAAGACCATATAAAGCCTTTTTGAGTTTACAAACAAGCGTCTCACCATTTACTCCATGTTGTTCAAACCCTGGTAGCTGTAGCATATAGATGTCCTCACTCAAATCCCCGTTCAAAAATGCATTGTTGATGTCAACTTGTCTAAGTGGCCAGTTCAGAGACACTGCCAATGCAAGAACTACTCTGATTGAGGTTGGCTTAACCACAGGACTGAAGGTTTCCTGAAAATCGACTTCAGCTTCTTGCAGATAACCCTTAACAACCATCTTGCCCTTGTATCGAGCAATTGAACCATCTGCATGCCTCTTGATTCTGAAGGTCCATTTACAGCCAACAGCACGTCGACCTTCAGGTAGAGATAGAAGGTCCTATGAATGATTAGCAAGCAAGGCATTATATTCAGCCTGTGCTGTTGTTGTCCAAGCAGTGCTTTGAAACGCTTCAGTGATGGTAGTAGGCTCACTCTCATCCAGGACAGCAGCAAAAACCTTGGGCCTAAAAATACCACTATTGGAACGAGTCTGCATGGGATGGTTATTTACATGCACAGGAGCTGATGGAACTGCTGTATTACCTTCAGTCTGATCAACAACTATAGTGTCCTCGGCTACTGCTGGGGAGTCAGTAGAAACACTAGAAGGCAAATGAAAAATATGCAACTGTCTAGGAGAAGATACGTCATGCAAGACTCTGTCTGACCTAGGAGTTGCATGTGCCAAAGTATGTCCAGAAGAATCCCGAGCTACAACCAGAGAAAGTATAGACTATTGGTGAAGGTCTCTCATAGAATCAACTGGAGATTGCGGGCAGAAACCATCATTAAAGGGAAACTTTGTTTCATCAAAGCAAACATGTCGAGACAGAAAAACTCGACCATCCTCAACAAGGCACCTGTAACCCTTGGTGTTAAGAATACCACCGAGAAATACACACCTTTGAGACCGAAAGTTTAATTTACGTTGTTGAAACGACCTTAGATCAGGGAAGCAAGCACAACCAAATACCCATAGCAGACCAAAGTCAGGTCTGAGATTGTAAAGAACTTCATAGGGACTAGAATGACTTAATACAGGAGTAGTTAGCCTGTTAGTCAAGTAGACCGCATGCGCAAAAGCATAGAACCAGAATTTTAAATGCATATTGGATTGTGCTAAGAGAGATAAGCCCATATCAACTAGTTGCCTATGTTTTCTTTCAGCAACTCCATTCTGCTCCAAGGTGTAGGGACAGGGGACTCTATGTTGCACACCCAATCGAGATAGTTCTTTTGACAAAACACGATATTCACCCCCATCTGTTTGTAGCATTTTAATAGATCGACCAAATTGGACTTTAACCATCTGGTGAAAATTCAAAAAACAGTGAGCCACTTCAGACTCGGTTTTGAGAAAATAAATCCAAGTGTATTTGCTGTACATATCAACAAACGAAACGTAATAAGAGAAGCTATTTGAAGGCAGATGAGTTGGCCCCCATACATTAGATACCACAAGCTCAAAAGGGGAAGAATACACTGTGTATGAAGTGGGAAAAGGTAGCTTGTGAGCTTTGCCTAACTGACAAGCTGTACAAACTTGTTGCAAACTATTTTGTTTGAAAGAAATTCTACAAGTCTTTAATACATGAGCAATAATGTGATTGCAATGATGGCCAAGCTTGTTGTGCCACAAGGTGGACGATGAAAGCTGAGCACTGTTCAGTAAGCTTGGGCTAGACTTCGAGGAATAACCAGCAGCAGTGGAAACAGACTTAGGAGCAGACTCAAACAATTGAAACCTGTATAACCCTTTATGCATGTGGCCCTCTAGCAAGGTCATCCATGTCTGAATGTCCTTCACAAAACACAAAACTGTGTGAAATTCAAAGTACACATCATTATCTTAAGCAAACTGACCCATAGACATCAAATTCTTGCATACTGCTGGAACATGCAAAACATTCTGAAGACGCAATAGTCTAGAGCCAGCTAAGAGAGTAGTTGAACCTATGTTAACGATAGAAACAGACTCACCATTGCCCATAGTGACATGATTTGCACCTGAGTAAAGAGAAGCAGTCGTGAGATTAGATACTTCTGGGGTGATATGATTTGTTGCACCAGAGCCAGGATACCAGATTGAATCAGGCTGGGAAGATGTAGAAGCTCGAAGAGGCACTTGACTGGAAGAGTTCTGAGGAAATGAGGCACAGCAATGAGACATAGACGAACAAGCAGGAGTCGGGGAAGGACAGCCTAAACCATGTAACTAATAACAATTGACTTGCATCGAGTTAGAACCAGCAACACCAGAAAAATTTTCATCAAACCTGTGATAACAGGTCTGAACCATGTGGCCCACCTTACCACATAACTAACATTGTGGCCTAGTACGAGACCAACCCCTTCCATTACCACGTGACTTGCCACAAGACCAACCACGACATTGTCCTCTATAACCTTGCTTAGTATCCTGAGAATAACGAGTAGACTAATCAGACTATTTTAGGCCAACTTCATTGTCTTGCTGTCAAGAAGCCAAATTTGCTTGGCAGGGAACTTCTGTTAACAGCTCCAGTTGTTGTGCTTCACAATCAAGTAACATCTCAGTTAACAAATCAAGAGATAAAGGAGTCGCAGAGGCAAAGACCCGGATAGACTCAAACTCGAGTGAAAGGCCAACCAAAATGACACTCACTTGTTCTTGCTCAGAGATAAAACTACTAGCAGCAATTAGATTATCACTAAGTTGCTTTACCTTAGACACATATTCTTTAATAGAAAGATTCGATTTCTTGAGCGAGTACAAAGCATGACGCATGCTTGAGACTTTAATGGTAGATTTTGCACTGAATCGCCTTTCAATGGTATTCCATATGTCAAAACTTGTCTTGGCAGTTGTAAGATGAACTAAAATATCATCTGTCACAGTGGACAATAACCAAGAAGCTAGAAACTTGTCTTGCTTCCTATGGACAAGAAAAGCTGGATTTTCAAGTTGCTGACCTTCAGAACCAATAATGAAAGGAGAAGGAGAGGGAACAGTACCTAATACAAACCCTTCAAGACCATAGCCTTCAAGAATCAACAAAAGCTGATGCTTCCATAAAAGAAAATTATGAGAAGTAAGTTTGATGGTATCATGCTTGGAGAAATAATGAACTGCTAGTGCACAAAGATTACTATTTCCTTGTGAATGTTCAGCCTCCCTAGTGTTGGAGGAGTGACGCGGTGTGTCAAATGCAGGTACACCTTCTAAAATCGCGTCAGTAACCATGAAAAAAAAAATTCTACACCAAGAAAACCTAAGCTATCGAATTCTGAAGAATTGATAGTAATACTACATTAATTCTTTCCAAGCTATTACATGCATTTAATACAAAGATGAGGATAGTTAGTTAACTACCTTTACTAACAGTTTTGTAACTAATCATACTAACAGTAACTAACTAACTGAATATTTATTTATTCCTGATAAAATGGAAGAGTTTTTGACAAGTTACTTTCTACCGAATTTGCTGTTTTGCTCAAAATTGATTGAAAAACTGATAAATAAAAAGTATATTATTAATATTCATCTTTGTACAGATTAAGAATTAGTTTATTTTAATTATATAGAATTATTATTCTTTTGTAAGACTGCTTTTGCACTGGAATAAATGAAATTCACTTTTATATAAAAAAGAAGAAGAAGAAGAACAAACATGTTATAATATTATTATGTCTTACATACATGAAACAAAGCATTCTAACCCCATTTTTCTTATATCACTGTAGTTTATAAAATGGGGACTAAATTATTGTAACTCTACCTAACTCACAAACGACCTAATCGATCAAAACGATAATACATTGTAACTAAAATTTTTATAATTAAAAAGGGCAGCTTTTAATAGTTCTGGAAGTACATAAGTATTGGGATAATTTAATACTTGGCTCTAACTCGTATCCAGTGATATACAAATACAATAAATTTTATATCTCAATCAAAATGATTTGGACGCCATTTGGAAAATCTTGGTGAAGGTTTGCTAACCCCTGATAAAGCAAAGTGCCCCCCGTCAGCAAAAAACATTAAATGAATAGGCAAAGAAAAGCCACCTACGGAGTAAGGGAGAAGAACAAAAAAACTTGTAGCCAAAATCCCTAGTCCACCTACAATTTGTATCGCAAATACCCCCCATTTTCGATTACCACCTCCCGTCTCATAGTGCTGACATGGTTCTTCTCGTAGCCTCCCGCTTCATCTCAGCTGCTTTACCACTACCTCGGAAATACATATATACTTGCTGCAAATCCAAAAAAGAGATCGATAAGGCTTATAAGAAACCTAAATCGAGCAAACACGCTATGTTATTTCGACTCGGTGAGACTGTCAGATACGGTTATATGTAAAGAGTCCGAAGGGTATAGAGAAGAGAGGGATAACTGGACCTGAATAACCCAGATGCTGACAAGTGATTCACAGCAAAAAAATGCAAAACCGACGAAGTATAATATCTGCAAGTTGAAATGAGGCAAAGACTCAAGGCTATATGATTCATAAAAAGTAAAATCATGATCCTAAACAGTACTGATAAGGGCGATAATGTAATCGAAAATTGACTATAGCAATGGCAGCCTAATGGCATGAACTTACCCCAAGCACATAATTATAGCTAAAGAGATCCAAAGCAGGTAAAACACCTCTGCACAAAGAATTACACCATTAAGACATCAGCTATAGATAGATCATAGAGGATTTGAACAAACCATCATTTCCAGCAAAACAATTCAAAGATGGTAAAAATGTGATGGGATATTTAGAGATAGACTTGTTTATCTTCAGATAGGATAAAATTGTAGAATAAAAAATATGGACCAACTTACGCAAGGGATTTTCCCTTGAAAATAAATGGAGGAGCAATTGCAGCAAGGACGCAAAATAATATATGGAACTGCAAGGAGGAAAAAGAAGTCGGAAATGAGGTCTTTTCCACCATATCTTCGCTGAATATTGAACAATTTCAATGAGAAAGCAATAAGCTTACCACGTAAACCAAGAAAAATGATCCAAATTTCAACGCACTATCAGTCCTGTAAAAGGAATTCGGACATAATTATATCCGATACAATTACAGATCAGGGTAAAGTATATCTAAGTGCATGACTACAAGTGGCATTTCTAAATAATTCCTATAATTTTATTTAGGTTACAATGATATATTAGTATTCATAAGTTACTTAAATTTAATTTTAAAAAAAATTAAATTTGATTTGATAATCTATGAGTTGAGCTCAAGCTCGAACAATTTGAGCTATCAATTAACCGAATTCAAGTTCTATAATACTTGATCCAAACACCTCCCAAACTTAATCAAACTTACATTTTAATATATGTTTATATTATGGAATTACATCTTTACTCTTCTTATATAGAAAGAGATCAAGTAAAGAAGAGCTCAAACTTAAATACGAATGAGCTTAATCAAGTTTGAGCTTAATAGCTCATTCTATCTCAAGTAGTGTGTAAACTTAAAAATTGGTGTTCGGTTGAATCTTAAGTCGAATATCAAATCTCAAATTTCGTTTTAAGCTCAAATTCAAGGTCGCCACTATTCAAGATCTCTCAATTACCCCTGTTAGGCTGTTTGAAGTAAATTCCACTGGTACATGGTTCATGCATAGGGTATCCTAGTATCTTCAGTCACCGTCTAGAAAGCATCAAAACATGTTTTATGGCCAATGGATCTAAATTTCCAATTTGCTCACAACATAGGAGTCAATAGTTACAAATTTAGTATGCCATAAACCGAAAAAGGAACAAATGAAAAGTAGTACCTGCAAGCACCGTAAAGAGGACGATACCACAAGTAATAGCCTCCAGGGACGCCAGTTAAGAAATATATGATGGCTAGAAACCAAATTGTTGGACCTAGAACAAAATATAATATAAATTAGTAATATGATCAAAGATGCCCAAATAGCAATTAAATACTAACGATTAAGGGCTACACTGAGTAACCTTCAAAACCCACCTTCTCCCTTGATCCAGGCTACAGTGACAGCCATTACATTCCAAGTGAGGCAGATGACCAAACCTGCTATGTCCGGAGAAATTTATAGACGTAAGTTATTACAGGCTACCATAAAAAACAAGAAATGAACATTTCAACCAATTCGTCTTTTAACTAAAAGATTCAAGCTTATTGGTTAGAACGAGCAAGAGAGAAATCAATAAATCTGCAGAGAAAAATGGAGTGAAACAAAAAAGCATGTTTCTTTACCACCGCACAGAGTTATGTGGTACTTTTTCGCATAGAAAGTGGATCTTTTGTTTGAAGAAAAGTGTTGTGGATTAATTAAGAAGCAAAATCGTTTAACTTTACAAAAAGAAAATAACAATGAATTTTATGACATGGTTTCACCAATTTTCTTTATCATGGGATACCATCTAGAAATAAAAATAAGTAATATTAAAATATTTCTTACAATTATCATCCACTTTGATCTTATTAAATAAAATGGTAATATTGTTCGACCATAGATAAAGAATTTTGGTTTTTGACAAGTATCAAGAACTTCAACTCACCTATCAATGATGTGAAACCAACATACATGATTGTTTGTAGGTGGATTGGTATGTCATTTGAAATGTCATTATGGATAATAGGAAAAAAAGGCGGCCAATTTTTCTCCTCTATCACCACTCCAGCTGCCAAGGCAAAGGCAAGAACATATGTCATAAAATTGGTAATGCACAAAATCATCAAGCCATATAAAAAACAACCTACATCTTGCTAATGCCTCCTCCCTCCGTTTCAATTCCTGCATGATATAAAGATAACACTCAATTAGTATCAGGAATCACAAAACCACCCTACAGACGACACTATTTACATTTGAAATTAGTATTTTCACTATGAAGAGGTCAACAACTCAGAAGTCAGAACATAAGACATTATACAGGCATTCAGACAGAAAGAAATACATTAAACTAATGCTAACTTGACATAAGAATTCAAAACCATAGGTTTTGAATCTCAATTTCTGAATCATATTTTAGTTTAATGTATTTCTAAGTACTTCACAAATGCGTATAAACCGAAACTGCACTATGGAAGGAGTAAATTATCAGCGTTGATACCTAATACCTCAAATAATTATTCGAAAGCACGAGATTTATATTTCATCAGCCAGCCTTGCTCAATAGCAAGCAGACAACAGAAATTACCTGCTCTCGCCTTTTAAGTTCAGCCTCCTTTGCTTTAAGTTCCTTCTCCTTTTCTTTGATATCCTGAAGTTGATAAGATTGGAAATATCAAAAGAAGTCTTTGCTTAAACAGAATACTTAGAAAGATTATAGTAGCCCATTAAATATCTGGAAAGTTTTAGTATACCTTGGCAGAATCAAGAGGAACATCTATTGTTGCACCACGGTCATATGGTTCAGGAGGAAGGGGTGAAAGCCTTGATATACTACCAGGATTCTAATATTTTTATATTAATAATTAAAGAAACGCAAGCAAGATCGTATAAGCCCTTGCAGAAACACAAGCACAACACATAAACATGACAGAATATCCAAGACAAGAAAGTAAACTAGCCACGTGAGAAACAGTTGCATTGTCAAGAAGTGTTCTTGCTTAAAAGTTTCACAACGCAAGCAAGGGAAGCTAATGGGAAAATGAGTCCCGTATGAATCTGGGACAAGAAAAAGATGCACAGAACTGCACCTACAAATCAGGATCCATGATAGCTCTCCTAGAGGTTAGTGTGCATTCTCGCTCGGGGTAATTTTTCCTTTCATGTAGCATCTTCTTGGACCTATCTGATTTCCATTATAAGTAATTGAGCTACTGGAAAAGGGGAAAGAAAGGAATTTATTGAAATCCAGCAAGATAAAAGGCAGGTGCTAGGAAAAGAATTTTGGTACACCTTTACCAATACCAACAGTAGCAACCACCATAAAGCCATTTAAAAATCAAGGCATTTTTATGATCACGTTCATTAGCATAAAACATCGCTGGAACCTTCAGCTAATGACAATCAATCTCATCATTTTGAAACCACTATAACTGCTTAAATTCTAGTGCCACTAACAATCATTAGAACCAAGTCAAAGCATGATCATCATGATAAAAATCGATGATTGTCATTCATTAGTCATTGCAACTAACTTATGTGTACAATAGACACATACATAAAAGTTCAGTATGTTAGCCACTTAATATCTGCCACCGCTTTTAATGTTCTCAAAAATTGAAATTACGGTAACGAAAATTATACAGGTAAAGATAACCAGACAACTGTAGGGAAACAGTACTTACTGAAGAATTAAAGGAACCTCCACCAGATCCTTTCCTAACTGATGGATCCTGCAATAAATAAAATGGAAAGATACATGTCATTTATAAGCAAAATTAAATCACTATTTTAACCTTGAATGTATACAGTGACAAAGTTTCGTCTGATTTAGCTTACAGAGAAAAAAAAAGAAAAAAGAAAACAATATTCACCAAACAAATGTCATATACCATGAATTCTTTTGTATCAGGAACAAAACCAAATTATCTTTTTTTTTTCTAAGACAAAATCACCATGCCACACCTATACCTATTTGTATACGTTTGAAAATTACATCTCACAAAAAAAGAAAACAGATAAACGCAGATACTAGAGCTACATTAATTTTTTTAAAAACAAGAAATCCTAACTCGATATTCATTAACTCTTAACATAAAGAATTTCAATTGGCAGCGGAAATGTAACAGATCAAGCAAATTCACTCAACCAGTGTGACCTAAATCAACAAAACCTAACGATCAAGTCTCGCAGAAAAAACAAAAGGAAAAAAATATGCAAATCCACAACAGGAGGCATTGCCGTTTAAATATAAAGTCGTGCGAGGGAACTTACCGCGAAAGGATTAACCTCTTCCTCGGCGAAAGGGTTAGTATCGTAACGACTCATTGAAAAACGAAGAGGAAAATGGTAACACTAAACAATGCGAAACGGATATGGAAATGAGACAGTGATTGGTGAAAAGAAGAGTGTTAAGAAAAAAGAAAAGAAAAGATGGAAATGGAGAAAATATAGAGAGAAGAATAAGGAAAGGGACGAAGTGAATGATCATAACAACGGGTGGATGTAGTTAATTTTTGGTATGAACGGTGTTTGTTTGTTTCTAGAGAAAATGGAAAGGGAGAGGCAAAACCTCAGCGAAAGAGTTTCGCGGGCTGCGGCTGGGATTTAAATACGTTTTCAACATAGTCAAATTTCGGGCCAATTCTGCGGTTACTTTAGTTACTACAATAATAGTAATATTAATTCTCTTAGTCTTCATTTTTGTTTTCTTTTTAAATCCTTTATTGAACGGTGTCGTTTTCACATTGTCTGCTCTCCTATTTGGCTAACAATATTATAATCTATGATATACCAAAAAATTATTAATTGAAGTTCTAAGAAAGTATTCTAAGAATAGGATAAATTAATTGACCAATATTATTAATAAAATTTAGTTTATTATTAATAAACAAATAATTAATCGATTTATTTTTAGTATTGTTATTTTATTTATTTTAAATAAAAATAAATTAATATATTTATCTTATAATCTATGATTAAATTGAAAATAAAATTTAAATATATCGTATGCATTAAGTTTAAATGCAATTTGCCTCATTAATGTAGTGTTTAACAACACGCCCAAACCGTAAACTTTTCAATCTCTTGAGAGCTTTCCCATAAATGTTTTCCGTCAAATTTGACAACCGTGATAAATCTACGCTATTGTTCGTACCACTACACCTCCGTCATCTTCTCCACCAATCTTCCTTCCGCGGCGTTTCCTAATCATTCATTTCATCCCATTGGCCCTCCATTTCCAGTTTGCAAGCTTGCTTCTTTGCTTACTCCTTTTACCTCCAATGCAGCACGATTTGGACACTTTATTGTCCAATCATGGTTTGAAATTCAATTTCATCGCACTGAGGCCTTACTATTTCACTAGAGCTTCATCCTCTAGTCAAATTTTACAGCTCCACTGACTCTTTTTTTCCCCTTTTGTATCCTTGCTCCATTTGTTTTGTATCCATACTCTTTACGCCATGTTCATTCATTTTCATCTTTTTATATATTTTTTTGTTTATTTTACTCTTTTAATAAGTTAAATAATTTTTTAATTTATTTTTTAATAAATTCAAATATTTTTAATAATTTTATAAAAATAAAATAATTTAAAAAATTTATATTTTCACATTATCGTTACAACTGTATTTAAATCTAAACACACACTCTATTGCTGTTTTTAATCTCACTTTATCTAATTTCATTGCTACAGTAACTAATCTCACTGTCACCATTGTTTTTAACCTCACTGGAAGTAAACGTACCGCATATCCAAACTAAGCCTTAAACTACCTCATTTCCATAAGAACTCTTTTATTCAAAGGTGGTCAACTAAGGAAGAAATTAAAAATGCTTCTCATGTTTTAACTTAATGATAAATTTGACCACTAACGTTTGCATGTTTTGTTAAAATGACCTTAATTGTATTTTTGAGCTTTTTTTTGGCCATCGAACATTTGTTCTTTTTTTCAATCTACTTTTCTAACCTATTTAATGAATAAATTTAAGGTTTTAATTTTTCTTTCTTTCAAATCTTTCGTATGTGTATTTGTTAAGAAATTTTTATTGAGTTAATTTTTAGATAATTACGTTTAGTTTTTTTTAAAATTAAGAATTGTTTTTTAATTTTAATATATTATTTATTATTTTATTATTTTTCAGATATAATTACTTATTAAATTATCTAAATAATAAACTACATCTTACTCCACGAATAAAAACAGAAAAATGTGCATTTTGATAAATAATAAATTACATTTTATTAAATTCATAAAATAAAATTTTCATTTTAGGGGTTGAATTGATTGTTAACTTTTGGTATATATATTCTTGATACATGCATTGAAGAGAATAAACCGTGAAGTTGAAAAAAAAATATAGCAAAAGACACTTCGCTCAAAAAAACAGAAAACAAAAGCGAAACCCAAAGTCGAGATCCCCAAATTTCGGTTACAGTGAAATCCGAAGATCCATCGGTTCAATGGCGCAACTTGAAGAAATAGATGAATCGAAGAATAAGAACAATAAGCAGCAGAAACGAAATCATGGATCAACCATGTTTTTCGTAATGGTGGACTACCTTTTCCTTCTCATCTTCTTCGGTTTCCTCGTTTTCATTCTCTTTAAGATACTTCATTTCTTCTGATTATTCTTCTTCAGGTTACTCTTTTCTTTCTTTTATCAATTACCCTTCTTTTTCGCCATTTCAATTCAACAAAAAATGTATTGTACTTCTTTTCGTGATCTTTTTGCCTGCACATTCAATTAACTGCAACTCTTTTACTCTTTCAAAATCTGAGACATTGATATTTTTTCTAGAGATTGTGTTCTTAGGTATTCTGAATCAATGGTTACGATTATGTTATCTTCCTTGTTAATGACACTTTGGGAAGGAAATTATTTCTAGCATTGTTTTTGTTTGCTGCGTACACTTTATCTTTAAACAAATATACGCCTGAGGTTAATGTGGTGATTGTAATTTTACTCCTGGGGATAAGTTACATTCAATTGATTCAAATATGGTTAATCGAATTATATTAATGTTGTTGTTGTTGATGAATCCATGTGATTGTATGATCAAATACACGTTTATTTTACTCATACAAAACTCTTAGAATTTGGTTCTAATAGAAGACTGGAGTTGTTAATGGTCTTGGAGCTCCCATTTTGTTTTAAGTTAAATAGTATTTTGGACTGGTATGATTTTGTCAGTTTGAAAAACCCTTGGTAGTTCAATCTTTGAACATATATATATATATATAAGCCTCCTTTCAATAATTTATTTGCTTTTATAAGAACCAAATGACTAATCTTCTCTGAGACTACATGTATAGGCTTGAGGAGGGTCTTATTTTGTTTTATGGATATAATATTGGGAGAGGGTTAGGGGAAGACAGGGTTTGAAATGATGTCATTTAAGTGCTTGACAAGAGCTCTGATCATTGCTCCAAACATGTGCTGGCTCTGAGAAGAGCCTGCTCGTTTCTTCATTTTTGGCTGTGCTAGCAATTTAGCATTGCTTTTGGTTTCTAAAAATACATTTTAACAATAAAAGAAATGCTAACAATGAGCCAAACCAAAACTAGGTTACCATGTGTTTTTCAAAAGCACTTTTTAAATGTTAAACTAGTCCTTTTATAAGTTAGCTACTTTGTATACCTTTCAGCTGTCCCTTTTGATTTGGCATTGCTTCATTTTCCCTTGCCCTCTTAAATGATTGGCATGGAAAAGAATGTTTGAGGGTAATGGATATTTTGTAATGCCACCCATTCCTACTATCTGATTGTAGTTAATGAAATGTGAGTAGCAGAGCACACTTTTGACAGAATAGTGATAAAACACATTGGAGTATACTACACACTGATGCTGGCCAATGATAGTGGTAAAGTAATGGGCCAATCATCCTTCACCTTTCAAATGACTAAATCAATATATGTAAAACCTCCTATAGCTATCCATACTAACCACAAGGTAAGGTATGGTGGTTGTTCACCTCGTCCCTTAACTATGTAATCGGGGGTTTGCTCCCTGCTCACGAGAATGAAGCACATTTCGTGGCCAATCATTTACTATTGCCAAGAACTTTGAATGGTAGTTGAAGTTTAAATTGTAGACTTTTAGGATCACAACTTGGCTCATTGGTCTAGCATTGAGAGAAATTCCACATCTAGACCTGTCTTTTTATTTGACTCACTGCATGTATTTTCATCACGTTGCTTTTATAAGTAACCATGATGATCATTTATGATAAATATTAACAGTAAATATCATTGCAAAAAGTATTTAAATTTAGTTTAAAGCAGAATAACAATAGATTGAATATTTATAATCTTTGTAATATTGGAATTTGAATTTACAAATTTGTTTGTTATCAACATTAAATTCAAATATTATTATATGAATTTGAATAGGGTAAATTAACAGTGGTACTTATGACTTAGTAAGTAGAAAAAAAACAAATTAAGATGATGTTTAAATCTTCACCAAAAGCAAATCAAATTTGCATCATCTATTGCTGCAAATGTTTGGATAAATTAAAGGTATTGAAACCATATTTTGCATGTATCAAATGCAATAACTTTGAGGCTTAAATGCAAAATTTGTCTTTAAACTATATAAACAGTTTTATCAAAACATAATACTTAAACTATAAATTTCGCCACGTGACACATGACATGTTCTTACTGAAAGACGTAAAATGATAGTTTAAATATAATTTTGATAAAAAAAAAAAACTTTAGATACTTAAGTGACAAAGTAATATAGTTTGAGGACTAATTTTGTAATTAAGCCTAACTCTGACCAGGACCTTTTTCCTTCTCTAAAATGATTTGTGAAATACAACAGAACAAATTGGTGTGGCAATGGATTAACTTGCACAAACATGAACAAAACAGCCACCGATTCACAAACTAGTTCCTTTCCCTTGGATCTAATGTAGGCTGCACTAAAAACCAGTCCAGTTTCTTTCCAGACAACACAAAATTTCTAAGGGTTCGGCCTTTCCTCGGAAAATCTAGGAAGTTGGATGAGTGAGTTCACTCGTGTAACACCTTCCAAACCCAACCAGTTTTGATCTTCACCTGCAACTGTATCCTCATTCCCTTCGAACTCCTCCGGATGTGGTCTTCCGTTTCCGAAACCTTCACATTCTTCTGATGGTCTAACCGTAAAGTTCCTCTGCAAAGATGGCTCGGACCTGTGGCAGCTATCATCAGATTCACCTGCGTTACCAGAATGATAACTTTGAATGGTTGCAGAAGAAAAGCCTTGCTCCTCGTAATCGGATTCCGAGTCCATTTTCCCATCCAAAAAGAAGCAAACAACCGCACAATCATCCATCTTTGAAGTAGGGTACTTCAGTTTCCATTCTCGTGCAGCCGAGTCAACCAACATCCTGGCTGCTGATGACCGGGACGGAGCCGATGATACAATCTCAACTACCTCTTCATTGCTCAATACATCCCATACCTGTAATAAAAAAGACCAGGCATGTAATGTGACCCGAATTTAGCAAATAAAATGTCAGGTGAAAAAAGATTACCCCATCTGATGCTAGGACAATGAATTGATCTTTTTCTGTGAGTAAACGATGGGAAAATTCTGGCATGGAGATGACACCGTATTCCTTCAAACAAAAATCTCCAAACGCTCGAGCCATGGCTAGCCCTGGTGCATCGTCAAATGGCAACCATACTCTACATACTTCAGGTTCATCTTGCAATGCAAATACCCTTCCTTTGCACCTTTTAATCCTTTCAGCTTCCCCTGTTGCAATGTTTATATTTAAATTTTGATGTTTTTTCGAGAAAAAAGAAAATGGTTTGAGATGTAGTACTTGGTAAATCAGGCTTGAGATCAACTGTCAATTGGATTGCCACCATCGAGTCGTTGTTGTCTTTTGATCCCATTACCGCTCGAGAATCCCCGATGTATCCCATGAAAAGATTGGAGCCCTGAAAGTGGTAAAAATCAACCAAAATAAGCAAGCAATTGATGAAAATAAGCAAAAGCAATGCCTTTGTTTCATTAACCTGTTTCACTATAGTGACTGCAGTGCTACCACTGCAGAAGCAGTCCAAATTAGGATGAGACCTCAACTCTTTATCCATGGCCTTGTATGACTTCATGAATGCTTCTCTCCATAACGAAATTAATCTCTCCTCTGCCGAGACGTCCTTCTCCAAATCCGCAGCTTTCAAACTCCCTTTGAAACATGTTTGGCCCGAACCATTTTGCCTTGACTGACAAGAATCCATGGAGGAAAGCAACTTAAGAGGAAGGGCATCTCTCACTTTACGAGCAACGAGATGACCATGTGGACCATGACCATCAAATACACCACAAAAGGTCACATCTTCCGGCATGAAATCCTATCGGAAATTTTGAGTTTATCAATGTTATTAACCTCAAAATATAATCTAATCCAAGAATCGAAAACAATTTAAAAACTTACTTCCCATACAATCATGGCATCCTGGTTGATTCCCTTGCGACCCTGCTGAGTGAATATACAAGAGCTTCTGCTCTTTCCATTAGTGAAAACCCTGTTGGGGACTGAAGGCAAATGGTGCAATGCAATAACATGATCCGAAAATGTTCTCTTAGTCCTCTTTTGCCCACAAAACCCGATATCGCAACACGTCGGAGAAACCTCCTCCCTACGGCCCATACTGCCAGAAGTACTCCGGCTACTAGTGGAGACACAACCCCCCATTTCGTCGATAAAGTTAGAAGGACCAGAACCAGAACAGATCTCACGTGAAAGAAAAAAAAAACTATATGTAGTTGCTGGAAATGTCAGGCAAAGCCAAATACAATATCAGACCAAAGATTCCCCACACATCAGACCATAAGCCACTTTACACCTCAATGTATTAAACTGGGAATCTTTAAGACACAGTCATATGTAATCCATTGCAGGGTTCCATAGATGGATGACAAAACCAGCTGAGAAAAACAACAATATATTTAGTCAATTCATTTGTATATTCCATAGTTCCATGTGACATTGGAATAGAATATACTTAAAAGTCGGTCCTGATAATTTGTACTGATAAAGATACCCATTGATACAATTCAGATGGTGAGATCTTATGTAAATTAATCCACAAACTAAAAAAACAAAAAAAGTAGCAGTGCAGACAAAAAAATCAGCAAAACAAGGAGCAGATAAACCAGAAAACTAGAACCATGTCTTGTTTTTGAAACAATTAAAGCATTTTTCAATTACAATGAAAACCCATTTATAGTTTCAAACAGAAAACAAGGCCAAAAGAGAAAAGCATTGAAATTTGAAGATCAAGCTTGAAGCTTTACCTTCTATGCTAAGAAACAAAAACTCAAAAGAGAAATCAAAACAAAAAGGAATTACCACATCAAGATCCAGAGATTACATTATTGGAAAATTTACTTGAATGGGACCAAAAAGAAAAAAAGGAAACTAAGGCTGATGAAGTTTGAAATAAAGAATGTCAAACAGAGGAAAACAACAAAGAGAAGAAGTTGTAATTTTTTAGTTTTCTCAAACCAAAGAGAGCATAAGATTTTTGAGATAAAGCAAAGCAAAGGGGATAAAGCACAACAGATGGGAAAGCAGAAAAGAATGATTTTGTCAAAAACAGAATCAAGAGAACATATCAAAAGAGATCAAAGTAAAAAAACATACATAAGCAGGAAGAAAACCAAATTCACTATGTTGTTAAATCAAAAAGAAAATTAAAAGAAGAAAAAATCTTCATTTCTTTTTCTGTTTGCTTTGTGGGTTTTGCTCAAAGTTTGGAGAAGAGGATGTGAGAAGGTTACAAGAGACGGTTAGTGGTGAAGTTTATAGGTGAGAGAGGGAATATGGAGAATGAAAAGTACCTGTGACTGAGAGTGGTCTGTATGCAGAAAATTTCAGCTTGTGTGGAAGAGGCAGTAGCAAAGGCAACAGAGTTGAGGGACAGAGAGAGGTGATAATAATAATTATAATGATTATTACAAGAGAGATGGGTGCATTCATTAATTGCAAGATGGGGTGCCTTTGTAATTGTAATCACTAACCAGAGTTTTTTTTTAAATATAATCTAAATATATTAAATTATAAATAAATTTACATTTTATTTATTTATTTTCAAAAAATTTCAAAATAATTATTGAATTATTCAAATTTTCTTATTTAAATTACTATTCTGTTAAAATCGTTGTTGTATGGTTTTTTGTTCATACTATCTACATCAATCAAAAGTTTTATTCTATTCTCTTCTATAATTTAGTTTTTTCATGAAACAATTATAAACGTCATGAATTTGTGAACTAAAACTCAAAGCAGTTTTTTTAATTTTCAATATTGGTCGTCAAATCAATTTAGATATAAAGTATATTTTCTATCTCGATGGGTAATCGTTGCTTGGAGTTTACTAATTGGACTTTTAAAAAATAATAATAACTTAGTGATTTAAATAAAACTTTCAAATAACTCAATAACTTAAATGAAAATTTTTGAATAAGTTAGTGACTATTTTATAACTTTTGAAATTAAGTAACCAAAACATAAATTTACTAATAATTTAGTACCTTAGTTGTAATTTACTTTTTTATTATGACCAGGCTATATCATATGTACGAAAAAACATTTTAGGTAAAATAAATTAAAATTTATTCATTTATTTTTAAAAGAAAAAATGAATAAATCTTTTTCTAACTAAGTCCGTAAATAGTTAATTTATGAAACTAACTCAATCAAGAATTTTATAGTAATTATCGTTTTTTTATGTAAAGAGAAGAATTTTGCTGACCAACTATTTTTTCTTAAATCCCTTGTGACTCAATTTGCTCGAGTTCTTTATGATTTAGTTTTTCGAGTCTAAGTTGATTCGATTTATTTTATTATATCTGATTGAATCTTTCAAGATGGACAAGTTTGTCATTAGAAGGTAAGATGCACCAGCTAACATCTTTTATTTTCTGGTGGTTGATGCCTTTTGATTGAGCTGGTGTTCTGGATTCAACCGATATCCTACTCATATTCAATTCCGAATATATCTAAATCTATACTTATATTATTTTACATAGCTTTCCTGTAAATATAAAATTTTTATAAATATATCTATATTATATACAAATGTTATTTTAAAGATTTTTATTTTTTTTATGTTTTGGTAAATTTAAAATATATAAAATAGAAATTTCTTTTAATTTTAGAAATTAAGTAAAGTAATTTCAAAGTTTATAATATTTTAATTATTCTACATCCTATTTTAATTAACACCAAGAACGTGGAAAATATGGAAGAAAAAATTGCGTTTTGAAAATTATAAAAGAACAAATAGTGGGATTGGGTTGGCTTGAAATGTCAAAGGAAGAGTACCAAGGGAAATTGAAAACGGAATAGAAGCGGAGATTTGAGTTATGACGTCATGTGGTTCGGGATTGGGGAAATTCGGGTTCGATTTGAATTCGGATTCGGGCATATCTCCCGCCCATGGCCCAAATCTATCTCTTCCCATATTTCCCCCACGCTCTAGCTTTCTCGCGTGTATACCAAACAATATTCACAAAGGGGAGGGCCGAGAGCATACCTGTGTTTGGGGCTTAAATTAATTATACAGTTAATTTAATTATTTATATCCGTTCATTATCTATTTTTAAATTTTATAACTAAATTAATCGATTTAATATTTTTAATTATTTAAATATATTTGTATTTTATAATAAATAATTTAATTTGGTTAGGTGAGTTAAATTAGTTTAAATAAGCTGGTTAATTAATTTAACTAACCAAATCAATCGATGTTAAATCGATTCAGTTAGGTCAATTTATACCATACAAGTTGGTTCGGTCGTTTATCATATCTGATAGCCAGTTAAGTTGATTAAGTTGAAAATAATTGGGCTGACTAATTTAATCATTTGCTAGCCCCTATTAATTAGTGTAAGGCCTGTGTTACGATTTAAATCTTGAACTATACTATTTTATTTCATTTTGGTTTCTAAACTTTTTTATATCTCATTTTAGTACTAAAACTATTCTTTTTGGTCCAAAGAGTTAAATGGTGTAAAAAAAATTAAGTGGTACGCTCAATCAGTGAGAACACATCACGTGTTTGGCTTTTCGTTTTCTCATTAATTGACAACATGGTCATCAAGTGGTATTAATTGACGTTGACGATTAAGATGAAACTAAACAAATAGACGTACAAGTTCATTTGAATCTGGACAATCGTTTGTCTAGATTTATTCTTGATGTAGTTTAAAATATTATAAAAAAATTTAAAAGTAACAATTACAAAAAAATTACAAGAATATATAAAATTTTAAAAATAATAATAGTAATTACTAAAATACAAGTCCATAATGAAACTAGACAAATGGTCATATAGGTTTATTTGTATAGGGCAACCATTTGTCTAAATTCATTTTAAAAATAGTTAATATTATAAAATTTATTAAAATTAGCTAAAATATGCCATAAGTCCTTACACTTCTCGTAATTTTGGAATTTCATCTCTACACTTTCATTTTTGAGATTTATTCACTCTACTTTTCAGATTTTAAAATTTAAGTTCAATCATTATCTTGTTAAGATTATTTTATTAAATTCGAGTTCATTATAACGTCAATTTTTAGTTATATTGGTATCGAGTATTTTCTTTATTTCATAATATCACACCAACAAATTTAACAAAAAGATTAATAATAGTAAAAATCGAACTTGAATTTTAAAATCTAGAAATGAACTAAATTATTGAAAATAAAAGTATAGGGACTAAAATTCAATTTTGTAAAGAATATGGACCTACGACATATTTAACCTAATATACTATATGTGGTATAGATATTTTGCTTTCAAAAAAAGCAAGCAAACACACGCACTGTTGGCGAAGGTGAGAAACTGAGCCTAACGTGAAACTCGAAAAAAAGGATGCCAAACTGACATGCGGGAATTAGGGACCTGCCTGACGTGGCACTCAGATTTAGTACTCCTTTACCGATTTCATATGCTATAGTAAATCATTGTCAAATTTTACCCTTAGTCCCTACACTCTTTATATTTTTAAATTCTAGTCTTGTTATTTTTAATTTCATAAATCTAGTTCCTCTACTTGTTTGATTTAAAAAACTAAAGTCTAACTAATAATATTTTTAATTATTTTCTGTTAATTTGAAATATATATTATCAATTAAACTTTAACATTTAAATCGAATGTTAAAATATCACATATTTAAATTTAATGGAAAGTTGTTATTAGTATTAAATACTTGAAACTAAAAAATAAAGTAAATACAGAAATCAAGAGCATAATTAAACCTAATATTTTAATTTAAGAAAACATCATAAATATAAATAATATATGATATATTTTTTTGAATAATCTCATTATAGGTTCTAATCAATCTGCTATTTTTAACACAATACCTAAAACTACCCATATTCCCTCCTCAACCCATAAATAGGAGGATAATGCGCTTCAGCGCACTCGAACCCAAGTCCTCCTACATTGACAACAATTCGCATGCCAATCGAAATAAAACTTAATCGATAAATATTTAAAATCTTAAAACCACTAAAATATTTAAAATCTTTTTAACATTAATCTCATTATAGGTTTTTATTATATCTGTTTTTTTATATAATGTCTAAAACTACTCATAACCCCTCCCTAACCCATAAATAAGAGGATAATGCTCTTTAGCACACCTGAAACCATGTCATCTTACATTGACAATATAACCCATTTAAATAGGACTAAAACTCAATCGACAATAATATATAATATTTAATTGGGAGGAAAAAGTGTGGGCCTGAAATGAAAATAACCTATTGCCTTGTCCCAAACACAATGAAACATGCCAGTATTGCCCACAATGATTAATGCCATTGCCAATGCCATGCACATTCTCATATCTCATAACTTTTATTCCTTCCAATCATATGGCTTGTCCACCCATCAATCTTATTTTAACTTTTTTTATGGAAAAAATTAATAAAAAAATTGTCCAAAAATCAAATAAAAATTTATATTAACAGTCGAATTTTTATCATTCTATTAATGATTCAGTAAAATGTCTCCATTTATTTGTTTTTTTAGATTTTTAAATATAATTTAAGTATTTGTTATGATTTAATCATTGTTTATGGCATTTTTTTCATTTCAACGATAGTGCATTAAATAATAATTGTTAATAATATTATTTCTTTTGAATTTGACAAAAATTAACATAATTAACAGTTGAATCTGAATTTTAAAATTTAAAAAAAGAAATTAAATTTCTGAAAAATAAGTATAAGGACTAAATTTTAAATTTTTCAAAAATAGAGTAACTATAGACATACATATTTTAACCTAATAGAAATAAAATTAAACGCCACAATTTTCCAAAATAATCGAACAATATTGTCGTTCTATTTTCTACTTCCATTTATATTTATTATCTAAATTCTGGTCCAGACCGGGGCCACCTAGGTATGTAAGATGAAAACCAATCCATAAAAGATGACCTTGCTTTGCTTAGCCATAAGGATATAAGTCAAACCACCAATGGTATTGACCTATAGTACTCCAACACAATTAGGCAACAACCCCACCATGCATAACGTCACCTATTATCCGAACAATTATGCTCCTGCCACAAGGTGATCTTCGTATAGGCATTTTGTCGAACATTTCTCCATCATGTCTATATTTTCTGGGTTTTTTTTTACGTAAATAATTGCATAAATAAAAATTAATTACTAAAATATTATACTTTAAAAATATTCTTGATAAATCTAACACTAAATTATCATCATTCATGATGATTTGGGATTTCGAAGTGACAAATTAAATATTGGTTTGATAGGTTAGGATTATAGAATAAAGAATCTCTACCACAATGAAATCCTAAATCGTTGTGAATGGTGGTAAATTCGTTGAAAATAATAACTTGAGTTTTTAATTTTTTATATGTTATTTAAACATAACGATAAATTAAACCCTCAATGTTACAATTTTGTCAATTTAGCCCTTATTATTTTTTGAATTAAATTTGACCTTCAATATTTTAAAAAGAGTCGAATTTGACCACCAACCAAAAAAAGTTCAATTATTGTTTTTTTTAACAAAAATACTGATTAAAATGTTAAATTTTTAAACATGATAGTTCATGTGACAATCCGTGTGTATTTCATGTTAGCAAAGTCCAACAACTTGAAAATAACAAGCGGAAAAATGATCGTTAATTACCTCCAGCCATTGTCGAAGTAAAACACTTAAAATGGGGAAGAGTAACAACATCGAAGAGCATGTCGAATTTTTGCAATACAAAATAGAATTGCCAAAGTCTTCTAAGCACTTAAACACACCTCACTAGATGTTATTGTTTACTAACATGAAATTGTTTTTGTGCTTAGAGACCTTGGTTGACTTTTACTCATATTTATACTAGTTCTACCATCAAGAACTAGCATAACCATTTTCTCCTAATTCCATGGCCTTAATTGGAGGTTATGAGTATGTAAACAAGAATGTGAGAAGCGGTTAGTTGACCTTTTTTTCAAATGGTCCTCACAATATGGACCATTAAAGCCACTTAAGGCAACTCCCATGTTGTAAAAGACCAACATTCTCCCACTTGGTCCATATTGCCCACAAATACTTGTTGTAAAGTGAAAATATAGTACATGAATCATGACAGTATTTCCTCAAATTTCGAATAGTATCTTCCATGCATCACAATATATCATGCTTTCATGTTTTACCCTAAAATTCTTAATAAGTAAACCTAGTGTTTATTCTAGGTCCATAGTTCAATAAAATTTCTTGAAATAACTAAATGAATGTGTACACAAATAAAATACGAGAAACATCAAACAAAAGGAGTTTATTTATTATCGTTCTTAGAATGAAAATTCAAAAAGTGAGAACAAGTCCCATAGTGACTACATGATCCTTAAATTTGTGTGGTGGTATGGCTTTAGTTAAATGATCAACTAACATCTGCTTAGTGTTAATATGCTCAATAATCACTTTCTTTTCCTTAAAATGTTCCTTTATGGTCAGATATTTAATGTCGATGCGTTTGCTTCAACTTCCACTTTTATTGCTCTTAGCCATAGAGGCAGCAGTTGAATTGTCACAATATATCCTCAATGGCCTAGAAATTGGATCAACAAGTCTAAGCCTATAAATGAAACTCTTCAACCATACTCCATGTTAGGTAGCCTCAAAACATGAACCAAACTCGTCCTTCATAATGGAGGTAGTAGTTAAGGTTTGCTTGGAACTCCTTCAAGATATGGCTCCACCAGCAAACATAAATATGTATCATGACGTTGATTTACTTGAATTGACGCTGCTAGTGAAGTCTGAATTGGAGTAGCCAATCATCAAATTGTCTAATCACTTGTATGTAAGCATGTAGTCTTTCATCCCTTGAAGATATCTTAATACTTTCTTTGCAGCTCTCTAGTGGTTAATACATGGCTTACTTTGATATATTCTTAACATTCCAATTGCAAATGCAATGTCATGTTTTGTACAAAATTGAGCATACATCAGGCTTCCAACAACAAAAGCTTATGGAAAGTTTTTCATTTGCTCCCTCTCAAGGTTGTTCTTTAGGAACTGGTTCAAATTGAACTTGTCACCCTTCACGATAAGAGCTAAACTTGGTGAACAATCTTTCATCTGAAATTTTTCTAAAATGTTATTGATATAGGTTTCTTGAGATAAACCTAACATACCTCAATGAATATCACAATCAATGTTAATGCCAATGACATAAGACACATCACCCATATCCTTCATAACAAAATTTTTAGAAAGAAATTTTTTCACCCCATGTAGCTTACCTTTGTCATTGGCTGCAAGTAAGATATCATCCATATATAGAATAAGGAAACAAATTTTACTCATATTGATCTTATGTTCTATACATTAATCCATGATATTCTCACCAAAACTAAAAGAAGATATTACATTATGGAATATTAAATACCACCGGTAGGAGGCTTGTTTCAATCTTATATGGACTTTTTCAGCTTGCATACCAAGTCTTCACCATCACTAGAGGAGAATCATTCATGTTGTTTCATGTATACTTCTTCCTCTAGGTCATCATTGAGAAAGGTGGTTTTCACATCCCTTTTTTGCAACTCAAGGTCAAAATGAACTACTAAGGCCAACATGATGCACAAGGGTCTTTCTTAGATACAAGACTAAAAGTCTCTATATAATCAATTCCTTCTCACTGAGTGAAACCTTTTCCAACGAGTCTAGCTTTATATCTTTCTATGTTGTCCATTGAGTCTCTTTTTGTTTTGAAAACCCATTTACATCAAATAGTTTTTACACCTTCAGGCAATGGTACAAGATCCTAGACATCATTACTTTTCATGGAGTTCGTAACTTCCTCCATAGTATTGTACCGTAATTTTGACTCTTTACAACTCATAGCTTGTGAAAAGGTTTCAAGATCATTTTTAGGTCCAATGTTATAATCAAACTCTTGTAGATATACAATATAGTTACTAGAAATTGTTGATTTCCTTTCTTTAATAAATCTCCTCAATGTTGAACTAACATTTTCTTGAAGATCACGTTGTTCAACAAGTTGGTTAATAATTTTTTTATTGTCTTGAACAACTTGATTTACTAGAGTGTCATTAACAGCTTGTAGATTTTCATTGATTGATTGTTTAACACCTAGTTGTGCTTGAGGGATGTGGTGTATGATAACTAATCATCACCTGAAGTGTAAGGTTGATCTCTCATAAGAATCGTATCCTAAGATAGAATGCTCCCACTGATTGAGTCATTTTCAAGAAAATTTACATTTTTTTATTCCAGAATTCTAATGCTATGAGATGGAAAATAGAATTTGTATCCTTTGGACCTTTCTATATATCCAATAAAATAATCATTGATGGTCCTTAGGTCTAGTTTCTTTCTTATGGGTTATAAATTCTTACTTCAGACAAACATCTTTATATATGTATATGTCGCAAACTCAATTTCCAACCTTTAAATAACTGAAAATGTGTCTTTGGGATAACATTTGTTGGAACTTGGTTCAATATATACACAATCATTTTTAGAGCTTCAACCTATAAGAACTTAGGCAGCCTAGAGCTACTAAGCATACTTCGCACCAAGTCCATTAAAGTTTGGTTTCTTCTTTCTGTAACTCTATTTTGATTAGGAGAACCTGTCATTGTGCATTGGGCAACTATACCGTTATCTTGAAAAAATTTTGCGAATGGACTAGGTGTTTGTCCTTCTTCAACGTATCTACCAAAATACTTACCACTTCTATTAGTTTTCACAATCTTAATTTGCTTACTGTATTGTTTCTCTATCCTTGAAAACCTTAAAGGCTTTTAATGCTTCGTTTCTGTGATGAATCATCTATAAATGTGATGAAGTATTTTTTACTTCGAGCATTCATATATGGGCAACAAATATCAGAATGGATGATATCCAATATGGTTGAAGTTCTCTTGGCACCTTTCTTTGACTTGTTAGACTGCTTGCCCTTGATGTTGTCTATACAAGTACCAAAATCAATAAAATCTAAAGTACTCAATGCCTTGTTATTTACTAATCTCTTAATCCTTTTAGTGGAGGTGTGTCTTAATATTCGATGTCATAAAATAGAGGATCTTCATTTATAGCACAATGTTTGGTACCACAATGAACATGCATAATATTATGAGTGACATTATTTTGTAAATGGAGTAAAAACCATTGCATTAACCACCATTTCTAACAAATTCAGATTTATAAAATAAATTGAAACTAATGTTTGAAAAACTAAAAAAATATCCTAAAGGTACAAGTATTGAAATAGAAATTACATTTCTAGGAAAATTATGAATATAAAAAGTCTTTTTTTCTAAAATTAAAACAAAGCCACTTCTAAGCACTAATTTGTAGGTTCCAATTGCTTCTACATGCAACTACATCTTATTACTCGAATAGATGTATCACTCAGCTCCCTCAAGTTTGTTAATCCCTGTAAGGAATTTGAGACATGGATTGTAGAACCAGAATCGATCTACCATTTGTTATAACTTACATCAACCACATTTGACTCAAACTAAACAAGTGAGATTTATTTACCTTTCTTTTCAAGCCATTTCTTATCATTGATACGATCTTTCTTTAAATGTCCCTTCTTTTTACAAAAGAAACACTTTAGACTCTTTCTTTATGTCAAATTGGGGATGCATTTTAGCCTTCCCCTTTTGATTGGTTTGGGTCATTTTCTTTACTTAAGTAACCTTTAGTGCACTATTTCCCATTTCCAGTATCAATTGAGTTTCTTCCTGATCACACATGGTCTAAAGATCATCGATAGACCATTTATCCTTATATGAAGTGGAAGAATGTTCAATATAAAGTGCACTAAGAAAGATTCAAACATTTCGACCTTAAGTGCTTTCAATCGAGTCGCTAAACTCCTTAGTTTGTTGATATTGTCACATATGCCTTTCACACTAGTGAGCTTTATTAAAGTGAATTTCATAATTAGGGTGTTGGCTAATGACTTTTCAGAAATCTTAAACTATTTTTCAATAGCTACTAGTAATTCTTAGACATTTTCATGTTGCTCAATTAAGCCACGAACATCAACAAAAATCTTTCTCTTTATGAACATGATATTTAAGCAATGAGACCACTCCTATTTTTCATGCATAGCAAGATCAACTTGAATGTTGGTTTCAGTTATGTGGCACTCATCTTTCCTTGTGGCATATTCAATATCCAAGCACCTTAAATGGAGGTGAATACTTTCCTTCCATAACTTAAAATTCTCACTAATTAATTCAGGGATATCTACTCTATTATCAAACATATTCACATGTTATAAAACTGCAAAATAAATGAACATACATGCTTAAAATAAATTTGAGGCATACATAAATTATAATTTACCTATGCAAATTATGTAATTAATAAATCTAGTGACATAAAAATTACCTCGTCGGCTAAATTTTTAATTCAATTTAATCCACTTTATGATAGAATTATTGTTTTATTTCTGCGATAAAAATATATTCACGTGATAAAATTATTAAATTCATTTCCATAACTCTTGTGGGTAATTATAAAAGGCATATAATAATTTTATCTTAATATTAATATTTATGTTTTTTATGTGATTTTTAACCTTAGTAGTTTTATTTAACTAAAGTGGGGAAGAGTAACAACACCAAAAAAAAGAGTCGAATTTTGCAATATAAAATAGAATGCCAAAGTCTTCTAAGCACTTAAACACACCTCAATAGATGATATTGTTTACTAACATGAAATTGTTTTTGTGCTTAGAGGCCTTGGTTGACTTTTACTCATATCTATAATAGTTCTACCATCAAGAACTATCATAACCATTTTCTCTTAATTTCATAGTCATAATTGAAGGTTATGATTATGTAAAAAAGAATTTGGGAAGTGGTTAGTTGACCTTTTTTCAAATGGTCCTCACACTATGGACCACTTGTAACACCCCTAACCCGTATCTGTCGCCAGAATAGGGTTACAGAGCATTATTAGAATTTACAGAACAAATAAACAAATATTTCATGTCATATAGCATTCAAATTAGTAACCAATCAAATTCAAGCATAATGTCCCTTATGTGAGCCATCGAGGCCCAAAATACACATTAGAAACAAGTCGGGACTAAATCGGGTGTAAGGGACACACGCCCATGTGGTCACGCCGTGTGTCTCACACGGTCAAGAGACAAGCCCTTGTCTTAGGCCATGTAGGCATTCGAAATAGGGACACACGACCATGTCCCAACCCGTGTCCAAACTTATGTGCTCTCTAACTTAGGTCACACGGCCAAGCCACACACCCGTGTGCTAGGCCGTGTGAGCATTCTGTTTTGTAATTTAAAACATGCAAGGGACACACGGAGACACACGCCCGTGTCTCTGCCTATGTGTACAAAAATTAGGTCATTTTCAAGCCACATTCCTCACCTAACTTGTCATCAACCTATCTCAACATTTTTGGACATCAACAAACCATAATAAAGCATTCAAATCAAGCGAAAATCAAGTTTTATACATGACATATCACCACATATATCCAAGTATCCAAACTTACCAAATTAACAAAATATACATATATGCATATTTGTACCAAACATACTATCTCAAACCAATCTTCAATATGCCTATAAATTATTCATTATTCAACTATACCAAACACACATTAATCAAGATAAGGCCATATATATATATATATATATATATATATATATATATATATCAAAAATATCAAACACAAGCCACTCTAATGGCTAGTCTCAACAAGATAACTTTATGCCAACATTGGCCAAATTAACCTATACATGCTATTATAACCAAAATTGATTTACTATATATATCGAAATGGGTTGATGGATAGTGTGAAATAACTCTGACCAGCTTCCAACCAAATCGAGCTTCTAAATTACTATAAAATAGGAAAAATAAAATAGAGTAAGCATTTAAGCTTAGTAAGTTCGTATAACATGGAATTTAACTTACCATTATTTCACATATAAGGTAAGCATACAAGAATTATCCAAACCAACTTGGCCAAAATCCTAAACACATATCCTCCTCATGTTAGCCAAGTAATCACATATAATAGCCCTTAATCATGGACCAACAAAGTCATCAAGCAAGTTCCACATTCTAGTAACAACCAATTCACGCATCAATATATCAGGTAATATCATTTTCATGTACTTCATATATATGGGTAATAGTTTGTTTTGAACTCATTATCTCATATCAGAAATTTGCCCATTGAACCATTTAAAATATTGTTGGATACACGGGTAGTGCACACGAAGTGTACAAAATTATAATCCGTCAATTCATATACATGTATGTTTATACAAATATGTAAACGGGAAGCTCTTTCGAGCCATATAATGGGAAGCTCATGTAAATGTATAATGGGAAGCTCAATCAAGCTATATATCGAGAAGCTCATAAGAGCCATAAATCGAGAAGCTCATGCGAGCCAATTATCGGGAAGTTCAAGAGAGCCATTAATCAGAAAGCTCGTGAGAGCCAAATATCAGGATGCTCATAAAAGCTGTGGTGTGCCCGCAACACATGTAAGACCACAACCAATCCGAGAACTCTAATGACATGTCATTTGTATCCATCGAATTTCTAAAGTTCAAACGGGATTTTGTACTTGTAGAATATGTGATCAATAATATATATGGAATTTTATACAAATCACGCACACAAAAATATTCAATTCAAATCATACAAATATATAATTTAGTTACACGAACTTACCTCAACAAGTATACGTAGATTTGTAAGCTACTAATCCGATACTTTCTCTTTTCCTCGATCTAACTTCGTATTAGGTTTATCCGGATCTATACGAATGAATTTAACTCAATTTAATACAATTCATAATCAATTCAATCCAATATACATATTTTGCAAAATTACTATTTTACCCTTATACTTTTAATTAATTATAATTTAGTCCCTAGGCTCGAAAAATGAAATTCATACAATTTAATCATTATTTCAAGCCTAACCGGTTTTCATACATATCAATTGCAGCCCATATTTTTCACAAAATTTAGAATTTTTCCATAAATTTTTCATCTTTACAATTTGGTCACTAAATCATAATTTCATCAAAATTCTCTTTACAAAAGTTGTTTATCTAACAACAACCTGTCATTTTCTACCATAAAACTTCAAAATTAACTATACTCATCCATGAAAAAACCCTAATACTTTAACGGTTTTACAAATTAATCCTCGAGATAGCTAGATTAAGCTATTACGATCTTGGAAACATAAAAATCATTAAAAACGGGACAAGAATACTCACCTAATTAAGCCAAATAAGTTTGCTAGAACTCAACTTCCATGGCTAGGGTTTCCATGTTTTTATTTTAGGAAAGATGATGAAAATGATATTAATTTAATTATTTATTTCATTTATCATCATTATTTTATCATCTTTCCAAAATTAACCTTAATATTTCTTTAATTTCCAATGATGAATAATCATCCTTATCTACTAACTCCTCTAAATGGTATATTTTCCATATAAGGACCTCAAATTTTAAATTCCATAGCTATTTGATACTTTTAGCTACTAGAATTCAACTTTTGCACTTTATGCAATTTGGTCCTTTTTATCACATTAAACATGTAAACAGTAAAATTTCTTAACAAAATTTTCATACGATATTCCTATCATACTTTAGACCATAAAATAATATTGAAATAAATTTTCTTCTGACCTGGAATTTGTGGTCCCAAAACCACTGTTCCGATTTCACTGAAAACAGGTTGTTACACCACTAAAGCCACTTAAGACAACTCCTGTGTTGTAAAAGACCAACGTTTCATACTATTTTTTTAATTTATTTTTAAAACTTTTGAATATTATTATAATTTTTAAATTATTTTTTAACATGACATATAAGACTAATAATGTTATATCAATATGAAATACACATATATGGATTGCCACACCAACATCGTTAAAAAATTAATGGTCAAATATAACTCTTTCGAAATATTGATGGTCAAATTTAGCTCAAAAAAGAATAAGAGCCAAATTGACAAAAGATGTAAACGTTAAAAGTTACATTTATTATTATGTCTATTATTTATGAAAAAAAACTTCAAATTTCATCGATATCTTCTTACTTTGTCAGTAGTATTATATTTTCAAATAATGTTTCAAAGAGTCCATTTACACCATAACGAGGGGAAAAATGTATTATCCTAAAAGAATTTTTCAAAATATTTTGTTAACAATTTTCTCAAATTTTAGTATTAGTCTTTATATACGAATTTCTTTTTAATATTCTAATTTGGTCAAATTTAGTTCTTATACTTTTTTTGTTTTAAATTTTTAATTTTGACTCAAATGACGACCATTAAATTCACTAACTTTTTACGAGTATTATGTGAAAATAACAAGCTGAAATAATATTAAACACGTGACGATATGTTTACCGTATAAAATTTTAGAAATAATAGATTTTAATGAATTCAACGGCTACGATTTGATCACGATTGAAATTTTAAAATTCAAAAAGTATAGGAACCAAAAATAGCCATATTAGTCTTGACTTGTATGGAGCGATGGTTAATGCTCTTATCAGACACCCATTTAACACAGGTTAGAACCGTGTGGCCCCATCCCCAACCTTAACATTGTATAAAAAATTATCATATTAAAAAAAAAAACTAATTTCACAACTTACGCATAACACTAAAAGCATAATAGATTCTTTTCTTATTTTTAGGCATAATGATAAATTTAGCCCTCAACATTTACATTTTGTCAATTTGGTTCTTATTCTTTTTTTAGTTAAATTTGACTATTAACCTTTAAAAAGAGTCAAATCGTTTTTTTTAGCGGAAATGACGATTAAAACATTAATTTTTAACGTTGTTGGTGTGGCAACTCGCATGATGGTCCATATGCACATCATACTAACATAACATCATTTGTTTTATATGTCATGCCAACAAATAATTCAAAATTTATAAAATTAAAAATTAAATCAAAATTAAAATTTTAAAATTAAAAGGTTCATGAAAATTAAAAATATATATATCATGAAGTACACATGGATTGTCATGCAGTTGTTATGTTTAAAATTTAACATTTTAATTAGTATTCTACTTAAAAACATCATTTTGACTCTTTCAAAAGTTGATGGTCAAATTTTACTATTTTTAAAATGTTGAGGTAAATTTAACTTAAAAAATAATAATAACCAAATTGACAAAAGATATAAACATTAAAGATTAAAGTTGACATTATGCCTTATTTTTACTTGGTTGCATTAACGTGACATGCAACAAAAATGGTAGGCAACAATACTAGTTATTGAATGGGAGTTATATGCATTTATTTCGCACCGAACTAAGGGAGTTGATTTGGTGGGAGGGGAGGAAGCTGTCTTAAATGCTTAATGTTTATAGCATATGATAACCATTCACCTATAATCCCTCATATATATTTCAGCCATATTTCTACATCTATAGTTTCACGCATGACAACAAAATATTAGACCACTTTTCACCACAAACCCAAGGCCCCCCTCAACAGAAATCATGAAACATGAAGATTCATCATAATTGGCATCGTTTGACACTCAACTAGGCTGGCAGATTAGTGCCATTTTTAGATACCCTACTTGGGACTGTGCTTGCTGCATGCTACTACCAAAAAAAAAACGAAAACTTGTCACAAGCAATCCGTTTGATCTTTTGGATTACAACTGTGGATGTAGTTGAAAGTAGAGACCTGGCCAACTAATAGAACTTTTGAATATCCACCAATGAACATGCAAGTTGCAATTGGGTGCCCATGTGATCCTATATAGCTTTCAATTAAGTCTTGGAATTAAATTTGCTGATACGGTTTTGGAACCACTTTCTTCCTTAAGATTTTATAAGGGTGGAAGTCTCGCCGTAGTAGTGCTTATTGAAAAAGTAAATGGTTGACCACAAAATATGCTCTATTCCCACGAGCAAGGATCGAACCCGTGCCCACATGATTAAAGGACGAAGTGAGCTATTACCATGCCACACCTTGTGGTTATATCCGCATTAGATTTACATTTGAGGAATGATGACTTAATTTCATTTTTGAATGAAGAGGATAAAAGTACCATGGAGGCCCTTATACTAGGAGTCGGATAGTATCTTGCCTCCTCTACTCAAAAAATGAAAAAGTTAGTCTCTATACGAAAGATCAAAGAGTAAATTGATCCTTCTGTTAAACTTTAACCAAAAAGACTATTGCTCTTCGATCTGATGTATAGAGTCTAAATTACCTATTTTTTAATAGACAAAATAAAATACAGTTTGACCTCTAATACAGAAATTTTCATAATACTTATAACAATTTCCCAAATCGGGTAAATGGGGCAAACACCCACGGATTATCCGCCAACTCTTTTGCCTCTTTTTCTTTGGTTCTGCCATAACTTTGAGCTTTCCTTCCCTAATTTTCTATTATATATAGAAAAGGAAAAAATCAACTACGCCAATCAATGACCACTTTTTTTTTTTTCCTCTTTTCCTTTTTCTTGTTTAAAAAGGTGATTGGGATGTAATATTTTTCCAAGCAGAAGTAATGCATTTCCATCTTTACAACTAGTCTAAAATGTAGGTCCCTTTTTGCTTTTTGCTTTTTGCTTTTTTAATATTTTATTGATTACAATAATGAAGTTTTGGTTTATTCACAAGCTTAATATTTAGTTCTTATATTTGAGTCTTCATATAAATTATATATAATTATATTAACATTACTTAATTCTCACACATGAATGGGTTTTGTTCTTGAATTTACTCAATATGTTTTGTAATTTTAATTATAATGATTCTTCTAATGTTATATTATGTGTAATTATGCTTATGATTGTATCTCGTAACGTAATAAACATATTTATCGAAGTTTATGTTAAAAATAATCATCGGTTGAAATGAGTCTCGTGAGTTCGAATTTCATTATGATTAAATTTTATTAATTTTATAAAAAATATAAGTATAATTAAAAATTATTTTAGTAATTTTTTATTCAAATTGACGTCAAATTAGTTCGTGAAACTTAAACCCTAAAGCAAAACTTGTTTTATTCATCTCTTCTCGTTATTTTTTTATTTAATGAAATATTTCCAATTTTAAAAATAATTTTATAATTACACGAATCATTTCACTCAAAGTCATAATTAAATACATATTTGAGATCCCATGGTAAAAATAAAAAAGCTTCAAAGGTAGTTAACGAGAATCCATTATAGTGATGGAGAAAAATAGCAGAATAACATTGACAATTGACTGCATTGGTGGGTCAGAAAGAAGCCTACATTTATCTATTTACTAATGAACCACTACAAATTAAAATGATTAAAAAAGGCATTCTCACAAACTTTAACCTCACCTTTATCTTCGTTAACAAGTAAAGCCTCCATCACTACAAAAGGTGGTGGGGTGGGGGACGATCTGGATACATATCAAGATGGATTCTAAACTCTTATCTTTTTTCTTTTTTCTTTTTTTACATGGCAGATGTTAAATTTTAAGTAAAATTAAAATAATTAATTATTTGTTTGATTAAGGAAAATGTTGTTTACCTCTACCTGGTTTCAAGTGTCAAAAATATCCTCCTACTATAGCAAAACAGGCTTTTAGCGACATTTTTAGCGGCGTTTGAACAAAAAACGCCGCTAAAAATGACGTAAAACGCCGCTGAAGATCGAGCATTAGTGACGATTTTTTTGAGAAGAATATGTGTTTGAGGTGGGGCTTTCATATTACTTATTTGTAGAATATGTGGAATTTGAAATGGGTAAATTGCATCTTTCATTTTGAAAAAGAAAGAAAGAAAGAAATTCACTAATTTTTTATCTTGTAAGATGCATGGATTAGATTGCATGTATCAATTTTAGTATTTTTATATTTATTTATTATAATATTATTATAATATTTGTAATATTTCAATAATACTATGATCGAAAAAAATTGAAAGGGAAAATTAATTCATTCGTTCAATGAATGAGACCATACAATTCAAAGGGGAAAAATAACGCGCTACTGGACAAGCTCCATCAACACAACAAAAGCTTCAGTATCAATAGAGCATTATGGCATGTTGATAATTGGCTCTATCACAACTCAGGCACAACATATTAAAAGTGATTGTAAGCACTTAATACAATAAGGAAATCAGCCCCGGGTGGTCCAAAGTGGCAGGCATAAATCGGTAAAAGAATCGAGCATCCACCAAACTAGAGAAAACGACGACAAAACCAACGCTAAAATCACTCGTAAAAGCAAAACTACATGCATAAGCAAGACTAAAAAGCGAACTACAAGAGTAGAAAAAAATTTAAAAGTGAAGACTTATTAAACAATGGAAAAACAACCAAAAAAAATATATAAAACTTAAGAAAACACGAGTCCAAACCGACTCATGTAATCATTTATTATTCTGAAATACTCTCAAAATAGAATCAGATTAAGAAGTCAACGAAAAGCTACTCACTTTCTAAAAGAAACTATCAGTGGTCGGTAGTATTTCAACGATGATAGACATCGTCGTCTGTCCATCACAACTTGTGAAGACAACAAAAATATCCACAAAATAGATCTGTAAACTGTTTTAGAGAAAAGACGCATGGAGTGAACAAGAAGAAAAGAAAAAAGTTAATGAGCAAAAGAAAAACGCGATGGTAGCTAGCCTAGAAGCTAACACCGCCGTTAGACAAAAACCAAAATATAAAATGCATGGTTGAAAATTTTTAAAATAATATAAATGTTTAATTTTTAGAATTATGATAGTTTTTATTATGATAAATATAAAAATCAATAAAATTGCACCCAATACATACAAATATTCATGCAATATTAAGAAAATGTTTTTTTTTTAAATCACTTTAATTCGCATGCCATTATACGTTATAAATATAGTAAATAATATCATTGAAACAATGATTAAATATAATATATATACATAAGAATATAATATTTGAATATATAAAAATTAATTTCCACATAACTATAGCTAATATGACATAAATACAACAATTAAAAATAAATAAAAATGGGCTATTAAAATAAACTTAAAACTAAGGAATTATACCAAGCCCAAGTTTTTGGGCTAAAAGCTTGCTGGGCCAAGTTGAGATGACGGAGTGGCCTGTTGGGTAGCTCAATCCGGTCTGGGTTCAAACCGGGTCCTTTGACCTAGGTCAAGGCTTGAAAGAGAAGGCTTTACTTTTTTAATTCATTTCCTCCCTATCTTCAAAAAACAATTATTCTTTCTCTTTCAAAAAAAAAAAAAAAGGCTTGCAGTTAGCTACCGTAGCTTATTCCGCCATGCTCCGACGCTTTCTCCGGTTGGAATATAAAAGTTTCAAACTTGAAAATCATTAGAATCATTAAAATCGAATTTAATTAACTGAATTAGATCGGTCGGATCGATTATTGCTATTAATTGGACACTGTCTGCTGCAGTGAGAATGCGTGTAAACCTGTAGAAGGCCATATTTTAGGCCCATTAAAGCATCTTTCAAGAGGGCAGCTTTAAAGTTGAAAAGATTTAAGAGGAAAGTAAGCTCCAGTCTTATGTACAGAAAGCCCAACTTGATCTTCAAAGTTTAATGAAATACAATAATACATTGTTTTGTTTGTGCCAAATGACGAGTACCTCTAAATTTCCTATTTTAGATTATAATTAAATAATGATAACTTAAATTTTAAATGAAATACAATTTTTCCTTTAATATGTTCATACAATATGTGATATTAAAAGTTGGAGATGGTTTACGCTATATATCAAAAGTGGTTAACAGGATTCAAGAGTATTTAAAAAGTTTGAGACAATATTTGGGTTCGAGTATCAATAATGTAGTGTGAGCTTAGACTTCTTAGTGATGGAGGGAGTTTACATAAGGAGGAGCTTGATGCAGACGTTTTTGGACAAGTGTCCTAGTACATGGGATTGGTAGTAGAATAATGGAGGCTTTTTATTAAGAATTGATGGGATGCGATCTGGTTACATCGTGGAGTGTTGGTAGTAAAGTTATGAGCTATTTATTGTATGTAGGCTTGAATGTGATAAGAGGTCTCAAAATGGATCTCGATATAATCTTAATAGTTTTCTATTGGAAAAATCCTTTTTCAAACAAACTCCTTATTAATCAAGGTGGTTGATTCGACAAGATATCTCAGTTAAAGTCCTTATGTATAAAAAAATATTAAATTTAAATAACAAAGTATTTACAATCTTAAACACAAACAACAGCCATTTTAGGTAAAACATTTTAGATGATTTTGGTTTAAATCAAGTAAATTTGGGTTAAGAAAATTTCAAATAGATAAGCACTACTTTCATGATTTTTTTTTTTGGCTAAGTTCAAGGAAGGGATAGCAAATAGCAAAGCAAGATGTTCAATCTATGAGACTTCTTACCATGAATTAATGCATGAATCATAGCAGGGGAAAAAGGAAAATTGATTTTCTTCTGGTTTATAGATTAAAATTTAATCTGAACTTGATTTTACTCGTTCAAATGATTTATTTTGTTCTTTAAAAAAAATTTTTAAAAAATTATAAAAACATTTTAAAGTTAAAACCCATAAATCTAAATTCGGTTTAAAACAAATCCAACGGACTACTTAATCCATAAACACTTGTATAGCTAAGTTCCAAACTCCATTTTGTTACAATAGAGCAGCCAAGTTGGCAAATACAGGTTTGATTTTATCTTTATCTTAAATTTGACTTTACTCTTTATGTGGATAATCTTCTCTAGCCATTGCCATCAAAGTGGCTTTAATACAGCTATACCTATATGGATCCACAGTTTTAACAAGAATGAAAGGTCAAAAATGAGTTAACACGGTACCGTAGCTTTACCATCTTATAAAAAATATTTTAATTATTTAATTTCTGATTTATTAATAATTGTGTTATATAAATATTCAATATTCGTCGGACTTTTCATATCATTGATAAGAAATTATGTTATGGACTTTTCTCACCACATGATTTATGGTTTCTTTCTAATAATTTAATGACATTTCAGTAAATTTTTTCATGTCATCGATACATAATTTTGGTAACTTTTTTACTTCGAACCCTGAATCCGAACTTTAGACTATGGACAAAAGTATTTATCAATTAGGGTTAGCTCAGCTTGAGTTATTAATTAATAATAAAAAAATATTTTCAATTTAAATTTAATTATAAAAGCGACTAATTTACCATGTCAAAAAAATTTTACGGGACTAGGCCGATTAAATGAAAAAAGACGGTAATGGGCCAATTTTTGAAAACCGCTTCCAACTAGAAGCTTTTTCAAGTGATACACAGAAAAGTGCTTCCAGCTGGAAGCTCTTTCCGCCATATTTCAGCAAAAGCGCTTTCAACAAGAAGCTCTTTTCCCCTAATTTTTTTAGCGTCATTTTTAAGGGGTAGGGTTTTGTTTATTTAAATTAGGGTTTAAGGTTAGGGTTTTGTTTATTTAAAGTAGGGTTTAGGGTTTTTGTTTGAGATTTTTAATTAATCATTTTGTAATAATTTTTTGAGATGTTAAATAATAATTTAATTCAAAATTAAAAAAATTGTATTTTACACTAATTGTATATTGAATCGAAAAATTGAATTGAATTCATAATTGAAACTCTATCTACTTTGCAGGAATAAAATATTAGTTATTAATTTTTTCGCCTTCTTAATATTGACGGAAATGTGGTTCTTATCATGACGGATTACAGAATTTGTCATTAATAATTTCAAAAAAAAATGAATACTTTGTATTAGAAAATATTTTAGGAAAATGTTAAGATAATTTAAATAAAAAAATTGAGAGAGCAAAAAAAAAAATAGAGAATTTAATTGGGTTCTAGAGGAATTTGAAAGAGAATTGATAATATGAAAGAGAGTTGAGATTGAATTGGGAAAAAATGAAATGGGAGGGTTCATAGGACAAATTTTTTTAACGTGGGAGGCAACGGCTAATTAAATAGCTGTTGAAAGTATGTGACTATTGGGGGAAAAGAGCTTCCTTCTCGAAGCACTTTTGCTGAAAAATGACAGAAAGAGTTTTCAGCAGGAAGCATTTTTTTGCATATTACCTGAAAAAGATTATAATTGGAAGCGTTTTTTTCAAAAATTAGCCCATTCCCGTCATTTTTCATTCAATCTGCCTAATCTTATAAATATTTATTGGTAAATTAGTCTATAAAAGCATACACGTTAATAAAATTTTTTTTTAAAGCCTAAAAAAGGACCCGTACAAGAAAATTATCTTAATTTAGATTGCTGCAATGAATAAGTCTAATTCTAATTACAATATCCCAAATCTCTAATTATCCATCCTACCATATATACATATACATATATATATAACCATGTTTAGGCTTAGCAACAAAAAAAAACCATGTGGGTTTATTATTTTAGTGAAAACAATTTCCTTTAATAATATAAACACACCACAAATCTAAACCATAGTTCTAAATCATATATATATATATATATATATAAAACACAAGCATATTTTATAAATCAAAATATTTATTCTCATTAATGATTTGTTATTACATTAATTATAAATTCTAAATTATTAAATATTTTAAAAACTTCTCTTTATTACTCTATTTTGAATTGTAATTTACTACTAACACAATTTATAATTAAACCAATTAATTACTATAATAGTATAAAAGTGAATATATTTACTGCTTATAATTTCAACTATTTATTTTATATTAAAACTTATTTGCCATGAACAGTCCAATTTTTATTTTTAAAATAAATTAATATCATACAACAATAACACATTAAATAAAAAGCATAATATCAATGGAAATAAAATTACAACAGTTAACAAATAAATTAGTATTCAAAATCCATTTTATACATGTATGAATGCCTATAACTAATATCCTTGAAGAGATGATGAAACACAAGAAGAGAAATTATAAATCAAATCATTCTATTTTATTCTTTTAATTTATATTTTACAAAATTTATTTTAACTTTATTTATTCTCTAATTTTTACATTAAAATTAAATAACTGTTGCATCAATAAAAACTAAATCGAAATATTTCATGTTTTAGTTCTATATAATTAAAGCTTAATTTTCAGACACACCTATAAATATATATATTTAATTTACATGAACGTTAAATTGGTTAATTTTTTTAAACAATCTTATCATAGGTTCTGATCATATTTGTTATTTTTTTATACAATACTTAGAACTACCCATAGCTCCTCCCTAATCTATAAAAAAAGAGAATAATGGGTTTCAGCGCATTTAAACCTACGTCCTTCTGCATTAATAACAATACTCATATAAATCGAGCGAAGACTCAATCTGCTTGTTTAATTTTTTTAATTCACATGAATGTATACTTTTAATTCCGGTATAAGAACATGATTCTACAATATCCCTCTCCTTTGAAAATGAACACCTTTAAAAATAATTATACGACAAGGTGAAGGGGGTTACAAGCTTTTATCCCCAGGCAGTTGGAACTTAGATTTAGACTAATTAATACTCACCTCAAAAATTAAAATATTAAGACAAAAGTAGTTAGGAACAGTTACAGAAAGAACAAATGAAAGGTTGTTAGACTAAGATCCACTGTTTAGGACCACTTCATAGGTTTAATAAGATCCATGGAAACATGCTCTAACAAACTCCTTTTTTTTTCTCTATATTTTTTCAATTCAATTTCTATATTTTCTTTTATTTTCGTGTAAATTTTATTGTTTATGTTCAAATTTCGTTCAGATTTATAGTTGTTTCTTTCAATAACATGCACAACATCCAAAGGGAACTATCCAAATAAAAATCTATCATTTGCTACTCAAAATTTCGAACCAAGATAGATAGATTCTATGAGTGAACAATCTTTAACCCCCAGACCTATAAACCAAGCTCTATTGAAGAGATGTGAAGAATCAGAAACTAATAAAAATGAAAAATAATTATTTTGATATTTCATAAAGGTCGGGCTACAGTAAAGAGAAAAAAGATTCCATTTAAAGAACATGAGAGAGGATAATTTCCATAACAAATTATACAAATAGCTCATTTGTTGTAACCACCTAACCAAAGTGTCATGCAAACCTTGGTGATAAAATCCAACTCATTTAATAGTCTGGCTAGTATGAACAGTCATTTTGATTAATAAGGTCAATAATGAGAGTTCTAATATATACGATTTTAGATTAAAATAGATATAAACAGTGATGGACTAAAACTCATAATCAATTTAAAAGATAACTCACACATAATTTTTTGTTTACCTACGACGAGATTTGAACATTATAATTTCGTCAAAAATTAATTAACTTTAAATTTAATTATTCCAAGTGTTTTAAAATCGATTTATATTTAAATTTAATTATAAAATTTTCATTACTACACGTGCGTAATATTCATACAAAAAATTTTCGAGTGATTCAGATCCCTAAGTTAATACTATTTTAGATGATTGGCCTTGGATTATTTATATGAGTTGTATAAATCAAAGCTTCATTTTCAAGCCTCTTCTTCGTCAACAACATGATGAATCCACCTCTTATTAAATTTATCTTTTAATTTGTAACCATAATTAGTTTGTCTCTTTTAATTCTTCAATTCATGCATTTGGCTTGCAAATAATTAGCTTAAGATCTCACCATAGAAAGCGATTACATTATTAAATTAGCATCATTTTATATTGATATATTTTATATACATATAATTATATTAATTGATATAAAATAAACGTATGTGTATTTATTTTTAAATGTATACATTGAATTAAAATCGAAGTTTCATGTATAAATGTGAATCACAATTCAAATTTCACATGTATAATTGCACCAAATCAAAGTTCATGTATCGAATTGTACCAAATCAGTTCAATTCAGTTATTGCAATAATTATCAAAACATATTAATATAATACATTCAATAATACAATAATATAATTACAAAAGTGCTAAATAATTACAAAAATACTAAATAATATAATACACTCAATTTTTCCTCTCTTCTTCCCGACGGGAACCTTATAACACATCTTTTTTTCTTTTTTCAGATATGTTAAGTTCCATGTCCCCCAACCCCCAAAATTCTGTTACGTTAAGTCCTATCTCCCCTTGTTCGAGACGTTGCTGGCCATGGCAGTGTAACAGTGGTGCCGCCTATCAAATAGGCTTTACCATTCCAACCCTTTTCGTATTTTTATTGGAATTTTGACCCGCAACCCGTATACTAAACTCGTATTTTTAAACAAAATCAATATAATATATTTTTTGAAAGGAATGTTGTTTGTGTCAGAACTGTCGAGGTGGTGCCGCCTTTGCACCACCCTCCACCACCCCAACAATACCATTTTCGTAATTAATCCAGTTGGTATCCCATTTTCAAAATTTTTAATTTTTTTATATTATATATGTAAAAAAAGCCCTGGAAACCCAGAGCTTTTACTTGATCCAGGATGTGTGATGTATACGCCATTCCGAGGTGACTAGTTATTTAAAAGTGTTTGGTAAAATTTAGTTGATAGTTGAAAGTTAATATATGTAAAATGACAAATAACAGTGTGTCACATTTTATTGTCAAGTATTTATTTGTTTATAATACTTTAGTCTTTATTGGATGAAATTATTGAAATAAAACACTATTTCAATGACAGAAAAAAGTCGAATTACAGGTACAAAAAAATGTTGAATTACTAGGGAAAAAAATCAACTTACAAGGAGAAAAAAGAACAACATGAACTAAAAAATTTGACTTACAGGGAGGGAAAAAAACAAACTACTTAAAAAATGTACAATAATTTAAAAGCATAGAAAGAACTAACCTTAATGGATGGAATCATCTTGCAAATGAATCTCCATAGTTAATTTTTGTAGATTCACGGTAGAGTTTTTTTTTTTGAGATTTATTTTGGACTTTATAGGTAAAAGTGAAAATGGAAGAATGGAGGCTACTAATATCTTTGCACCCTTATTAGACTTGAGAACATATAGCAAAACGAGTAATTTTTTAGCAAGCTTGGTTAGATATATCATTCCATATATCTCATTCCCAATCAACTCTGAAAAAAGTTGTTTATCCTTACGTTTTTTGTTTAGAGGTTTGATTACTCATTTATGCCCAAATCAACTAAAAGAAGTTCAAAACGCTGTTTACCAAACACCTCATAGTGTAAGCAAAATAAACGCATGTTATTTAAGAGGGATGTAAATAATAATAAATCTCAAATTTTGGTTAATTGCAAACAAGTCCAGTTCTTTCTTTTCTCAAATTCTAAAAAAACCCTTTTGTTAATACAAAGATTAATTAAAATAATTAAAAAGATTACTAACAAAGAAGTTCTGCATACACGTATCTTTCAAGAGCTGAGCTATAAATATGAAATCAAATGCTTCAACTATTATCGTCTTCCTTATCTAATCTTTCTTTGTCTTTTACAAGTTCTGTTCCAATAGGTATAGAAACCAATAAAATTTGAGAATTTTTCGGCTTTTGCCATCGAAACAAGAATAAAAGGGAAACTTTTCCCTTATTTTCTCTCGTTTTCTCGGACTTCACTTCGTTTTTCTTCTTCAGTTGGCGTGAAATTTGGGTTTGTTAAAAGAAAAACAACTTGTTTTGGTAGGTTTTGCGTAACTGGTTTTTGGATTTAACTTAAAGAATTAAACGTTGATTGGTCGTAGCGTTTTCCAAAAAGAAAAAAACAAAACCATTTCTTCATTTTTTATCAAAACCAGAGAAAGCTTGAATATTCAACAAAAAATTTTCCAACTACCAACAAAGACTAGGTTGAATCCAGATTTGTATTTATTTCAATTTTTTGTAATTTAGTTTTCTTTCTCTCCATTTTCTGTTTCCTTAAATTTAGCTTATTCAAGCATTTTTTTTTCATTTATTTAACGAAATCGCGATAATCTCTCTCTTCCTCTATCCCCCATTGTTCTTCTCTTTTGTCTTCTTCAACTTGCCCTCTGTTTTCCCCTGTTTTTTGAGTTAGAGAGAAACCCCTTAATCTCTCTCTCTCCGAAATCATGATTTTCGACTCTGGGTCAACGCAATCTAACCTCGATTGTTTCCTCCATTGCACCACGCCTACTATCAAATCCCACTTCCTCTGCAAGGTCTGCAAATCCCCCTCTCTTTGTTTCTCTCTGTTTCGGTTCCATTTTTTAATGTTTTTTCAAAATGTTTTTGCAGAGCGAGATTAGGAACCTTAATCGTTTATGGCACCCTTGGGAGAGAGAAAAAGTTGAATATTTCACGTTGGGTGATCTTTGGAATTGTTACGACGAGTGGAGTGCGTACGGTGCCGGGGTTCCCATCGGTTTGAACAGCAACGAAACCTTGGTTCAATACTACGTCCCTTACCTCTCTGCAATCCAAATATTCACCAGCAGTAGGTAATAGAAATTGTTGTTTAATTTAAAAACTCATTAGTATCTGGAAGGCACATTCGGTAACATTTTTTGGGGGGCTTTAAAACAGAGAAGAAACAGAATCAGGCGATGGCGAGAGGGATTCTATTAGTGATTCTTATAGTGATGAAAGCGAGTTATGGAGATGGGACGGTTGTTCATCGGAGGAAGGTGGCTCCGATCAAGACAGCCTTTGGCATGTCAATAATAGATTGGGTTACCTTTATTTTCAATATTTCGAAAGAACTACACCTTATGGAAGGGTTCCACTCATGGATAAGGTATCATTCATGAACTATAGTAAGTGACCTATTGATTTTAGGTTTTAGGCTACAATTTATAGCTTCATGTCCCTTTGCAGATTAATGGATTATCAAGAAGATACCCTGGTTTGATCTCATTGAGGAGTGTAGATCTTTCTCCAGCTAGTTGGATGGCGGTTGCCTGGTAGGTGACATCTGTTCACAGCATTAGAAAAAGATAATACCTTCGTGTTTATGATTATTCGAATAAGAATTAATATGTGATGTGAATAATTACAGGTACCCAATTTATCATATTCCAATGGGAAGGACCATAAAAGACTTGTCTACATGCTTCCTTACTTACCACACTTTATCATCTTCTTTCCAAGGTGATGCCTTCAGCTTTTGTTTAAATTTAGAACATTTTTTTCCCTTTTCTTTTTGCTGATGTTTATCGTGTATCTGTAGATATGAATCCTGAAGATAACATTGAAAATCCTAAAAAGAAACGAAACGAAGGGGACGATATATCACTTTTGCCATTTGGTTTAGCCACTTACAAGATGCAAGGCGACGTGTGGGTGTCAGGCAGTTGCGGCCAAGACCTAGAGCGATTAATGTCGCTTTTGAGTGTGGCTGATTCATGGCTCAAGCAACTTAGGGTCGAACACCATGACTTCAATTATTTCACCGGAATTCGACGTGGCTAAAACATAAATTTACTTTACAAGTAAATTTTCTTCGTGAAACCAATCCCATGGATTAAAGTGACTGATCACTAATTACCAAAAAAAAAAAATACAAAAACAAAAAAAAAAAGAGAGAAAAAACCAAAAAAAAAAAAAGAAAGAAGAGAAACCTCAGTGCGGGTTTTATTCTGGTTTTGTGCTTTGTGAAGTAATAGGGGGACCTTTAAACCTTATGAGCATTTGTGGTTGGCACTTAATATCGAAAACCCTTTTCAAAATGGTCCAATCTGAGGCCAACCATTACAAGATTACAGCAAGTGGAGCTGTTTTTAAGCCTGTTTTCGGGCTTATTGTTGTAAACAAATGGGTTAGTGAGGCTCTTTGGGAACTTGTTTTTGGATTCTTTTTCACCATTATAGAGCCAATGAGAGATGTGGAAAAAATTGATGATAGCCTCCACAGTTTGACAATATTTTCTTTATCCCTATAGCAAAAATATTCAATCACTCATTTCTTAATCTTGATTTCATACTCTTTGGAGTCCTTTGTGTGATGCTAACATATGCATATGCAGTGACCAACTTATATCACAATCGCGGGTGCTTATATTATATTTCAAAGTTAAATTAAATTAAAATTAGGTTACAATTTTTAGATTACTTGACTTGATAGGGTTAAACTATAATATATTGCAAACAAATTGTCTCGTATATGAATCCAAGTTATTAATCAAGAAGTAAGTTCTTTTATTTTTGTTTTCTTTGTCCACAAGACTCGAACTTGAGATCTTATTTAAGGAATATCAAATTCTTTACTGTTCGATCCAACATGTATTGATGTCTCAAGTTTTTCTTTAACGCCTAGATATTGACTTGATTAATTAGAGTAACTGATCAACTTTATATTCAAATCATCTCATCCAATTTTGCATAGTTTTTAAAGCCGAACAGAACCGGCTGGATGGACCGGAAATCGGTTCGAAATAAGGGGTTGGACCGATTGACTCGTCAACCGATTGAAATGAGTTAAAAACTTGTAAAGTCGGTGGTTGATCGTGTTTTCTTTACTTGTTAATATTTTTATTTTTTAACTTTTAAAATAATTTATTCAATTAAACTAGGCAAACTGGACAGGCAGGGAAACTAATGGTTTGATCTATTCGACCACTTATCTAATTATGAAAACCTCACTATTTTAAGCATGCTTTTATTAATCAGTATTTTTTAGATTTCCAATTTGCTTTTTACGTGTCTATCAATAACATTGGAGTCAATTTGCAAATCACTGATGCTACATTTAGTAGAATTATTATTTTTTACACATGTTTTAGTATATAGGTCAGTAATAAACTAACTTAATTGGTAATGTTTAGTTGCTTTTAGCAAAAAGAAAAAAAATTATTTACAAGAGTTTTGTTCATATTTCTAATTTCAAATTTAAAATTATACAAACTTTTTCATTTATGGGGATTATATTATTAAAGTTTTAAATGAATATGCAATTTAGGTATAAAGGTGATTGAGGGAGAATTAATTTGAAAGAAATTGGGACGACAAGACGAGGGTTTAGCAGTTGATATGTTGAATATGGGATTGACTATAGCGTTTTCTAACATTAAAGCTAGCTATAAAGTGCTGTAAATAGCCATAGCTCCTCTGACGTTGACAATGAAAATGTATCTCCTTTACTAGTTTCTAATAACTTCGTTCCACCGACATGTTCTTTAGAATAGTTTGTGCACCTACTCCAAATTATTGTCATAATATAAGTTGTAAAATGGTCATTGTACTGTTCCCCTGATCAAAAGAGAATCAATCTCGATGCAGCTACAGATGCGGAGCAGCCCTTGGATAGCTAGATATCTCCCTCTTCTTCTTCTTCTTCTTCTTCTTCATCTTTACCGTCATTCACTTGCCTTCATCATTATTTGACATTTCTCATCAACTCAAGCATATTGGAAACGTTTGGGAACAAAAACTCAGACATCCCTATAGTTAGTATTCATAGCTGGATTACTAAATAAATAACAAAGCTATCTGTGCATGTCACATACATTAACACGAAATTCCAATAAACTTTTTAGAGTTACTTTCGGTTAATGAGTGCAATCAACAAATTTTCCACTCGGGAACATAAAAAATGGGAAGCCCCACGATTCCACATTTTTATCAGGATGCATAACATAAGATCGACTGTTTTTTTTTTTCTCTAAATGCAACCACTAACCAAGTGTTATAAGGGAGAGTGGCAACATCACATGGGGGGCAATTGGCTCCTTTAAGTCAATGTGAGCGTGGGTTGATATGGGTTGTATGGCACTTGGATTTTTGGTTAGCAGTCATCAACTTCGGCTGCCACTCCCACGGCTCAGATGCCTAACAGCTGTTGTATTTTGGGACTTCTATTTTTCTTTTTGGGGAGTGCCTCAATTATCTAACTTTACACACTTGCTTATTTGTGTGGTTTTAGACTTAAAAGAAATGAAAGACAATGCATATTAGAAGGAAACGCCAATTGTTTTGCATGTATTGGACAAACAATTCACTCATGCACTTATAAGGTAAATATTTAACAACTCGAGAAAGATAATTACGAATTTCTAAAAATTAATATTTATAAATTATAAAATAGATATGAAAGTCGATTGAGTTTTTGTTTGATTGGCATCGATATTGTTATCTATGCCGGAGAATGTGGAGTTGAGACTCTCGATTGAGTCTTAGCTCGATTGGATTGGAAAAAAAATTATGAATAACTTAAAACACATATAATAAGAATTTATAATAAAATTAATGTTAAAAAAAAATTGTATCCCCAACCAACCACCAGACTGAATTTAAGAAATTGCTAGAGGAGAGAAGAAAATGAAAGCCATTAATTGGGATCACTAGAGATACGAAGTTGGACCTACATTATTAGACTTGCAAAATTGAAATTTAATATTCAAAGTTTCTCAATCCTAAAATATATTATTATTTTATTTTGATATATTATGTAATTTATATCATATAAAATTTAAATACATAATACTATATTTTAATATTAAAAGATATTAATTTTATGTTTTAAATTTTAAAAATAATCTTTAAATAAAATAATAAAATTTTTAAATATTAAATAAAATTAACATATTTTTAAAATTTAAAAATAGAGATTGGTCTAAATATATTTGAATTAATCCTTTATTAATATGATTGGACTTGAAAAAATTTTAAGATCCATATTTTAGGCCAAGCATGTTTTGAACGGTTATATATGGTGTTGAGTAAGTCTTGATTCGGTTGGCATCGAAATTATTGTCAATGCAGAAAGACATGGGTTCGAAAGCGTTGAAACACGTTTCTCTTCCTATTTAAGGGTTCTTTAATTTTTATTAACAAACCAAAACTACACAGAGATATATTATAAAGATTTAGAGACTTAAAAAAGGATATAATGGTAAATTTAGTCTTTAACATTTTATTTTACTTTGGCCTTAATTTTTTTTCTTTTATTGCTTTGGCCTACAACCTTCAAATTTTAGTTAAATTATTTTATTTTAGATGAAAAATTAATCGAACCGTTAACAATCTGGCTTGCTAACTGATGTGACAATTCACGTGTACTTCATAAAAATTAAAAAAAGAAATTGTTAAGAATTTAAAAGGAAAAGTTTATTAAAGTTATTAAAAGATATCCACGTTAACAATGAATGAAAGTACATATAGACTAGCATAAGGATTGTCATGTTAGTGCCATTAAAACAATTCAATCAATTTTTTCTGAAAAAAAACAATTTGGCTAAAATTTAAAAATTTAGAGCAAAATGATAAAAAAATTAAAATAAAAAACGTATTGATTTAATTCTACGTTATAATTTCCCAAAATATATATTTTTTATTTTTACTTTACATATATATGTAAGTATATTATATTTGTAATATTGAAACTTCTTTAAAAAGAAAAATCAAATAGCTAGTTGAAATGCTTTTGCAATCCTTGCAAATTTTCAATTCAGTACACTTTATTTATTTATTTCACAAATTCAGTACAATTAATTCAACGTTAAATCTTATTGCTGCACTTCGTCAGTTGGATTACTTTACTTGCACCAACCACCTGATGGCATTGGTAGCATTTTAGTGGGAGACAGAGCAAGTGTTTTTCATATGATAACATGCATCAAAATATGAGAACAGAAATTTATTTAATACATGTCTTCAAATAGTTAAAATAATTAGTATAAATTTAAAATTAAAATTAAAAAGAAGAGTATTTTAAAAAAAAGACATTTAAAAATAAGTAAAAAAAATTATCTTTCTCATAAAGAAGTTATGTGAGTGACTAAAAATACCAATTAGAATTAAGTTATTACTAACTTATACTAAAATAAATATGTTAATATCATGCCTAGACTCGATTCGGTCTATGATCACCTCTACTCAATATAAAAAATGTCTAATACAATCAACATTCTTTATAGAAATCTTATTTGTCTATCAAGATTTTTTTCTGTAATAGGAAGGTGACAGTTATACACTTAAAACAACATTTGGATGTTACACTGAGATAGTTGATGTCACGTTATAAAATTTATATTTTATTAATAAATTAAATGAAATTATTTAAACACCAAAATAAGAATTTAAAATTATATAAAGAAGTTTTAGTGGGAACTTGTTCGTTAATGTGGCGAATAATTAATTAATTAATCATGAGTGATTAAGTTGAGTCTTTAATTTATAAGTTTACGATGTTTTAAATTAATAGTAGAATACTTAATTAAAAATTTAATAATTTATTTAATTGATATATTTAATTTCACTGATTAAATATTATTTTATTTAATAAAATGGATTAATATTTTATGTGAAATTTAAATATTTTATTAAAATAATATCTTAACCAATATCGTTTTTATTTAATAAAATATAATCAATATGTTTATTTATATAAAATAGCTATAATTTTTATTAAATTTGAGAACTAATTTAACAAAAAAAATATATTTCATAATTATTTTTGTTGTATTATAAGCGAACTAATTTAATAAAATATTTTTTTCTCCTAAAAATTATATTTTAAAATAAATTATTCTTATAAAATCCAAAATTTATTCACAGCATTTCACCATGTACAAAGCCTATAGACCAAAACTTGTTGTGGGCTAGACTATGACCCAAAGCAATTATGGGCTTGAACTTGGGCTTAAAAAGCCTAAAATAAGGCTTTTAACTCCTTGATTTAGGGACAAGATGGTACATGGGCAATGGTGAACATGTTTTTAATATTTTTCAAACCAAATAAAAACTTGAAAATTTTCCGTTTAGTTTTTCAAAATATTTTTTTATTTTTACTTTTTTAAAAATTGTTTTTACTTTTAAAATTGAAAAACGCATTTATAGATAAAATAAAAATTTTGTTTTTAATAATAAAACATATTAAAAATGTTTACACATTTGTTTTTTGTAAGACATTTTCCACATTGATAATGTTTTATTTAATAAAATGTCTTCCGACATTTTCTAGCCAACACTAGCTATAGATTAATATAAAATATATAACACTATCAATAACCAACCAATTTACATTCAATTATCAAGTTATAAAACTTTATAATGTATTCAATTTAGTCCCTAAAATCGAGACTAGCATAACTTTTGATTTAACGCTTCAAATTGAATTCGATTTCATTATTATACATTTTTACAGTCAATTTTACATTTTATTTAGTTTAGTCCCTAATGTACCCTTTCTCATATCAAAGCTTAAAATCTATCACACCTAAAACTTCAAGAAATCAACAATGATAACTTTCTAAAACTTTAACAGTTTTACAAATTAGTACATGGCCTAGTTAAGTCAAGCTCCCATGACCTCAAATTTATAAAAATTACAAGAAAATAACCAATGACTAACTTGAATTTTGAAGTTAAAAGATTGGAGCCCTAAGAATGGAGTCTCCCTAATTGTATTCATGTTTTACGATTTTACCATAGATTTGAGCCCCTTTATTCTACTAATTGAATAATAATAAATTAGCTTTTATTTAATCTTTATTCTACTATTTTTTGTAGCTAATTTATTATTATTCAAACAAATATTGTAGTCATCATATGGTGTACTACTAATTATGCACTTGGATAATATTATTAATTTAATGTTATGTAGTACTAATTGTGGTTTGGAAGCTAATTTATTATTATTATTATTCAATCTTTTATTTTACACAATAAGGAATCATCTTTTCACTTTAGTTGTTTTCAATTTATGACTCTTAATATTTCAACTTAATAATCGAGTAATATTATATATTTAATTTATGTATTCATTTATAAATGAATTATTGTAATATATGCAAAAACAATATAAAATATAAAATTATAGCTATAAAATAAACTCAATTAAACAATGTAAAGATAAGAGAATCTCGAATGTATGTTAATTTGTTTCATTGAAAACAACTTTATGAAATATTTTCAAGAAATCATCAAATAATAGAAAGTATTTTACACAGATTTATCTAAACATTAGAAAACATTAGCTTTTCAGAAAAATAAATTGTTTCTAAAAATAATTTTAAACACACTTTCAATGAAATAAACTAAGCCTATTGTTTTTAATAACTAGGCTTTGAAAGGAAATACCCCATAATTTAATCTCGAATGAGAGAAATGATTGTCTGAACCTGTGATTCCACGTCAACTCTATCCCTTTCCAATAGGAGAATGACAAATCATATTTTTTCTCCAGATATTTAACATTTTTAGTGGGATTTGAATTTTGTTAGGAGGAAAATGTTGAATATCAGGAGGAAAAATTTGATTTGTCATTCTCCTATTAGAAAGGGATAGGGATGACGTGGAATTACAGTTTCATACAATATCTTCTCCTCGAATGATGGGTTTGACAGTAATTTGGATTTAGAAACAATACTATAAAAAAATATAAAAATAAATATCTATATAAAAGTAGTATATTTGTAGACAACATTTACAAATATATTGAAAAAGAAGTCATCATTTACAACAAAATAATCTCTTTTAATTAACATTATAATCATATGCAAAATTGTAGATAATAAGATAAGATACTTTAATCATTAAACAATAAACGAAATGATATTTGTATGCAACTTACAATTATCTTAATTTTAAACGGGACTAAAAAATATTTATAAGGTTACTTAACCTGCTCCACAAGCAATAATTCTTTTTTATTATTAGTATATAACTATTAATTTAGGTGTTCGCAGAGTTTTAGTTTAGTTGCCATCGGTATTATTGCCAATATAAGAGAATGTACGTTTGAACACACTGAACTATGTTTATCCATTTATTTAAGGTCTAAGTGATTGTAATATTGCACTAATTGGGCTCTGGGGATCTTCCATGGTTGTAATATTGTTTGGACTACCAGAATAAATGTCTTTAGTGATTGAGTCGGACTCGACTAATTCTGTCGAGATGATTCTTAAAGGAGTTAATAGCTGTCATCCGTTATTTTCTATGGTTGGAGGCATAACATACTTTGTTAAAATTTAAGATTTAGTATTTATACTTAAAAATGAAAAAAAAAAGTGTTACTTATGTAGTTTAAGAATCTCAATCTAATTATTAATCTTGTCAGTATTTTTTGTCAAAATCTATCAATGTGATATATTAAATTAAGGTGTTATCACATGATATGATATATGATTGCTATAAAACAAACATAGTAAAAGTGACAAATTTTGATGGGAACTACGAAAAAAGATAATGATTGACTAAGATTTTTAAGTTGAAAAAATAGGAGGATTGAATTGTTAACTTTTAAAGTATAGAGATTAAATCTCAAATTCTATAAAAGTACAGGGACTAACATCATATTTTAACCAAAAAAATCTGTATTCCTTCCTCTAAGAAGCCTCACCCTTGCCTTTTTATAATTCTCCTGGTTTTCAACTCATCTCTTCTCCTCCACTCCAAAACTTTCTCAAAATTATTGCTGTAAAACACGAAATCAACACATTATTATGGTTACCGTAAATAAAAGGTGAGCATGGAAGTAAAGCTCGCTCTCTTTGTTTTTAATCACCATGGGACAGAGTTTGGGGAATTTTAGGATGGGGTCTATGATCCTGAAAATCGTATCTGATTCTGGGCATTCGATTCATAGGATTCGATATTTAATTCTGGTTCAAGATTCTTAAACATGGTCTCCCCTTTTTCCTTTTTTAATCTTCTGACCAACATTTGAATCTTTCTCCACCACCTTTCTCTTCATTGTCCCATCTGGAAGTTTACCCCCCAAAGTTTTCTTTATATATAGAGAGAGCGAGCCAGTGTTTTGTCAGTATCAATGGCTGATGAGATAGAGAAGGTGAAAGAGATTGCCAAAGGCAAGGGTGTTGATTTTGGGGTGGAACTGGAGAGGCAGCAATGGAAGCCAGTTTTTGATGAAGCTTCCATTTCACAAAGACCTCTTAAGAAGATCCGTAGCCCTCAACGTCGACACCACCACCTTGTTCATTCCTCTGTTTCTTATCCTTCTTTGCCATCTTCTAGACTAGTTTTTCCTTTTGCTTTTGATGGTTCTTTTGATTCAATGTCCCTCCCATGGCAGCCACAAAATCAACAACACATGATTTCCTTTAGTCCTCAGCCCCACCAGCAGCAGCAGCAGCAGCTTCTTCAATACTGTAGTGGTGCGTTGAATTTGAGTCCAAGAGGGGGGATGATGGGCAGGTTGGGGCAACCAGTGCAGCCTATACATACTAGCAAGCTTTATAGAGGCGTAAGGCAGAGGCAGTGGGGCAAATGGGTAGCTGAAATTCGTCTTCCTCGAGAAAGGACTCGCCTTTGGCTTGGCACCTTCGATACAGCTGAAGATGCTGCTTTAGCCTATGATAGGAAAGCATTCAAGTTGAGAGGAAAGAATGCAAGGCTCAATTTCCCTGAGCTTTTCTTCAAAAAAGATAAAGATACCTCTCCAAGTTCACCAGAACCAAACCAAAACCAGAACCTCCCAAAACAAGAACATGAAAGTCCAAAATTGCAGTCTGCAAATATGGAATCGATGTCTCAAGGAGATAATCCTGGCAGTGAGCCTACAACTAAAGATATGGTGCAGATGACAGCAGAGGAAGGTGATTCTGGTTCTCAGGCATCCATGTGGGAAGATATGGCATTGGCAGAGGCTTGGTTCAATGCATTCCCAGAAGAATGGGGGCCTTTAAATCCTGTATGGGACGACATAGATGCTGCAAACAACCTTCTTTCACCGTCAAACCTTAGTTTCACCAATCAAAACCAACAAGACTTTAGTGAGTTTGATCACCAAAAACAACAAGACAGTTCTTCCACTTCTTGTCCAAAGAAACCCTTCTTTTAGTGCTATTAGTATTTAGCAGTAAGCAAGTTTTTCTTAACCTGTTTCTATTGCATGTGTAGTTATAAAATCCAATTGGGTGCAGGGAGACAGTTTGGTGATCTCCTTTCTCAATTGGTCATATCCATCTCCAGCTTTATTTTTCTGCTAGGAGCCTGGAATCAAATCTACCATCATATGTACATTTTGAAGTTGCTTAAATTTCTTAGTTGTTGAACAAAATTGTAGTATTTTGATACAGAACATTTTACTGACTTGTGAAATGCCAATCTTGCAAGTAAATGCTATGGCCAATAGCTAGGCAGATTTTGATTGCTTTTGGCCTACTTTCAAATATTCTAACCATTTACAATTTTTTTAAGGAATTGCAGGCCACAATTTTAATTCAATTAGGGTTATATCGGTTTGATTGGGTTGGATTTTTTGAATTTTTTAAATAATTTATTATAATTTAATTTATCATCTAAACATCTCTATTCCATTTAATTTTCGATTTTTCTTATTCAATAGTACTAAAAGTTAAAATTTTAAATGTTATAAGAGTAAGAAATAAATTATAATTATAAAAAAAATTATACTCCACAGTCATATCAATAATTAAAATATATCTAAATTTAAATTAAAAAATCTCAAAATCTCATTTTTTTAATAATTATAGTCAAATAAATTAAATTATAATTTTTAAAGGATTAAATCAAAATTTTATTATTTTTAGGAGAGTAAAAGTATAATTTTATCTTTATTAATTTAAAATTTTAAAAAGCCAAAATAAAAAAAAAATCATTTTAGGAGGGCCGAGTCCCCTGCTAGCTCCCTGGATTCGCCCTTGATCACTGTATCATATTTCAAATGATAGAATCACGTTAATTTTTACTAATTCCACAAATAATCAAGTGATTTGTTGATAATATTAATATTCATATAATTATTCATAGATGTTTATTACTATTTATAATCTTCAACTCATAAATTAAAAGATAATAAGCATTTAAAAATAATATTTCAGTTTAACAAATTTATTTAGTATTTGATACTCCGATAATATATATATTATTTATTATATCCCTAACCCACTAATAAAGAAATTAAAAATAAATGGGAATAATCAAGTCAAGAAGTAATAAAACTACTAAACCGAAGGCACATAGTTTGACTTTAAATAAGTTTGTATTGAATCTTAATCATGTGGTTAAACTTTAGATAACGGCGAGGGGAATCAAAGTTAAAGCAAATTCAGCGTTAATTAATCAAGGAATCAAAGAATTGGAATTGGAATTGAAGATAGGCTTTGATTGACTGAAAACGGGGGTAAGAGATGGGACCATCCACCGCCCCATGACTTCACCGTTTATTACTTTATATGTTTTGACGGCGGGATAATGATGAACCAGAGTTTATTATTATTATTATTATATCAAATCAAGATTTTTTTTAAAAATATCTTAACCTTGTTGCATATTTTAAAAATATTGGAATCATGTACTTATTAAATGATTTTGAAAATATCTTAAGCTTAACTCACAGGACGATGTTAGAAATTTGTTGTAAGAGAATTAATTTTTATGATAGTAAAAAAATAATTTTACTATTTTAATAGTTTATATATTTATAATTTTTAAATGATTAAATTAAAATTTTATCATTTTAGGTGTAATTTTACTTTTATTAATTTAAAATTTTAAAAATTTTAAATGACTTGAATGAAAATTTTTCCATTTTAAGGGGACTGGAACCCCTGCCAACCCCTAGCTATGCCCTGATTATAAAATTCATCTCTTTCCTTTACTTTATGAGAATTAAAAAAAATTATGTACTCTAACTTGTCAAAGTTTGATCATCCTATATTATAATAATTGAGAAATTAATTTAATTAGTGGTAAATACATAAATTTGAATTGTAGATTTTTGCTTATTTGTTAAATATAAATTAATAAACTATTACTTTTTTTGCTAATTTAGTGTTTATTATATTATAATACACCCATGATCTTGATGACTTTTTTAAAAAAATTGATATAGCAACTAAATATAGCTTGTATTGGAATATTAAAGTTACTATATTAAAACTTATAATGTTTTGAGTTTAAATCCAATCACTTACAAATATTTTTGTAAATAATAAATATATTCCGTTGTTGTTATAATATCACACTAGCCAACTATTTGGGTGAAAAAATTATATAACAAATATATTTATTAAAAATTATTAAAATCTAAATAGAGCATTAGATGAAATGATAAAGTTGAAATCTAAATTTATATGATTTTTAGTTCAAATCCCACTATATGTAAGTTTTATTGATTTATAAAAAAATTAATATATAAATTGACCCTTAAATTTGGTAAATTTTTTGGGACCAAATTAATTTCTAAAATTGGCATTTTGTTACACAAATGGTTAACATTGTTTGTTTATTTTTCAACAATTGGGTGATGTGCCAAAACGTCCTCATCTTTAAACAATTTAAAATATATAAAATATAAAAATTCAAAAAATTAGTTTAAATTTCAAAATTTATAAAAATTGAAAAAGTTTTAAAATATTTAAAAACATTAAAATAAACAATAAAAATATATTTAAACTTTTAGAAAATCACTAAAAGTGAAAACATAAAAATTCAAAAAGAAGAAGTTAATTTCAAAAAAAGAAAAGGAAATTGACCTTGGCCAGTCAATTATTGCTTTTAATTTCTAAAATATTTTTTGAATTTTGTAATTTTTAACTATATTTATTTTTCTTTCTTTTAAATTTTCAAAATATTTTTGAAATTTCAGTATTCTAATTTTATGTATATTCATTTTTGAATTTTATTATATATAATGCTTATATATTTTCTAAAATGGTTTATTGTTTTGAATTTTAATATATTTTTAATTTGTAATTTAAAAAAAAGAAACATGGCATTCCCTTGTTTAATTTGAGAACATCATCCAATTATAAAAACAAATGATGTTAATCGTATGGACTAATTGATGTAACGAATGTTAATCTTAAAAAGTCTAAGAATTAACTTGAGAAAAGTAAACAAGTTTAGGAGCAATCCATATATTAAGCCTAAATAAAAAATACTCATAAAATGTGACCCAATTTATAAAATCAATACTCATTTTATTATTTCATAATTGAGTTAATATCGCACCAACTCACTAAAAATTAAACCCAAATAAAAATGCGTATCTCCCTCAACCCATTGGATCGGTTGTTGTTGCCTGTAAACTCCGGGCCAAAAAGCCTAGAGCGTGAACTGGGAAGAGGAATCAGAAACAAATCCAAAACTCGAAATCTGATTGGATAATGGAAGCTGACATGGCGCATTCTGTCTGTCAAGATGCCTGAAAAAACCAATCTTATCTGCCTCTCTCCAATCTCAACAAACAACATTAGTACACCCATCAGATTAGCTTAGCAGTAGCGGGTTCATGGCTCTCCAAGCAGCTTCATTGCTCCCACCCACCATCTCCATTCTCAAAGAGGTCAGTTGCTATCTACTTTCACTTTCTACAAAATATACCCAAACATAAGCTCAATTAGCTTTTTTTGATTGCATCCTACAGGCCAAATCCAATGCTTGTCTTAAAGAGACAACTCTGTTTGGTGTTCCATTTTCAACCCATTTCAGCTTTCCTCTTCATTTAACTCAGGTAAACACCCAATTATCCTTCTGTTCCTTAAATTTTTTATGGGTTTCATGTTAGAGTGTTGATAGTGATAGATGAAATTATTAGCAGATGATTGTCATAGTTTATAGCTACAATTTGGTACACTGAATGGACTTCAATTATAGGAACTCAGGAAAAAGGGAGTAGCTGCCGGAATTGTTCGAGCACAAACAGCTGCTACAACACCGGCAGTCGATCGGGCTGCTCCACAAGGGAAGAAGACCTTGAGAAAGGGTACTGTGATAATAACCGGTGCGTCGTCCGGTTTAGGCCTAGCGACAGCCAAGGCTCTTGCCGAGACAGGGGAATGGCATGTAATCATGGCGTGTAGAAATTTTCTCAAGGCTGAGAAAGCTGCTAAATCGGTTGGCATTACGAAGGAGAATTATTCCGTGATGCATTTGGACCTTGCGTCGCTTGAAAGTGTGCGGCAATTTGCGGATACCTTCCGTCGCTCGGGCAGGCCGCTTGATGCTTTGGTTTGCAATGCTGCTGTGTACTTGCCAACTGCTAAGGAACCGACTTATACTGCCGAAGGGTTCGAACTCAGCGTCGGAACAAACCATCTCGGTCATTTCCTCCTAGCAAGGCTACTCCTAGATGACCTCAAGCAGTCAGATTATCCTTATAAGCGTCTCATTATTGTCGGTTCAATTACAGGTACCAGTCTATATCTCACTATTGAAGTTCTAAATACATTTCACTATTGATGTATTTTGCAAATCGATAAATCGTAATCTTGCTCTCAATGCGATTCCAGGAAACACAAACACATTGGCCGGGAATGTGCCACCGAAAGCTAACCTCGGGGACCTTAGAGGTCTTGCAGGAGGCTTGAATGGAATACAGAGTTCAGCCATGATAGATGGAGGAGATTTTGATGGTGCCAAGGCATATAAAGACAGCAAAGTTTGTAATATGCTCACCATGCAAGAATTCCACAGGCGGTACAACGAGGAAACCGGAATCACCTTTGCCTCCCTTTACCCCGGTTGCATTGCAACAACAGGTCTGTTTAGGGAACACATTCCATTGTTCCGTCTTCTCTTCCCACCGTTTCAAAAGTACATTACGAAAGGCTATGTTTCGGAAGAAGAAGCTGGGGGCAGACTTGCACAGGTCAATTAAAACATGTCATTCTATGTTCACATGTACAGTTATAAAATACTTACTTACATGGTTGCATATGAACCAAACAAGCCTTTTCTGTTGCAGGTTGTGAGTGATCCAAGTCTTACAAAATCAGGTGTTTACTGGAGTTGGAACAAGAACTCAGAATCATTCGAAAACCAGCTTTCAAAAGAGGCAAGTGACGCGGAGAAGGCACGGAAGTTGTGGGAGGTTAGCGAGAAGTTGGTTGGTTTGGCTTAAATAGGCACCGAAATGAGAATATATAGACAAACTATAAATATAATTTACCTATGTTTCCAATTTTGTAAATGCTACAGGTTTTGTTCTTAATTACAAAACACAGAAAGTTATCCTATTATTTGTCATTTCTATCAGCTAAAACATATGGGAATTGAAGCTTTTGTCAATTATTACTGCAGTTTCAACCAAAGCGTGAGTAATCTATGAGGCAATAAACCAGTGTATTGTACATGATAGTGCATAATTTTCTTTGTACATATCTAGAACTCAAAGCAAACATGCATTAGAGTTAATTCAGGGGATCGAGATTTTCATTCAAGTTAAGAGATGAGTAAAGCACTACCATTGGTAAAAGAATTCTACATCAGACAACAAAAACAGAGTAAATTTCAGTAGAGGCTGCTCACAGTATACCACTACTTGGACACCCTTTGAAATGCTTTTGCCATTGTGATATTGGCTTCCTTCTTGTAGCCACGTCTTGACTCGGTACATATGGCAGCAAACCAATGTTGAGGGTATTGTGTATTCTACTTCACAGTTTAGGTCTCTTTTGGTACTTCCCCTTGTGGATATTCCCCTTGTGGAATATTTTTAAAATATTTATAATTTTAATACTTTAGCGGTAAAGGTGTATTAAAAGTCAGATTGTATTTTGTTTCTTTTACTCAAAATTAAAAGTTAGAGTGTATTTTGTCTCTTTTACTCAAAATATTGGTAAATTAGTCCCTATACGTTAGATCAAAGATTAAATTGATTCTTTTTATTAAAAATTTCATCTATTTGTATTGTTAGAAACTGACATGACTGGCATATAGTGATATGTCATGTGTACCTTATGCTGACATAAAATAGCTAGTTTTTAATAGTAGAAATGTATGAAATTTTTAATAGAATGACTAATTTGTCCATTTTTTGAGTAGAGGGGCAAAATGCAATCTGACTTTTAGTACAAGGGTCTCCTTGGTACTTTTACCTTCCAATAGTTATAATTGGAAAGGTAACAATGATCCAAAAGTTATATTAACCAAAAGTTATTACTATTTATGGTGATAAGTTATATCTGTTGTTACTAAAAATTATGTTAATTAATTATTAACAAAAAATCATAATTATTCAAATGGATAACTATTAAATAGTTATGTTTATTGTTAAAAGATGTGAGAGTTATTATAAGACTAAAAAATTACCCCTAAACTATACCCGTTTTCTCAAGTAGACACCTATTTTTTTTTTTGGTCAATTTGCATACTTGTTACCCACCGTTAGTAAAAGAAATTGTCCCCCAATCAAAACTTGACAAGTCACCAGCCAACTGTTATTATTCAATTTTATTTTTATAAAACTTTATAAAGATTTTGTTATTCTGAGTTTAAGGGTTTGTTTGTTTCACTGAAAATGTCTTCTAGAAAATGATTTCTGGAAAATGACTTACTTTTATGAAAAAATTAATATTTTTAATGTTTGGATGAATCATGTAAAATATTTTACATTGTTTGATGATTTCTTAAAATATTTCATAAAAGCATTTTCAATTAAACAAACATACATTTGAGTTTTCTTATCTTTTATTGTTTAATTGAGTTTATTTTATATCTATAAATTTATATTTTACATTGTTTTTGCATATATTAAAAATATTTTGTTAAATTTAGGTTCATTACAATGTCATTTTTAGCTACATGACTATCAAAGCAGTATTTTGTTTATTTAAAATATGACATCAACAAAATTGAAAAAAAAGCAATGTCAACAATTGGACTTGACTTCCAAATTTGAAAAGTAAAGGGACTAAATTCTTGAAAATAAAGGTATAGAGACTAAATTGCAAATTTATGAAGAGTACATAGACTTACGACATATTTTAACCTTTATATTACAAAATATTTATTATTAATATATTTATAATTGTAATAAATATTTATTATTAAAATATTAATAATGAATTTTTCAGATTATTATTTAAAATTATTATTTTAAAATTTATTATTAAAATAAAATTGAAATATTAAACAATTTATTAAAATAATATTTTACATTAATTATATTAATAATTTATTATATGACTAAATATAAATAATTAAATATGTATGTTTAATAATATTTAAAATATAATATTTTATTTTAATATTTTTAAAATAAAAATAAAATTTATTATCAATAAAATAATATTAACTTGATTTAAGTTAATTTTATATGAAAATAAAATTACCTATAGAGGAATTTTTTTTCGAAAAATGAGCTACGCTTTTCAAAAGACTAAGTTTTTTTATAGGAAAAATGGTTTATTTTACATTGACCTATAAGTCATTTTCCGTTGACCAAGTTGTTTTCTGTGAAACAAACACATTAAAATGCAGAAAATATTTTTCGTAAAATATTTTTCGTAAAACTTTTTACATGTAAACAAACGGACCCTAAATCTTATCATCAATATGTATTTTTTTAGATTGTATATAAAAATATAAAAATACCATAAAAAATTAAAATAATATTTGTTACTTTACAATTGAGTTGGTTGAGGAGAAGCTAAAGGCTAGTTTCACGTTGTTAGAACTTTTGTCTCGCATTTCGTGTGACCTTAAGCGATCTTTTCTATGCAAACACACCTAAGTCAGCCTAACCACTAAACAATTGATGATTCACAAAGAAATTCTCCAAGGCACCAATTTATATAGCGGGAGCAACACTGCCAAAAGAAGGCACAAAAGGAACAGAAAGCCAAAGAAAGTTATGAACAAAGGTGTTTGAGTAAATGCTCTCAATTGTATTACTTCCTCTCAAAGAATACAAGAAACAATGAAAGAATGAAGTGAGTTACAAGTGAAGGGAGGCTCTCTATTTATAGTTGAACTCCCTCAAAACCGACGATCTAGATCAAGTTATACTGACGGACGAGATTAACCTATCCCTTAAATCAAAAGATTTACAAGATTACATAATCAATTTACATAATCAACTTCTATTTAATCTTACAAGATATGATTTCCCTCCATATTCTAAGACTAGTTCCCTTAATTACCAAGGTAGCCTATGTTGCCATATATTCATCATTGGGTCGCTTAGGCTTCAATCTGACAGGTTTCTCCAGCTCTTTGAATCGGGTCAATTCTTATAGGCCAAATGATCCCCATCTAAACGGTAGACCTCCATGGGATACATTTAGTGCAATGGTCACGGGCTTTGAACTGCTGTCTGTGACACTAGCATGAGTCTTGGCCTCTAAAAATGAAATATTTTAGTTTAATCCCTCTAAAAATAATGAAATTTCAAATTGATCTATGGTAAAATTGTACTTTGGTCCCCCTAAATATGAAAAAAAAATTACTTAGTCGCTTCAAAATAATTTAATTATAAATTAATATATGATTAAATTACATTTAAATTTCTAAAAAAATTTATAATTTAATTCCAACACTTTGAAAAGAATTTCTGGTTTCGCCCTTGTCGGGACATAATAGATGTGATTATATCAATGAGGTATTAGTTGAAATTTCAAAGTGCTTGATGTGAGATGGTTGCTCGGCCTTAGCATTTTATAGGCTATTATTTCTTTGTAATAAAAAAAGTTTAAGATGCTTAATCTTTCTAGGTTTAAATCCTAGCATTTGTACATTTTTCTTTTAAGCTTAAATTGTTTTTAAAATAAATTTTATATAAATGTATGAAAAGATAAAAGTAGTCTATAATAATGTTTATTAGTTGTTGGTTTAATGTAATATTTGGTATCTAAACTTGACATTTTTTTTAATTTGGTATTTAGATTTTTTGTCTAATTTGGTACTTAAACTTGATTCTTTTTCCTAATTTGGTATGTAATCTCCTTTTTTTATTTGGTACATGAACTTGTTAAACGTTATACAAATTACTCCAAGATGACATGATATTTCTTTTTTGTATTTTAAATGTTTAATTACTTTTAGTTTTATTTATTAATTTAAAATAATGAATTTCTTTTATATTAGGTTTTTAAAATTCTCTTTTGCTACAGCAGTTTCTGAAAAAATAATTTTGAGAAAATGTTTCTGAGCAAATAGTGTCAAAAACGCTTCAAGCAGGATGCAATGTCAGCAAAAGTACTGAAAGAAGCTCCCACGTGGACGCTGTTTTGCTACAGTAGTTTCTGAAAAAATAATTTTGAGAAGAAGTTTCTGAGCAAATAGTGTCAAAAATGCTTCAAGCAAGATGCAATGTCAGCAAAAGTACTGAAAGAAGCTCCCACGTGGACGCTCTTTTGCTACAGTAGTTCCTATTTGGCCTGAGGCTATAAATGAGCCGAATTTTCTTCTCAAGTTGCATAAGTTACAGCAAAAAAAAAATTAGAGAGGCTAAAAAGGATAGAAATTGAAGATGAGTGAACATATTAGTGCTGTTATTTACTATGATGGTGAGGTTCGTCACACCGAGAACGGTGTTGTTTTTTTATCGGAGAATACAGTGCGACTGGTTTTTAACCAGAACATTAATTTGACAAAATTTCGTAAAAGAATTAGGTGTAAAATATTCAGAACGACGCCAATGAAAGTTTTGTCTATTAGGTATCGATTTTGTGCTTCTGTTGATCTGGTGACATATGACTCGTTCGACATTAAAGGTGCTTGTAGCTTTGAGGCAATGGTGCAGACTCATCTCGCTAGTGGAGCACCCTATATTGAGTTATATGTACAATTTGCATTGCCAAATGATGCATTTGCGACTACTGTTTGAGAGGAATACATGACCCCTACCCAACACTCTGTTAGTGGGTTACAAAACACGAAACCGCCCGTGTTTGGTAGCGGTATGGAATACACAACCCTTGTACGACACTCCGTTAGTGGATGGGACATGCACATCGGTGGGTCAATGTTTGATGCTGGAAATACGTACTGGGGAACGACATCAACTTCTAGTGGTTGGCAATCTACATCCAATTGGGGACGTTATGAAATGCCCAGAAGAAGAGATGATGTATTCCTTACGATGTCCACCGGTGAGGGGACTTCGTACGTTGCAGATGATGGTGGGTTAGAAGATGAGTCCGATGTGGATCCACCTCGAGAGCTCGGGTCTGATGGTGCAGAAGTTGTATTATTTTCTGAACCGGAGCCTATTCCAACCGAACCTGAAGATGTTGAAGGGGGTTCAGATGAAGAAGAAGATCCACGATTCAGGGCATACTCGCCTCCAGCCCACATGCATAATGTCAATCTATCTGAAGATAATGCATTGAAGTTTCCAGATCTACCACACAGAATGCGTGATCGTACAAGTTCGTTATTGGATTCGGGTGTATTTGAAGTTGGTAAGGAGTTTTCCAATAAAAATAGTTTTCTTGGTGCATTGAAACAACATAGCATCAATAACGACGTTAACTACCACGTGGTTAAATCCAAATCTGATAAGTTTGAGGCGAAGTATGCAGTGCAAGATGGTACATGTTCATGGAAAATCTATGCCTCGTTGAGGAAAAGGACAGGGTTGTGGGAGATAAAAAAGTACAAAGGTCTACATACATGTGCTGCAGGTATAATATTTAGGGTTTTTAAATAATACTGTTATTATGTAATGTTGTATTATTTAACGTACTTCGTTGACATGTATTTCACAAGATCATCCAAGATGGATTTAGCTATGTTAGCTAGCTTAATACTTCCCACGGTGAAGGTAAATCCTAGGACTTTAGTGCTCGTCTTAATTGCCAATATTCGTAGCCAAATGGGGTACACACCCTCTTACCGCAAGGCTTGGATAGCTAAGCAGAAGATGTTAGAGAAGATGCATAGTGGGTGGGACGCTTCATATAATAAAATATGGCAGTAGTGTCAAGTGCTAAAGAGATACGTCTCAGGTTGTATAATAGACCTTGAAATAGAACATGCATACTAAAACGACCGAGTGCTCTATGGATGCAAGTGTTCAAACATCTGTTCTAGACCTTTAAGCAATACCGAGACGTATTTTTATACTGCAAGTCATTGGTACAAATTGACTGTACCTTTATATTTGGTAGATATACCCATAGGCCATTGCTAGTAATGACACAAGATGGCAGTGGGAGAATTTTTCTAATTGCGTTTACAATAACACCGGGGGAGTCAACTGATGACTGAGATTTCTTTCGATCTAGGTTAAGGAAGCATGCGTACCCCCAACCTGATATCTGCGTTATTTTGGATCGGGGCACCGGAATACTAGCTGCAATTAAGCGATAGGGAAGCCTATGACAGAGCATACACCATCGGTATTGCCTAAGGCATGTTGCTTCCAACTACTACAGGCAATATCCATCTAAAAGTGAATGATGACAGGTGACCAACATGGGTATTTAGTCTCTATTAATATAATTTCGTTTGTCATTTTGAATTTATTCTAAATGAAAGAGTGGTATGTAATATTTGCTATGAACTTATATTGACAGAGTATGAAATAAGTAAAGATCATTTTCATGAGATGTTGGCATTTTTGTATTCAGTTAACGACGAAGGCGTGGACTATTTTTGTAACATACCTTTCGAACAGTTGACACAAGCATACGTCGGTGACCTACGATATGGTCATGTAACCTCAAACCTGGCTGAGTGTATAAATTCTGTTATAAAAGGAACGCGCCATTTACCGATAACATCGGTTGTGCGAGAGATATATTTTCGTTTAGCGACGCTATTTCAAAAGCGGGCAGTTAGTTATACAGGCCAAATGCAGGGAGGTCATGTATGGTGTAGGAAGGTATTGTAAGAAATTAACAAGGCGAAAGCGCAAGCGAACACCATGCACACAATGTGTCACGATCGAGACAACTTATGGTTTCATGTGACGGAGTTTGACAGACCGCACCAAGGTATTACTGGCGGGCAACATCGTGTACACGTGAGAAATAGGACTTGCGACTGTGGGATGTTAGACGCACTTCGTTATCCATGCGCTCATATAATTGCAGCTTGTCAGAATCATCGTCTGGATCCCATGAGCTATGTCCATGAAGTGTACAAATTAGAATACATTGTACAATGTTTGGAGACACGTATTTTCACCGGTCTCAGATGAACGTAAGTGGCCGTCTGTATCGCTTGCTCCCTTTAAACTGTTACCGGATAGAGAATTGCGTCACAAATCAAAGGGTCGACCTTGCTCGACTAGAATACGTAACAATATGGATATCTGAGAAACAACCAATCAGCAGAAGTTGTGCGGATGGTGAAGGAACCTAGGCCATACAAGTAGATCATGTCTAAATCGCAATAGTTGATAGTTGTTGTAAAAAACTATGTTGTATTATTTATATTTTATTAAATGAAATAATATAAAAATATTACCTCATTTAAAAGAATTTTTATTTTATTAAAAATATAAAAGTAAATTACAATTACTTTATTCAAAACAACCTTTTATTTTATTACATGAAATAATATAAAAATATTCAAAATATTTATACAAATATATTAAAATAAAAATCAATGTCCATGCCCGTTGGATTCAATGCCACATGGAGGTCATCGACGGTTTCACGCTGGATTCCTTCTTTGTCCAGCTTCCGGTGGGGTTTGTGGTTGCTCCGACAGTGATTTTGGTTCCTCCGGTAGGGGATCTGGTTGTCGGTGTTGGGAGGATGACCCACCTTAATAGAATACTGACTGTGGAGCTGTTTGCATCACTAATGGCGAAGTTGTTTGAAACCCATAAGGTGATGGGGATTAGTAAAAAGAATAACTCTCCGATGGCCCCTCGTGCGATCCCTCGTGCAACGACGGCCTATAGATCGATGGTCCACTCGGAGTAATCGAAAATGGAGATTAACCGGGCCATGCATTCCAACCTGCCATAGGACTAGAAAAAGGAAACATATAAGGGTTAGGATACATAAAAGGGCTAGGATACGCACCTGGCATCATCTAAAAAGGCTGTGCTATGGGTGTCGTCAGTTGAAGTGTTGGGCCCGGTGACAGTGTAGGCGTTGTTGATGGGCCTGCGTCATTGTCCCTTCTTCTTAGATTTAAAGGGCCACGTCGTTCCCTTTGGACACGCAATTACTGCCGCCTCTCCTCTTCCGACAGTAGATATGGCTTGCCATAGATCCTAAACCATGGCATGTATTTCGGTATGCACGCTAACTTTGGAACGATGATCGGTTCCTGAGTAGGTAGATAATCATATCGATCTTTCCATATTTGGATATAGTGTGACCTGAATCTCGGCCAATCCGTATGCAATTACCGTAAGTCGATTCTGTGATAATCATCCAACACTTCAGGTGCCACGGGAATCGGTTGTCAGAATCTAAATTGCCGTAATACTCTGTCTGACTGGTGCATCTCCACGATAGCACAATTGACCAATGGGACCTTCACATGCCAAATGCTTGGATTTTGAAAGAATTCATCTGAAATTACTGCTCGAATTACCGGATCCTCGTATGGTGTCCATTGAAACTATATGAACATGATGGAAATATTAGTTATATACATAATACTAAATACTAAATAATAAATACTAAATACGAATCGACTATCTCATTATGTATATCTATTTTATTTAATACTTACTTGTGCTTCCAACCGTTGGTCTAATAGAAGCCGTATATCTTCAAGAGAGGTAGGTAATCCAACATAACTTGCCGAATGGTTCCACCTAATTAAATAAATTTTTAGCATACGATTATACTTTAAATCTACGTAATAATTATAAAATCTAATATAATATTTACCTCGTTATGAGTGGGAATGTATATGGGTGGTCCACTCGAGGACGTAAAAATAGAAAGCGAAACCGTGCCCATGATTGCAATAGTGATAGGCAACCTCTGATTTTCGCTTTATTCGGTCGCGTCGCCCCGCACATCTCTCTGTACAATGTTGCCAACACGGCAGACCCCCAACTCAATTCACTAGCTGTTCTAAAATCAACGAGTTTCAACAGCCATCTCAGATGTACAAGGTTTCGTGACAAGTCCGGCATAAAAAAAACCTCCAATTATCTCAATAATGCATGCCCGAGCATATCGTATTCTTTCTAGTTCAGTAGAATCATCATCCGGCTCTGGGAATGTGTCTCGTAACCAGCTCATCTCGATCCGACCTCCGTTAATATTATCCGGAATAACACCCAAAAGCTCGTAGCATACTGCTCCCCAATCACTAGATTGAACAGACCCGGTGATTGCGTACCCGTCCACCGACAATCCCAATTACAAATTCGCGTCTTCCAAAGTGATAATACACTCTCCACATGAAAGATGGAATGTGTGCGTCTCGGGTCTCCACCTCTCTATCAACGCACTAATGAGTTTCGGGTCCAACTTGCACCCCCGGGCTATAGTCACCACGTGCCAAAAACCCGCTTCCCGCAAGTAATTCTCTATCAACGGTGATGGAGGACCAAGCATATTACGGATATAGCATTGCAATATCCGATCTACAAACTTTTATAAGAAATAAGAAAATAAAAATTATTTAAAATTGCATAAATGAAAAAAAATCTAAAATAATATTTAAAAATTAAAGTTAACACTTATCATTTTCTTTTGTTCGACGGATATGTGTTTATCATCGAGACGAATTAATTATTCGGCCATTGCTAACACGATCAATTTTTTTTATTTAAAAAAATAAATTCAAAAAAAATAAAATTAGAGCTTTTTTGAAAAAAATTAAAAAGAGCTTTGAGAGAAATTTGAGAGAAATTTGAGAGATTGAAGATGGAAAGGATTTAAGTGTGAAAAAAATAAAATGGGGGTTTTTATAGTTTTTTTTACTGCTGGGGGGTTACCAACGGTCAAAAAAATAGCCGTTGGTAGTTCATACACATGGAAAATGCTTCCTTGAGGAAGTGTTTTCCTGTTTTATCCCCTGACAATGCGCTGACGTGGACGCGTTTTGGGGGAAATTGGTCCATTCTAATAATTAATTTAGGATTTGGCTCATTTCGGTAATTTTAAAAATAAAGGGGCTTTTATTAGTAATTGGACAATATGGTTAATCTTTTTAGGTTTAAATCCTAGCATTTGTACATTTTTCTTTTAAGCTTAAATTGTTTTTAAAATAAATTTTATATAAATGTATGAAAAGATAAAAGTAGCCTATAATAATGTTTATTAGTTGTTGGTTTAATGTAATATTTGGTATCTAAACTTGACATTTTTCTTAATTTGGTACTTAGATTTTTTGTCTAATTTGGTACTTAAACTTGATTCTTTTTCCTAATTTGGTACGTAATCTCTTTTTTTTGATTTGGTACATGAACTTGTTAAACGTTATACAAATTACTCCAAGATGACATGATATTTCATTTTGTATTTTAAATGCTTAATTACTTTTAGTTTTATTTATTAATTTAAAATAATGAATTTCTTTTATATTAGGTTTTAAAATTCTTTTTTCTTATTCAATATTAATCCGTTAAGCATAGTTCAATACATAATTTTTAATACAAATTCCTCTAATCTTGACGATATTTTTGTAGCATAACACGAATTTTTAACATCGTTAGTGTTTTGGGGTAATTTGTATAACATTTAACAAGTATTGAATCAAAAAGAAGCTTAAGTACCAAAATAGATCCAAAAAAAAATTAAGTGTCAAATTCATAAATCAAATTGGGACAAGAAAAAGTTTGGATAGCAAATTAAGAAAAAGGTGCAAATTTAGGTATAAAATATTATATTTACTAATATAGATATTTTTAGTTAGTGGTATGATATTTATATTGAAAATTATAAATTCTAGGAAGGAGACCCATTCCACCATAAGTTAAGGCGAATTTCAACTTTACGCGTAAATTGAAGTCTTTTAAAGATTCATCAACTTGTTCCAAATTCAAAGGGTTGAATTTAAAGAAATATCCTAAAAGAGGGGCTATTGAGAGTTAATTACCATGCCTTAATAGGATTGAAACGTATATGTGGACCGTTGGCCTGTAATTCTGAGTAAAATCCCAAATTCGAGTCTTTGATGCTGAAAATAATGTCAAATAATCATGTCTTCCATATTTAGAAAATCAAAGTCAGACACTTCCAACTCATTTATGCCTGAAAGTTACCTCAGGATGTCTTAATAATTCACCTGTTGCTTTGGTAAGATTTGTGAAGTGTGAAACGTGTTAATAAAGGAATTAATGGATGAGAAAATTCTATCATAAATTTATGGCAGAATTGTGGGGGGAACTTTGCATATGTAACACACTTTAGGGCTGTATTGTTTCATTTTAAACATCATCAAGCCATTGTTTTAGAATTTAGACCTTGTTGATGTTGACTACTTTTTATCTTTTATTTCATTTGCATATGTAAGTAAGCTTTGTTGGAGAATACTAAAGTGGCTACCTTTGCTTGGGTGATAAAAAGAAAAGGAAAAAGGACCCACCTGTTCTTAGACTTTCATTTTCTTCCCTTCTGGTTTTAGATCTAAAAAACCCAATTCATGGTTTAATCCTTGTTGTGACCAAAAAGGAACATCTGGGTCTGTTTTGCTATTTTTGTTCTGGTAAGGGAGAGGAATTGAAGGAAAGGAGAGTTATGGGGCTGGTTGGTGTCCAAGAAAATGGGAAAGGGGAAATGGCTTTGTCTTTGGGGAACAAGAGCAAGTACAAGAGAATGGATTCTGAGCTATCTGATGAATTTGATGATGAGGCTTCAAATCATTATAATGAACTAGAGAGGAAGAAAAGTATCAGGAAATATGTTCTTGCTTGTGCTATTTTTGCATCTCTCAACAATGTTCTTCTTGGCTATGGTAAGTTTTTTCTATTTGCTTTGGTTGCTTCAAAAGTCAAGCCTGCTCTTTTTTTCTTTCTTTCTGGGATTATTGGAAATTCCATGGTTTTCTTATTTTTCTTTGTTGACCTGCTTGAATTTGGTAGGAAAATAATTGTTAGCTCCAAATCCTTGAAATGCTATGTTCTTGTCATTTTATAGTTCATTGATATTTGTTTCATATGGCACCAGATACTATACGCAGACAAAATCATCAATGTTTTCCTAAATTATAATGGTTAGATGAAAAGACCCAACTTGAATATAGATTATGGTAAAACCAGGATTTAGCATCCCTTGAAATTCACCATTTTGGCTCAGAATCTATTTCTTTTGTTCTATCATCATAAGCACATCTTAGTTTTTGTACCTTGTGTATCTTATTATTGCCCAACATCTTCATTGAGGATCCATTTTGGGGCTTGCAAATTGTTAATGGAGATCATGGAGTTGAATATTCAGGAGAAACATGCTTTGATGTTTTGCTGCTTATTCATTTTGTAGTAAACTTAGACTTAATCCACGGAGACCGAAAGGCTGTTACATGGATAACGGAAACTCAATTTAATCAGGAAATTCAGTCTTTGATATTTAGTCAGTGCAGTATGTACAACTTAAGATTAGTGAATTGATTTTCAAATTCAGAGCAGAAGTTCTTACATGAGAGCTTCACACTCAATCCACCAAATTATCTGAATACTGTCACCTGTGATTTAGGAACCTTGCCACGAAGTCCGGTTGGTTGCATTGCTTTGATCTTAAACTTTGTCACTGAAGGATTTCTCTTTTATGTACAGATGTAGGTGTCATGAGTGGAGCGATTATATTTATTCAGGAAGATCTGAAGATAAGTGAGGTACAGGAAGAAGTTCTCGTTGGGATTTTGAGTATCATTTCCCTTTTGGGTAGCTTAGCTGGTGGAAGGACATCTGATATCATTGGTAGAAAATGGACAATTGCCTTTGCAGCTGTTATATTTCAGATTGGTGCAGCTATTATGACATTTGCACCTTCATTCCAGATACTAATGATAGGACGAGTTTTGGCCGGGGTTGGTATAGGCTTTGGAGTCATGATTGCTCCGGTCTATATTGCTGAGATATCGCCAACTGTTGATAGAGGCTCTCTTACTTCCTTCCCTGAGATTTTCATAAATCTAGGAATTTTGCTTGGTTATGTCTCAAATTATGCATTTTCCGGTCTTTCAGTTCATATAAATTGGAGGGTGATGCTCGCTGTTGGAATTTTGCCTTCAGTCTTCATAGGATTTGCACTTTTTATCATCCCTGAATCGCCAAGGTGGTTGGTAATGCAGAACCGAGTTGAAGATGCGAGATCTGTGCTATTAAAGACAAATGAAAATGAGAATGATGTGGATGAGAGGCTCTCGGAAATAGTAGCAGCCGCTGGAATGTCTAATGGAGAGAAGAATGAAGAGAAAGCTGTATGGCGTGAACTGCTAAGTCCTTCTCCTCCACTTCGTCGGATGCTGATCACTGGATTCGGAATCCAGTGTTTCCAACAAATCACTGGAATAGATGCAACTGTGTATTATAGTCCTGAAATCTTCAAGGAAGCTGGGATTGAGAATAACTCTAAGCTTCTTGCTGCAACAGTTGCCGTGGGTGTTACAAAGACCGCTTTTATATTGATTGCTACATTTCTTGTGGATAGAGTTGGGAGGAAGCCCTTGCTCTACGTGAGCACAATTGGGATGACGGTCTGTTTGTTAACCTTAAGCCTTACCCTTGGTTTTCTGGGTCACGGGCAGCTTGGAGTTGCACTTGCGGTCTTGTGCGTTTGTGGTAATGTAGCTTTCTTTTCGGTGGGAATGGGTCCTATTTGCTGGATTTTGACATCAGAAATCTTTCCATTGAGGTTGCGAGCTCAAGCATCTGCGCTTGGGGCTGTAGGTAACAGGGTATGTAGTGGCCTCGTTGCCATGTCATTCCTCTCTCTATCTCGTACAATTACAGTGGGCGGAACCTTTTTCCTCTTTGCACTGTTGTCAGCTCTTTCTGTTCTCTTTGCTTACAAATGTGTTCCGGAGACGAAGGGAAAATCATTGGAACAGATTGAGTTGCTTTTTGAAAATCATAATGAATGGCAAGGAAGTGAAGTGGAGATGGGAGACTCCGAGCATCTAGTACAGAAAGCGTGAGTAATTGGGGATTGACGGCTCATTTTCCAGGTCAAAACTTGCTACTTACGGTTTAATGATTGAAGTGGCAAAACCCATAACCATACGAAATGTTACACCATTCAAAGCTAGCATTGTGCATCAACCTGCAAGTGTCGGAGAATGTTTACTAGCACCCTAAACATATGCAACTGGAAGCTCTAAGGAGGAAGCATAGTGCCATTGAGGTGCATCATTACAGTCAGAAATCATGTCTGAAGCTATTTTTGTTCTCCATATCGGTACACGATTTTATTTGTTTCAAGATCCAAGTGAATATAGTAGTATTCTTGTTAGACATATACTTGTATCAATGTTTGATTTCTTGGGACAAATCTTAAATGGATGGAAAAGAACATGTTTGTGACTTGTGTCTCATCATGTTTGTACCAAACTTAAACTCCTGTTAGAAATTGAGCCATCTTTTTCTTCTCTGTGAACTTCAATGCTGAGAGGTAGGCCAATGAATGAAACATACTTTTCAGTCACATGGTTGAGTGAGGAAAAATTAACAAGCTGCAACAGAGTTACCCCATCCTTGTCGTTTGGTATGAAAATCTGAAAGGCAAACTGCAAAATGGAAGATGCTTTCTATTGTTTTTACATAATGGTCAATTTTTGAAGTTGACCCTTATACTATGCTGAAAATTGCTATTTGATCTTTATACTTTACTTTTTGACACAATTTGATCTCTCTACTTTATAATCTCATTGGTTAGTCTAAATAGTTAATTTTGTTCACTATTTTAATTAAAATGCTGATGTAATTTTTTTAAAACATTATTCCAACAAAAATAATTATGTTTGAATTGCTATTTAAAAAAAAATCCGAATTGGTATTTTAACATAATTTGTACCAAATAGAAGAATAGTTCAAATTTAAGCATACTAAAGGGATTAGAATTATAATAGGACCGAAGACAATCTAAACCTTAACGCAATCATTCTCAATATATATTATATAATTTTTTAAATAATCGACACTATAGAATATAATTTTAATAAATTATTGAATTTATTATTCAATATTGATTGATAGTGCATATAGATACGAGCCAAAGAAAATTTATTACGTGATGGCGTTCTTTTATTACATGTCACAACCTTGCACTTCCTTTTCTAGATTATATAACAATGGTTAAATATTAATTTTGGTATCTGTACTATGCTCAAATTTGAGATTTAATTTATATATTTTAATTTTAATATAATTTGGTGCCTCAACTTTTATTATGATTAATTTATTTTGATTCAATTTTAAAAAATTGATAATACTATTAAAATTTTCTATCAAATTCAAGTCCACTATGATGTCAATTTTTGTTACATGACCACAAAAGAATTACTTTTATAATTTCAAAATGTCACACTAGTGAATTTAATAGAAGTTTAACGTGTTAATAATTGTATCTGAATTTTAAATTTGAAAAGTAGATGAATTAAATTCATAAAAGTAAAAATTTATGGATTAAATTTCAAATTTTAAAAAATATAAGGACTTATTTAACTTTCAAATTTTTACTTTATAATTTGATCACACCAGCTTAATTGGATTAAAACTTAAATGAAGGAGGTGGTAAAAAACAAAGAAAATTGTATGAATAAATTAAAGAAACATAAAGATGGTGAGACACCAACAAAATCCAAATGGTCAAATATAGATGGAATTATTAGTATTTAATGGTGCAAGACTATTAAATACGTCTTAGTATAAGGCTAGTAGTTGTACCTTTAAAACGATATTTATTGATTTTAATAGTGAGAGGTTCAAAGGTACATCATCATCATCTTCGTGAACTCCGATAATCTCATCCCAATTTCCTCCCAAGCATCACTCTGTTTGGTTTCTTGGTCAGTTTCTGTTATTAAACAATGGAAAAGATTCAGCACAGCCATGTCCAAGTGCGAGGATTAAAGCTTCACGTAGCCCAGATTGGAACAGGTTTGACGTATACTATATAATATAAGATTGGTTGATGTTGGTTCCATTGGAATTAATGGGGATAATTAATGGTGTTGTGCAGGTCCTAAGGTGGTGCTTTTCCTGCATGGCTTCCCGGAGATTTGGTATTCATGGAGGCACCAGATGATTGCTGTGGCTAATGCTGGTTTCCGAGCAATTGCTTTTGATTCCAGGGGCTACGGACTCTCCGACCACCCACCGGAGCCCGAAAAAGCTAATTTCAAGGACCTTGTCGACGATGTTGTTGCCCTTCTTGACTTGTTGGGAATCAATAAGGTAACCATTACTTCATTTTTCTTGTTTGTTTGTCTTCTTGCCTTGCAGAATATCTGCCTTTTCTTCATTCTTGATACCAAATTCAAGATTTTTGTCTCATTCATTTGGCCGGAACTGAATTTAATAAATCTGTAGTTTTAAAATCATGTTGTATTTATACATTAATTATGCAAATTAACTTTTAACCGTATGGAAAAAAAACATATAGGTTTTTCTTGTTGGGAAGGATTTTGGAGCAGTGCCTGCATTTATGGTAGCTGTTATCCACCCTGAAAGGGTGTTAGGTGTCATAACACTAGGCATTCCTTTCCTTGTACCTGGTCCTGTTGGTATCCAATTTGATCTCCTCCCCAAAGGCTTCTACGTATTAAGATGGGCAGAACCAGGAAGAGCTGAAGCGGATTTCGGCCGATTTGATGTTAAGACCGTTGTAAGAAACATTTACATTCTCTTTTGCAGAAGTGAGCTACAAGTAGCTGGTGAAAACGAGGAGATAATGGACTTGGTTGATCCATCTACTCCATTGCCACCATGGTTCACAGAGGAGGATCTTGAGGTCTATGCAGCTTTATATCAAAATTCTGGTTTCCGAACCGCATTGCAGGTCCCCTACAGGTGCTCTCAATTGGATTATGGTATAACCAATCCAAAAGTGACAGCTCCATCATTGCTGATAATGGGGGAGAAGGACTATTTTATGAAATTCCCGGGAATGGAGGAGTACATGAAGAAAGGGATAGTGAAGCAGTTTATGCCTAATCTGGACATCACTTTCATGCCAGAAGGGAATCACTTTGTTCAAGAACAACTACCAGAGCAGGTTAATGAGCTCATCATCACTTTCCTCAACAAAAATTAGCAGCATTTGATGTGAGCATTTGTGTGGCACAAAAGAGTTAAATTGAGAAGAATAAGTGTCCTTTGCTAGTGCTAATGGTCAAGCTTTAAACAGTGTATGCTAAGGGCAACTTGCCTTGTTACACTTTGATCTTTTGTTTCTGTGGATTTGTTCACATACCCAGAAACATATTATGGGGAACATGTCTCTCAACTATTTTCCATGATTTGGCACCAAATAATTGAAACTTAAAAACCTGATTAATGTTCACACAACCTTTTAGAACTAAAATATGGAACTACTTAGATGCTTTCATGTTTAGAAAGAGAAATGATTGTATGAAATTATGATTCGACTATTGAAAAGAGATAGAGATGACGTGGAATCACAGATTCATACAATCCTTTTCCTGTTTAGAATTAGGATTAAAATTTTTTGAGAAAATTGATTATATTTTTATTCTTTTAAGATATTTAATTTTTTAATATAAAAATTAATTTTCATACATGAGCCAGGCACAATTTTATTATATGTAATAATTAAAATATATTAAATTATTTTATAAATTTTATGAATAATATGCATATTTATATATGTTGGTTTCTGAGTTTTACCATGTGAAGTTGTCATGTGCAGGTTTTAGCTCAATCCAATTAGTTCAATTTGTTAGCTTTAGTTTGGATTGTACGGTTTTTAATCCGGTTGTACTTGTAATTGTTTGATTCTACTATGTGATTACTTAGACAATTATTTTCAAGATTCGAACTCACATCTTTTCTTGAAAATGCAAAACTTATCACTACATCTAACACTTTTTGATATATTATATCATATTAATATTATATTATTACGATTTCATATGTTAAACATATATTAAAAATGCAAACTTGAAAATAATAAAAATGAATTTATAAATTAACACATGCAAAAGTAATAAATATCACTTCCATTTTTTTTTACTAAAAATCGATTGGTTCATTTATTAAAGTAAAGATAAAATACATGAGATAGAACTATTCTAAGTTCTGAGGTAAACTTAGAAAATAGAGAAACATAAAATAAAAATAAATAATTGGAAAAATAGATAGGCAAAAAGAAAAGGAAAAGTAAACTCATTCTCTGGAGAAATTAGCCCTTCGATCTCCCTCGAATCAGAGATTAAACTTCAACTCATAATCTTTCTTCAACCTAACCATAATCTTGTCTTGAAAGAACAAATATCAAAGAAAGTAAACTGGGGAAGCATCACTGTCGATAGTAAATATCCCCAAATCAACATCGAAATCAGAGATTAAGGAGGGTCAAGAAACTTCCAATCAACGACAAGAAAATGAAGGATTTTCCAAAGTGCATCCTCCACCCAATACCAGTCACTGGATCTTCTCATGCCTTCTAGAGTCATTGCAGGGCAAAATACTAATAAAAGCCCATTTTTTTAAAAATTTATTGAAATGGGCCCGGTAAATAATTAATTACCAGAATGACCCAATTCCCCGAAAGCGCGTCCACGTCAGCGCGATGTCAGGGGACGTGGCAGGAAAACGCTTCCTCAAGGAAGCGCTTTGTCCATGTGGACAAAAAGCGCGCCCTCAAGGACGCGTTTTCCTGCCATGCCAGTGCTCCCCTGGGGATGAGTTTTGCCCGCGCGTGAACAGTAGCAACGACTACTTTTTTTACCGTTGGTGACCCCCCCAACGGTAAGAAAAAAAACTATAAAACCCCCTTCATTCTTTTTCACAACTAAATCATTTCTCTCAATTTCTCTCTAATATTCTCTCAAATTCCCCTCAAATTCCTCTCAAATTCCTATTTAAAAAAGCTTTAATTTTTAATTATTTTTAAAAAGTTTTAAATTTTATTTTTTTGAATTTTTTAAATCATAAAAATTTGATCGTGTTAGCAATGGCCGGAGAATTAATTCGTCTTGATGACAAGAACATATTTGTCGAACAAATAAAAATGGTAAGTGTTAAATTTAATTTTTAAATATTATTTAAGATATTTTTTATTTATGCAATTTTAAATAATTATTATTTTATTATTATTATAAAAGTCTGTAGATCGGATATTGCAATGCTATATCCATAATATGCATGGTCCTCCATCACCGTTGGTAGAGAATTATTTGCGGGAAGCGGATTTTTGGCACGTGGCGACAGTAGGCCGGGGATGCAAGTTGGACCCGAAACTCATCAGTACGTTGATTGAGAGGTGGAGACCCGAGATGCACACATTCCATCTTCCACGTGGAGAGTGTACTATCACTTTGGAAGATGTCAATTTGAAATTGGGATTGCCGGTGGACATGTATGCAGTCACCGGGTCTGTTCAATCTGGTGATTGGGGAGCGGTATGCTACGAGCTTTTGGGCACTATTCCGGAGAATATTAACAGAGGTCGGATCGAGATGGATTGGTTACGAGACACATTCCCAGAGCCGTACAAAACTAGAAAGAATCCGATATGCTCGGGCGTACATTCTTCAGATAATTGGAGGTTATCTCATGCCGGACTTGTCACGAAACCTTGTACATCTAAGATGGCTGCTGAAACTCGTTGATTTTAGAACAAATGGTAAATTTAGTTGGGGGTCTACCGTTTTGGCCACATTGAACTGGGAGATGTGCGGGGCGACGAGACCGAATAAAGTGAAAATCGGAGGTTGCCTGTCACTACTGCAGTCATGGGCATGGTTTTGCTTTCCATTTTTACGTCCTTGAGTGGACCACCCATATACATTCCCACTCATAACGAGGTAAATTTTATATTAGATTTTACAATTATTACGTAAATTTAAAATATAATAGTATGCTAAAAATTTATTTAATTAGGTGGAACCATTCGGCAAGTTATGCTCGATTACCTACCTGTCTTGAAGATATATGGCTTCTATTAGGCCAACAGTCGGAAGCACAAGTAAGTATTAAATAAAATAGATATTTCCATCACGAGCTAGTCAATTGGTATTTAGTATTTAGTATTATGTATTATGTATCTAACTAATATTTCTATCATGTTCATATAGTTTCAATAGACACCATACGAGGATCCGACAATGCGGGTAGTAATTCCGGATGAGTACTTCCAAAATCCAAACGCTTGGCATGTGAAAGTCACATTTGTCAACTATGCGACCGTGGAGATGCACCAGTCGGACAGAGTATTACGGTAATTTGGATTCCGACAACCGATCCCCGTGGCACCTGAGGTGTTGGATGATCATCACAAAATCGACTTACGATAATTGCATATGGATTGGCCGAGATTCTGGTCATACTACATCCAAATGTGGGAAGATCGATATGACTATATACCTACTCAGGAATCGATCATCGTTCCAAAGTTATCGTGCGTGCCGGAATACATGTCATGGTTTAGAATCAATGGCAAGCCGTATTTACTGTCAGCAGAGGAGAGGCAGCGGCAATTGCGTGTCCAAAGGAACGACGTGACCCTTTAAATCCAAGAAGAAGGGATGGTGACGCAAGTTTATCAACGAGGCCCAGACAATCACCTGGCCCATCATCAGCACCCATACAATCACCAAGCCCAACAACAGTACCGACACAGTCACCCGACCCAGCAGTTCAACCGACGATACCCACGGTACAGCCTTTTCAGATGATGCTAGGTGTGTATCCTAGCCCTTTTATGTATCATAACTCTTATATGTTTTCTTTTTCTAGTCCTATGGCAGGTTGGAGTCCATGGCCCGATTCATCTCCATTTTCGATTACGCCGAGTGGATTGCAGATGTATAGGCCAGCATCGCACGGGGGATCACAAGAGGTGCCGTCTGAGAGCTATTCTTTTTACCAATCCTCATCACCGTATGAGTTTTAAATAGTTTCGCCGTTGGTGATGTAAACACCTCCATAGTCACTATTATATCAAGGTGGCTCATCGTCCCAACAAACAACCGGATCCCTACGGAGGAACGAGAATCCCATTGGAGTAACCACAACCCCGAAAATTTGGACAAAGGAGGAATCCAGTGCGTAACGTGGCAAATCGGCGACGGCCGCCATGTGGCCTTGAATCCGTGAACACGGAGATTGATTTTTATTTTAATATATTTGTACAAACATCTTGAATATTTTGATATTATTTGATGTAATAAAATATAAATTCTTCTATATTATTTCATGTAATATAATAGAAATTTACTTTTACATTTTTAATATAATAGAAATTCTTTTAAATAAGGCAATATTTTAAATATTTCTATATTATTTCATTTAATAAAATAAAACTTTATTTTGAATAAAGTAAATGTAATTTACTTTAATATTTTTAATGAAATAGATTTTCTTTTAAATAAGTCAATATTCTGAATATTTGTACCAATTTTTGATTTAAAAAATATAAGTAATATAAATTTTTTTTACAATAATGTTCAACTATTACGGTTTGGGCATAATCGGCTTGTATGGCCAGGGTTCCTACACCATCCGCACTACTTCTTTTGGCTGGTTGTTTCTCGGATATCCATATTGTTACGTATTCTAGTCGAGCAAGGTCGACCCTTTGGTTTGCGACGTAATTCTCTATCTGGTAACAGCTTAAAGGGAGCAAACGATACAGACGGCCACTTAGGTTCATCTGGGACCTGTGGGAATACGTGTCTCCAAACGTTGTACATGTTTTCTAATTTGTACACTTCGTCGACATAGCTCATCGGATCAAGACAGAGATTCTGACAAGCTGCAATTACGTGAGTGCATGGATAACGAAGTGCGTCAAACATCCCACAGTCGCAAGTCCTATTTCGCAAGTGTACACGATATTGCCCACCAAGAACACCTTGGTGCGGTCTGTCAAACTCTGTCACGCGAAACCATAAGTTGTCTCAATCGTGACAGACTGTGTACATGGTGTTCGCCCGCGCCTTGGCATTGTTAATTTCTTGCACTACCTTACTGTACCATACATGACCTCCTTGCATCTAGCCTGCATAACTCCCTGCTCGCTTTGGAAATAGCACCGTTAAACGGAAATATGTCTCTCGCACAACCGATGTTATCGGTAGATGGCGCGTTTCTTTTAGAACAGAATTTATGCATTCAGCCAGATTTGAGGTCATATGACCATATCGTAAGTCGCTGTCGTATACTTGTGACCACTGTTCGAAAGGTATGTTACAAAGGTAGTCCGCACCTTCGTCGTTAATTGAACGTAAAATTGCCAACATCTCATGAAAACGATCTTTATTTATTTCATACCTTGCCAATATAAGTTTAGCGAATATTACATACCACTCTTTCAATTAGAATAAATTTAAAATGACAAACAAAATTATATTAATAGAGACTAAATACCCATGTTGGTCACTTGTCGTCGTTCACTCTTAGATGTATATTACCTGTAGTAGTTGGAAGCAACATGTCTTAGGCAATACCGATGGTGTGTGCACTACCACAAGCTTCCCTGTTGATCAATTGCAAGTAGTATGTCGGTGCCCCGGTCCAAAATAACACAGATATCAGGTTGGGGGCACACATGCCTCCTTAACCTAGATAGAAAGAAATCCCAGTCATCAGCTAACTCCCCCGGTGTTATTATAAATGCAATTGGTAGAATTCTTCCACTGCCATCCTATGCCACTACTAGCAATAGCCGATAGGTATATCTACCAAACATAATGGTACCGCCAATTTGTAACAATGGCTTGCAGTATAGAAATGCGTCTCGGCATTGTTTAAAGGTCCAAAACAGGTGTTTGAACACTTGGCATCCACGTAGCAATCGCCCGTTGTAGTACGCATGTTCCGTTTCAAGGTCTGTTATGCAACCTGGGATCTATCTAGCACTTGACACCACTGTCATATTTCATTATATGAAGCGTCACACCCACTATGCATCTTCTCCAACACCTTCTACTTAGCTATCCAAGCCTTGCGGTAAGAGGGCGTGTACCCCATTTGGCTATGAATATTTGCAATTAAGGTCGGCACTGAAGTCCTGGGATCTGCGTTCACCATGGGTAGTATTAAGCTAGCTAACATAACTGAATCCATCTTGAGATGATCTTGTGAAATACCTATAAACGGAGTACATTAAATAATGCAACATTACATAATAACAGTATTATTTAGAAACCCTAAATATTGTACCTGCAGCACATGTATGTGGACCTTTGTACTTTTTTATCTCCCACAACCCTGTCCTTTTCCTCAACGAGACGTAGATTTTCCATGAACATGTATCGTCTTGCACTGCACACTTCGCCTCAAAGCTAATATGTCGAACGAGTCATATGTCACCGGATCAACAGAAGAACAAAATCGATACATAATAGACAGAACTTTCATTGGCGTCATTCCGAATATTTTATGCCTAATTCTTTTACGAAGTTCTGTCAAATCTATGTTCTGGTTAAAAACCAGTCGCACTGTTTCTCTGATAAAAAAAATAACACCGTTCTCGGTGTGGCAAACCTCACCATCATAGTAAATAACAGCATTAATACGTTCACTCATCTTCAATTTCTATTCTTTTTAGCCTCTCTAATTTTTTTTGCTGTAACTTATGCAATCTCAGAAAAATTTTTGCCTCATATATAGCCTTAGGCCAAACATGCGCTACTGTAGCAAAAACGCGTCCATGTGGGAGCTTCTTTCAGTACTTCTGCTAACAAAGCATCCTGTTTAAAGCGTTTTTGACACTATTTACTCAGAAACGTCTACTCAAAATTATTTGTTCAAGAGCTACTGTAGCAAAAGCGCGTCCACCTGGGAGCTTCTTTCAGTACTATTGTTAACAAAGCATCCTGCTTAAAGCGTTTTTAACACTATTTGCTCAGAAACGTCTACTCAAAATTATTTTTTCAGGAGCTACTGTAGTAAAAGCGCGTCCACGTGAGAGCTTCTTTAAATTAATAAATAATTTAATTAAGTAACCCTAAACCCCAAACCCTAATTTATTTTAGTTTGTACTTAAAAACCTTAAACACTAAACCCTAATCTAATTTTTTAAAAATTTATAATTAATTTAATCAAGTAATCCTTAACCCTAATTTATTTGATTTTTCCATAAAACCCTTAACTCTAAACCCTAATCTAATTTTTAAATTTTTTAATTAAATTACTCAAGTAACCCTAAACCCTAATTTAATTGATTTTTCTTAAAAATAATAAACACGAAACCTAATCCAATTTTGAAAAATTTATAATTAATTTAATTAACAAACCCTAAACCTTAATCCATTATTTATTTAATTTTTTCTCTAAAACCCTAAGCTTAAAAACATTAAAACCCTAACTCTAACCCTAAACCAATAACCCAAAACCCTAACCGCAGGACACACGGGCAAAACGCGTCCTTGAGGAAGCGTTTTGCCTACTTGGACATAAAGCGCGCCCTTAAGGGAGCGGTTTTTGTCCACGTAGGCAAAACGCTTCTCCAAGGACGTGTTTTCCTGCTTTGTCACCTGACAACGCGCTGACGTGGACTCATTTTTGGGGAAATAGGGTCATTTCAGTAAATAATTATTTACCGGGCCCATTTGGTAAATTTTAAAAAAAAAATTGGCTTTTATATGTAATTTGCTCGTCATTGCATGCGCCGTTTGGTTTCCATTTCGACCAGGGAAGTTAAAATAACATGAAAGGAAGTTTCCGGCCAACACTTTGGCATCCCAAGTGAGTGAACCAATTTTATTATTCGTCACATATAATTAAAACATCATTTCATTGTTGTATACGTTCTTTTGTGTCCATAATTTACTTATAAGAATAAAGTATAAATTTATTAGTACTATTTTGTACTTAGATTAAGTTTGTAAATGTAATAGAATTTACTTAGCTATGTATTTATTATATTAAAATTTTATGAAAAGTAATGATCATGTATTATATTACTCACGTGGATACAATTTACTTGTTATTACTGTGTAATGCTAAGAGTTGAATTCTTAAAACTTACAACAAACTAATTTTCTTCATGATCTATTCTTTTCTATATAGCCACGATGCAAATATTGCGATATTTCATGCATTGTAAAATAAAGCCAATTTGAAAAGCAAAATCAAGTTCATTTCACATGTTATTGACAACATCATCATACTTTCATTGCTAGTATAACCTAACCTATTCTAAAATTTAACATAATTTGCAATGCAATAAATTTGATATCAATTATTTCCTTATATGCTTTTGGAGCCTTTTTTTATTGATTTCTTTATAAGTCTTTCTTCTTTTTTTTAACATTTTATCGGTTATTCTAGGGTGAGCTTATAATTTTCTTGAATAACGATATCAATTTTCAGTACTTTTCAACATATAACTAACTTAAAATGCACCATGATATCATGAATTTTTTCATTTTATGGCATATTTGATGTAATGTATATATGATCAACAAAACAAGTTTTATACTACATTCAAGAAACATATTTACCTACCTAATTCAAGACTAGATTCAATTACTAACACGATGATCACTCGTTGAACATCAAATTTGATCACCTAATTTAATTAGTTTCAACATTTAATTTCTTGAGTTTTTTTTGGCTTATATATACACATTTCATCCAAGAACAACTTCATTTCAAAGCATCCAAAAAGCTAGTAAAACATTTTTTTTTAATCTTTTTGCTTGTTTCTTTTGTCCTTAGATCTTTTTGCGCAATGGCAAGCTCAAGCAAGAAAACTAGGGGAAGACAAAAAATTGAGATTAAGATCATTGAAAATGAGGATGACAAGCTTATCTCATTTTCAAAATGATGTTTAAGAATTTACAAGAAATCTCTAAGCTCTCCATTTTTGTGGTAGTGAGATTCTTTTTATTGTTTTCTCACTAACAAGTAAGACTTATGTGTTTGGTCATCCTTTTGTTGAATCTATTGCTAAATGCTTTTTGAACCCAAACCAACCTTTTTATGAAACCATTCACACTTCTGTTGAGGCTCACCGTAAGGTAAGAATCAATCAACTCACTAGTCTGATGCGGTGATTGAAAGCATCAAAAATATCCTATCCCTAATAAATAATGAAAAAGAATAGTAAAAGGGAAGTAGGGTCAAATCCTCAGGGACTGAATTTGCACAATATCTTATTCTGTGAAATCCTGACAGAATCTTGCCCAAGAAAACCTACGTGCCTCGAAAAAAATAAAAATAACAAAATTAAAGGTTTGGATCTGGAAATGAAAAATAAAATAAAAACAAAATTAAGAATATTGATCGAAAATTTGAGAAATTAAAAATAGAGTTGAGAGAAAGGAAATTCTTATGGGAGATTCCAGCCTCCAATTGTCTCGTTCCGCCTTGGGTTCAATCCTCGGCTTTTAGATGATCTTTCCCAAACCGAATAAGCCAACTGTAGTGGAAGAGGACACCTACGACCACTAACTTCAGGGATTTAGACTTACGATTTAGTGGAACCTGACTCTAGCCAACAATCGCGTCTGTGGGATCGTCTTATGCTAGATCAACGCTTCTCAATGGCGAATCTCACGCCATTTTGTCTCTTGGGCTCGCCAACCTCTGACGCAGTAAGCTAACGAACCGACTGTGCAACCTTCCCAAAACATACAAAGCGGCTGCCTTTGCATACGTTGAAAAGCTTACTTCTTAAGGGGAATGGACGTAAGCGTCAGCCCCGTAGTGTGGAGAAACGATGAATACTCAGTGAGGAGGCTAAGTACGGAATCTAAGCCTCAAGAACCCTTTTTGGAGAATATCGACAACCTTCGGCTGGTTGGGTTTAGTGACTCATGATTGTGATGGAAAAGAAAATAAATATAATAAAAATAAAGATTTTATTGAAAGGAAATATGAGAAGAACACAAGACTAGACTTTTGGGGAGAGAGTGTTTACAGAAAAAGATGGATCTCTTTTGAGTCACTTCACCCCCTATTTATAGTGCTAGGGGAGATAGTCTAATCCTACTTAAATTCCCAAAAGATAAATACATTTAATTGAAGATAAATAAAATAAAATCCTAAAATTAAATAATCCTTAATAATTATCTTAATATTAATTATCCTAATATAATTAAAATAGAGTCTGATAGAAGAAAATCTCTTCTTTTTGCATTTCAACCCTTGTGTCCTCCATGCTTGCACTTTTGGCACCAACTTTTCCTTATGTCGCACATTGGATTTTATCTCTAAATTCACGCTTTTGGCCCTTAATTTTGCTTTTGCCTCAAATTTAGTCCTTATGAGATAAAAGATCATAAATAGCTCAAATTAGCAGGATCATACTCAGAATAAATACATAATTAATACATAAAAATACGTTATTCTAGAGTGTTATCAAATTCCCCCTACTTAGCCCATGCTTTCCCTCAAGTATGGTTCCTATCTACTGTGAAAGTTAGATTCTGCTATAAAATAAATACCACTCCAAAGTTTTATAAAAATCAGTCAAAAATGCATATGAAAAATAAAGAAAACCCTAAGCTTGCTTTAAGTAAAACAAAAAAAGATTTCCAATTAATACACACAAAAATTAGAATCGACTTGAATTATTTAATGAAAATTAGGTAAATTACCAAACCTACCAAGACACCCTATTTGTTTCCTCCTTTAGTCCCCAAATTATATTTTTTCTTTTTTATTTATTTATTTTGATTTATATTTATTTTTTATTTATATTTTTATACTTTAGGAATATACTAAACCTTTTGATGCGAAGAGAGATGCCAGCCAAGCACCCCACCCCGGTTACTTAGCCCAGCAGACTCCTAATTATATTTTTTTCTTAAGAACACATCGAACCTTTTGACGCGAAGAGATAATGACCAAGCACCTCACCGGTTACTCATTAACATGTTCTTAAAATTAATTCGGTTAGCGAATTTTACCTAACACGTCACACAACCTTTTGACACGAAATAGGATGACAACCCAAGCACCCTACCCCGGTTTCTCAGTCAGTCAAGTTTTTAAGTTTCACTCATAACCACTGAAATATTAAACGACATTTTATTAATAACTTTTTTTATGAGGACTTTAGAGAAAAACAATCAAGTGTCAAAAATAAGTTTCAGTAATTATCTTAATAGTCATGAACATATTTTAGCATGCAAACATATTAAGTGTCCACTTTGTATTAAACTTGATCAATTTTACGAAAAGCAAGATAAAGTTAACTCTATGAATCACAATTATTTTTAGCCTAATAAGAATAAAACAGTGGAGATGGCATCAATTATGGAAAATCTGTAATTTCCTCAGAAAACAAGAATCATGCTTATATGTCAAACAGTAGGCAATTCTTGGTAAAAATCTTGGGCATGAAAAGAGGCAGAAGATTCTAAATAAATATGGACAAAATGGAGCCTCAAGTAGTAACACCAGCCAAAAATAATCACAGCAACAACAACAACAACCAAAATCACAGCAGAAAATTACAATAATAAAGAAGAGTACCTCCCCCTACCGAGAGCACATTGTCCTCAATGTGGACGAAAAGAAATAAATAGGTAGAAAAGTTTAGAAAAACTCCCCGTGTTGTTACTGTCGATCACATATGATGGCAATGAGCTCGGTCAGTTGCTGGCCAAATGTTTCAAGTCGGGCCTCAATGCGCTCTAAGCGTTGCTCAACTGTTTTCTTCGCATTTTCACTCTATTTTATCTAAGCAAAAGAAGAAAAATTTATTAATATCCAAATAACTAATAACTAATAAAATAAAATAAAATAATAAATAAAGTAAAGAAAATAAAATAATAAATAAAATAATAATTAAATAAAAATAAAAATTTGGTTGCCTCCCAACAAGCGCTTGTTTAACGCCGTTAGCTCGACGCCGTTATTGGTTCTATGGTGGTTCCAAATGGATTTTCTCAACCGTCTGGGCTTAAAAATTCTCATAAAACGGCTTCAACCGCTGGCCATTGATTACGAACCGCTTTCCAGATTCTTCACTCTCTATTTCAATCGCTCCATGTGTGAACATTTCAGTAACAATAAAAGGTCCTTGCCATCGTGATCGAAGCTTACCTGGGAATAACTTTAACATAGAGTTATAAAGTAAAACTTTTTGTCCTATCAAAAAATGCTTCTGAGCTATTCTCTTATCGTGAAACAACTTTGTCTTGTCTTTATAAATGTGAACATTCTCGTAGGCATCATTGCGAATTTCTTCTAACTCTTGGATGTCTAATTTCCTTGCCTTTCCTACGAGTTTTAACTCCAACTCTGGTGCCTGTATAACAGAAGGTAACAGTTTAGCATTTGGAGATAATAACTCATTAACAAATTCAAATTTATCAAGTTCATAATTATCTCCATAAGTTGACTCAAAAGAGTCAATTATGTCGATACGATTTACGCTCAAGATTTCGCTTGGATGGCTAATGGCGTTGTAGACATTAAACTTTACGATCTCCCCATCAAACTCCATCGTGAGAGTTCCACTTCGAACATCGATTTTAGAACTAACTGTACTAAGGAACGGTCGACCTAGCAGGAGATCTGAAAATCCAGGAGTGTTATCCTCCTCCATTTTGATCACATAAAAATTTGCAGGGAAAATAAGCTCGTTAACTTTTACTAGAACATCTTCAAGGACTCCTTCTGGATGCACAACAGACCTGTCCGCCAATTGAATGATAACACCTATTTTTGTTAAAAAAACCCACGTTAAGTGATTCATAAATAGAATATGGCATTACATTTATAGAAGCTCCTAGATCACACATAGCCTTCTTAATTCCTAGATGGCCTATTTTGCATGGTATTGCAAACATGCCCCTATCCTTGCATTTTGTCGGCATTTTCCGCTGTAACACTGCAGATACATTCTCACCAACATTCACCATTTCATTACTTGTTAATTTTCGCTTGTTGGTGCAAAGCTCTTTAAGAATTTTAGTATACCGCGGTATTTTCTTGATGGCGTCCAACAACATAATGTTGATCTCGACATTCCTAAATGTTTCAAGAATTTCCTTGTCCTCTCTACCTCTTCGACACTGGTTGAATCATTCTGGAAATGGAGGTTGAATTTTAGGTAATGGAGGCTTCGGTCGGACCTGTTCGTCTTTCTCGGGTTTTTCTTGGGCGATTTCTTGGCCAAGATTCCTGTCAAGAATTGGTTCCAGTACCTTTCCGCTTCGCAACGTTACTGCATTTTCATTTTGTCTAGGGTTTGGTTCTGTTTGTGACGGCAGCTTCCCTTGAGAGGTTAATTTCTCGATCAATGTGGTCAACTCTCTGATGGACGCCTCGGTTTTCTATTGGAAATCCTTTACCTCTTTTTGGAAATTGAGAGTTTGCTATTGAAAATCAAGAACATTAGTTGCTAACTTATTGACCATGGTTTCTAGAAAATTACCTGAACCTTGAGGCTGTTACGAAAATCGATTTTGGTATAACTGGTTATTTCGTGGATTGGCCCCATAACTTAAGTTAGGATGGTCCCTCTACCCTGGGTTGTACGTATTAGCGTATGGCTCGTATTGAATTTGTGGCGGCCTAGGGAAATTTCCCATAGCATCCAGATGGGCCATGGTATCATCATACAAACTAGGACATGCATCAGTTGTATGATCAGGTGTAGCACATATTCCGCATAACCGGGCTGTCTTCGCTTTTTCTGTAATAAAAGAGTTCATCATATTAGTAAGTCTATCAACTTTATCCTATAAGGTTGAATTACTTAGCTGGTGAAACCTTCTAGGGGGTTTAGTATTGGCTCGAAACTGCTGAGAATTTACAGCCATCGTGGAGATCAAGTCTCTCGGTTGTTGGGGAGTCATGTTGACCAATGCTCCTCCACTAGCAGCGTCTACCATATTCATCTTCATGGGCTTCAAACCTTCGTAAAAATATTGGAGGAGAGATTGCTCCGTTATACCATGTTGTGGGCAGCTTGCACACAACTTCTTAAACCACTCCCAATAATCTTAAAGGGACTCAGCTTCTTTTTGCCTTATTCCAACGATCTCTGTTCTTAGCTCAGCTGCTCGAGACATTGGAAAAAACCTGTTCAGAAACAAATGAGATAGATCAGCCAAAGTTGTAATAGATCCATGGGGTAAATAAAATAACCATTCCTTAGCGGAATCTACTAGGGAGAAAGGGAAATCATGCAATTTAATCTGATCCTTAGTTACCCCCTGAGGTTTCATGCTAAGACAAACCATATGAAACTCTTTCAGATGCTTGTGGGGATTTTCATTTTGCAACCCATGAAAAGTTTCCAGTAACTGGATTAAACCTGACTTCAACTCAAAATCAGTATCCACAGTAGGATACGCGATGCACAATGGCGGTTGTTCTGTTGGAGCTTCGGCTAGTTGCCGAATCGTTTGAGCCATTGGTTGGTGTGCTAGATTCGGGTTGTCGTTAACCCTAGCATTTAGCACTTCTTCTGGTGAGTCAACTTCTACTTTTTCACTTTTAAGTGTTTGAGTAGGGGTTTCGTTAACCCTGGACTCAGCTTCGTCGTCAACTTCGATTTCTGGCAGTGGGTGACTTTGAGTTCTAACCACCGCTGACTGCTTTTTTCGTAACTTTGTCTCCTTGCGATTGGCTCTAGCAGTCTTCTCAATTTCTAAATCGAACACAAGAGTACTTAGAGCAGATCTGGTCATAAGAAACAAAAAACAAGATTAGTACGTTGCCAGTCCCCGGCAACGGCGCCAAAATTTGATGCGGTCGTTGAAAGCATCAAAAATATCCTATCCCTAATAAATAATAGAAAAGAATAGTAAAAAGGAAGTAGGGTCAAATCCTTAGGGACTGGGTTTGCACAATATCTTGTTCCATGAAATCCCGACAGAATCTTGCCGAAGAAAACCTGCATGCCTGAAAAAAATAAAAATAACAGAATTAAAGGTTTGGATCTGGAAATGAAAAATAAAATAAAAACAGAATTAAGAATATTGTATCAAAAATTCGAGAAATTAAAAATAGAGTTGAGAGAAAGGAAATTCTTATGGGAGATTCCAGCCTCCAATTGTCTCGTTCCGCCTTAGGTTCAATCCTCAAATTTTAGATGATCCTTCCCAAACCGAATAAGCCAGTTATAATGGAAGAGGACGCCTACGACCACCAACTCCAAGGATTTAGACTTACGATTTAGTGGAACCTAACTCTAGCCAACAATCGCGTCTGTGGGATCGTCTTATGCTAGATCAATGCTTCTCAATGGCGAATCCCACGCCATTTTGTCTCTTGGACTCGCCAACCTCTGACGTAGTAAGCTAATGAACTGACTGTGCAACCTTCCCAAAACATACAAAGCGGTCGCCTTTGCATACGTTGTGTCCTCTATGCTTGCACTTTTGGCACCAACTTGTGGCCGCCAATCTCTTCTTTTTTGCATTTCAACCCTTGTGTCCTCCATGCTTGCACTTTTGGCACCAACTTTTCCTTGTGTCGCACATTGGCTCATTTTATCTCTAAATTCACGCTTTTGGCCCTTAATTTTTCTTTTGCCTCAAATTTAGTCCTTATGAGATAAAAGATCATAAATAGCTCAAATTAGCAGGATCATACTCAGAATAAATACATAATTAATACATAAAAATACGTTATTCTAGAGTGTTATCAAATTAGTCCAAGATTATAATGAGGTTCACGGCCAACTAGAAGCATCAAAAGAAAAACAAAAGGCACTTGCTTTGGCTCAACAATCACATGGAAGAAAAACTCATCATTGGTGGGAAACTCTCATTGATCAGCTTAACCCGAGGGAGCTCTACGAGCGAGATGAGCATTTTGCAGAGCTTATCAACTTGCTCTATGTCACAAGGGACAAGAAGATTGCAACTATTTCCTTAATGGATGCTCCAATGGATAAGGATGTCATTTCTTCCTTTCCTCTTAGATATTTCCTCAATGTATGCTCCAATGGATGAGGATGTCCTTTTTTCCTTTCCTCTTAGATATGACCCTAATCACCAGCAGTTTTGAACCTCAAAGTCCATAACGCCAAATGTTATTTTTATTGTTTTATTGTTTATGTTTGTTGGGTTTGTTAATCTTGAAAGTCCTCAAGGCATACATGAACATGTTCATGTAGCCAATCAACATACGGTTTATGGTCTCTGTTATAGCATTCCTAAGCCTTGACTACTTAGGGTCTAGAGCTATTTCTGTTCCAATTACCATGCCCCATTAATGTTTTGCTTATAATAAATAGGTGATTGATAAAATTGTTGCATCATTTTTTTTGCTAACATTTGAGCTCAAGCCCGTGAATTTGCCTATATTAATGACTTAGTTAAGTTTCAATTCATACATGGATACACTCTTCACTTTCGGATATTATTAAAAAATTCATATAAGGTAAAGAGGAGAATATATCATAGTGGAATATACTCTCTTCTTACAAGATTCAAAATCAAGTTTTGCAACCAAATGATTTAAAATTAATGGAAATTTCTTGAAAAGATTGCAGAACAATGATTTATTGTCCAAATAATTTTCACTTTTGGATTAATAATAGGCCTTCTAAACAGACAAAGTTTAAATAGAATATATTTTAGGAGTTCTTGTAGAAAGTTCTTTGTCTCTACAATCTCATATTAATAATATACCTTTACCACATTTTTAAGTTATTTTATGTAATTTAAAAGTCATATTTTCATATCATGTTCTAATAAATCTTCAAAAGCCAAGACAGTAACAATAAAATAAAACATTACATAATTATTATAATTTTTTATAAATTTATAAATTATATAATTATAAACATTACATATAATAAGTATTCTTTTAGTTTTGTTGTATACATTTTTTATATATAAATTTTTTGTTTTATCTGAAGCAAATTTGTATTGTATTATCATCATGTAAAAGTAAAATTAATTATTATATTTAGAGTTTATTTTATAAAAATCAAAATTATTTGAATTTGTTTAAGTCCGCTTAGCCCATTCTGATCGGAATTTGAGAAAATTTCAACTTGAAAGGATCCGAATCTAAAAAAATTCCAAATTTGAAAAATATCCAAACTTAAATTGATTCGAATATAAAGAAAATCTAATCCAAATCAACCCCAACCGCACATTTATTACCTCTAATAAATATACTTTAATGCTCAGAGATAGGTTAATTAGTCAAATATATTTTTAATGAGATGGTAAGTTAATTAAGCTTGGACATGAGCTTAACATGAATTGACATTTCTCCTTATATACTCAATTGTGGACAAGGTTTTAGCGTAGAGTTGATCTGAACTATTATTATTATTATTATTATTATTATTGTTATTATTATTATTATTTTCTTTGCTCTATTTAATCCCACTAATGAGACCCTCCACCTAACTTCGAATTGAGAATTATATGATATAATACATGAGGTTTAAATAGGTAAACTATAAAATAGTTACTTTTATTTATCTTATATTACATTTTAGTCACTTACGTTTGAAATGTTACGTTATTCGGTCAACTTGGACAAAAAATCAAAATTTTTATTTAACTTGAATATGAACTATACAATTGAGTTATCTAAAAATCTAAATAAAAAAAGTAAAACTATGTCGTTTTGATAAATATTTACCTATTAAGTTAAAAGGTAAAACCATTATATTGTTTATGTAATTAAATAATATTGTACTTTGTTTACTAATTAAATAATCAATCCATGTAAATGCAACATTGAGTATAAATAATAGGATTAAATCAACTCTACTAACTCGAAAATTTTTACTTGACTCGGTCGAATGTTCACCCCTAATTAGGATTTGCTCCAAATCTAATTCTTTTTAATTAAAAAATTTGTACCATGTAATTTATATATGTATAAAAATAAACATGAGGAGAGAAAATTCTACTTTCAAGTTTATTTTTAAAATGAAAATAAAAACATAAAGCTTTTTAGAAGGAATATTGTGTCATTCTAGTCGATAGCTTAAGTTTTATACATATATAAATTTTAGACTTGTAATTTTCTAGTCGATATTGAACCTCCATTAAAGGGGATGTCGAGATTCAACTTCTCCTTTATTAGTCGCCATATAGTATTATGTCTTATTGTATTAACAGATCCTAAATAATATTCTTCAAACCATTCAAAGAATTTTATATGGACTTTATGAGTATTCATAAATCCATAATATTCTTGAAGAATGCTTTCTTTTATCATTATAATTTTTAAAGTAATCTTCTCTTTTTTGCTTATTTTTGTTGGAATAGAAGTGCTTTCTACACCATTCTTTATTTATTTCAAACAATTTTTCTAAAACAAATATTTCTGAATTTTCTCTTTGTCTTGCATTATTAGTCATTGATGAATAAGTTGGTGACATGTTAGGTGAATTTTGCGGACTCTCTTCCTGTTTGGCATAGATAGGTTGAGCTATATTTGAGGAATTATCTATTCCTTGTAAATTGGTCCTAAATGTTGTTGGGATAGAAGAGACAAAGGCTCTAGCTGTCTTAAAATCTACTGTTTGTGTTTCTGGATTTGACTCTTCTTCTATATTTAACCTCCTAAAAGCTGAGCTGGTACTTCCTATTTCGAAGGAGTGTCTTGGAGGCATTCTTTGTGGCCTATTGAATTTTAATTCAATTGTGCCATCTTGGTGCTGAGAAATTTCACTTAATGAAGTGTTTCTTATGGGGGTTGGTGCCACATGGTCTGTAGCACCTTCAAGTTTCTACTTATCAGAAAGGTTTATCTCATGCCATTGTATTGTTCTGGGGATTGTGGTATGAGATCTTGTGGTGTCTGTCTCTATTAAGAGGGTTTCTCCTTTTGGGCTTTGGAGTAAAGCCTTGGTATTAACTACAGAATTCATAGCTTTGAAATGGAGTCTATAAACCAAAGTTAATACTTCTGTACCAGGAAGCATTTTGTAGTTATGGGTATGTATTTGGAGTGTCAAAGATTGTAAAATATTTTTATCCATCAAAGAAACCATAAAATTTGAATAACAATTAAAATGTATTGGGCCTATACATAGGCTTGTTTCTACAGTTCCTAATAATGATTCATTAAACATGATGTGTCTTTGGTCTCTTAAGACTACTAATATTGAGGTATTTTTAGTGGCTTCAACACTAAGAGGTTTGACTCTAACATGGACTAATCCAAAATGGATGTATTTGTATCTTTGTTCTTTGAGTTTATTAATGACTACTTTATCTAATAATTGGATTGTTTCATATTCTTTTTGAATAGGTAAACTCCTTTCTTTTGTTTTTATAACATAACTGCAAAAAGCATTTAAATTTTCAAAAGTTGTTTTTTTGTAAACTTGGTTTGTTGGAACTCTTGGAAGAGTCCAATTATCAAATCTTTGGGGAATATTTTCATAATGTTCTTCTTGTTCATTAACAGTGTTGTTTGAGGTTTGGTCAGATTCTTGGGATTGATTAGAAACAAAGCTAGTAGAAGAATTGGTTCTTCTAAGGAAAGGAAACATTCTTTGTTTTCTTATTTCCTATAGGGGGTTCTACTATCTGGATCTCTGAATTAATTAAATTGCTTACAGGGATACTTAGTCCTTGACACGCCTAACCCATGGCTAACTGGACACTGTATCAATTCTCAGCAAAATAATAATACGTTAATGAAGACAGTTAAACCAGAACTCAGAAATATTGAAAACAAATTGAATATTTTCCTGAACTTAGAAATACCTGCTCCTCCTCATTGGCTCTGATACCACAATACAAACCCAATATTCAGTAAATACATTACACCAATCCTCCCAATCTGACTCGGATCAGTCAGATGAACAACAAATTAACAAGATGGCTTGGAAAGAACCAAAATGATTATATTATCCAAAAATCACCGCACCTGATCTTAACATAGAAGAAAAACCTGTTTTCCAAAATAAATACAATGCTAATACAATCTATGAATGGAATATAGATGGAATGTCTGAATACAATATTCTTAGTTTATTACAACAAATGACAATGGTTTCAAATGTTTATAAAACCCAAAATCAAAATGGATTAATCAATGATCATGCTATAGCTAATCTTTTAGTTGTTGGATTTACTGGTTAATTAAAAGGATGGTGGGATCATGCACTCACTAAAACCCAACAAGAAGAAATTTTAAAAGCAATAAAAAAAGATGACCAAGATAGAATTATTTTAGACGAACAAGGAAGAGAAATCCAAGATGCAGTAGCAACTTTAATTTTCTCAATCTCTAAACATTTTATTAGGGATCCTTCTCATCTTAAATATAGAAATTCAGAATTATTATCAAATTTAAAATGTAAAAAATTAACCGATTTTAAATGGTATAAAGATGTCTTTATGACTAGAGTCATGCAAAGATCTGATAACCAACAACTATTTTGGAAAGAAAAATTTCTAGCAGGACTTCCCGCTTTATTAGGAGAAAAAGTTAGGAATCAAATAAGAGAAAATTATAAATGTATTATTCCGTATGAAAAGCTTACATATGGTGAACTAATTAGTTTCACCCAAAAAGAAGGATTAAAAATTTGTCAAGTTTTAATATTACAAAAACAACTCAAGAAAGAAAGATATCAATGTAGAAAGGAATTAGGATCATTCTGCCACCAATTTGACATCAGGAATGAACCTTCTTCTTCAAAAACATGTTGCCCTGAAAAGCCAAAAAATAGGAAAAAGAATATTTCAGAATATTATAAAAAACCTAAATATAAAAAATACAGAAAAGGAAAGAAACAACAAAAAACAGAAAACAAAATTGATAAAACTATAAAATGTTATAGATGTGGAAAACCAGGACATATCTCAAAATATTGTAAAATCAAAAGAAAAATCAATAACTTAAATTTAGAAGAAGAGATAGAACAAAATTGAATGAAATCCTATTAGAAACATCTTCTTCAGAAAATGATACATCTCTTGAAGCGGATGAATTACAAATAGACAATTACATACAACATCCCAGTCTTCTAGAGATGAAAATGAACCTTCAATTAATATGCTAACTAAAGATCAAGAATTTATGATAGAAGTTATTGATAAAATTCAAGACCTAGAGCTTAAAAGAAAACCTTTTGAAATTAAAATCCTCATTAAAAGATAAACCAGAAAAAGAAAAAGAAATCATTTCTAGTCAATCACAAATGTATAATATACAAGATATAATATTTAATAAATATGAAAAAATAAAACCAAGACAAATTACAAACTCTGAATTACAGTTGGAAATAAAACAGATTAAATCAGAACTTTCTCAGCTTAAAATAGAACAACAAGAAATGAAAGAACAAATGAGGCCCTTAAAACACGAAACCTCAGGAAAAAGTTCATCAGAAACTGAACCTGAACCTGAAGAAAATACACAAGAATATATGATGGTTCTAACTGAAGTATCTATTCAGAGATATTTAATAAAAATAAATATTGTCATAAATAATGAATTTCAATTAGAAACAATAGCCCTTTTGATACAGGAGCGGACCAAAAGCGCATTAGAGAAGGATAATTCCAACAAAATATTATAATAAAACATCGAATCTCTTAAAGGTGCAAATGGTAAAAACTAAAATTACTTACAAAATTCCCAATGCGAAATATCCAACAAAGGTATAAAATATCAAACATGTTTTTAATGGTAAAAGATATTACCCAATATGTCATATTAGGAACCCCATTCATATCCTTACTCAAACCTTATAAAGTAACAAATAATTCTATCTCCACTAAAGTTTTAAACACTAAGGTAGAATTTCCTTTTGTAGAAAAACCGAAAATAAGAAATCTCAACTTTGTTAAAATCTTTATCCATTCATAATGGACAAATTAATAATTTAATTAATTACAAATGAAGCAAATCTCTTTCCTAAAAGAAGAAAATGTTTTAAAAATTAAGCGAACAATTAAGAAAAAGAAATACAAAAAAGAATAGATCAAATCAAGAAAGAAATAGAATCAACAATTTGTTCTGACATTCCTAATGCCTTTTGGAATAGAAAGAAACATGAAGTAACATTACCATACGAAAACGATTTTGACGAAAGACAAATACCCACAAAAGCAAGACCTATACAAATGAACAAAGAAATGGAAGAATTTTGTAGAAAAGAAATACAAGACCTTCTTAATAAAAAATTAATTAGAAAGAGTAGTTCCCCTTGGAGTTGTTCAGCATTCAATGTAATAAAAAATGCAGAACTTGAAAGAGGAACGCCAAGATTAGTAATTAATTACAAACCTCTCAATCAAGCCTTAAAATGGTTTGTAATGCAAATATTTTCTCAAAATTTGATATGAAATCTGGATTCTAGCAAATCCAAATAAAAGAAGAAGAAAGATATAAAAAACGACATTCTTGTACCATTTGGACAATACGAATGGAATGTAATGCCTTTTGGGTTAAAAATGCTCCATCGAGTTCCAAAGAATAATGAATGATATTTTTTACCAATATTCTCAATTCACGATGAGTATACATCGATGATGTATTAATATTTTCGAAAATTTAGAAAAACACTTTAAACATATATCGATCTTTATAAAAGTCATAAGAAATAATGGTTTAGTAGTTTCTAAATCCAAAATAAGTTTATTCCAAACCAAAGTAAGGTTTTTAGGTCATTATATTACCCAAGGAACCATTACCCCAATAGAACGATCTATAGAATTTGCTAGCAAATTCCCAGATCAAATTCTTGATAAAGTCCAACTACAAAGGTTCTTAGGAAGCCTCAATTATGTTATAGACTTTTATCCAGGTCTTAGCAAATTATGTAAACCATTATATGATAGACTCAAAAAGAATCCACAACCTTGGACAAAAAACCATACCAATATTATCACCCAAATCAAAAAACAAATCACTAAGCTTCCTTGTTTATATTTAGCTGATCCAAATGCCCCTAAGATAGTTGAAACAGATGCTTCCAAACACTGGAATCCTACTCAGCAAAATTATAGTACTATTAAAAAAGGAATTTTATCAATTGTTTTATGCATTACCAAATTCCAAAGTGATTTATTAAATCAAAAATTCCTTTTGCGAATCGATTGCAAATCAGCAAAAGAAGTTTTACAAAAAGATGTTCAAAACATTGCCTCAAAACAGATTTTTGCAAGATGGCATGCAATTTTGAGCATATTTGATTTTGATATTGAATACATCAAAGGAGAAACTAATTCTTTGCCTGATTTTCTCACCGAGAGTTTCTTCAAAATGCCCCAAACTCGAGACAAAGGAAAAGGGAAAATAGAAGAATCATCCAAAACCCAAATCACCTCAAAACCAATTAAGACATGGTATGAAATTTGCCATGAAGAAGATGAGAAATCATCATCATCGTCAAAATCCTCCAAAATACAATAATTCAAGATGCACAAGATCCAAATGAGATTGGTTCTTAAATCAAAAATGGATTGAGTCCTATCTCAATCTTGAAGTAGCATTGGCCTTTTCGCAAGCGAAGAGGAAACTCCTCTCAAACAAATTCTTCTTTGAAGCGACAAAGGTTTCAAACAATAAAGAGATTGTTTTACACAAACCAAAATCTCTTAAAATGTTTTAAAGAGACTACTCTCCAAGATGTTTTTCCAAAAGAGATAGCGGTGTCTTCTGGCTGCTACACAAAAATCTTCACAATAATTTCCAAACAAATATTTTGAAAAAATTCTTGTTATGGAGGAAGAATTTTCAAAAAAACCTCCACATATACTAGCAAAAGAACTTTTCAATGGATGACATTTCAAACCATTGGATTCTCAAAAACCCCAACAGTATTATGAAAATATACTGGTCCAAACTGGATCTGTATTGTTCAAACATTACACAGATCCAAAAAATCCAAATTTTATTACCCATTCAACAACTCAAATATTAAAAAATTCTTCGACCAAGAGATTGGAGTGAAAACCCAAATTCTCCAAAGAAATTCCCAGCTAAATTTGCCACCAAAATAGACCATTACCCATATTTTACATATTGGGATTACCAAATGGCATGGTACAATGCCTTTTTAATGAACAACCAACACATGAGACATTTGTGGCTCATATATTTCAAATATGGCACCCAATTCAAATTCCCAAAGCTGGTTCCAAGAGTGGTGGAATTGGTATGGACCATCATCCTTTGAGATACTACCGAAAAAATTCAAAACTTATGGCCCAAATTCTTTGACAAATTTCATCACGAACGGATCAAAAACACATTTACAGGACAATCCATTTTTCTCAAAACTATGCATTTCTGGATTGTCTCATGGAATTATTCTTATGAGCAAGACCAACATCTTGGAATTCCATTATTAGTTCGCAATTACGAGGACTAAATGGTGGGACAAATTTAATGATGAAAAATATGATTCAAAATATTTGGATAATTTTTCAACAAGAATCCAAGATTATGTAAGTCCATGACCGGATCAAACCACGCAAAATTTCTTCAAGCAAAGTCCACAGCTAGTGCAATGTTAGCTCAAGCCAAGACCAAAAAAGAATACAAAAAACTCATGGCTGAAATGCTCAGCTCATTGGACTCTGAATCTGAAGATGAATCTCTAGCATCCTCAATCAAAACGGTGGATCTTGCAGATGATACCACTTCGGTAACCATCACCAGGTCCAAAAAGAACTGATACATGAATAGGAGCGATTCTCTGCAACAACATAATGCGTGAACAGGAGATATTCCCTGCAAGAAATGATGTGTGAACAGGAGAGATTTCCTGCAACAAAATAATGCGTGAACAGGAGAGATTCCCTGCAAGAAAAGATGTGTGAACAGGAGAGATTCCTTGCAACAAAATAATGCATGAACATGAAATATTCCCTGCAAGTAAAGACAAGTGAATAGTTCTGTAATTTGTATTTTTGTAATCAGAGAATATATTCTCTGAAAATTTTTATTCAAAAGTTTCAAATGCAATGATTTCCCGATTCAGATGATGTAAAGAGCGAATAGTCCTCTATAAAAGGCTATCAGTTTGTGAATGAAAGGGAGAACTCGATTTTACCCATTTGAGTTGTTTCTCCAAAAAGTTTCTCAAACTTTCTCAAAACTTTCGCATTTACAAAAATTTAATTTTAAATTTTCAAATTTTCAAATTAAGTTTTCAAAACTTAAGCTTTCAAATTACAAATATATCATTACCAATCCTGTCCTCAGATCCTCGGGACTTACTGGTATCAGAGCTTTAAAATAGTTGAAAATTGTGTCATTCTAGTCTGATAGGTAAAGTTTTGACAAATTGAATATTAAATCTTTTCAAATTTTAAATATGAAAAATGAATGAGGTTCCTAGACAAATAGATTATCTAAACTTTTTAATTAAATAAAATATATAATGTGAAACTTAAATATATACAAAAATAAATATGGAAAGAGAAATTAATGATATTTTTAAGCTTGTCGGTATATATGAGTTGATGTATTATTTTCTTCTAATATTGATATGTACAAGTATCGGTATTTTCTAATATCTTATTTTGATTTATCAATATCTTTAAGAATTTTTTATTTATCTTAATTATAATATAAATGTATTTATATTAAAGCGTAAATCTGCCTTGCTCTTCTTTTCTTCTCTTGAGTTTCCACTTTTTATGAAAGAAAATTGGAATTAAAAAAATAGAAAAATGTGAAAAATTAGAAAGTAGAGAATGAAGGGAAGGGGAGGGAACATCATTGAGATGAGGAGAATAATGAGATATATTAAGGAAAGATTAATATTAAAAGAAAATATATAACATTTTGTTATACAATATACATATATAATATTGGCTTAGGGTGTAAAAAGCCCTCAAACTTTTTTTAAGATAAGCAATTAAGTCTCTCTTTTTTACTTGCACTCAATTGAGCACTCGGACTTTCAAAATACATTAAAAAGACCCTCAAATTTCTTCAAAAAAAGCAATTAAGCCCTTGCTTTTTTTTTCATTCAATTGGGTACTTGAACTTTCAAAATGCATAAAAAGACTCTCAAAATTTAAAAAAAAAACAATTAAGCCCCTACTCTTATTAAAAATTAGAAAAAATATAAAAAAATAATAAATTTTAGAAAAATTATTAAATTTTAATAAAAATATAAAAATTTAAAATTTATTAAGCCAGACTATCTCGAGGATCTGAGGACCGGGTTTGGAATGAGATAATCGTAATTTGAAATTTGTAATAAAAATTTTAAAACTTAAATTTTGGAAACTTAAAAATTTGGAGAAACTTTGAAACTTTGGAGAAACGAGTTTTGATTTATTGGGATTCTTGGGATTGATTGGAAACAAAGCTTACAGAAGAATTGGTTCTTCTAAGGAAACGAAACATTCTTTATTTTCTTATTTCCTACAAGGGGGTTCTACTATCTGGATTTTCGGATTATTAAAGTTGCCTACAGGAATACTTTATCCTTGACACACCTAACCCATGGCTAACTGGACAATGTATCAATACTCAACAAAATAATAATACAATAATGTAGACAGTTAAACCAGAACTTGGAAATATTGAAAATAAATAGAATATTTTCAAAAATTAGAAATACCTGCTCTTCCTTGGCTCTGATACCACAAGATCTCATACCACAATCCTAAGAACAATACAATGGCATGAAATAAACCTTCTTGATAAGTGGAAACTTGAGAGTGCTGCAGACCCTGTGGCACCAACTCCCATAAGAAATACTTCATTAAGTGAAATCTCTCAACACCAAGATAACACTGTTGAATTAAAATTCAACTGGCCACAAAGAATGCCTCCAAGACATTCCTTCGAAATATGAAGTACTAGCACATCTTTTAGTATGGTTAAATTTAGAAGAAGAGTAAAATCCAGAAACACAAACAGTAGATTTTAAGATAGCCAGGGCCTCTGTCTCTTCTATCTCAACAACATTTAGAACTAATTTATAAGGAATAGATAATTCTTCAAATATAGCTTAACCCATCTATGCCAGATAGGAAGAGAGTCTCCAAAATTCACCTAATATGTCACCAACATATTCATCAATGACTAATAATGCAAGACAAGGAGAAAATTCAGAAATATTTGTTTTAGAAAAAACTTTTGAGATAAACAAAGAATGGTGTAGAAAACACTTCTATTCCAACAAAAATAAGGAAAAAAGTGAAGATTACTTTAATAATTATAATGATAAAAAAGAAAGCGTTTTACTTTAAAAATTATAATGATAAAAAAGAAAGCATTCTTCAAGAATATTTTGAATTTATGAATACCCATAAAATCCATATAAAATTCTTTGAATGGTTTGAAGAATATTATTCAGAGTCTGTTAATGCAATAAAACATAATACTAGATGGCAGACTAATTGTAACACCCCTAACCCGTCCCGTCACCGAATTAGGGTTACGAGGCATTACCGAACAAATACAACTTTTTGTTTTTTGTTTTTAACAAATGCAACGAAATCAAATTCAATCATAGGAAATAAGTCATTTTCGCATGACTATTAATTTCATATACAGAATTTATAATGTAACATTCAAAACCTCGTCCAGCCTATACATGCCATAAGTTGAGTTCAAATATTTAAGCACCGAAATAGTAGATAGAGTGATGAACTTTCTTTGACGATCCCGAGCTCGTAACGCGTCTCCAAAATCTATAAAACAAATGAATAAAACCAAGCGAAGTAAGCTTTTATAGCTTAGTAAGTCTACAACGATATCAAATATATATATAAATAAATAACATAACCTTTTAATCTATTTTCTTGAAATTTCAACTAACACGACCAACTAACATTCATACATTATTGTACTCGAGACCATTTCATTTATAGTCGATATGTATACATCGGATGAATTCAATTTAATATATATTATACAAAACAACATTACAATTGAATGTATACAATCGAGCATATATACATATTATACACATATCAAACCGATTGTATATGTACACTCATCTCATGGTAAGCTCTAAATCAATTCAAATCTAACACATATATATACATCAATCACATTTTTTTATTTGTTTGTATATAAATATACTCATTATGAATTTATACTGAATACATAGCTAACACATACATTCGAATATATATATATATATATATATATATATAATGAGTACATGTATATATATATATATATATATCAAATGCATACATGATTAATTATCAAACACATAAGCTCAACATATATATGTTTAACAACCACATATATCTAATGTACATATGTATTCATCGATTTCATATAATCAAAAATCATAGATATATCCATTGCATATTCTCACACAATTTAAACAAATTCACCGGCATTTAGCCTGCTAGGCTCAAGCCTGATTTAGTACACCGGCGCTTAGCCTGCTAGACATATAGTCTGAAATGTATCACCGGCATTAAGCCTGCTAGACGTAAAGTCTGAATTACTTCACCGGCATTAAGCCTGCTAGGTACAGAACCTGAATATCACAAATACGAGAATAATTTCTAATATAACTCTTACTGGCATTACACATGTTTTAAACATATATACATAATTCATATAGCTATAACCACACTTTCAAGAAATTGGCAAACCATAGCTCGGTTACAATCTGTACTTACAATCTATACTTTTAGTTCAATACATATAATTGTACATACGTTTATACTCATTCAAACCACACTCATTCAATAATACATAGTTCATGCATTAAATTCATTTCAAGAATTTATACATACACATACAACTATTTCAACCTCATACATTTTCAGATATCGTATTACACCTCTTAATTTTTCTTTTTTAACTCGAAAACCTATACTTATATATATATTCATACATAATCGAACCTCATACTCATATATATAACTTCATATCTAATTTCAATATAATAACTTATACATGTACATATATATACATATTAGAACCTAACCTATGCGTATATAATTTCATACTTAAATTTAATATGAAAATGTATATACATGCTTATTCAATTTATCATATACTTTTAAAACATACATATCATATATCAAATCCAAAGTTTACCATATATATATACATATAAATTCATTCGAACCTTTTGTATATATATTTATGGTATCTATACCTTTGATTTAATCAATAATTCATACATGTATATACATACGTGAATTTGAATATTGTACATACTTATGAAACCCTCATACTTCAACCATGTTCAAAACATATATATATATATATATATTTATATACTTATATACCTTTCATACCTTAACCATTTGTAAATATTTATATAAGTATAAACTTATTTGTTCGAACATTAGAAATACTTGTATATAAATCATTTATACAATATTAAATAAATATACTTTGAATTATCGTTCAGCAAAAATAAAATACATATACATACATATATACTAATTTAATAACATTTAATAGCTAATAGACTTACCTCGGATATCAGCAAACACGATCGACTATTCGATTACTTTCGACTTTCCCCGATCCAAATTCGTTTTCTTAGTTCCTTGATCTAAACATAATCAAATTTAACCTTTTATTCATCAAAACATTCAATTTAGTCCAACAATACATAAATGGGAAAATTACCATTTTACCCTAACATTTTGCACTTTTGCAATTTAGTCCTTTTGCACAAAACACAAAATACACAAAATTTGCCCATACCACACAAGGGCGAATATTCATGGTTCTCATATAAGTCCACACATTGCATTTGTTTCACATTTTAGTCCTCAAAATTTATTTTCACAATTTAGCCTTAAATACTCAAATTAGTCAAAATACCAATACAAAACATGTTAATCTAAGACATATCTTCCATTATTCATCATCAAACATCCAAAACACAAATATTCATCAATGGCATAACTCAAAATATTCATCAATTCACAAAATTAAGACATGGGTTTTGAAGAACACGAAGCAACAATCTCAAAAACGTAAAAATTATTAAAAATCGAAACAAAAACTAACCTTAATCAAGATGAACAAGTGCGAAACCTAGCCAAGCTTTCTTCTCTTTTCTTTCTTTAGTTTGATTGTAAAAGATGATGACAATGGCTTATTTTATGTTTTATTTCATTATACTATACATTATTTATTAATTCACTAATTTAACCTTTAAAATAAATAAACAAAACATATATAATAAGGTTATTTTAGTACTTAGCCACCCACTATCTATGTTTTAGTCTAATTGCATCATTAATCCCCATTTTAAAAGACAACAACAATTAGGTACTTTTAGATTTAACCCCTAAATTTTTATTTTAAGCGATTTAATCCTTTTATTTAATCGGACACTCAAATGACAAAATTAAAACACGAAAATTTCACACAATCACATACACACAAAATAAACACACATAATAGTAATAATAATATTTTTCTAATTCGGATTTGTGGTCTCGAAACCACTGTTCCGATTAGGGTCAAAATCGGGTTGTTACACTAATAAAGGAGAAGTTGAATATCGAAAGAACCAAAAAGATTATATTATCCAAAAACCATTGCACCTGATCTTAATATAGAAGAAAAACCTGTTTTCCAGAATAAATACAATGCTAATACAATTTATGAATGGAATATAGATGGAATGTCTGAATACAATATTCTTAGTTTATTACAACAAATGACAATGGTTTCAAATGTTTATAAAACCCAAAATCAAAATGGATTAATCAGTGATCATGCTATAGCTAATCTTTTAGTTGCTAGATTTACTGGTCAATTAAAAGGATAGTGGAATCATGCACTCACTAAAACCCAACAGGAAGAAATTTTAAAAGCAATAAAAAAGGATGACCAAGGAAAAATTATTTTAGATGAACAAGGAAGAGAAATCCAAGATGCAGTAGCAACTTTAATTTTCTCAATCTCTAAGCACTTTATAGGAGATTCTTCTCATATTAAAGATAGAAATTCAAAACTATTATCGAATTTAAAATGCAAAAAATTAACCGATTTTAAATGGTATAAAGATGTCTTTATGACTAGAGTTATGCAAAGATCTGATAACCAACAACCGTTTTGGAAAGAAAAGTTTCTGGCAGGACTTCCCTCTTTATTAGGAGAAAAAGTTAGAAATCAAATAAGAGAAAATTACAGAGGTATTATTCCATATGAAAAGCTTACATATGGTGAACTAATTAGTTTCGCCAAAAAAGAAGGATTAAAAATTTGTCAAGATTTAAAATTACAAAAACAACTTAAGAAAGAAAGATATCAATGTAGAAAGGAATTAGGATAATTCTGCCACCAATTTGACATTAGGAATGAACCTTCTTCTGCAAAAACATGTTGCCCTATAAAACCAAAAAATAGGAAAAAGAATATTTCAGAATATTATAAAAACCCAAACATAAAAAATACAAAAAGAAAAGAAACAATGAGAAAAAGAAAAAAATTGATAAAACAATAAAATGTTATAGATGTGGAAAACCGGGACATATCTCAAAATATTGTAAAATTAAAAGAAAAACAATAATTTAAATCTAGATAAAGAAATAGAACAAAAATTAAATGAGATTATATTAGAAACAACTTCTTACGAAAATGATACATCTACCAAAACAGGATGAATTACAAATAGACGAATTACATACAACATCTCGGTCTTACGGTGATGAAAATGAACCCTCAATTAATATGTTAACCAAAGATCAAGAATTTATGATTTAAGTTATTGATAAAATTCAAGACCCGAACTTAAAAAGAATACCTTTTGAAATTAAAATTCTCATTAAAAGATAAACACGAAAAAGAAAAAGAAAAAGAAATTATTTCTAGTCAATCACAAATGTATAATATACAAGATATAATATTTAATAAATATGAAAAAATAAAACCAAGACAAATTACAAATTCTGAATTATAGTTGAAAATAAAACAAATTAAATTAGAACTTTCTCAGCTTAAAATAGAACAACAAGAAATGAAAGAACAAATGCAGACCTTAAAACACGAAACCTCAGAAAAAAGTTTGTCAGAAAGTGAACCTAAACCTGAAAAAAATACACAAGAATATATGATGGTTCTAATTGAAATATCTATTCAAAGATATTTAATAAAAATAAATATTGTCATAAACAATGAATTTCAATTAGAAACAATAGCCCTTTTTGATACAGGAGCGGACCAAAACTGCATTAGAGAAGGGATAATTCCAACAAAATATTATAACAAAACATCGGAATCTCTTAAAGCTGCAAATGGTAAAAAACTAAAAATTACTTACAAAATTCCCAATGCAAAAATATCTAACAAATGTATAAAATATCAAACATGTTTTTAATGGTAAAAGATATTACCCAAGATGTCATATTAGGAACCCCATTCATATCCTTACTCAAACCTTATAAAGTAACAAATAATTCTATCTCCACCAAAGTTTTAAACACTAAAGTAAATTTCCTTTTGTAGAAAAACCAAAATAAGAAATCTCAACTTATTAAAATCCTTATCCATCCATAATGGGAAATTAATAATTTAATTAATCATAAATGAAGCAAATCTCTTTTCTAAAACAAGATATATGTTTTAAAAAATTAACTGAACAATTAGAAAAAAGAGAAGTACAAAAAGGATAAATCAAATCAAAGAAGAAATAGAATCAACAATTTGTTCTGACATTCCTATTGCCTTTTGGAATAGGAAAAAACACGAAGTAACATTACCATATGAAAACAATTTTGATGAAAGACAAATACCCACAAAAGCAAGACCCATACAAATGAACAAAGAAATGGAAGAATTTTGTAAAAAAGAAATACAAGACCTTCTTAATAAAAATTTAATTAGGAAAAGCAGTTCTCCTTGGAGTTGTTCATCATTCTATGTAATAAAAAATGCAGAACTCGAAAGAGGAACGCCAATATTAGTAATTAATTACAAACCTCTCAATCAAGCCTTAAAATGGATTAGATACCCAAACCAAATAAGAAAGATTTGCTACAGAAACTTAATGCAAATATTTTCTCAAAATTTGACATGAAATATGGATTTTGGCAAATCCAAATAAAAGAAGAAGAAAGATATAAAACGGCATTTACTGTAGCATTTGGACAATATGAATGGAATGTAATGCCTTTTGGGTTAAAAAATGCTCCATCTGAGTTTCAAAGAATAATGAATGATATTTTTTTTACCAATATTCTCAATTCACAATAGTATACATCGATGATGTATTAGTGTTTTCAGAAAATTTAGTAAAACACTTCAAACATTTATCGATCTTTATAAAAGTCATAAAAAAATAAAGGTTTAGTAGTTTCTAAATCCAAGATAAGTTTGTTCTTAACCAAAGTAAGGTTTTTAGGTCATTACATTACCCAAGGAACTATTACCCTAATAGAACAGACCATAGAGTTTGCTAGCAAATTCTCAGACCAAATCCTTGATAAAGTCCAATTACAAAGATTCTTAGCAGATTATATCATACACTTTTATCCAGGTCTTAGCAGATTATGTAAACCGTTATATGATAGGCTCAAAAAGAATCCATAACCTTGGACAAATAACCACACCAATATTATCACCCAAATCAAAAAACTAATCACTAAGCTTCCTTATTTATATTTAGCAGATCCAAATGCCCCCAAGATTGTAGAAACAGATGCTTCTGAAATAGGATACGGTGGGATCTTGAAACAAGTTAAAGGAGGAAAAGAGCAAATAATCCAATTTACTTCTAGACACTGGAATCCTACTTAGCAAAATTATAGTACTATTAAAAAAGAAATTTTATCAATTATTTTGTGCATTACAAAATTCTTAAGTGATTTATTAAATCAAAAATTTCTTTTACAAATCGATTGCAAATCAGCAAAAGAAGTTTTACAAAAAGATATTCAAAATATTGTCTCAAAACAGATTTTTGCAAGATGGCAGACAATTTTGAGCGTATCTGATTTTGATATTGAATACATCAAAGGAGAAACTAATTCTTTGCCTGATTTTCTCACCAGAGAGTTTCTTCAAAAATGCCACCCAAACTCCAAGACAAAGGAAAAGGGAAAATAGGAGAGTCATCCAAAACCCAAATTTCCTCAAAACCAATTAAGTTATGGTATGAAATTTGCCATGAAGAAGAAAATACAATAATTCAAGATGCACAAGATCCAAATGAAATTGGTTCTCAAATCAAAAAATGGATTGAGTCCCTTTCTCAATCCCTAGAAGTAGCATTAGCCTTCTCACAAATGAAAGAGGAAACTCCTCTCAAACAAATTGCTGCTGAAGCAGCAAAGATTTCAAAAGATAAAGAGATTGTTTTACACAAACCAAAATCTCTCAAAAATGTTTTAAAAGAGACTTCTCTCCAAAATGTTTTTCCAAAAGAGATAGCAGTGTCTTCATAAATTGCTACACAAAAATCTTCACAAGATTTTCCAAACAAATATTTTGAAAAAATTCTTGTTATGGAGGAAGAATTTTCAGAAAAACCTCCACATATATTTGCAAAAGAACTTTTCAATGGATGGCATTTCAAACCATTGGATTCTCAAAAACCCCAACAGTATTATGAAAACACACTGGTTCAAACTGGATCAGTATTGTTCAAACATTACACAGACCCAAAAGATCCAAATTTTATTACCCATTCAAAAGCCCAAATACTAAAAATTCTTCGACCAGGAGATTTGAATGAAAACTCAAATTCTCCAAAGAAATTCCCAACCAAATTTACCACAAAAATAGACCACTACCCATATTTTACATATTGGGATTACCAAATGACATGGTACAATGCATTCTTAATGAACAACCAACACATGAGACATTCTTGGCTCATATATTTCAAATATGGCACCCAATTCAAATTTTCAAACTGGTTCCAAGAATGGTGGAATTGGTATGGACCATCATCCTTTGAGATACTACCAGAAAAAATTCAAAACTTATGGCCCAAATTCTTTGAAAAATTTCAGCTTGAACCAGACCAAAAACACATTTACAAGACAATCCATTTTTTCTCAAAACTGTACATTTCTTGGATTGTTTCATGAAATTATTCTTATGAGCAAGATCAATATACTAGAATTTCATTACTAGTTCGGAACTACAGGACTAAATGGTGGGACAAATTTAATGATGAAAAATATGATTTAAAATATTTGAATAATTTTTTCAACAAGAATCCAAGATTATGTAAGTTCGCAGCCCCGGATCAAACCACAGCAAAATTCCTTCAAGCAAAGTCAACAGCTAGTGCGATGTTAGCTCAAGCCAAGACCAAAAAGAATACAAGAAACTCATGGCTGAAATGCTCAGCTCATTGGATTCCGAATCCGAAGATGAGAAATTTTCAGCATCCTCAATCAAGACGGTGGATCTTGCAGATGATACCACTTCAGTGACCATCACCAGGACAAAAAAAATGATGCAAGAAAAGACAAGTGAACAAGGAATATTCTTTGACGAAATATTCCCTGAAAGAAAAGACGAGTGAATAGGAAATATTCTCTAACGAAAACAGTAAATATTCCCTACAAGAAAAGATGCATGAATAGTAAATATTCTCTGTAATTTGTATTTTTGTAGTTAAAGAATATATTCTCTGAAAAGTTTTAATCAAAGTCTCAAATGTAATGATGAAAGAGAAAATTTCCCGGTTCAAATGATGTAAAGAGATAATAGCCCTCTATAAAAGGCTATCAGATTCAGAATGAAAAACAGGACTCGGAATACCCATTTCAGAAATCAAAACTCGTTTCTCCAAAGTTTCAAAATTTCTCCAAATTTTTAAGTTTTCAAAATTTAAGTTTTAAAATTTTTATTACAAATTAGAATTTTTTTTATAAAAATCGTAAAAAATAAAAATTTCTAAAATTTTATGAAAATCATAAAAAATGTTATGACCCCTAGTTTTTTAATTAAAGTTATCACGTGTTGCAACACAGCGTGATATGTGGCGAAAGATGATAAAAAATTAAAAATCAATAAAAGTTATAGAAAAATTATAAAATGCTTCTTTTGGTACGATAATTTTTATAAATTTCTTTTATGAAATTTATATTTGTTTACATTTTGATCTTAAATCAACAAGCTGTTTGGAGACTGCAATATTTAACCTGCGAGCCTTAGTAATATCAACTATGATCTTAAATCAACGAGCTGTGTGAAGTTACGATTTTAAATCAGCTAACTTAAATAATTGGAGGTTGCGATCATAAATCAACTAACCTCTATAATATGAATCAGAAATGTAGGTTCGCCAGCTATTTTTGAGGTCGCGATATTAAACCAGTGAGCCTTAAGATTCCAACTGGGAGTGTAAGCTCGCGCTAACTGTTTTGGAGGCTGCGATATTGAACCTGCGAGCCTTAAGATTCCAGCTGGGAGCATAGGCTCGAGCTAACTATTTTGAAGGCTGTGGTATTGAACCTGCGAGCCTTAAGATTCTAGTTGGGAGCGTAAGCTCGCACTAACTATTTTGGAGGCTGCGGTATTGAACCTACGAGCCTTGAGATTCCAGTTGGGAGCGTACGCTCGCGCTAGCTGTTTTGGAGGCTGTGGTATTGAACCTACGAGCCTTAAGATTCTAGTTGGGAGCGTACACTCGCGCTAACTGTTTTGGAGGCTGCGGTATTGAACATACGAGCCTTTATAATATCACGATCTAAAATCGAGCGAACCGTAGAATAATAGATCGAGAAATTAATACCCTGTCGACAGCTTTTCAACACATTGCAGGTACAACTTTAATGCAAGTTTAAGGGATGGAACAACTAACTTAAAAAACATATCAGGTAAATAATTTGAATATAACGTTAGAGTAGTACAGGCTTTGTCCTGAAAATTTTCATTTCACTGAATGGGAAGGATCTGCAGAGGCAGTATTACAGCAAGCAATTTGTTGCAAAATATGCCTAATATACCTTTTGATGAATTTAAATCTGCGGTACCATTCATAAATAAGAAGTATACAACAACTTTGTCATCCATTTTTTGCTCATAAAAATGATGCTATAATAAAACATGCAGCAATGAGTAAATATTGGGATGAAATGGGCTCCAAAACATATATTACAACACTCGACATAGAGCTGAATGTCTTTAAAAGTTTTTTGTGTTCCCTATTAGTAGTTAAGACATATATATATATCTTTAGCGAAAAACATGTTATTGGTAAATAGAGTAATATCCTAGTAAGCCAAACATTGATAAAATTCTACGAGCAAAACCAAAACCCCATCAATTCTGAAACACAAAATGCAAATATGGTCATACTATAGGAGTAAAAAGAAAAGTTGGTCCATTTGATTGCCTCGATTGTTTTGGCATGTATTCGTAAGACCTTAGCAGATCTTTCCAAACTGGGCAAATCATATGTGGAAAAAATCCAACCTTTGTTCTAGGTGGAAGTGTTTGATATAATGCAATAATGCAGCACATTGTAGATGACTCCAGCCTCCATGTCACACAAAACCTTGATGGGTAGACTCAGAACAACCATTCTAAAACAAAGTTATACAAAAATCAGTTGGATACCAAGTCAAAAGGATTTTTTCAAGCTTCATTGTGACGTCATGAAGGTGGCAGAGATCAACAGGATTTTCATTTGTGATTCTCAACTGCTTGTGTGATGAACTTTTGATATAAATACCTTTCAGACCACTACTACCACAAAGATATAAAGATTTGAGGGAAAATAGCTCTAAATTAAATCACTGAAGAACTTATCAGGGATTTGAGTAGATTGCAGAGTCAAGCTTTCAAGAGAGGGATGGAGGCAATTCCAGAGCACCATTGTTAGAATAGAATGCAAGGTCTTTCACAGATTTATAGAGGACATAATCTGGAAAGAAACTAGGAATCACCTCTTGAGGCACCATACTAATAGAACCATATGTCAAAAGCCGTCATGTCTTAATTCTAGAGAGAGCACGTGAATCCAAAAACTTGTCAACAAATTGATTGAAACGCTGTCTAGAAATCAAGTCATGTGTATAGTTCTTATTATCAACAGTCAAAGAGGGGACACCAACACAAAAAGACTTGCATCTTCTGGACACAAGCATTAGCCGGCCGAGATCATCCATGCTGAGGAAACTAAGAATGTGATAAGCTAATTGTTCGCTAAGAGCATTAAAACCTATCATCCATTTCCAAAATACATAATAAGAGCTAGCGAATATAATATTCAATCAGGATCACAGGAAGACAGGCCTTGAGAATTATCCTCTGCGTTCTAATCAACAAAAGAAAACTAGCAGAAAGTGGTGATCAAATAAAGAATCAAATAAGCATTTGATATGAATAAAGAAATTACTTATAGCCACTATGCTAAGACGACATAAAAGCGCAGGTGAAAGAAAAATGTACTAGAAGCAAAACAATTTCAATAAACAAAGACAAATTAACCTTTGATGGCTTTGACGAAAACCATTGAGTTGTAATTGATGCTTGTTTTGGAGAATTACCATTGCTATCAAGTTTACTTGAATTAGAAGGATCTTTCTTCTTCTGTATTAATTCATCCAAACCCTCCATTTTAGGAGGTTTGACACTCTCAAAGTCCACTGTAGTATACCAGCATTTTTTAAAATCATAAATAAATAAACATTTCAAAGCATACAATTCAATAAGTCTACTGCAATACACATGAAAAGTTAAATCCTTCAATATATCATGTGATAGTTCATTGCCATCTTGTACATGTCATATTTGAATAAATCAACCATTATATAATCTATACATTACTCAGACTCTTTTATCTTCTTTAAAGCATCTCCTGCGTTTAATACATACTCGAACATGAGAATGGCAAGATGATTTAACATATTTGATATATTATATCAAACACGTGCTTTGTATTTCACATTAGAAATATTATAAAACAAATAAATAATAAACAAATTTTATAAAACATTTAAAAGTTTGCTCTTTTGCACGTTTCTGTCTGCTCTTTTGTGGCATCTCTCTAAACTAGGGTTTTGATTTCTTTTAGGGTTTTTTTTTTACTTTTCGATTGGTTTAATCTGGAGTGTTCTTTGTCTTTTTAGTTTTGATTGTCCTGTTTGCTTAAAAGAATGGCGAATGAGTTGGCCAGGTTACGTATTTCGTATGGGAAGAAGGAGGAAGTGCTTCAATTTGGCGGAATTTCTGAGGGGGTGAATAGGCTGTATGATTTGTGTTTAGTGGGATGTTTCCTTACTGCAAGCGCGGTACAATTTCAAGCTATGAGAAACACTTTGACGAATCTCTAGCACCCTTTATGTGGCGTGGAAATTTCGTATTTGGGGGAAAAGAGATTTTTATTTCGATTTTTTCATTGGGTGGATCTTGAATGGGTAATGAAGGGGCACCTTAGACTTTCAATAACCATTTGTTGATCTTCCACAAGCTTAAGGAGATGAGGATTCGATGTTGGTTCTTCTTTTCTACACTCAATTCTGGGTTCAAGTTTATGATTTGCCCCTTGGATTTTATTCGGAGGTAGTTGCAAAATAATTGGGGGAACTTTATTGGGGTTTTTGAGGAATATGATTGTCAACAATCAAATCGAGGGATTTAATATTTCATGCATATTAGGGTATTGCTTGACGTCATATCTCCTCTACGGAGATGGAAAAAGATTCAGGTGTCTCCCGATTGTCATACTTATGCTCGCTTTAGATATGAGAAGCTTACTGTCTTTTGTTTTTTGTGTGGTTGTTTGGGAAATAGTGATAGGTTTTGCCCAATTCAATTACGAGTGGATGAAGAGTTGGTAGAGTTAGGATGGGATATCTCGTTGTGAGCCCTTCCAGCAAGGCATACTGTGGTGGCAGAAAGTGTATGGCTCAGGAATAGTCACATGGGGGTTTGGGATCTGATGTTTTAAATGATATAAATCGAGTGTTGGGTGTTAATCTAGATGGGAAATCGACGTGTAGATTTGGACGGGAGGGATTTTTTTTCTTCGGGATTGGATCAAGATCCAATGATACATGATTTGGAGGAAGAGCCAATTGGAGAAATGGATGGAAAAAAAAGGCAAAGAATGAATGTTTTCTCTGATATAGTTTCTGAGGTCTCGGATTCCAAGGAAAGAAGAGGTGAGTGTATCCTAGCATACCAGATAAATTTATTAGTGATCACCAAAAGGTAAGTCGGCCGACAATAATAAAGATCTTATACTGGAATGTTTGTAGATTGGAAAGTCCACGAGTAATCAGGAGGCTTCAACAAATGTTGAAACTTCATAACCCTCATGTTGTCTTCTTTATGGAGATAAAGTTGAATTCTAGTAACATGAAGAAAGTGCATCAAAGAGAGAGTTTTGTGCATGGTATTGATGTTTCTGCAGAAGGTACGAGGGGAGGACTTAGTTTGGGATAGAAAGCAGATATTGAGGTAAATTTGAGGAATTTTTCGAACAATCATGTAGATGTTGATATATGGGGGTCGGAGGATGATATAAAGTGGAGACTGATAGAGTTCTATAGATCTCTTGATCTGAGAAACCGAAGCGAACCTTGGCGTCTCCTTCAATGCTTAAGTAGAGATCAGATTTTGTCGTGGTTGGTATGTGGGGATTTCAATGAGATTCTTTATTCTTACGAAAAGAAAGGGGGAACATTACGAGATGGCAAAAGAATGGAGGAATTTCAAAGGGCGTTGTGGGATTACTATTTAGAGGATTTGGATTTTGAAGGACCTTGATTTACTTGAGAGCGACGTAATTTTGCACATAACAATATTAAGGAAAGGTTGGATAGGGGTGTTGCGAACTCTGCATGGTAAGAGAATTTTCCTAATTTTGTTGTTCGTCATTTGCCTTATTCCTTCTTTGGTCATTGTCCCTTGCTGTTGATAACGAATAAAGGGGAAAGGCGTCCCAAGAGTTTCGGGTTTCATTTTGAATCAGCATGGACGTTAGAAGATTCATGTGAGGTTGAAGTTTGTTGACTTTGGGATCATAGCATGGGTGATATTCCTCAATGACTTGACTTCTTGGTGAGGGGTTTAAAGACATGGGCGAATAAAATTAGACGGGATAAGGGGCAGATGAGGCACTTATTTAAAAGGATCGAGGAGTTGAATCTAGAATAACGAGATGATGAGAATATTTTACGCCCGTTAGAAAATAAAGTCGATATGAATTTAGAATTGGAAAAGGAGGAGATGTATTGGGAGCAAAGGGCGCGTGTGAACTGATTAAAGCAAAGAGATCGAAATACTAGTTATTTTCATTGGGTAGCATCTCAAAGAAAGCGGAGAAATAAAGTAAGAGGTCTTGACAAGGGAGATGGAAAAATACGTAATGATGAAGGTGAGATAAACCAAATTGCTATGGAGTATTTTATGATGTTATTTACTTCGCAGAGATCGTGTGATTCTGGTTATATTTTGGAAGGGGTGAAGGGGTGTATTTTGGAAGATATGGACAGCGTCTTTTGGCCCGATATGAAAGAGAGGAGATTCTTGTAGCTCTAAAAGCGATGGCACCCACAAAGGCGTCTGGTCCTGATGGCTTTCCCGTGTTGTTCTTTCAGTCTTATTTGTATATAGTAGGACAGGACGTGGAATCTTATTGCCTTGAGGTTTTAAATGGGGGGAAGTCTTGTTAGAACAATGGCAGCAGCAAACAAACAAAAATGAAACTTCACAGAGCATAAGCTCACAAAACAACAAAGAAAAACAATGAAACAAGATGAAAGACTAAGAACAACAAGTAACCGATGAAGCAAAATCAATTTTCTCATTGAAACTTTGAAATATATGATGTTACAAAATTAGTATGACAGTTACCTAACATTTGTAACTGATCCTATCAGTTTTAGCAAGTTGCACTGCAAAATAATACAAATTAAAGAGCTAAATAATTCAACCATTACATCTATCAAATCCAAATCTTAACAACTCTAAAGTCTAGTTACATTTAGCTTGGATAGCATTACAAAATAAACAAAAGTAAACAAAAGAACCAAGCTACTTCTGGTCCTGCTAAAATGTTGGTCTACTGCAGCTGCTAGTCTGCATCCTGGCCTTTTGTTGCATTGCAGTCCATGCTCAACACTCCTCCTTGGACTGTAGGCAACAAACACCAACCGAATTTCTAAGGAATTCAAATCTCATAGTACCAAGAGGCTTTGTCAAAATGTCAGCCAATTGGTATTGTGAGCTATAATGTGCAAGACTAACATCCTTTGATTGCACTGTCTCTCGAACAAAATAGAATTTGAGTTTAAAATGTTTTGTTTTGCCATGAAAAACAGCATTCTTGGAGATAGCTATTGCTGACTGATTATCAACCATAATCTCAGTAGGTTCAAATTTTTCCTAATTTAAATCTAATAACAATTTTCTAAGCCAGATTGCTTGGTTTACTGCTCCAGCTGCTGCTATGTACTCTGCCTCAACAGTTGATTGAGCAACTGTTTGTTGCTTTTTAGAGCTCCAACAGAAAGCTTCCGAACCAAGTGTAAAAAGGTAGCCCGAGGTACTCCTCATATCATCAATTGAACCTCCCGATCCTTTATCGAGTAGCAGTCAATTTTAGCTTACTCCCTGACTTGAACATCACTCCAAACTTCAAGGTTCCTTTCACATACCTGAGGATTCTATTTGTTGCTTTTAAATGTGATGTATTGCAGCTATACATGAAACAAGATAGCAGACTCACAGAATGCATAAGATCGAGCCTTGTTCTTTGTTAAGTAAAGCAAACATCCAATTAGACTCCTATACTCCCTTTCATCCACTTTTCTTCATTTCCATAGTGCTTAATTTTTGTCCTGTGACCAAAGGTGTACTCTTTGGTTTGCAATTTTCCATGTGGAATTTAGTGAGTATCTTCAAGGAAAATGCATGTTGACTGATGAAAATGCCTTAATCAACCTGACTCACTTCCATACCAAGGAAATAGCTCATAGTTCCCAAGTCTGTCATATCGAACATGACTTGCATTTTCTCCTTGAACTCTTGAATCAACTCAATTTTGCTTCCAGTCACCAACAAATCATCCACATATATTGACACAATCAACAGTGTCTCATCTTTGGACTTCTTCACAAACAAGGTTGGTTCACTCAAGCTTTTCTCAAAGTTGAGTTTAGACAGATATTCATCAATTCTGTCATACCAGGCTCGAGGAGTCTGCTTCAAACCATAAAGTGCCTTCTTTAGCCTATAAACCTTGTCTTCCTTTCCTTGAACTTTAAATCCATCAGGTTGTTCAACAAAAATTTCCTCTTTAAGGAAGCCATTTAAGAAGGCTGACTTGACATCAAGCTGGTAGACCTTCCACTGTTTCTGTGTAGCCAAGGCAAACAACAACTTTATAGTGTCCAGCCTTGCTACTAGAGCAAATATTTCCTCAAAGTCAATGCCAAACTGTTGGCTATACCCTTTCACCACAAGCCTTGCCTTGTGCTTGTTCAGAAAGCCATTTGCAATGAACTTGGCCTTGTAAACCCACTTGACACCAATGACTTTCTTCTGTTCAGGTCTGTCCACTAGATCCCAAGTGTTATTCTTGTGGATCTTATCGATTTCAGCCTCAATGGCTTTCATCCAACTCTTGCTTCTAGCAGTTTTTCATAGCTTGAGGGTTCAACTATGGCCACATTGCATCTCTGGTAGATATCAGCAATGGACCTGGTCCCTCTCACAAGAGCATCATCAACATTGGCATTACTGACTTCACTTTATGCCAATTCCAGATTGCTAGTATCTTTCTCTTCTTCAAACTGACTTGTATCTAAACCATCAAAACTCCAAAACCTTGTTTTATCAAACTTAACATCCCTACTCACCAAAATGTTCTTGGTTGAGCGATCAAATATTCTGTAGCCCTTTTTACAGCTACTGTAGCCGACAAATATGCCAGTAATTGATCTCTTCTCAAGTTTGGTCCTTCTTTCTGCTGGTACAAGTACATAACATATGTAGCCAAACAATTTTAAGTGTGAGACAACAGGTTTAAGATCATACCATGCTTCAAAAGGGGTCTTGTCCTTCACAGCATGTGTTGGCAGCCTATTGAGCAAGTATACTGAGGTATTGACACCTTCAGCCCAAAAGATGCCTGAAAGCCTGCTCTGGAACAACAAACACCTGGTCATGTTCATCACTGTCCTGTTCTTCCTCTCACTCACTCCATTTTGCTGAGGAGTGTACACTGTGGTTAGCTGATGATGGATTCTAGCCTGCTCACATAGCTTCTGGAATCTTTCAGACAAGTATTCTAAACCATTGTCTGTCCTTAAGGCCTTAATCTTGCAGCCTGTTTGGTTTTCTGCCCAAGCCTTAAACTTTGCAAACATTTCAAACACCTCTGACTTCTGTTTCATAAAATAGACCCAGCAAAATCTGGTCAGATCATCAATAAACAGTATAAAATATTTGCTGCCATTCAATGAAGGTGTCTTCATTGGTCCACAGACATCTGAGTGCACCAGCTCAAGTCTGTCTCGAGCCATCCATGCCTGGTTTGCTGGAAAAGCCAGTCTAGCCTGTTTACCAAACTGACACACCTCACAAACTGATTCACTTGCATTAACCTTAACCATGTCCTCTGTCATGCTCATTTTGTGCAGCAAATCGAGTGACCTGAGATTAACATGGCCTCTTGTGCCAAAGATCAGTATTATCAACTGAGCTTGTATAGGCATTTTTCTTAAGCTGGCTCACATCCAGCATGAAACATTTGTCTGCCATAGGTGCTGAGACTATCTCCCTACCAAGAGCATCACTTATAACACAAAAATCATTCTTGAAAACTAAAGAATAGCCTTTCTTGAGTAACTGGCCTACACTTAGTAGGTTCTGATCAATTTTAGGCACATAAAGCACATCTGAGATAACTTTATTACCTGATCCAGTGTTGATCACAACATCACCTCTGCCCTTTGCTTCAATCAAGTTCTCGTTGCCTATCTTGACCTTTGAGACATAGCTCCTGTCAAGATTCTTAAACAAACCCTCATCAGCAGCCATGTGGTGTGAGCAACCACTGTCCACAAGCCAACTACACTTGTTGTTAACTGAAAAACATGAGGCAGTGAATACATGCTCCTCCTGAGCTTGTATGTCCTCAGCAGTCTTGGCTTGTACTGGCTGAGCTTGAGGCTTCTCATGATTTCTACAAATCTTCTCATGATGGTCATACTGCTTGCAGCTCTTACACTGTATGTCAGGTGATTTCTACAAGTGATTGGTCTTTTTGCAGTGAATGCATGGTGGAAACCTTCTTCTGCCTGCTTCTCTGTTTGTTTCTTTCTTTGATTTGTCCCTTCTCTCAAACCAAGGTTGCTTAGCTTTTTGACTTGAGCTAGAACCTTCTCTGGCTTTTGCTTGAAAGGCTCCTTCAGGGTTCTCCTCCTGTCTGCTAGCCCTTCTCTGCTCGAGTGCATAGAGAGAATTAACCAATTCAGACTATGAAATGTTGTGAGGTCCCTCGAATCCTCTAGTGAGGAGATTTTTTATTCTAATCTCTTTGGAAGAGTGATAATCACCTTCTCAACCACTCTACTGTCACTAAAATCCTCTCCTAGGAGTCTTATGTTATTGACAGTAGCTATTATTCTATCAAAATACTGTTTAATAGTTTCTGACTCCTTCATCTTTAAATTTTCAAACTCCCTTCTCAGGTTGCTGACTTGTTGCTTCCTGGTCTTGTCTGATCCGGTAAACTCCTCTTTCAGCATGTCCCATGCCTGCTTAGGAGAGTCATAGGCCATAATGCGAGTGAGGATAACATCAGACACACCATTCTGCAGACAGGCCATGGCTTTGTGCTTCTTGGCTCGTTCCTCACCATGTTGTCTGATCTGAGCAATGGTAGGATTTGCTCTTAATGGTGGTGGCTCAATATCACTTTCAACTGCACTCCAGAGGTCAAGTGCTTGGAGATAAGTCTTTATCTTGACTACCCAAATGTTATAGTTATCTCCAGCAAAAACTGGTGGTGGAGGAGGAGAAAAACTCATGCTGCTGAAACTGACTTTGCAAACACGATTCTGACTTTGTTTTGAAAACTAAAACTTAAACAACAGAGCTCCTCAAAGATAGGAGGCTCTGATTACCATTTTTTAGAACAATGGCAGTAGCAAACAAACAAAAATGAAACTTCACAGAGCATAAGCTCACAAAACAGCAAAGAAAAACAATGAAACAAGATGAAAGACTAAGAACAACAAGTAACCGATGAAGAAAAATCAATTTTCTCATTGAAAATTTGAAATATATGATGTTACAAAATTAGTATGACAGTTACCTAACATTTGTAACTGCTCCCATCAGTTTTAGCAAGTTGCACTACAAAATAATACAAATTAAAGAGCTGAATAATCCAGCCATTACATCTATCAAATTAAAATCTTAACAAATCTAAAGTCTAGTTACATTTAGCTTGGATAACGTTAAAAAATAAACAAAAGTAAACAAAAGAACCAAGCTGCTTCTGGTCCTGCTAAAATGTTGGTTTGCTGCAGCTGCTAGTCTGCTTCCTGGCCTTTTGTTGCATTGCAGTCCATGCTCAACAAGTCTTTCGAAGAAATAAATTTTACCCACATTGTGCTAATTCCAAAAATGTCAAATCCAACTTGTATGAAGAATTTTCATCCCATAAGTCTTTGTTCGGTTCTGTATACGATTATTTCTAAAACTGCAGTGAACTGTTTTCAAAAAGTGTTAGAATCTTTGCATTGATGAAGCGCAAAACACTTTCATTCCTGGGAGGCTTACTACAAATAATATTTTGCTTGCTTACGAAGTCTTAGAGGTATTTAAGAAAAAGAGGTATGGAAGGAAGAGTTATTTTGCCCTAGAACTCGATATGAGTAAGGTGTATGATATGGTGGAATAGGAGTTTTTGAGAAACATGCTTTTGAAAATGGGTTTTGTGGAAAGATGGGTTAACTTTATTTATCATTGTGCGGGTACTGTCACGTATTCTATAATTCTCAACGGTGAGGTGGGCCACAAGTTCTCACCTGGGAGGGGGTTTCGCCAAGGGGATTCGCTTAGCCTGTATTTGTTCTTGATTTGAAGTGAAGGGCTATCCTCGCTGATACGTATGGCAAGTCAAAATAGGTTAATCAATGGAGCAAGAATTAGTAGGAGAGGGCCTAAAATTTCTCATCTCTTATTTGCTGATAATTGCATCTTATTCGGGGGAGCTACGGTGGGGGAGGCTATGATTCTGAAACAGATTCTTAAGGAGTATGAAAAGTCGTCGGGGCAATGTATGAATTTCGATAAATCTACCATCTACTTCAGTGCGAATGTGAGAGGGAAGTCTGGCATGGAATTTCAAGGTGTTTGAGGGTTCGCATTTCTATAGATCCTGGGCATTATTTAGGTTTGCCAAATATGGTTAGCATAAGTAAAAAAAGGGCGTATCAAGGGCTAAAAGACCGATGAAGAGTCGTATTGATAGGTGGTGTGTGAGACCTTTATCCCAGAGAGGAAAAAAAGTTTTTATTAAAAGTGTCTTGCAAGCTATTCCCACTTTTACGATGTCCTATTTCTTTCTACTAGGTTCATTATGTATTGAATTATATCATATTATTTCTTGGTTTTGGTGGCAAAAATCTGGGGGTAAACGAGGAATACATTGGTGTGTTTGGTCCCAGTTGTGTGCATCGAAAGATTTTGGTGGGATGAGATTCGTAACCTTAGTTAGTTTAATATTGCCCTCTTGGCTAAGCAGGGCTGGTGATTACTTAAGGATCAAAGCTCGTTATTAGGGTGTTCATTGAAAGCTAATGGTATGCAAAGGGGCTGCTTTTGGAAGGGTTGGGTTGGCAACTGAGAACAGGTACAAATATTGATATCTGGGACGATGCATGGGTCCCCGGTCTGTTAACAAGGAAAATTCAGGTCACTAGTGTTAATATGATTTATAAAGTTGTTGCTGAATTAATTATGCCTCATGACAGGAAATGGGATGTGGAAAATATTACCAGTGTTTTTACTCCCGATGTGGCGACTAAAATTCAATGTATCCCTTTAGCCTTGTATTCGTATCCAAATCTGGTAGCTTGCAGGCCGATTCCTCAAGCGAGTATATTGTTCGGAGCGGGTACATATTATTACAAAGCATTAATGAGACGAATGACAACGTAACTACTAGTTATTATATAAGAGATTATGGAGCATGGTTTTCGCGATTGTCCTTTTGTTGATGAAGTCTGGAATCTGCTGAACATTAAGTGGGATATTGTGATGGGTGAAAAGTTGTTGCAAGATTGGCTACAAGGGCTTTTCATTATGTCATCGAAAGTTACCTGTTGTCAGATTGCATGTGCGATCTGGTTCATTTGGGGAGAGAGGAATAAATGGGTACATGACAAATCTTTCGCCTCGCCAAAAACAGATAGTGCATAAGATTTCACAGTATTTGCAAGAATTAAATGAGATTGAGAAAAAGTTACCCGTAGCACCGGTGGGTTTTGAAAGATGAGACCTTGGAGGATTCTAAATGGCTCCACCAAATATTTTCAAAAAGAACTTTTGAATAAACAAATATTATAAAACATTTAAAATATACATTTAAAATATTATAAAACAAATAATAAATAATTAAAAAATAGGCCGAGCCAGGTCGGGCTCGAGCTTAGGAATTTTTTCCCGAGTCGGGCCTGGACAAAATTTCAGGCCCATATTTCGGGCCTGGCCTAGGACGCGGGCCGAAATTTTTTTCTGTGTCCGACCTGACCCATAAACACCTCTAGCTGTACCTTAAAAACACTATATATTGATTTCAATACGAGTGCTTAAAAGCTACACCATCCCTGTCTCCACCTTCACCATCACTAACATTCTTTCTCTCAGTTTTGTTTTCAATCAAACAATGGAAAAGATTCAGAAGAGCCATGTGCAAGTAGGAGGATTAAAGCTTCACGTAGCCCAGATTGAAACAGGTTGAACTAAAATATAATAACATAAGGCCAATTGATATATATATGATGTTCCATTGGAAATAATAGGATAATTAATGGTATTGTGCAGGTCCTAAGGTGGTGCTTTTCCTTCATGGCTTCCCGGGAATTTGGTACTCACGGAAACACCAAATGATTGCTGTGGCTAATGCTGGCTTCTATGCTATTGCTTTTGATTTCAGGGGCTATGGACTCTTCACCATCCACCAGAGCCGAAAAAAGCTAACTTCAATGACCTTGTCGATGATATTGTTGCCCTTCTCGACTCCTTGGCCATCGATAAGGTAAACCATTACTTCATTAAGCTTGATTTTCACAAATCAATTACTTATTATTAAACATATATTATAGGCTTTTCTTCTTGGAAAGAACGTTGGAGCAATACCTTGTTGGATCTTTCAGCAAAATAGAAGCAAAACCGAATGGAAGCAAAAGAAAACTAAAAAAATGAAAAACTCAGCAAAGAATTGTAACTGAAAGTCATGTAAATTTCATTCAAATTTTGAATATATGGGAGTTACAAAAACAATTTGACAGTTACCTACTAATTTAACTGCCCTTACTTAATGCATACTAAAAATAAAGTTTACTTACAAAAGAAAGCTGATACAATAGCTATTACATCAAAATGAATCAGTCAATCTATCCTACTAACTTAGCCATCATATTACAAAAGATTTGGTCAAAGTTACATAGGAATAAAACATTGAAAATGTGATCCTTCACCCGAACCAACTCCAATGCTTCACTTCAAAATAGTATAGCAGCTCAACTTGTACAATTTGTTGCTGCTGGTCTTTTGTTGCACTGCAGGCCACAGGTTCAACACTCCTCCTTGGACTGTATGCAACAAACACCAATCTTTTCTTTCAAAACATTAAATCGGTTGGCTCCCAATGGCTTAGTTAAAATGTCAGCTAACTGAGTTTCTGAACTGCAATGAACTAAGCTAACCTCCCTTGATTGCTCAGCTTCTCTAACAAAATGAAATTTAATTTTGAAATGTTTAGTTTTACCATGGAAGACTGGATTTTTGGCTATGGCCACAGCTGATTGATTATCCACCCTGATCTCAGTAGGCTGAGCTTGACTTTCATTCAAATCATCTAAAATCTTCCTAAGCCAAATGACTTGATTCACTGCTGCTGCAGCTGAGATATACTCTGCCTCTGCTGTGGATTGTGCAACAGTTTGTTGCTTCTTTGAACTCCAGCTAAAAACACTCGAGCCTAGAGTAAATAAGTAACCTGAAGTGCTCCTCATGTCATCAATTGACCCTACCCAATCACTATCAGAGTAGCCAACAAGTTTCAGCTCCTTTGTCTTCCAGAACTTCACACCAGAATCGATGGTTCCTTTGACATACCTTAACACCCTTTTCGTTGCCTTTAAATGAGCCATATTGCTGCAATGCATAAACCAATTAAACTTCTATAAGCTTTTTCATCTACTCGATCATGCTCACTGGTACTTGACAACTTCTCTCCTAATGCAACAGGTGTAGAAACTGATTTACATCTCAGCATGCAAAATTTTTCAAGCACCTTGAAAGCAAATGTCTGCTGACTTATGAAAATACCATCACTTCTTTGTCTGATTTCCATACCAATAAAATAGTTCATCAGACCAAGGTCAGTCATCTCAAAGACATGTTGCATCTGCTTCTTGAAGTCTTCTATAAGTTCATCTTTGCAGCCAATGACCAGCAGATCATCAACATACAAGGAAACAATTAGCAAAGTTTCCTTCTGGTCCTTCTTAACATAGAGTGTAGGTTCACTGACACTCTTTGTGAACCCGAGCCTTGCTAAGTAGCCATCAATCCTCTCATACCAGGCCCTTGGAGCCTGTTTTAGGCCATATAAGGCCTTTTTCAATTTGTAGACCTTCTGTTCTTCACTAGAGACCTTAAAACCCTCAGGTTGCTCTATGAAAATTTCTTCATTAAGAAAGCCATTTAGAAAGGCTGACTTAACATCTAAATGATGCACCTTCCAGTGCTTTTGAGCTACCAAAGCAAGCAACAATCTGATAGTATCCAGCCTTGCAACAGGTGCAAAGGTTTCAGAAAAATCAACCCCTTGCTGCTGACTATACCCTTTAACAACCAGCCTGGCTTTATGTCTGTTCAAAGAGCCATCTGCATTGTTCTTAATTCTATAGACCCATTTCACACCTATGATTTTTCTGTTTTCAGGTCTATTGACAAGCTCCCAAGTGTCATTCTTCTGAATCATTCTAAACTCAGCTTCCATAGCATTTTGCCAACACTTTTCTCTTGCAGCTTCATCAAAGCATGAAGGCTCTACCAGAGTTACTGGACATATTTCATAGATGTTTGCTAGTGTCCTGGTGCCTCGAACAGGTTCATCATCATAGCCATCTTCAGTTATTGCTTCATTTTCAGCTTGCTGCAAATCAACATCAATCTGATCTGCCTCAGGCAAATTTGCTTCAATTCCATCCTATTTCCAGCTACTACCTTCACTGAATTTTACATCCCTGCTCACTACAACCTTCTTGGTCAGTGGATCAAAAACTCTATATCATTTCTTCACATTGCTGTAGCCAACAAACACCTCTGGCATGGACTTCCTATCCAACTTGGTTCTTTTCTCCTCAGGTACTAACACATAACATAAGCAACCAAATACCTTCAAATGTGAGACAGAAGGTTTCTGTCCAAACCAGGCTTCAAAGGGTGTTTTACCTTTCACTGCATTAGTTGGCAGCCTATTCAACAGGTAAACAGATGTATTCATAGCTTCAGCCCAAAAAATGTTAGGCATTTTAGCCTCGAACAACAGACACCTAGCCATATCGAGGACTGTTCTGTTTTTTCTTTCACAGACACCATTTTGCTATGGTGTATACACAGTAGTCAATTGGTGTTGAATTCCAGCATCATCACACAGTTTTTGAAACTTTTGAGATACATACTCAGATCCATTGTCAGACCTCAAGCATTTCAGTTTGCAATTTTCTTGGTTTCCAACCAAGGCTTTAAATTTGCAGAAGGAATCATAAACATCTGACTTATGCTTTAAAAAATTCACCCAACAGAACCTTGAATAACATCAATGAAGAGTACAAAGTACCTGCTGCCATTTAAGGAGGTAGTCCTCATTGGTCCACAGATGTCTGTATGAACAAGTTGAAGCTTTCCCTGTGCTCTCCATGCTTTGTTGACTGGAAAAGGTAATCTGGTTTGTTTGCCTAGCTGAAAGACCTTACACACAGCATCTCTTGGCTCGATTTTGGACATGTCACTGACCAAGTCCATTTTATGCATCATACTCAGTGAATTATAATTCACATGACCCATTCTTCTGTGCCACAGGTCTGTTTCATCAAACTGAGATGCATATGCCTTAGCCTGAAGCTGATTCACATCAACAATGAAGGTTCTGTCTTGTATAGCCACCATGGCTAATACTTAACCAGCAGCATTTTTTATCAAACAATTTTTGCCTTCGAAAATCAAATAATAACCTTTCTCCAATAGCTGGCCAATACTCAGCAAGTTTTGGTCAATGTCAGGTACATAGAGAACCTCTGAAATGGTTTTAATACCTAACTTAGTGTTTATCAAAGCCTTGCCTTTTCCTTTTGCCTCCAGCAGCTCTCCATTGCCAATTCTGACTTTGGACTTGAAAGTGGTGTCAAGCTCCTTGAATATACTCTTCTCAGAAGCCATATGGTGGGTACATCCACTGTCAATCAACCATATTTTGCTGACTTTGCTCGAGCTTGGAAAGCATGAAGCTGAAAAAACATGCTCTTCTTGTGTTTCAACTTCTTCTGCAGCTTGAGCTTGGTTTTGATACTGTGGTTGTGCTTTTGGTTTGTTTTTACAGATTTTTTCAATGTGGCCATATTGCTTGCAGGCTCTACATTGAATATCTGGTCTGTACCAGTAGTATTTCTCAAGATGAGTAGTCTTCTTACAATAGACACAAGGTGGGAACTTCTTTCTGGCAGGCTCTTTCTTCTTCTTCTCAGTCCAGGGCTTCTTGCCTTTGGCATTCAAGTTTGAACTTGAGCTTTCTCTACTTCTAACTTGAAAAGCTCCTTCATAGTGGTCTTCCTGCCTATTTTCCCTTCTCTGTTCTTGAGCATAAAGAGCATTTATAAGCTCTGTCAAAGGGATCGTTGACAAGTCCCTTGAATCTTCTAGAGAAGAAATTTTTGCTTCATACTTCTCTGGCAAGGTTGTTATGACCTTCTCAACCACTCTTTGGTCACTAAATTCTTCCCCAAGCAGCTTTATATTGTTGACAGTAGCCATGATTCTGTCAGCATACTGCTTGATGGTTTCTGAGTCCTTCATCTTCAGGTTTTCAAAGTCTCTTCTCAAGTTTGTCAGCTGCTGTTGCCTGGTCTTATCAGACCCCTGAAACTCCTCCTTGAGTTTGTCCCAAGCTTGCTTTGGAGTGTCACAAGCCATTATCCTTGTGAAAATAACATCAGAGACTCCACTTTGAAGGCATGACATAGCCTTGTATTTCTTGGCACAGTCTTCACTATGCTGCCTGATCTGAGCTATGGTCGGGTTAGCTCTTAGTGGTGGTGGCTCAGTGTCGTTGAGAACAACATTCCACAGGTCATGTGCCTGCAGGTATGTTCTCATTTTCACTGCCCAGATGTTGTAATTTTCACCAGCAAAGACCGGTGGAGGAGGTGGTGTAAAACTCATTTTCAGCAACCAAAAAACAACTTTTTTTTGCTTCTTTTGTTTCAATCACAGCTTGCTTAAAGACAGTCTACAACCAAGGCCCTCAAAGACTGAAAGCTCTCGATACCATTTGTTGGATCTTTCAGCAAAAACAGAAGCAAAACCGAATGGAAGCAAAAGAAAACTAAAAAAATGAAAAACTCAGCAAAGAATTGTAACTGAAAGTCATGTAATTTTCATTCAAATTTTGAATATATGGGAGTTACAAAAACAATTTGTGATTACCTACTAATTTAAGCGCCTTACTTAATACATACTAAAAATAAAGTTTGCTTACAAAAGAAAGCTGATACAACAGCTATTACATCAAAATGAATCAGTCAATCTATCCTACTAACTTAGCCATCATATTACAAAAGATTTGGTCAAAGTTACATAGGAATAAAACATTGAAAATGTGATCCTTCACCCGAACCAACTCTAATGCTTCACTTCAAAACAGTATAGCAGCTCAACTTGTACAATTTGTTGCTACTGGTCTTTTGTTGCACTGCAGGCCACAGGTTCAACATACCTGCATTCATGGTAGCTATTATCCACCCTAAAAGAGTGTTAGGTATTATAACATTAGGCATGCCTTTCCGCTTACCTGGTCCTCTTGGTCTCCAATTTAATCTCCTCCCCAAAGGCTTCTACGTATTAAGATGGGCAGAACTAGGAAGAGCTGAAGCAGATTTCAGCCGATTTGATGCTAAGACCATTATTAGAAACATTTACATTCTCTTCTCCGGAATTGAGTTACCAATAGCAGATTTCGGCTGATATAAACTTGGTTGATTCATCTACTCCATTGCCACCATGGTTCACAGAGGAGGATCTTGATGTCTATGCTACTTTATATCAGAATTCTGGTTTCCGTATTGCATTGCAAGTTCCCTACAGGTGTTGGCAATGGGATTATGGTGTAACCAATCCAAAAGTGATGGCTCCATCATTGTTGATAATGGGGGAGAAGGACTATTTTATGAAATTCCCAGAAATGGAGGACTACATGAGAAAAGGGATAGTGAAGCAGTTTATGCCTAATCTGGACACCACTTTTATGCCAGAAGGGAGTCATTTTGTTCAAGAGCAATTCCTAGAGCAGGTGAATGAGCTCATCATCACTTTCCTCAACAAAAATATATAGCAGTATCTGATGTAAGCTCATCATCTATATATCTAATTAATAAAGTTTAAATATTAATAATAAATATTATCTTAAAATATATTAATTACAACACCTTCAACAATCTCTTGTAGTATATTTTCATGCAATTATACAAACACTTGGAAAATCATTGAAGCAAATTATCCTAATAATGATAACATTTATACTACTATTTTAATTTCTTAATGATAACATTTTGAAAGCTTACAAATTTTGTAACAAAATTTTAATATATATAAATCAATCGATGCATTGAATCGATATATTTTCTATAGAAAAAGATTGTATGAAACTGTGATTCTCGTTATTTTATCCCTTTCCAATATGAAAATGACAAATTAGATTTTTCCTCTTGATTTTTAGCATTTTAGTTAGATTTGAATTTTTTTCGGAGTAAAAGCCAAAATCAAGAGTAAAATTTAATTTGTCATTCTCTATTAGAAAGGGATAGGGATGACCTAGAATCACGCTTTATACAATCCATTCTCATATTCTATAATAGGGTTTTTGTTTAAGGAAAAAACTTCAATTTGCTGGATAAGTTAAATTGACTATCATTGATCATTATATTTATTTGTTGTAAAATTAAAATTAAAATAATTTCTAAATAAGTAACAAAAATAAAAATCAAATCATTTTATGTATTATGTTAATCTAAAAAGTAGTAGATGATAATACGATTACTAATAAAAACACTATGAAAATAAATATCATATGCAAATTTATCTAACGGTTCTAGTACATATTTGTTGGTTATTCCATCTTTAATATTTAACATATGCTTCTTCATTCTTATCATCATCTATTAGTATTTGACCGAATTCATTATCATCTAAATTTCAATCTGCGTCATTAAGATTATCAAGATCTCATTTCATGTACTCTTCGAAGTATATGGATCATCTTAATTACACTTATGATTAAAGTTACAAAATATGCAACATGCTAGTACAATCCACATTTTTCTATGCTATATATCAAGGTGATGTTGTTAATATGAGAAATATTTTGTTAGAACAACAAATGTCTTCTCAACCACATTTTGAAACCTTGAATGTGACAAATTAAAGAGTTCACGAGTGGTCTATGGTGCTTATGTCTAGCACCGTTCTCTCAAATGATATTATACCTCATGATATGGTATAAGAAAATATTTTTATTTTGTGTAATTACCATCGGCATTATAATATTCAGGTTCATAGTTCAAATAATCTGTAGCTTAAATTATAAAAACTTATGCAAACTTAATTTAAAGAAAAACTTATGCTAAGTTATATTACTTATTATAATACGAAAATTAAGTCAAATAATATAAATTTTATAACATTTAAGCTTTATAAAAAAGTTTATAAATTGTTCAAAACTTTCATAATTCTTCTTATAAATAATATATTTTTCATTACTTTTAAAAGTTCTTTTTGTAAGTTACGATAAAAAACTATAACATTTTTTATAAATAAATATATTATTTTTGTAATATATAACATGGGCATATAAATAAGTTAAGTCAATATTTGACCATAAAATTTTATAAATAAATAAATTATAAAACTTTCATAACATGTAAATTATTTTTATAGTATTTTTCTTTTGCTATAAAATGTTGGAAAATATGAACACATATATAATGATAGTAATTACATGTTATTATTTACTATCATAAAAATTAGCCTAAATTAAAAGTGATTTAATTTGGTTAAAGTTTATTGGGCTTTAGTTATTAAATAAAGTATGGGCTAAATATGTGTAGATACTCTAATAACTAATTTCTAATTGATGATGGGTTGATTAGAAATTAGGGTTAATGTGTAAAAGTTATAAACTAGTGTTATGGTCCCCAAATTATACAAAGGTAATTTTTCTAATATCCTATTTTTAGAAAAGAGACACTACACCAAAACAGGCTTTTAGCGGCGTTTTTAGCAGCAGTTGGATAAAAAAGCCGCTAAAGATCGATCATTAGCGGTGCTTCATGGAAAACGCCGTTGAAAATAAGCATTAGCGGCGTTTTCCAAACAGCGCCGCAAAATACTTAAGCCCAACGACGCCGTTTTCCGAGCTTTCGGGGATTTAGCAGCGTTTTTAAGAAAGCGCTGCTAATGCTCAGGGCTTTAGCGGCATTTTTGGGAAAGCGCCGCAAAAATACCTAAGCCCAACGACACTGTTTTCTGAGCTTTCGGGGATTTAGCGGCGTTTTGGAATCACTTGTGTGCTAATTTGGAATATAAATACCACAAGATCGAAGGTTCCAAAGAAATCAATGGATTCAAGTACGCTTCCTCATTTAGTTTTGTTCTTGATAATTTTACATGACAAATCTTGATTTATTAAGTTTTGTATAAGAATTTTATAGTTCTAACAATTGGCATTCGAGTCTCGTCATGTTGAATCATTGGGAATTGATTAATTTTCTTTCTTTTTGGAATGATTGATTCATGAAATTCCATGGGTTTAATATTTCGGTTATATATATGTTGATCTTTGAAGATTTATATTAAAGTTTTGTTGGATAAAACACGTTAGCGAGCAAAAATATATAAATATAAATAAAATAAATTGAATAATTTATATTTAAATTATCAAACATTTTGCATCTCCCGCGTCGTGTGGGTACTCCCCAACTCTAACGGGTTTGGACCTACACCCCTCCCTGTACACGCAAGGCAAGGTTCTAAACTTAGTCATTCAATAATCTTTAAAGTGGGTTCTCATATATATATATACACATCTCACACTTGATATTTAACGAATGTGGGATCTAAGCTTTTCTTTTCCTCACCAAATATTTCCAAGTAGCTTACTTTGAACATCAATTTCTCATTCATCACTCAACCATTTTGAGCATATGAAATTTTATGGTTTTGATCTTTAATTTTTAATTTTGATGGATGATGAATGTTTTTACTTTAATTTCCATTGGGCAGTCAAATAATAGTGATGCGGATTGAATTATGTTACTCCATTGATTAATCGGCAATTGAGAATTCAAGGTTTGAATGTTTTAATTTTATTTGGTAATTGTAAATATATTAAAATTTTAGTTTTACTAAAAGTCTAATTAATGCATGTAGCTGTAATTTATTATTTTGTGCGATAAGAAAAAGGGCATGGCAAATTTGGGATCCACTTCATTAAAAATTCATGGTTGAAAATTTCTTTGATTAATATTGATTTTCAGTTAGAAAACTTAAATTATACAGGTTACTCAGGTTTTAAAAGATTATTAATTAATTCATCAAATTAAAAGAAAAGGGACTTGAGTTTGTGAAATCATAGATGTTGTTTTTAAATAAAGTAATTATGAAGTTACTATATTAAAATTACTTCTTTAATGAATGATAATTACTTATATCGATTAGTCTCTTGATTTTTATGAACTCAGATTTTCGCTTGAATTAAAAAGAAAGAAGAATAAGATTATTGATAAATTTTTTATGGATTCAATTATGATTTTTGTCAAATTGGTTTGACATGGACATTCGTTAATTTAAAGTTGTTATCTATCCGATATGGATGTATATTCAAAATTTTTGTATGATTTAGTGTAAATCTAAACGAATTGTGTTTTTAAGCATTGGTCATAGCATCGTAATGATGGAATTGTCTTGTCGGTAAAAGGAATTGTTTTAATTAAATCAGTCAAAAATTAAGACAACCTTATTTTTGGTTATTTCGAAAACTATAGAGCAATAAAAGAATTTAGTTTTGACATTTAATTGTTATGGAAATTTTAAATTTGAATATTGGTATATATATTAAAATAACTTAATTAAAATAGTAAGTTGCCAAAGTTACCACTGTTATTGTAATTATTTTGTTTTAAAATATAAAAAGTTGTGTGCATGTAACTTAAGCTACATTAATATTGATCGGCCCAAATGAAGATTAATATTTAACAAAATTACATGTGCAACTATGGTAATTAACATGTGACAATTATTCGGTTTTACATGTATGTAACGCCCTGAACCCAACCCGAATTGCCGAAATCGGATCTCAGGTGTTACAACACAATAATACTTAAAGAAATATTTTCATACAACGTATAATACACAAAATCATACTTCTTATTTTTGTTGAATAGTTCTAACAATACAAGTATATATATACATATTACATCGAAACTCAAAAGCAACATATGACTTGATTAAAAAAAACTCCAAGTGGCATAGTGGATTATACGCCATACCCCTAGGGCGTCCCCTGTTTGCATAATATTACAACTCAAACCACTACTTTGGTGAGCTCCTGACTTGGTCCCTCCTAACGTAACCATTTGTGAGGAGAAACCTACAACATAAAAAAATGCTAGTAAGTCCAGACGAATAACTCAATTTACCTTGAAATGCTTGTAGCTAATTTTCTCATCTTGAAAGTCATGGATTTTCCTTTTATTTCTGACAAATACTTTCCTAATATCGGGCGTATACATGCACTTCATCTTCCATACTCAACCACACAATACACAACCAATTTACATGTTTAGGGGTATAGATACCTTTTATAATGTATCAATACATTGTGTTTAAGTATCGATATTTGACCCCTATTTTGAATAAAAATAATTTTAAAATAATTTCTAAACGTAATCAAACATCCATTAATGACCCTAGATGTTTATAATAATAATTTTTAGGTTAAATAAGTTAAAATACTATGGATAATTGTTAAAATTACGTAGTCCAGCCAAAATCGCTTTGGCACCAAATATAATAGTCTTATACCAGGTCCCTACAATCAGACCGGGTATAGGAGTGTTACAAGCAGTCTTAATATCCTGGTGCTTCCTAATGCCTGTTTGAAAACCAAAAACAAGTGAAGTATATGTAGCTGGTTTTTTGGTACATCTCAAACAAAAAACTTAAAATTGTAAGATGTCATAGAAACTCAACTAAAGTGGCTTATCACATTAACACTGTTTCTTTAGAAATACAAGAAGTTTGATCAAGCTGACCGATCAAGCTGACTGTAGTATATATCACAGTAACAGGACTAAGATGATCATGTTGTTGGAAAATATGTACATTACATATATAATAATGGTAATTACATGTTATTATTTACTATCATGATAGTTTAGCCCAAATTAAAACTGATCTAATTTAGTTAAGGTTTATTGGACTTTAATTATTAAATAAATATGGGTTAAATATGTGTAGATACTCTAGTAATTGATTTCTAATCAAATTCTAATTAATGATGGACTAATTAGGAACTAGAACTAATACGACAAGGTTATAAATATTAGGGTTATGGTCCCCAAATTACACTCAAGATATCTTTTCTAATATCTCATCCTTAGGAAAGAGCAAATATTCTCTGAATTACTTATGTGCTAATTTGGAAGATCAAATCCCCAAGATTCGAAAAAACTTCAAGGAATTCATGAATTTAGGTATGCTTCCGCATCTAGTTTTATTCTTGATTTATTCTTGATGATTTGACATGATAGATCCTGGTTTACAGTTCTAATTTTATTTTAGATTTTTTTTACAATTCTAACAAGTGGCATTCGAGCTTTGTCATGTTGAATTATTGAGAATGAATTGATTCTTTATTAATTTTGGATTGATTCGTTTTTATTTTTTTAATTTTGTGGATTTGGTATTTTAATTATATATTATGTTGAATCTTTAAGATTCTTGATAAATTTTGGGTTTTGATTCTTTAAATAAAGTTTTAGGGTTTTATAAATATAATCTAGTTTAATATTTGCATATGCTATTCAAAGGTGAAGGTTTATTTATTTATTTATTTATTTATTTATAATCAATTGATAAAAATTGATTTGTGAGATTTCTTTCTCTTCTTTTCACACAATTATTTTATAAATTTTGGTTAAAGTCATTATTAAATTAAAGTTACGGACTTACAACTTTTTGCAATTGAAGAATTCCAATTGGGTTGTATAATTGATTTTGAAAGTTAATTCACTTGATAATCGAATAAATGAATGTTGTTAAGATGGGTTTTTTTCGCACTATTTGTTTTAAATTTTCTGTTTGTAGTTGAATGTATATGGAATTATCATATTTTGTCTTTATTCATGATGAATTATATTCATCATTGAATTCAATTCATATATCTGAATGATTACTTTTGGTTTCGCTATAATTATTTTATATAAGTTTTAGTCCTTATGGAACCCGACTAAAATTAAAAATTTGGGATTTTTTTAAATATGGTGGCTATGAATTTTCATAAGTAGTTGCACATATAAAGGCTTTTATACAATTTGAGATTCTTTTTATATTTAGTAGTTATGGCTTTTTTTTTAAGTATTTGTGCGTATAAAGAAGTTTTATGATAATGTCTTTAGTCATAAATATAAATTTGAGTTTACATGAAATATGTAAGGCAAGCCAATATTATTTTTCTATTATTATAATTGTGTGTATACATTGTGTGTGTATACATATTACATGCATATCAATGATTTTGAGGATTAATGCATGATTATAGTTTGTGTGAATACGTGTTTATAATCATTATTCAATAAGATATCTTTATAGTTCAATTGGTGAAATTAAGTTTTGATGGATATCGTTGAAGTTGTTAATCTCTTTTTTTATTCAATTTTATGGGTGCTTTGGTGCAAATTCATATAAACTATATACATATTTAAATATTTTGGCTATAAGTTTGGTTCTATAATCTTAGGTTTTGGCATCTTATGATTCCAAATATTTAGTTAAATTATGATGATATGGTTTATTGTATGAATTGTGAGATATGACAACTATTATGATTTTGTTTTTGAGATTTATTGGCTTAAAAATATTTTTCAAGTTTTCATGTGAATATCTGTTTAATCATAAATGCAACTTTGGATTTACATGGTAAATTCAATGTAAGTTTTCTATTTGATTATGAACACATGTGTATGCATGAATTGCTTTGGTATTTTGTCCATGCCAAAATTATGAATACTTGTGCTTGTTAATTATTTGGCTTTGAAACACTACATTATTTCTATTTGGTTTTGATATATATGATTTTGGAACAAAAAAAAAACAAGTCAAAGATTAAGGTTTTCGGTTTTTATTGCATTATTAAGATAGCCTTATTTTGGGTTATTCGAGTCTATAAAGCAATAAAAAATAGTTTTGACATTTGACTATCGGGTAAATTTTAAATTTGAATATTGGTATGTTTATATATATTAAAATAACTTAATTGAAGCAATAAGTCACTAAAGTGATTTTTTTGTATAAATTATTTTGTTTTAAAATATAAAAGGTTATGTGCATGTAAGTTAAGTTATGTTAATATTGATCGACCCAAATGAAGGTTAATAATATTACATGTGCAAATATGGTAATAAACATGTGACAATTATTCGGTTTTACATGTGAGCAATAAATTGGCCCAAAGGAAGATTTATGGTTCGACATGTTCTTATTGTCAATGTTTGATTATTACACCAATATATCACTTACAAGTTAATGTTATAAAATATTAATAGAGTGTCGATATCTTGAGATGAGGTCTACCTTTATTCAAATTATTTTGCTTTAAATTTGAAGTCTTATGTGAGATTGTTTATGATTTATTCAACTATTATTAAATTTGCCAACATCATTGTGTGTTGTTTTGGGATAAATATATATACATATATATACTATTATCTTTTAATTTGATTGAAAGATGAAATTAAAAGAAATATTTTGAAACAAATAAAATTCAGATTTTGGCTTTAGGTTTTAATTAAGGATGTCTAATATTTTAATAGATTAGATGAAACAAAATTCCATAAAGTGACCTCTTTTGTGTACATCGGTTTATTTAAAATATCAAGATGATTATATGTTTTTGTGATTCATGCGTTTATAAATTGACCCAAAGGTAAGTTAATATTTGGCGAATTTCAATGACATATGTGGTGATAAATGTGTGACAATTATAATGTATTTTATGTGAGCAATAAGTTAGTCCAAAGATTAATTAATTGTTTGACGTAACTTATTGTCAATGTTTAATTGCTACAACAAGAGTATCGCTTACTGTTAATATTACTATCCAAAGACTTGATATTAATGTTGTATTTGGTATCTTGAGATGGGATTAGCCATTATCCTGAATTTATTGTTTAAGTATGAATATTGATGTGAGCTTATTTTTATTTATTTTTTGTTCTATATTCAGCTAATTCATCTTCTACTGCCACAATATCTGCTAATATAAATTTTATATCCATGCTTAATGGGACTAATTTCAATGAATGGAAAAGGCACTTACTTATAGTGCTTGGCTGTATGAACATAGACCTTGCACTAAACGAAGAACAACTTGCACCTCTCACTGCGAAAAACACCCCTTATGTTAAAAGGGATTTTGAGAGGTGGGATCGTTCAAATTGCATGAGTCTAATGATCATGAAGCACAACATTTCAGAAGCCTTTACGGGCACAGAATCTGAAAAGATTACTCAGGCCAAGATTTTCTTGCCGAAATTGAGAAACGTTTTGCTAAAAAAGATAAGGTTGAAATGACATCATTTCTGACTTCTTTGATGTCTATAAAGTATAAGGGTCAAGGAAATTCTGAGCGATCTAAGGGCTATGAGCTTTATGATCCCACAATTAGGAATATTTTTGAGACGAGAATTGCAACATTCTTTTAGGATGTTGAGTTTGGAGGGAGAAATAAGGTTAGAGACATTGCTTTTAAGAAGGAATTGAATTCTAACTCAGTTCCTATTATTACTTTTGATGATGTTTAGGTTTTCATACCTATCATTGATTACGAAGTGAATCTAGAACCTCAATAAGAAAATGTTGAACAACTCCCTATTCAATATGAGGTAATTGTTCCAGAAGAACAAATTCAACAACGTCAAGAATGAATGTCATTAAAAAGGTCCACTAGAGGATGGGTTATAATGAATTTAGTAGAATATTTTGACCTTAAGCTGCATCAGATGAATATTAAGTTAATGGTTTCTCAATGGTAACATTAATCATACATTTATATGGTACAACTAGAAAACTTTGTGCCTGATGATGCAAAGTTAATTATTTTCAAATTAAAGAACTTCATCTATGGGTTTAAGCATACTTCTCGTCAATAGTATTACAAATTTTACCAAAGGATTATCTCATTCGGTTTAGAGATGAATTTTATCGATAATTGTATATATCATAAGTTTAGTGGGAGTAAGGTTCTATATTTGATTTTATATGTTAATGACATACTGCTTGTCAATAATAAGTATAGTCTCAATCAATGCCCTAAGAATGATTTTGAGATTACAAAAATGCATAAGATTTTTTACATTTTAGCAGTAGGAAGTCTAATGTATGTTCAGGTTTGTATACATTAGAATATTATGTACACTGTTGGGATGTTAGGTAGATATTTTAAACAACCCTGGTTTGGACCATTGGATAGCATCCAAGAGGGTTATAAGGTATTTTCAGAGAACAAAATATTACATGCTCACATATCGGAGATCTAATCAGTTAGAGATCATCAGGTATACAGACTCTGGTTTTGATGGAATATGGATACAAGATTTTGTCACTAAGGTGTAAATTGTGAAAACAAATTGCAGTCTTTTATTCCAATAGACTTTAAGTTCCTGGTTGTTAAAGTAAAAGTTCAGAGTGGTTAGGTGCCTATAAAACATATTAGGACAAACTCCATGATTGCGGATCCGCTTACTAAGGGACTACACCTAAGGTTTTAAAAGAGCACACTGCTCATATGGGTGTAATGTCATTTAAGGATATTTGGTTTTAGTGGGAGTTTGTACTTGTTATAGACACATTTTCAATTATTTCAGTTTAAAAATATTAAGTTTATTTTTTGCAGAAATAAAGTTTATTTGGTTTATTCACACTTTGATTTTGGTAAGATTTGATCTCACTAAGGAGGACCAGTTGGAAATAGACATGTTTAGATCATATTGCATGTAATTTCCATGCTACACATCCATACTTGATATATGTTATTTGGTTGTGTTAATATACATGATCATGGATGGATTTAGTTACGATATATGTAACGAAAGTCGCATTGGTTCTATGTTAACATAATTAATGGACGAGATTGTTCGGAATACCTTTTGGGTATGATAGTAAAATTTTGAGCTCATAAGATTATATAATGACATATAATTATAGAGTAATTAGTATATATATGTGGTCCAAGTGGGAGATTGTTGGAAAATATGGACATCAAGAATTACATGTTATTATTTACTATCATGATAGGTTAGTTCAAATTAAAAGTGATCTAATTTAGTTAATGTTTATTGGGCTTTAATTATTAAATAAGTATGGGTCAAATATGTGTAGATACTCTAGTAATTGAGTTCTAATCAAATTCTAATCAATAATGGGCTAATTAGGAATTAGAACTAATATGACAAGGTTATAAGTATTAGGGTTATGGTCTCCAAATTACACACAAGATATCTTTTCTAATATCCCATCCTTAGGAAAGAACAAATATTCTCTGAATTTCTTGTGTGCTAATTTGAAAGATCAAATCCCCAAGATCCGGAAAAACTTGAAGGAATTCATGGATTCAGGTACGCTTCCGCATCTAGTAATTTTATTCTTGATGATTTGACATGATAGATCCTGATTTACAGTTCTAATTTTATTTTAGATTTATTTTACAATTCTAACACATCTAACTGCTACAGGTAAACAATAAACATCATAAATTAAGAACAAATTAATTTCAATAGGAAGGTTGACATGTCCATAGTCCTGTAGATTTCCAATGCTCCAACAACAAATTTCCAGATAAGAAAGAGAGAGAAAATATTAGTATCAAGGAAATGGTGAAGGGAATAGCCCAAATTTGGTGGTTAAGATGCATATTTTGATGTAAATAAAATTGGGCATAAGTAAGCGCATATGTATCTCATTGATCAAACTAGATTATTCAAAAAAAATTCATGCACCAAGTTCCATGGATATTAGATAATTACATGATATTGAGAATTATCAAAGATATTACAAACTGAAACCTAGTAAACCATATTATGAAAAAGGTAAAGATTAACATAAGGTTGCATTAGAGAAAGGTTTAAAGGAAATGACATGGCATGTCAAATCCCAAAGCACTAATCATAAAAGGCTGAGCTCCAAGTTTTGTCACGCGTTCAGCTATGTTTCTGGCCACGCCGCCTTGTACATAATGTACCTGAACAAATTATTCTTTACTTCAATAAATCAAAGGACAAAAAGGAAAGGAGAGAGGGAAATGAGAAAGAGACTCGGTTAAGAGAAGTGGTTCTTAGATGTGGAGGGATTGAAGAAGTGGCTTGAATGTCCAAAACCATGCCACCTATCACTACCGGGACTGCCTCTACCTCTCCATCTTTCCTTTGCTTCTCCATTTTCACCCTGATTTTCCAATATTCTCAATAGTATGTATCAGAATTCCAGTTGACCTTTAAAATGCTTGTTGGGGCTAAAAAGAAAAATCACAGACCCAAAATCTAGCTTCACTCAAGATTGTACCATTGTATAGGAGGTATAAAACATTGTTTTTAGGTTAACAGGACAAATATGAAGTAAAGATTGATACTTAAAATGAGTCTCCGATGAAGCAAGGGATTTTAAAATCACAAAAAAATAGAGGAAAAGAGACAGAGGAAAACTAAAGGAATTATTGGGGAGGGTAAAATGGAATTATTGGGCACCGAATCAACTATTTTGTGGAGAAGGAACGGGATAGAAATGCCCATTATTCCCTGCATTAGCCCCTATTCAACATGGGTTGATTAGCTTGTAATAGTTCATTCCATTGAACCAAAAAATGGTTTGGTGGTAGACCCGCAAAATTAGGCTTTAATTGAATGGTAATGACAGCCAACTAAACATGCTTTAACGACACGTTTAGTTCAGTGTAATGGAATTGGACTGTAATGGAATTGAATATGCGTATTAGTGGTTTGGTTGAATAAAATGGAATGAGTATTGTAATAATATTTATATGTTTGGTTTACAGGAATAGATATGTAATAGCAAAAAAAAAACCCTCAAATGACGAATATGCCCTTTAACATTTTAATTTATTTTCCACATCAATTTAATATTAAAGAATAATATTTTCTATCAAACTATAATATTCAAACATAAAATGTTTTATTTTATATTTTTAAAATTTGGAAATAATATTTTAGATTAAAATATTTAACATAGTTTACATAAATTAATTTAATATTTTATAATAAATTATATTAGAATATTTAACATATTTTATATAAATCAATTTAATATTTTTATATTAAATTATATTAAAATATTGTTTTTACGAAATGTGGAAGATTTGTCCAATCCTATATCATGCTGTAATTCTTGATTATGAGTTGGAAGTTCGTTATCTTCGATTGCTATGATGTGTTGAAGAATATCTTTAAGGACAAACTCGAAGCTGGAAAATGAAAGCTGACAACTCACAAGCAAAGCATTTTAATAGTATGCATCGGTAAAAGCAAAAATTTTGGGAAAAAAAACCTGAAAACACATGAATCCATGATTATTGAGGTAAAAAATGATCACATGTTATCTAGTCAAGGATTGGATCATGTTTCGGAAAACAAAGCTCACCCTTATCCGGATGCATTTCAAAAAAGTAAAACCATGAGAAACAAACTTCATATCCCCAAAACAAACAATACCTTAGTAACAAAGGCAATCCAATTCCTTGCAACAACAAAGATCAGTATATGTTCCATTCAGTTTAATAATAGACTGAGAAAACAAGATATAGTCATGCCAACAAAATATAAGGCTGCATTGCTATTTATTCTGCAAATATGGTGTATAAAAGCTCAAGTCGCAATTTCCAGGGTTTTTTTTTGTATAACAATAAAAGAGGCAAAGCACATATAGCTCTAACTTTGGGTGTTTACCAAAACTCCATGCCCCTTCTTTGGACATTACAGCTTAGATTGATGTTGCAAAAGTTTGGCAGTTGAATATACAATCCTGGCATCACCTGCATAGTGGAATGGCATTTACTTCCACATTATTCAGATAAATATTTAAGTTGCAGATTAATGCTTAATCAATACCCAAAGCAGTGATGATCTAAAATCAAAGGTACCTGTAATTGTTGGCAAACTAAATTGAGAAGGTACATTGCTGTCCACCTCAACCGAAGCTTTGGCTGCAGCTATACCAATTGCTACACTCTGCATCACATCTAAACCTGTAGAAAGGGATGCAATCATTCCACCGACTAGACAATCACCAGCTCCTGTAAGCCTTACAACAGATGCAGGGAGTGCAGGAAAATGCACAGCTAAGAAATTTGGGCTTCTCTCAAGAACCTTAGAATCAGAATACAAATTTGAAGGACAGCTTGATGTCATATTTTCAAATAACTGTCGACTAAATCCATGTTGCTGCGTCTTTTCCAGACAAATTCTCCAGGAGATTGATTCCCCTTTAGTGCATAAAAGTACACCATCTGAACCAATAGTCAAAACAAGAATTTTGACACCCTTCTCCAGCAAAAGCCAGATTGCTGGTTTCAGCATCTGGAACAAAGTATCCGTAGAACAATTATTCCTTTCAATTGGACGAAATAAATTTTGAGAAGATAAAGCATTTGCCATAGCAATTAGTTCATCTTCATTAGGTGAAGCAAAAGTAATCTGCAGAAAACCTCTTGATTAGTAACCAAAAGATAGCAAGAGAGAGATAACTGCAAGGAAAGCACTCAACTGTAACTTACAAACAGTATCACGGATTAGTATAAAACTGCACAAAACAAGCATACTCACATACTTTACAATCGGAGCAATTCTTTTAGATTTTGCAATTGATACAGGCTCAAACCACACTGGGACGTTTGACTCAGCTGCTACTGCAGAAAAACAAACAAACATGTGATGAATAGAAGTTGTAATAGTTAGCAGAAAGCTGAAGACCAACCCAGGGGAGAGACAAATCTAAAGTGATGTTTTAAAAGTACGTCGACAAGAAACTTCTAAAGCAGGAGGACTCAAATTTGCATCAATTATCAATAGAGGAGCAGAATGTATTGTGTGCTTGAATCGTTGAATCCACTCGGGTGTAAGAAACATTTCCTGCATTAAGTCAAAACACACGCACATGAGTACAAAGAAGTTCAAATTTTAAGTATAGTTCTTAAAACTTATACAAGTTACTACTTCTAGTTATATATAAAACAAACAATTTGTTCAAACACTACTTACAACTGCTTCCACACTGGCAACACCAGCCGCCACCTCTCCAGTAACATCAAGTATATGACAGACTGTGGGAGTCTTAATATCCTTGTGCTTCCTAATGCCTGCTTGAAAACCAAAAACAAGTGGAGTATATGTAGCTGGTTTTTTGGTACATCTCAAACAAAAAACTTAAAAGCTGTAAGATGTCATAGAAACCCAACTAAAGTGGCTCATCACATCAGCACTGTTTCTTTAGAAATACAAGAAGTTCGATCAAGCTGACTGCAGTATATATCACATTAACAGGACTAAGATGACCATGTAGCTGCCGCAGATAAAAAAACAACCATAATAAATGACGAACAAATGAATTTCAATACGAAGGTTGACCTTCTGTCCGTAGTCCTGCAGATTTCCAATGCTCCAACAACAAATTTCCTGATAAGAAAGAAAGAGAAAATATTAGTATCAAGGAAATGGTGAAGGGAATAGCCCAAATCTGGTGGTTAAGACATATTTTGATGTAAATAAAATTGGACATAGGTAAGCGCATATGTATCTCAGTGATCAAACTAGATTATTCAGATTTTTTCCTGCACCAAGGTTCCATGGATATCAGATAATTACATGATATTCAGGATTATCAGAGATATTACAAAGTGATTCCTGGTAAACCATATTATGAAAAATGTATAGATTATCATAAGGCTGCATTAGAGAAAGGTTTAAAGGAAATGACCTGGCATGTCAAATCCCAAAGCACTAATCATAAAAGGCTGAGCTCCAAGTTTTGTCATGCATTCGGCTATGTTCCTGGCCACGCCGCCTTGTACATAATATATCTGAACAAATTATTCCTTACTTCAATAAATCAAAGGACAAAAAGGAAGGGAGAGAGAGATGAGAAAGAGACCTGGCCAGGACAAGTGGTTCTTGGATGTGGAGGAATTGAAGAAGTGGCTTGAATGTCCAAAACCATGCCACCTATCACTACCGGGACTGCCTCTACCTCTCCATCTTTCCTTTGCTTCTCCATTTTCACTCTGGTTTTCCAATATTCTCAATAGTGTGTATCAGAATTCTAGTTGACCTCTAAAATGTTTGTTGGGGCTAAAAAGAAAAATCACAGACCCAAAACCAGGTTCCACTCAAGATTTTGCCATTGTATGGGAGGTATAAAACATTGTTTTTAAGCTAACAAGAACAACCCACTGAAATACAAGTAAAAAAACATATATCTGAAACTAAAACAGAGATGAAAACGCGAACACAAAGTTGAAGTAAAGATTGATACCTCAAATGAGTCTTCGATGAAGCAAGGGATTTCAAAATCACAAAAAACAGAGGCAAAGAGACAGAGGAAAACGAAAGGAATTATTGGGGAGGGTAAAATGGAATTATTGGGCACCGAATCAGCTATTTTGTGGAGAAGAAACGGAATAGAAATGCCCCCTATTCAACAATGGCTGCATTCGCTCGTAATAGCTCATTCCACTGAACCAAACAATGGTAATGACAGCTAGACCTGTCCATGGGCCGTGCGGCCCGGTCCGGCCCGGCCCGACGGCCCGCCCGAAATATGGGAGGGTTCGGGTAAAAATATAGGCTCGAAATATGAGCTTGGGTAAAAATTTAAGCCCGTTTAAAAATGGGCAGACCTCGAGCAAGATTTTTTGGTCTAGGTTCTGCCTTACCAAATTAGGAAAATATTAAATATATATTTTTATTTTAAAATATAATATTTTTTATTTTAAGTTTATTTACTTTTTTTGCTTGACTAGTGTTACAAAATAATAATAATAAAACATCAAATTTGTTTTACTAATCAAATGTTAGATTTTGTTACAACAATTAATACAATTAATACAATTAATAATTTGATAAATTTACTAATCAAATGTTAGATTTTATTACAACAATTAATACAATTAACAATTAATACTTTGATAATTTTACTAACAATTAATTTTAATAACAATTAGTTTTAATTTTATTAAAAAAATAATTTTAATTTTAATTAAAAACGGGCCGGGCCAAGCCGGGCTCAGGCCCCATATTTTTTCTTCGAGCCGGGCCTGGGCAAAATCTTAGGCCCATATTTTGGGCCGGACCCGGGCATAGTAAATGGGCTGAAATTTTTGTGGGCCCGGCCCGAACTCGGCCCGGCCCATGTACAGTTTTAATGACAGCCAACCAAACACGATATATTGACATGAAAAAGGAAAGAAAGATTAATTACAAAATCAGTCCTTCGACATTTTGGTAACTATAAATATTAGCTTAAACATATTGTGAAAATGAAAGCAACTTGAATAAAAAAAAGATTAATTACAAAAGCTTCTGTTTCTCTGATCAAGTTCTTAGAAACAAAAGAATTTACCTTTTTCTTCTTTTAGCTTTGATTTCGAGTTTGCATGTGCTAACTCAAAAATCTTCTATCACCCTGATGAAACCGTCACCACCTACACGATTAAACCACCATTTTCAGAAAATCATTTTTCGGGAAATAAAATATTAATATATATTATTATATTTTTCAATATTATTAAACATACCTATTTAATTCTTTATCTTTAGCCATATAATAAATTATTAATATAATTAATATAATTTATTATTTTAATAAATTATTTAATATTTTAATTTTATTTTGATAATAAATTTTAAAAATAATAATTTTAAATAATATTCTTCACATACTATTTAAAATATTCAATATTAATATTTGAATAATAAATATTTATTACAATTATAAATATATTAATAATAAATGTTTTTAGTATAAAGGTTAAAATATGTCATAAGTCTATGTATTCTTCACAAATTTATAATTTAGTCTCTATACTTTTATTTTTAAGAATTTAGCCCATGTACTTTCTAGATTTGAAAATCAAGTCCAATTGTTGACATTCTTAATTTTTTGTCAATTTTATTGATGTCACATTTTAAATAAAAATACTCACTTGGTAGTTATGTAACTAAAACCGACGTTGTAATGAACTTGAATTTAACAAAATATTTTTAATATATGCAAAAACAATATAAAATATAAATTTATAGATATAAAATAAACTCAATTAAATAATAAAAAGATAAGAAAATTTCAAATGTATGTCATTTAATTGAAAATGACTTTTATGAAATATTTTTAAAAATATGTTAAACAACGTAATATATTTTACAGATTTATCCAAAGAACTAGAAAATATTAACTTTTTCAGGAAAGTAAGTCATTTTCTAAAAATCATTTTCCTAAAGTCATTTTCAATGAAACAAAAAGACCCTTCGTGAAGAAAATGGAGAGGTTAAATTCCTTATTTAGTATTTCTTTGTTTACATAATTTATATTCAGGTCCTTTTTAGTTTAATGTAATTCTTTTTAATTTTAAATATAGTTTTAATTTTACTTTTACTTTTATATATTAAATGTAGTTTATAATTTTATTTTAATTATATATCTTATATGTAATTTTAATTTTAATGCTTAATTTTTATATTTGATTTGAAGTTTAATTTTATTTCAATATTTTGTTTCATCTTATTATTTTTATCGTTATTTATGTATTTTAATTGTATCCTTCTACCTATTTATCATTATATTTAATATATATACCTATTTATTTATATAATTATTTATGTATTTAATTGTAATTTCATTTTTTTTACTAAATTAATTTTTTCCTTATATATTTTTTGCATTAATTTGTACAAATCCCATTATGGCTACATTAATGGGACAATTTACCAATAAAAGCCCTTTTTCTAAAAAATTACCGAAATGGGCCCATTATTTAATTATTTACCAGAATGGTCCTTTCCCACGTTAGGTTTTTTTAGCTTTTAGGGTTTAGGGTTCAGGCTTTTAAGGGTTTTTAGGTCCTGGAAGAAATAATTTCGAGTTGACGTTTCTGATAAAATAGTATAAAATCGCTTCTAGCAGGATGCTATTTGAGAAGAATTTGTAAAATCGCGCCCTCGTGGACGCGCTTTTGCTACAATAGGTCACGGAAGAAATAATTATTTTTTTGACGTTTCTAAGCAAATAGTATAAAATCGCTTCTAGCAGGATGCTATTTGAGAAGAATTTGTGAAATCGCTACCGTGGATGCGCTTTTACTCTGATAGCATGTTTAATGAGGCTATACATTAGGCGTAAAATGTTTTCGTAATGCATAAGTCACAGCAGAAACAATTTAGAGAGGCTAAGAAGGTTAGAGTTTCAAATATGAGTGAACGTATTAGTGCTGTTATTTACTACGATGGTGAGGTTTGCCACACAGAGAATGGTGTTGTTTTTTTGTCGGAGAATACGGTGTGACTGGTTTTTAACCAGCACATAGATTTGACAGAACTTCGTAAAAGGATTAGGCGTAAAATTTTCGGAACGACGCCAATGAAAGTTCTGTCTATCACGTATCGATTTTGTTCTTCTGTTGATCCGGTGACATATGACTCATTCGACATAAAAGGTGCTCGTAGCTTAGAGGCAATGGTGCAGACTCATCTTGCTAGTGGAGCACATTATATTGAGTTATATGTACAATTTATATCGCCAACTGATGTACCAGCTACCGGTGTTCAAGATGTATACACCACCCCTGGCCGACACTCGGTCAGCGGTTACAAAATACGGAACAACCCATGTTCGGTAGCGGTGTTGAATGCACATCCCCTGCAAGACACTCTGTCTGTGGATGGGACATGTACGTCGGTGGCTCGATGTTTGATGCTGGAAATACGTAATGGAGAGCGGCATCAAGTTCTAGCGGGTGGCAATCTACATCCAATTGGGGACGTTATCAAATGCCTAGAAGAAGGGATGATGTACTCTCTACGACGTCAACTGGTGAGGGGACCTCGTACACTGCAGATGATTGTGGGTTAGAAGATGACTCCGATGTGGATCCACCTCGAGAGCCTGGGCCAGATGGTGCAAAAGTTGGCTTATTTTCTGAACCGGAGCCTATTCCAACAGAAGCTGAAGATGCTGAAAGGAGTTCAGATGAGGAAGAAAATCCACGATTCAGAGCATACTCACCTCCAGCCCACATGCATAATGTTGATCTGTCTGCAGATGATGCGTTAGAGTTTCCAGATCTACCACACCAGTTGCGTGATCGTACAAGTTCGGGGGTAGATTTGGTGAACTTGAAGTTGGTAATCAGTTTACCAACAATGATAGTTTTATTGGTGCTTTGAAACAATATAGCATCAAAAATGGCGTTAACTACCACGTCGTTAAATCAAAATCTAATAAGTTTGAGGCGAACTGTACAGTGCAAGACGGTACATGTGCATGGAAAATCTACGCCTCGTTAAGGAAAAGGACATGATTGTGGGAGATAAAAAAGTACAAAGGTCCACATACATGTGTTGCAGGTACAGTATTGACTATATCTGAATAATACTTTTATTATGCAATGTTGCATTATTTAATGTACTCCCTTTGTAGGTGTTTCACAAGATCATCCCAAAATGGATTCAGCTATGTTAGCTAGCTTGATACTGCCCACAATAAAAGCAGATCCTAGGACTTCAGTGCCGGTGTTAATTGCTAATATCCGTAGCCAAATGGGGTACACGCCCTCTTACCGCAAGGTTTGGATAGCTAAGCAAAAGGCGTTGGAGAAGATGCATAGTGGGTGGGACGCCTCATATAATGAAATATGGCAGTGGTGTCAGGTGCTAGAGAGATACATCCCCGGTGTCATTACAGACCTTGAAACGGAACAGGCGTACTACAACGGCCGATTGCTACGTGGATGCCAAGTGTTCAAACACCTGTTTTGGACCTTTAAGCAATGCCAAGACGCATTTCCATACTGCAAGCCGTTGGTACAAATTGACAGTACCTTCATGTTCGGTAGGTATACTCATCGGCTATTGCTTGCAGTGGCACAGGATGGCGGTGGGAGAATTCTTCCAATTACATTTGCAATAACACCGGGGGATCGTTTGATGACTGGGATTTCTTTCTCTCTAGGTTAAGGAGGCATGTGTGCCCCCAACCTGATATCTGTGTTATTTCAAATTGGGGCGCCGGTATACTAGCTGCATTTGATCGAGAGGGAAGCTTATGGCAGCGCACACACCATAGATATTACCTAAGACACGTTACTTTGAACTATTACATGCAATATCCATCTAAGAACGAATAACGACAAGTGACCAACATGGGTATTTAGTCTATATCTGTGTTATTTCGTTTGTCAATTTGAATTAGTTTTATTGGTAGAAATGGTATAAATTATTCGCTATGATCTTATATTGGCAGGGTATAAAATAAATAAAGATCGTTTTCACGAGATGTTGGCAATTTTTACGATCCCAAAACGGAGAAGGGGTGGACTACCTTTGTAACATACATTTCGAACAGTGGGCACAAGCATACAACAGCGGCCTACGATATGACCATATGACGCCGAACCTGACAGAATGCATAAATTCTGTTCTTAAAGGAACGCGCCATCTACCGATAACATCGGTTATGCGAGAGGCATATTTTTGTTTGGCGGCGCCATTTCCAAAGCGAGCAGCAAGTTATGCAGGCCAGATACAGGGAGGCCATGTATGGTGCAGTAAGGTAGTTTAAGAAATTAACAAGGCCAAGGCGAGGGCAAACACTATGCACACAGTGTCTCACGATCGAGACAATTTATGGTTTCGCGTGACAGAGTTTGATAGACCGCACCAAGGTGTTGTTGGCGGGCAAAATCGTGTACACTTGCAAAATATGACTTGTGACTGTGGGATACTTGATGCACTTCGTTATCCATGCGCTCATGTTATTGCAGCTTGTCAGAAACTCCGTCTGGATCCGATGAGTTATGTGGACGAAGTGTACAAATTAGAAAACATGTACAACGTATGGAGACACGTTTTCCCACCGGTCTCAGATGCCCGTATCTCTTGCTCCTTTTAAGCTGTTACCGGATAGAGAATTACGTCGCAAACCAAAGGGTCGACCTTGCTCGACTAGAATACGTAACAATATGGATATCCGAGAAACAACCAATCAAACAAAGTTGTGCGGATGGTGTAGGAATCCAGGCCATACAAGTCGATCATGCCCTAATCACAATAGTTGAATGTAATTGTAAAAAAATTAAGTTTGTGAAATTATTAATTGATAAATTGTATTAAGTCAAAAAATTGTATTAATGGTTAGTAAAATTATCAAATTATATAAAATTATTAATTGTTAGTACCAGTCAAAACATTTTTCCAAATCTAATATTATGTGAATGTAAAATTATTAAGTCAAAAATTGTATTAATGGTTAGTAAAATTATCAAATTATGTAAAATTATTATTTGTTGGTACCGGTCAAAACATTTTTCCAAATCTAACATTACGTGAATGTAACATTGTTAACTTAGTTTAGGGTTTTAATTAAATTAGGTTAGGGTTAGGGTTTTAATTAAATTAGGTTAGGTTAGGGTTTTTAATTAAATTAGGTTAGGGTAGGGTTTTAATTAAATTTTGGTTAGGGTTAGGGTTTTTAATTAATTTAGGTTAGGGTTAGGGTTTTTAATTAAATTAGGTTAGGGTTAGGGTTAATTAAATTAGGTTAGGGTTAGGGTTTTTAATTAAATTAAGTTAGGGTTAGGGTTTTTAATTAATTTCTGTTTTAAAATAATATCAAAATATTCAAAATATTTTTACAAATAAATTTAAATACGGCAATCAATGTCTATGCCCGGGGGATTCAGTGCCACATGGCGGTCGTTGACAGTTACGCGCTGGATTCCTCCTTTCTCTAGCTTCCGGCGACGGTTGTTGTTCCTCCAGTGGGGATTCTGGTTCTTCCGGTTCGGCATCTGGTTGTCAGACTTGGGACGATGATCCACCTTCAAAGAATAGTGTATGTGGAGGTGTTTGCATCAAGAACAGTGATGGTGTTTGAAACCCATATGTTGGTGAGGATTGGTAAAAAGGAGAGCTCCCCGAAGGCCCCCATTGCGATCCTTCGTGCGTCGCTGGCCTATACATCGGTGGTCCACTCGGCATAACAGGAAATGGAGCTGAACCGGGCATTTTGGCTCCAACCTACCATAGGACTCGGAAAAGGATACATATAAGGGTTAGGGTATATATAAGGGCTAGGAAACGCACCTGGCATCATCTGAAAAGGCGATTATGTGGGTATCATCGGTTGAACTGCTACGTCGGTGCTCTCGTTGGGCCTGGCTATTGCATGGCCGTTGATGATGAGTCGGGTGAATGTTTGGGACTCATTGAGGGGCTGCCTTCGTCTTGTCGTCTTGAATTTAGAGGCCCGCGCATTTTCCTTTTGACACGTATTTACCGCTGCCTCTCCTCTGGCATTAGTAAATACGGCTTGCCATGGATCCTAAATCATGGCATGTATTCTGGAACGCACGATAACTTCAGAACGATGATTGGTTCCCGAGTAGGTAGATATTCATACCGATCTCCCCACATTTTCATGTACTCAGACCAGTATCTCGTCCAATCCGTATTCAATTGCCGAAGGTCGACTTTGTGTTGATCGTCAAACACCTCAGGATCCACGAAAATCGGTTGTCTACATCCAAAATATCGTAGCACTCTATCTGTCTGGTGCGCTCCACGGTTGCGTAGTTGACCAACACGACTTTTACGTGCCAAGCTTGTGGATTTTGTAAAAACTCTTCCGGGATTATTGCCCGAATTGCTGGATCCTCGTATGGTGTCCATTGAAACTATATGAACATGATAGAAATATTAGTTATATACATAAAACTAAATACTAAATACTAAATACTAAATATCAATCGAATAGCGAATGTATGGAAATATCTATTTGCAATAATACTTACTTCTGCTTCCGACCGTTGGTCCAATAAAAACTGTATATCTTCAAGAAAGGACGGTAATCGAGCATAACTTGCCTCGTTATGAGTAAAATGTATATGAGTAAAAATTAAATAAATTTTTAGCATACTTTTATTTTTAAAAATCTACATAATAATTGTAAAATGTAATATAATAAAATTTACCTCGTTATGAGTGGGAATGTATATGGGTGGTTCACTCGAGGACGTAGAAATGGAAAGCGAAACTGTGCCCATGACTGCAGTAGTGATAGGCAACCTCTGATGTTTGCTCTCCTCGGTCGCGTCGCCCCGCACATCTCCCGATATAATGTTGCCAAGACGGCAGACCCCCAACTCAATTCACCGACTGCTCTAAAATTAACGAGTTTTAGCAGTCATCTTAGATGTACGCGGCTCCGTGACGTGTCGGGCATCAGATAACCTCCAATTAATTGAAGAATGTATGCCCGAGCATATCGGATTCTTTCAATTTCGTTTGAATCTTCATCCGGATCAAGGAATGTGTCACGTAACCAGCCCATCTCGACCTTACCTCCCTCTATTTTCTCCAGAATAGCGCCCAAAAGCTCGTAGCACACTGCCTCCCAATTGCTAGATTGGGCAGACCCGGTGATAGGGTGCCCGTCCACCAGTAATCCCAACTACAGACTAACATCTTCTAGAGTGATAGTGCACTCTCCACATGGAAGATGGAATGTGTGTGTCTCGGGTCTCCACCTCTCGATCAACGCACTGATCAGTTTTGGGTCCAACTTGCATCCCCGCATCACGCACACGTAAAAACCCGCTTCCCGCAGTAGTTCTCTACCAACGGTGATGGAGGAGCATGCATATTCCGGATATTGCATTCCAATACCCGATCTACAGACTTTTATAACAAATAATAAATTAATAATTATCGAAAAATGCATAAATAAAAAATTCTTAAATAATATTTAAAAATTAAATTTAACACTTACCATTTTCATTTGTTCCACCGATATGTGATGCCTATCAAGACGAGTCAATGATCCAGCCATTGATGAAATCGTACAAATTTTTACGATTTATAAAAATATAAAAAATTTTAAAATTATTTTATAAAAGGAAATTGAGAGGAAATTGAAATTAAATATGGATTTGAGAGACTTTTGGAAGGAAATTGAAATTAAATATGGATTTAAGAGAATTTTGGAAGGAAATTGAGAGAATTTTGGAAGGAAATTGAGAGGAATTGAGAGGAAATATGAGAGAGGATTTGTTTGTGAAAAAATAAAAAGGGGTGGGGGTATTTATAGTTTTTTTTGACCGTTGAGGGGGCAACGGTCAAATTTTTGACCGTTGCGTACTGTTCACGTGCGGGTCGAAATCACGTCCACGTCAGCAACTCGCGCTGACGTGGACGCGATTTCCTGGCACGTTCCCTGTCATCGCGCTGACGTGGATGCGATTTCGCAAAAAAAGGAGCATTCCGGTAAATAATTAAATAATGGGCCCATTTCGGTAATTTTTTTTAAAAAAGGGCTTTTATTGGTAAATTATCCACAGTAATGAACACTACCTAACCATGCCTCACAATTAAATAAAATAAAAAACCATCTCTAGTCTCTCTCAATTTCTGAATTGAGCAAATTGGCCCCTATTTAAAAAATTAAAATAATCTTTTTTGTCCTTAGTTGCTCACTTTCAAAATTGATAGGGATTAAATTGTCTTGATCTTGTTGATAAATTTGTTGTTGTGACATTTCAATAATTAACACTGCTAAGTTTTATAATTAACCTAGACTTAACAATATAATTTTAATAGTGTTAACAACTAGACTTAAAATTTTTAAAAAGTAGAGGACTAAATTTCTAAAAATAAAAGTATAAATATTAAATATTAAATTTGCAAAAGTAAAGAAACCTAGGACATATTTTAATCTTTTAGAACACATCCTATACTAATGAAACAGTTGGTATACATAAGACTTATACTAACAAATAAATTTAATTTGGCGTTATAGATATTCCTATACCAACAATAATAAGATGTGATGGTATAGGTTCATTATATACTAACGTATAAGTAATCCGTTGGTATAGACCTAGTTATACTACCTAATTGAACCATCAAAGCATTGATATATAACAAATTATTTGTGTAGTAGTTTTCAAATGTTTTATTTGTCAATTATTACGCGTTAATTTCATTATCATAAAAATAAATAAATTTTAATACAAAATAATTTAATATATTTTTATTAATAAATACAACAAACTCATCTTAAATAATTGTTAAATGTTGGGCAATTATTAAAAACAATACATTGAAATGATTTGATGATGTAAAATCAAAATTCATATATCAAAATGAGTTCTAATTGAAAATTGTAGATATGTTACAGTACGTCATGTTTCTTTAGAAAAGAAAATATGTCCGCCACTATGGGGGGTTGTTGATTTCTGCCTTCTGGCGCGTCTTTGTCTGCTGACTGGCACGTTTTTTTATTTTTCTTTTTGATTTCTCTTTTCAGTTGTGTCTTTCTTTATGCTTCTTTGTTCTTGGTATTTGTTATTCTGTGCCGTGGAAAGTTTTTGTCTTTGCTGCAAGAAAGTGATGGAACGGGGTCTAACGGATCTGAGTTTGGAGGATGGTGAAGAAGAAGCTTTTTCTATTCCGAATAAGGTTGAATCACAAAGTTCAGCGTATAGCTTCTGTTTGGTAAGATGCTTTCTGTTTGGTAGGATGGAGAATATCTGGCACCCTTTAGAGGGAGTGCAAATATTAGATTTGGGTGAAAAACGTTTTCTATTCAAATTCTTTAATAAATTGGATATTAATCAGGTAATTACAGGCGCTCCTTGGACTTTCAATAATCATCTAATAATTTTCCATAGGATTCAGGAGAATGAAGATCCGATGTTTATTCCATTGGTGTACTCAGATTGGTAGGTTCAGATTCATGATTTGCCACCGGGGTTTTTCAAAGATTCAATGGTGGTGCAATTTGGAAATTTTATTGAAAAATATCTGGAATATGATATGAAGCAGTTATCTAACGACTACAAAAATTATCTATGCATCCGAGTCCAGATTGATGTTCGAAAGCCTCTGGAAAAAAGAAAAAAATTATTATCTCCGATTCAAATTTTACTTATGCAAAGTTCAAGTATGAAAAATTAACTTTGTTTTGTTTCTTATGTGGCTTCCTAGGCCATAGTGATAGTTTCTGTCTGATGAGGTTACAATATGGGATGCAGGAAATAGAGATGGGCTAGGATTTGACGTTGAAGGCTCAGCCGCGGAAGGCTACTATTGGAAATAGTATTTGGCTAAGGGAGGAGGGAGAATTTTTTTTTTTGGAAAGACACGATTTGGGCAGCAATCTGGCCAAAATTCAAGGCAAAATCAAGAGAAAGGATCATGGGCTAATATTAATCCAATTCTTAGAATTAATTTGGAAGGTACCAAATTTACAGATGTTTTGAATGGTCTACATCAGAGGCAGGAATCACGCCATAATGCTAGGAAGGATTTGGTGACTAGTGAAAGTCAACAGTTGGGGACTAGTTTGAATGGTGATGAATTAAGAAAAGTTCCAGCTGGGGTGGACCTTACTAACGGATTGGATTTGACGATTATGGAATGTGAATTAGAAGATAATCAAATTGTCAACAAGGAAGGTAAAAAGAGACAAAGTTTGATTCTTTGATCTCTAACGTTTCTACTGTTCAGGATTGTTGGAGATTATAGGTGGGCATTCAACTCATCTTCAACAAATATCGACGGCTGCTAGTGGGTATGCCGACCAGAAGAAATGAAAATATTTTGCTAGAATGTTCGTAGATTGGAGAGTCCGCGAGCAATAAGAAAACTTCAGCATATGCTGAAAATTTATCATCCCCAAATTATCTTCTTTATGGAGACAAAATTGAATACTAATAGAATGGAGAATGTTAGGAGACGGTGTGGGTTTTTTAATGGTGTTGACGTTCCTGCTAATGGTACACGTGGAGGTTTAAGTATAGGGTGGAATGGGGGACATTTAGTTACTTTGAAAAGCCTCTCAAAAAATCATATTGATGTTGAAATTCAAGAAGCGGAAAGAAATTTACGATTGAGATTTACGAGTTTTTATGGGGCACCGGATGTAAAGGATAAATTAGTTACGAGTTTTTATCGCTGTTTGGTGGTGACTTCAATGATATTCTCTTTGCGTATGAAAAACAGTGAGGATTGTTAATGGAGGAAGCTAGAATGGAGGTATTTCGTAGAACGTTGGAGGAATTTCAATTGGGAGACATTGGTTTTTCTGGGACGTGGTTTACTTGGGAGAGGGGTTGTGTAATGGAAAGAAATATAAGAGAAAGAATTGGCAGAGGGGTTGCTACTGATGCATGCTTACAACTTTTCCCAACTTACTCATTAAGGCATCTACCTCATTCTTTCTCGGACCATTGTCCATTGCGTATTGGGATGAAGGCTGAAAGAATGGGTAAAAGACCTAGAAGGTTTCGCTTTGAAGCTTGGTGGGTTTTAGAGGAGTCATGTGAGGAAGAGATAAGGAAATTGTGGGAAGGAAGTTTGGGTTCTTTTCAAAATCGCATTTCAACTCTTGTTAATGGGTTGAAAAATTGGGCAGGTAAGATTAAGCACAAAAGAGGACGAGATTTGAAAAGATTAACAAAGAGACTTGAAGAGTTGAATAGTTATGAGCGATCAGAAAATCTTTGGCTGAGCTCGTTGATGTCAAATTACATCTGGATATGGAGATGGATAAAGAGGAAAGATATTGGGAACAACGAGCGAGAGTGAATTGGCTGAAAATGAGAGATAAGAACACTTCGTTTTTCCATAATTATGCTTGTCAGTGATGACATACTAATCGTATTCGAGGATTACAAAGGAATGATGGTTCTCTAGCTACGAATCGTATTGAGACTGAGAATATCGCTCGTGACTATTTTACGGACTTATTTTCTTCCAAAGGAATTGGCAATTTGGATCATATTCTTTCGGGGGTACATTGTTGTATTTCTGATAGAATGAATCAAAGCTTGATGGCTACATACACAGAAAAGGAAATAGTTGAGGCGTTGAAAGGAATGGGGCCTACAAAAGCTTTAAGTTCAGATGGTTTTCTGACAGTATTTTATCAAAAGTATTGGCATATTATTGGTAAAGATACTAGCGTTTTCTATTTGGATATTCTGAATAATGGTAAATCTTTGGATGAAATCAATAGAACTCACTTAGTTTTAATTCCAAAAACTGCAAATCCTCTCAATCTAAAAAAATTTCGTCCTATTAGCCTTTGTACGGTTATCTATAAGATTATTTCCAAGACAGTTGCCAATCGACTACAAAAGGTTTTGGATGTTTGTATTGATGATTCTCAGAGTGCCTTTGTGCTAGGCAGACTTATAACTGACAATGTGTTGCTAGCGTATGAGGTACTTCATTCTTTCAAGAATAAAAGATCAGGGTGAAAAGGATTTATGGCTCTAAAGCTAGATATGAGCAAGGCTTATGATCACATGGAATGGTCTTTCCTAAAAGGTATGATGTCAAAATTGGGTTTTACAGGTCCGTTTATTGATTTTATTCTCCACTATATTAGTTTAGTTCAATATTCAATTTTACTAAATGGAGAAGAAGGTTCAAGTTTTAATCCATCGAGAGGACTATGTCAAGGGGATCCTTTAAGCCCTTACTTATTTCTATTCTGTGGAGAGAGTTTATCTGCACTGATGAGATTAGCAAGTTTGGAAAGGAAATTCTTAGGAGCAAAGGTACTTAATTTTCGTTGTTCGACAGATCCAGAGAAATACTTAAGATTACTGAATATGGTGGGTTGAAGAAGGAAAATAGCATTCCAAGGTTTGAAAGACAGATTGAAACAGAAGATAAACAGCTGGAGTATAAGACATATCTCACAAGATGGAAGAGAGGTATTTATCAAAGCTGTTTTGTAAGTAATTCCTACATACACAATGTCTTACTTTCTTTTGCCAAAATCTTTTTTCATGGAAATGGAAAACATAAATAAGGTTTTTCTGGTGGAAAAAAAGTCAAGGGAAGAGAGGCATGCACTGGTGTGAGTGGAGGTCTTTATATGCACCTAAGAAATAGGGTGGTATTGGTTTTCATAATTTGTCTTTTTTTAACATTGCATTATTAGCCAAACAGGGTTAGCCAAATATTTTAAAGACTCTGATTTTTTAAATTTCAGGTTAGGAAATTTACCTTCTTTTACCTGGCAGAGCTTATGGACTGCAAAAGGGCTCCTCTTGAAGGGTTTGAGCTGGAGGATTGGCGATGGGAGGAAAGTTTCTATCTGGGGAGATGCTTGGGTTCCTAAAAATGATGATTTTAGAGTTCAGAATATGAATGTTAATTCGAGCCTAATTAAAGTTGCAGACTTGATTGATGCCAATACAAGAAAATGGAATGCTGAGTTGATTTGTAATACCTTTACGGAAAAAGATGCGAAGAGGATCTTATGCATTCCTTTATCCATGAATCTGTATGAGGACCATATCATCTGACGCGATGAGCCAACGAGGAAGTATTCGGTCCGTAGAGGGCATAAGTATCTTTTACACGATGGACAGAACCAAGAACAGTTTAATTACAGACAATTTTACAAGAAATTGTGGAACTTAGATCTACCCCCAAAAATTAAAATTACAAACTGGAAGATTTCCTGTAACTATTTGCCTACTTATAGTAATTTACACTTTAGAAGGATGATGGGTTCCCCCACTTACCGAAGATGTTAGACTAGAGTGAAAACGAGGGAACACTTGTTTAAGTAGTGTTCTACAACAAATGAGATATGAGAGAAGTTAAATATTACCTGGTCTATTGCAGATGCAAACACAAATTTCAAAGAATGGATTAAAAACATTTTTTTATTCAAATTCTATGGCTAAATGCAAGATGATAGCATGTGTAATGTGGGCGATATGGACATCAAGAAATAGATTCATTCATGAAGGAGAGATGAAATCGGGTTCTCAAATAGCAGGCTTCGTGATCAACTACCTTAAGGAACTTGATGGGTTGAGTATACACTTACTAGTGAGAAGGACACATATGGAGAGATGGGTTGCTCTGAATGGGTTGAGGGTAAAAATCAACTTTGATGCTGCATTTAATAGGCAAAGGAATGAGTCTTGCTCTGGGTTAGTGGTTCGAAACGAAAGAGCAGAAGTTATTTGCTCAAGAACAATCATGCACGTGAATATACTGTCTGCTTTTGCAGCAGAAGTGATGGCGTGTCTTCAGGCACTCAATCTTGGGTTACATCTCGGATTGAGGGAGATTAAAATTGAAGGGGATTCTCATTCAGTGATCCGTAAACTGCAAGCGGAGGAAGAAGACAGATCTGAGATTGAAGCTTATATTAAAGACTCTAAGCAACTAAGTTTAGGTTTTGGGTCGTGTGCATTTCGATTTATCCATAGAGAATCTAACAAGGTTGCTCATATCATAGCTACAGAGGGAATCAAAAAGAGTGAGACAACTTATCTGATGCATATGGTTCCTTCTGGCGTAGAGGGAGCAGTGGATGCCGACCGAAGATGGACGGAATCCATGAGGGAGTGAAGCGACAGGAGCATTGAAGGAGAGATTAGAAATGAACTTGAATGGTTAGTGGGTTCGATGTATTTAAAGATGCCTTAAGGTAAGTGACTGTTTCTAATGAAAGTTATTAGAGAATAATGATGAAGCTTCTGCGGTTTCCCATGCGTTTTGTTGCTTTTCAGGAGAGGGGTTAATTAATTGTATAACAGCTGGGATGTAGATGTCTCTAGAGCTTTCCCGTTCTGCAATTTGGATCTATTAGGAATCGTCCTGATTAAAAAACAAACAAGTAAAAATAGCGGAAGAAATTGAGAAGATGAACACACAAATTTAACGTGGAAAAACCCCTCCAAAGAGGATAAAAAACCACAGGCAAAGATAATTTTACTATAATGGCAAAAGAATGAAGACGACAAAAGATGGAGATAAAACTAAACCCCGAAAACCCGTAAAACAAATAACCCTCAAAACGTAAACACAAAATTCTCTGAATGTGTTATGAGTTCTAATCTAATGGGTGTATTTACTAAGGTTGTAAAAGAGCCTATTTATAGGCTAAATTCAATGTCAAATAATAAAATAATCTAAACTAATCAGTGTTTCACTGAAACAAATAAGCAGAGTTTAACTAAAAGATTATTTCTCAAATTTGACTGAAAATAGGAGTCATACTTAACAAATCTCCACCTTGACTCATATTTCCACAACGCTATCTTTGCCAAAGCCTGCCACGAGCCTATCTTGAACTATGCAGGGAATTAACTGAGTCGAATCTGTGCTTAGAAACTGGAAGACTTCTAGCCTTCGACTTGTACACTGCCAAATCAAAACTAACCCGGGTCTGATTTTCACAAACACAGTGCCCTAACTTTTCAAAACCTGCATCCAAAAGAGAACCTCTCTTCAACGAAATAGTCATACATTTTTCCCTCCTATGACCAGGTTGCCTCCGCTCCAAACGAGTTGACTTCGACTCTGTAACGGACGAGGGACATCCGATTTTATTGGTCACTGTAGAACCTTTCAGAACATAAAGACTGCCGGTTCTTTTACCTTTTATCAAAACGAGAGATCCACGAGATACTTTAAGGCCGCTTGACTCGATGTTGATTATGCATCCTTTCAAGTCTAAAATACTCAAGGAGATGAGATTCTTTCGTAAATCAGGTACATACCTGACATCTGAGAGTGTCATAATCGTCTCATCGTGTATCATAATTTTAACAGTACCAATACCAATTACCTTACTAGATGAATCGTTTTCCATGTGCACAACTCCACCTTCAACCGAACTGTATGTAGAGAACCATTCTTTATTGGGACACATGTGGAAAGAACATCCCGAATCTAGGATCCACTCGGACGTGAGCTTAGAGTTATCGCTCGTTGACATTAACAAGAAATCATCACCGCTTTCATCGATCAAATTAGCACCAGCCACATCTTCTTCGTTACTCTCAGCAGCTATTTTATTTCGCAGTTTATAACAATCTGCTTTGATTTGACCTAACTTTTTACAATAGTGACACATTTTGTCTCTTTTCTTTGATGCTATCAAAATGGAAGCTTGCCTATCTGTCTTGCTATCCAAATGAAGCTCATTGTTGAGTTTGTCTCTACTCAACAAATGACCCTTTACATCTTCGAACGAGAGTTTCTCTCTGCCATAAATCAAGGTCTCCCTGAAAGACTTGTAGCACAATAATAGCATAGCTTGATCTTCATCATCAATATGAACCTCAACGTTCTTTAAATCATTTAAAAGAGTAATGAATTGACTGATGTGATCTCTAAGAAGCTCACCTTCGTTCCTGCGAAACGTAAATAGACGTTGTTCCAACACTAAACGGTTAGCCAGAGACTTAGTCGCATAAAGAGTTTCTAACCTTTTCCACAAGGCGGATGAGGTCTTCTCCATCAATACCTCCTGCAATACCGTATTCGTGAGGCACAACTAGATTGCAGATAAGGCCTTTTCATCAAGCTCTTCCCATTCTATTTTATTTAGATTCTCAGGCTTTTTTCCGGTAACAACCTTTTTTAGACCGGATTGAACTAGAATTGCCATCATCCGAACATGCCAGAGATTGAAATTTGTCTCACCATCGAACTTCTCAATTTCAAACCTTGTTGTTGCCATATCTGAATGGGCTGATCTATGAAAATTAAACTAGCTCTGATACCACTTGTTAGGAATCGTCCCGATTAAGCAACAAACAAGTAAAAATAGCGAAAGAAATTGGGAAGATGAACACACAAATTTAACGTGGAAAAACCCCTCCAAAGAGGATAAAAAACCATGGGCAAAGATAATTTTACTATAATGGCAAAAGGATGAAGAGGACAAAAGATGGAGATAAAACTAAACCCCGAAAACCCGAAAAACAAAGAACCCTCAAAACGTAAACACAAAATTTTCTGAATGTGTTATGAGTTCTAATCTAATGGGTGTATTTACTAAGGTTGTAAAAGAGCCTATTTATAGGCTAAATTCATATGTCAAATAATAATAAAATAATGTAAACTAATCAGTGTTTGATTGAAACAAATAAACAGAGTTTAACTAAAAGATTATTTCTCAAATTTGACTAAAAATAGGAGCCATACTTAACAGGATCCTTGTTTTTTTAGGTTGTTTTTTTTTCTTGACTTTTGTTTCATTTTCTACTTGTTTTTGGGCTTGTTTTTTAGGTTGTAGTGTTTTTTTTACTTTTGTTTAACTTTTTGCTTGTTTTTTTGGCTTGTTTTATGAATAAAGATCCAAATATTATATTAAAAAAATAATTTGATGTAGCTTTGGAAGTAATTTTATTTATACAATAATAACTTTTAAAACAAATATTTTAGCTTTTCTTTATGTAGAAAACAATAAAGGCTTACCTATGGATATTCGAGGTTAACATGCCCCTTGATCTATAATTCTTTATAATTTCTTAAATTTCTGAAGAAGGGTTGTCAAAAAGGCATAGCTCTTCCTTGGTCACGAAAGCCAATTTGGCCAAAAAATCTGCTACCTGATTATTCTCTCCAAGAGTGTATCGCACGAGCCACTTATCCTCATGTTTTAATATTTGTTGGATTCACCTTACAAGTGAAATATTTGATCTGTCTAGCTTCCGATCGCTGATAGTTTTGACCATTTCTAAGTTGTCTAATTGGATGAGTACCCTGTCATATCCTTGCTTTTGGAGCTGTGTTAGACTATCCAATAATCCATACAATTCAGCAGTAAAAACAGAACACTTTTCCAAGAACCTATTGTATCTAAGTATCCACTTCCCCATGTTATCCTGAATCACACCTCCTGCAGCCGATAACCCTATATTTGTTTGAACAACACCATCTGTGTTGAGATAGAAACACATACATGGGAAAGATGGCGCACAAAGGGAACTAGAGTCCCCCTCAACACACCCCTGTGTACTGAAGAGAATTGATTAGCCCAGCTGTATGAAACATTAATGATCTCATTCAGCCTTATTGAGATACCTTGAAAAATATAGAGATTTTTATTTTTTTCAAATGTGCCATACAAGTAAACTGAATAGGCAAGCCCAGCTTAGATCTCTATCATTACCACCTACATGATCCTCCAAGTTCAAACTCAACCAATCTATAAGACTGCTAGAGAAGAAGGTATTTTGTAAATTTGAAGAAATAACTTGTAGCCAAACATCTTTCACAACCTGACAGTCTCTTAGTGCATGCAAGGCGTCCTCCTGTCTATGTTCACAAAGGGTACATAATTTATCATGGCTAATCCTCCTTCAGACTCTCTCAGTGTTGGTTATTTAAAAACTATCCAAATGAAGTGTCTAACTCGCTGAGGCCCAAGGTACTTCCACGTAAGCTTCCAAATTTCATTATTGGGATTCCACGAGTCTTGTTTCAACAACCAGTACGCAATTTTGATAGAGAAAGTGCTTGTTTTAGAACGAGACCAATAGATTGAATCCGGTCTTGCAGAAGGCATTGGTGGAGGGACACTAACAATGTGTTGAATAATGTCTTCTGTCAACCATAATCTGAAAAAATAAGGTTCCATGTGCCAGTCTCCGTGACCATCTCACTAAGCTTGTGTTCTTGGTTTACATTCGCATGAGCGAGAACAAGTCTTTTTAATGGTCTCAAATTTGGAACCCAAACCGTCCTCCCAACTGAAAAGCAAATTGTCAATGTACAGCCCAATTATTGCCCGGGCCCAATTAACAGAGCCCAAACGGCCCAATAAGCCCAACAGGCCCAGAACCCACCAAGGGTTTGTAAAACGAAACCCTAGCCAAGCCTAGCGCCGCGCCCATCCCTCTGCCATCATCATTCATTTTGTCCCATCGCCACCCACCGCTACTAGCTTCATCAACGCCTGCAAAAAATGATAGAAAAAAGGCAGGAGCACGCAACAGATAGTGCAAGACAGCAAAATACCATCAAAATACAATGTAAAAGGCTATAAAAGCCAAACAATATCTCTGTACAATTTTTTTTACAGCGTTTTGAATTCAAAAAGGAAAAACATATCAAAAAATGTGGACTCCAGTTATTTCTTCTCTGTTCTCGTGTTCTTATTTACTTTATTTCTTTTATTTTTGTTTATTTTTCTGCAATCATTCAACAAAGAAAACGAGACTAAAAGGGAAAGGAGAAGATACCTTACCGCTTCGGTGGGCTGGTGTCGGAACTCCGCCTTTGCCGTCGTCGGAGTCGAGCAAAAAGGGGCGTTTCATCCCTTTTCCTTTTGGTCTCATGGTTGAGAAGACTTAGCCTTGGGACGCTGCAAAGGGGAGGCCTAGGGGCTGCTCGTGCAACCCCGCCATCGGCCCTGGGGTGACATGGTGGCTCGAGCTTAAGGCCGAGAGAGGCAGAGAGGAGAGCATTCGGGCTTCTGTTCTCTTTTTTATGTGTCATTTTTTTTCTTTTCTTTCTTTTCGTTAAAAATGAAAGGGTGGTTGCCAGATTAGGGTTCTTTTTGGCCCTTATGTGATGTGTGAAACGACGCCGTTTGGAGTCTGATCAGTGGCTCCAAAACGGCGCCGTATTGAGCTTGACCCGCGTGTTGACCCGTTGGGCCCCAAGGATCCGCGTGTTTTGGACTGAGGGTCTATTTACCCTTTCAGTCCTTTTGCTTCTGGGCTTCCCTCCAATCTGGTCCCTGTTTTAGTTTTTTTCCTTTTTAGCTTTTCCCCCTTGGGATTTTGCTTTGTTTTTTAATTTAGTCCCGTTTTATTTTATTTTGTTTTTTTTATTATTTGTCCTTTTATTTATTTATTATTTTTAAAAATTAATTAGTTTTATTATCATTATTATTATTATCATTATTGCTTTTATTTCTCTTATTTGCCTTATTGTTTACCCATTTATACTGTTTCTTAGATTATGTTATATGTGTACATACCTATATATACATACTTACACTTTAATACATTTTATAATTTATAATTTATATATACATTCATATTTTTATAGTATGTGTACGCATATAACTTTCCAAGTTTACTTACATATGTATAGCTACTTAGATATCTATTATTTATACTTCATACTTTAATATACTGAATACACATATTTTATTTTTATGAACATTTATACATATTTATCTTTTATTATTTTATGTATATAGCTGCATGTCTATATACATATACATTTTCAATTTTCATAAATATATACTTATATACTTTATATCTCATTTATGTATATATCCTTGTATACATATACTTTTATATACTTTATAATGCATACATGCACATAATATATATGTACGCTTTTATTTTCATAAAACATATACATATACTTACCTTTATATTTTATATATTTCATAACTTTATGTATATACATAAACGTATACATGCATATTTACATATATTTTTACGTATATAGATTTTTCACATTTTATAATTTTATACACACACATATATCTTTTACCTTTTTATAATCTTACTCATTTATTTATTTGTTTCATTTTCATTATTGATTTGAATGAATGCTTTAATTTTATTTGCTCGTATACATTGCTATTTGAACGTTATTGATTTGTACTTTGTATTTATCTTATTTTTGTTACAATCGTCGTATTATTTTTGGACTATTGTATTCAATATCGTTTTGTTACTGAGTATTAACATCGTGTTTTATTATTTCATGTTGGATTAATTTATTTCAATGCATAAACTACGATTTTGAATAAGCAAAATCTCGTGTTAAGATTTGAGAATGTCGTACCCTAACTTCATCGGGTCTCGATTTTCACAATAAATCTAAATATACGAATCTTTTCAAACTCAAGTTTTAAACGATATCGGGAATTAAAAAAGGATCGTGTCCTAACTTACTGGTCGTGATTCTTTTTCTAATCCAAGATAGTTAAATATCTATTAAATAAGCATTTTCATTCACGTATCGGGAATTCGAGACATTGTGTCCTAACTTACTGGATATGATTCTCTTTCTCGAATAACGTGAAACATGCCTTTTTCCTGAAAATCTTCAACGTTTTAATACAAGGATCGTATTTTTAAAATTCTTTAAAGTTTTCAATTTTTGACATTAAGACATTGAGTAACCAACTAGGTACCAATTTTGGGCGTATCGAGGGTGCTAATCCTTCCTCGTACGTAACCGACTCCCGAACCCCTTTTTTTTAATTTTGTGGACCAAAATCGTTGTTTTAATAAAATTAAATCATTTATTAAAAACAACCATGTTTTCGAGGTGATCCAATCGCACCTCATTAAAAAGGATTGGTGGCGACTCCCTTTTTCGCTTTCAAAACCCAAGTCGACCCTGTTTTTCAATCTAAAAAAATGGTGTCAACAGCTTGGCGACTCCGCTGGGGAGACTTAAATAAGAGAGTCAAGCCACGAGTTGATTATTTCTTGTCTTTTTGTTGAAAGTTGAAATTTTGAGTTAAATATACGATCCTCTCATTGCATTTCATTTGTTTTGAGTTATAGTTTTTATCATGTTTTGTATTTTAAATTTTTATATATCCCTGCACATTGCATTGCATCACCGTTGGTCACACCTTTTAAGTGGGAGTGAGAAGCTACTCCTTCGTGAGGTTTTCACCTCCGTGCAGGATAGTGGATCGCTTTCGGGATACATCCGTACCTATGTCTTCGTGAGATTTTTATCTCCGTGCAGCCATAGGGAAATGTATTCCCCTGAACCGAACTCGGTCTATGTGAGCCTATAATGGGTGAAGATCGAGGAATCTGCTGGTTTGGGTACCTTTGCTTTAGAGCCAAACCCCATGTAGTGAACCTTAGGAACTCACCTTAAGTAGAACTACACCAAACCCTAGTAGATACCCTGATGTGCTTTTATTCTTTTTGAATTATCTTGGATTATATGTTTATATCTGATACTGATGTTTGTTGTTTTACTTTGGATGCATGACATTTCAACTGCATGGCATTTCATTATTTCAAGGCATTGGTTCATATTCGGTTTCTAGAAAGAAAGCTTGTCATGGAAAGGAGGTTTCTTGATAAGGTGGAAGATAATGCGGCGGTCCGAATTTGGTCGGAAACGACACAACGAGAGAAAGGGGATAGTTTGGCTGAAGGATATATATCAGAGTTATGGGACTTTACCCGCATCAGCATAACCCAGAACGATTTACAAGAGTTGAAAGAAATTTGAGACCAGTGGAACGAGGAGGCCAGACAGTTGTTTTATTCTCATTATGGGGACTTGCCGTACCTGCTAGATATGAAGGTAGATAAGCACCTGTTCCGGGCTCTCGCGCAATTTTAGAACTCCGCCCATAGTTGTTTTTCATTCGGAAAAGTTGACTTAGTGTCTACGATAGAAGAATATATGGCTTTACTTCGGTGTTCGAAGAGTCAAGTCGACAGAATCTACTCAAGAGCCGCAAATGCACCCTTTTTGAGAAGGTTAATAAACATAACATGTATGAGTGAGCAGTGGGTTACAGCCCGAATCAAACAAAAAGGGGATAACAAGTGCATTTCTTAGAGGAATTTGAAAGATGTGGCCTTGGTGCGCCCGGATATAAAAAAGAGGGTAGATGTCTTCGCCCTGAGCATATACGGCTTAGTTATCTTCCCCAGAGCTTTGGGGCATATTGATGAGGCAGTTACTGATTTGTTCGACCGCCTTGATAAAGGAGTTACCCCGGTTCCAGCAATTTTAGCAGAGACATTCAGATCATTGAGCACCTATCGGCGAGCGGGCGAAGGCAGATTCATTGGATGTGCACAGCTGTTACTTGCGTGGTTCCACAGTCATTTTTGGAAAGTGGATAAGGTGTCATATCGAGTTTTCTCTGAAAACTATTCGCCACTAAAGGAGATAGTAGCTACACCGAGAAGAGATGACATTTCGATGGAAAAATGGATGGCAATTCTTCAGAACCTGCAAGAAGAAGACATTGAATGGAGAACTCCGTGGTTACTTCCGGATGAAATTTTATACCGGTGTGGCAATTTTGATTGGGTCCCTTTGCTTGTAATCTGGAGAGCTATTGGCTATGCCCCGTTATTAGTGCTCAGACAGTACAGGTCAAGACAGTTTATACCCGCAACCTAAGGGCTAGCCGAGTGTGAATTCTCGTATGGGGGTGATGGCTACAAAAAGAGGATTCGAAAGATATCCAATACGTGGAATCAGACTCGTCAAATGAAGCGATTGGCTGTAGGACCAATGACGACCCCTGAATATGATGAATGGAGGGTCAGAAGAATCAATGACAATGTCCCCAAATCAAGCCCCGAAGGCAGTCAGTCGATAGAGGAGCATTTACGGGTCGTCCCTTCTGAACTAGAAATTTTGAAGCAAGATTTTGAAAGGAGAAATGCAGAGTTGGAAAAACAGATAGAGCAAATGGAGGAAGAAAAAACAAACTTAATGTTAGATGTAGATGTCCAAAAGCTCGAGATGGAGCGATTAAGAAAAGGAAAAGCTAGGGCTGAAGAAGATCTAGACAGTCTGAAAACAGATTACAAGAAGTTGCGATCATCAATAAGGACTGTCGAGTTGGGAAAGACTTCTGAACAGTGGCGTAAGGAGATTCAAGAAGAAAAGAACAAAGCTGATAGATGGGAAAGGAGGTTTCAAGAAGTTCAAACACAGAATGAGACTTTAAAGAGGAGTCTGTCAGAGAATCAGAAGGAAAAAGGGGAACTAGAGAATAGAGTGTCTGAGTTAGAAGAATCTCTCCATCGGCATCGAAATCGAAATTTTGTGATGGAATTGAAGGCAAGCCTAAATAGAATTGAAGGCAAGCCTAAATAGAATTGAAGAGATGAAAGAAAGAATTGAAGAGTTAGAAGCAGCATTGCGAAGTTGCGAGATTCGGATTGAGCACTTGAAATCTAATGAAGATCGTCAAGCCGAGCAGTTGCACTACTTTCAGAACCAAGTAAGAGATAGAGATCACATTATGGGAGAAGCCGTGCTTCAAATCCGGGAGGTGGCTGATCACCTGCAGAAGTTAGTAGTACAATCTGATGTGTTAAGCGTGAAATACGAATTAGAGTCAAGTCGAGGACAGGAGCTAGCCTCGTTACTTAAGAGGATTAGAATTTTGAGTTTTAGGGCTAAGTCGTATCTGTAATCCACTTTATGTAAAAAATTTTATTTTCTAGTAAAGTTTTCAGAATGAAATTGAATTAGAATTAACGTCTTTTTGCATTCATTTCATGTATTGCATTACATTATATGCATTAATGACCATTAAAAGACCCTAATTAAATAAAATTATTTTAGTTAACCTGGAAAACCGTCACTCCTACGGAACTCGAGCGAAATCAAGGAACATGGATCAAAGATTAGAAAAACTTGAGCAGCTCCAAAGAGATATGTAAGATCAGATGGAAGAGCGGTTGGAAAAGATTCAGCGAGAGATGACAGAAAAAATGTGGGAGTCCCAAGATGACATGATGGCACGGTTAACGCAACTATTGAAAGGAGGAAATGACAAGGGAAATGACCCTATTGTTAATGTTAAAGAGGGAAATAATGATGAACCCCTTTTTCTCCAGGCTTTACCCCTCTGCACGCGCATACTCAAGCTGAGCTGTACCCACAAAGACCCTTTGTTACAATTAGACCCCAACAGTTTCAGACGAGTCCTCCAATCGGAGTAGGTAACAATCCCGGAGAGAATCCTACCAATCTCATGGTCCCTGATCTCGATGACGTGGCAGAAGTGGAGAAAACGAAAGTGGATCTGTCAAAGCAATTAGATGACCGATGTAAATGGCTGGAGGAGAAGTTCAAAGCCATGGAAAATGCTGATTACCACCGAGGAATGGACGCCAAAGATCTAAGCTTGGTACCAGATTTGGTCCTCCCTCCCAAATTTAAGATGCCAGAGTTTGAAAAATATGACGGGACAAGTTGTCCCGAAGCTCATATCACTATGTTTTGCCGAAGGATGACCGAGTACATCAACAATGAGCAACTGTTGGTTCACTGTTTTCAGGACAGTTTGATCGGGTCAGCGGCTAGATGGTACAATCAATTGAGTCGAACCGAAATCCACTCCTGGAAAGATTTGGCGCAGGCCTTTATAAAGCAGTACAGACATGTGATGGATATAGCACCCGATCGAATTGTATTGTAAAACATGGAAAAGAAAACTAATGAGAGCTTTCACCAGTATGCTCGGAGATGGAGGGAAGTAGCAGCACAAGTTCAACCACCACTTTTAGAGAAGGAGATAACCATGCTTTTTATCAATACCTTGAAAGCTCCATTTCTCAATCACATGTTGGGCAGTGCCACTAAAAGCTTTTCAGACATAGTGATGTCTGGAGAAATGATAGAGAACGTCATAAGATGTGGCAAGATAGAAGCAGGAGAAAGTAATAAAAGGTTGGCTCCAAGGAAGAAGGAGCACGAGATAAACAATACAAGCATGTTTAACAAGGACCATTCTAAAACAATTACGGTGGGACAAGCCAAAGCAGTAACCACTAATCGGCAAGGTTCTTCGAAACAGGAATCTAATCCAAGGCCAAATGTAGAGAGACTTCAATTCACACCCATCCCAGTGATGTATAGGGAATTGTACCAGAACTTATTCAATGCACATGTGGTATCTCCATATTACCTGAAACCAATGCAACCCCCATACCCTAAGTGGTATAACGCAAACGCCCAATGCGAGTATCACGCGGGGACCAAGGGGCATTCGATTGAAAACTGCACTGCATTCAAGAAGTTAGTTGAAAAACTTATCAATTTGGGGATCATAAAGATTGGTGACTCATAAGGACCAAATGTAGTAGAGAATCCGTTGCCCAATCATGACAATAAAGGGGTGAACGCAATAATTGAGAGCGAAAGAAAGAGAGTCAAAGCCAACGTAGCCGAGATAAGGACCCCCCTTGAATGGGTTTGAAAACAAATGGTGAAAAGAGGTCTCATCAAGCAAAATTCAATAGAAAGGCCTGAAGGAGCAAGGAAGTTTTGTGAGTTCCACGCAGAAGAAGGCCATGACACCCAAAAGTGTACCGAGTTCAGAACCATGGTGCAAAGCTTAATGGATAGCAAAGAGTTAGAGTTTTATGAAGAGATTAATGGATTAGAAGAAGGAGAGGTCTATGCTACAAAAGAAGGATCTACGGGGAAAGCCCAAAAGGCTAATTACCCGGTGGTAATTATTTCAAAACCAATGAGCAGAGAATCTGGAATACAAATAGCACCAAAGGTCATAATCCAAAAACCTGTATCCTTTCCCTACAAGGATAGCAAAAAGGTTCCTTGAAATTACAACTGCAATGTAACAATCCCAGGAGAAGTGAGCTTGGTAAATGCTTCAGGAGAGGATGAAGGATTCTATACACGAAGTGGAAAACGCTATGATCCGGCAAACGCAAGAGTGGAATCTGGAAAAGGAAAAGCCTTAGCGGTTGAATTGGGAAAAGCAAAGACAGACAAAATTGAGCCGCGTATCAATCAGCCAGTAACTGAAAATGAGGCTAATGAATTTCTAAAATTCTTAAAACATAGCGAGTACAACGTGGTAGAGCAATTACATAAGCAATCGGCTCGTATCTCGATGCTTGAATTGCTTCTAAGTTCAGAGATACATCGTAATGTGCTGATTAAGGTGCTAAATGAAACTTACGTCGCTGATGATATCTCAGTGAATAAGTTGGATCGTTTGGTTAATAATATCAGTGCCGACAATTTCATTTTCTTTAATGATGATGAAATACCGCCCGGGGGAAGAGGAGCCACCAAAGCCTTACATATTTCTACTTACTGCGGGAAATATATGTTATCAAGAGTGCAATTGATAATGGATCAGCCTTGAATGTTTTACCCCTATCCACCTTAAATAGGTTACCGGTGGACAGCTCTCATATGAAATCATGCCAGAACATAGTGAGAGCATTTGATGGTACCGAAAGAAAGGTGATGGGGAGAATAGAAGTACCTCTCCTGATTGGCCCAAATACGTACGAAGTGGATTTCTTAGTGATGGATATCAAGCCTTCGTATAATTGCTTGCTCGGGAGACCATGGATTCATTCAGCAGGGGCAGTGCTTTTATCATTGCACCAGAAGTTGAAATTAGTGACAGAAGGCCGGTTAATTATGGTTGACGCTGAGGAAGACATCATTGCATCGGTAACCAGTGACGCACCATATTTGAGAGTGGATGATGATGCGATCGAATGTTCTTTTCGATCCTTAGAGTTCGTAAATGTAACTTTTCTCACTGAGGGAAAGAAAATCCCAATGCCCAGCATATCTAAAGCCACAAGGATGGGACTACAAATGACAGTTGGGAAAGGAGCTGTGCCTGGAAGAGGACTGGGAAGATGCCTTCAAGGAAGGATAGAGGCACCAGTGGTGAAAGACAAACAAGACCGTTTTGGTTTAGGATTTAAACCAAATGCCAAGCAGAGAAGGAAAGAGTTAGAGAAAAGACAAGACGGGAGGAAGGCGCATTTGAACGGAAAAGAAGTTGATTGGGAACCTATGGCTTTCCCCCACATATCCAGGACATTTATATCAGGAGGAACCATGTATTCTGGACTGAGGACTCCAAGAAAGAAGATCACAGAGGAAATGTTAGGAAACTTGAGCATCAATGCCATATTTGAAGAAGAATCTGAAGAAGGAAGTACATCAGGCATCTATCCCGTTGAACCTGTGAGTGTTTTAAACAATTGGACTGCAGAAGAAATGCCTGAAGTTTTTAGAGCTTTTCCAGAGTAATATTTAAAACATATTAATTGTTCTAAGCCTAGAGAAAATGAAAACTTTTGTGAACTGAAATGGGCTTATATTTGGACATTGTGATTCCAATGAAATATATCTTCGTATTTTGAATATATATTCTTTTAAAATTCCTTTCACTCTTTCATACGAATAGCCATCTTGAATGCTTTTATTTCGAATCATTCTTTTATTCATGACCATACTAAATAAGAATCATTAAATTCATACATTCCCTGTACATTCTTTGATACCCATAACAGGTCCCAAGATATCAATGACATGAGTGACTCTACTATAGACTTAGAAAATCATTTTGAACGAGATATGTGTTTAGAGGAATCTCAAGATTTTGAAGATAACACAGATTGCAACCTATCTCCAGACTTGTTGAGGATGGTAGAGCAGGAAGAGAAACAGATTCTACCTCACGAGGAGACGATAGAGACAGTGATCCTGGAAGAGGGAAAGGTGGTAAAGATTGGCACGTGCATAGCTAAAGAAGTGAAACAAGACCTTGTTAAATTGCTTCGAGAGTTCAAAGATGTCTTCGCATGGTCATACCAAGATATGCCGGGGTTAAGTACTGACATCGTAGTTCACCGACTTCCTATAAAGGAAGATTGCAAACCAGTTCAGCAAAAACTCCGAAGAATGAGGCCTGATGTTGTGTTAAAAATAAAAGAGGAGGTGCAAAAACAATTCGATGCTGGATTCCTGCAAGTGGTCAAATACTCCGAGTGGGTAGCTAATACCGTTCCTGTCCCTAAAAAAGATGGAAAGGTACGAATGTGTGTAGATTATAGAGATTTAAATAAGGCTAGCCCAAAAGATAACTTTCCCTTGCCGCACATCGACGCCTTGGTGGACAACACAGCAGGGCATTCGCTGTTTTCTTTCATGGATGGTTTCTCTGGATACAACCAAATTAAGATGCATCCTGAGGATATGAAGAAAACTACATTCATAACCCTATGGGGAACCTTTTGTTATAAGGTGATGCCATTTGGGTTGAAAAATGTAGGGGCAACGTATCAGAGGGCCATGGTAACGCTGTTCCATGATATGATGCATAATGAGTTAGAAGTCTATGTTGATGACATGATTGCAAAATCTAAAACAGAAAAGGAACATGTGCAGGTCCTTAAGAAATTATTTATGAGGTTGAGAAAATTTCGGCTAAAGCTAAATCCAGCAAAATGCACATTTAGAGTCAGATCAGGAAAATTGCTTGGGTTCGTGGCCAGTGAGAGAGGAATTGAGATTGATCCTGACAAAGTAAGA